>NC_143451.1:1815833-2421111 GCF_987193195.1 Phasianus colchicus | reverse complement strand
ACACAGAAAACAGCATTACATCTCTTGTGCCCTATTACTCGACGCTTATCTCTTTCTCCCCTGGTTCCTCACTGGCTGAGTACTGCAGGTTCACAATCTTCCTGACACTCAACTAAACATACAGATACTGGCTAAACATAAACCTTTGCTGGCTAAGCATAAACCTCTAATTATTTAATTAAATTCTAACACTTACTCACTCCACACTTGGTCGTTGTTTCTGGACATCTGATTGTCCTTCCTTGCATAGGGATAAGCTTAGAAGGAGGACGGAGGGGAGCATCTTGATGCCTGCCTGTTGCAACCCAACCTTCCCACGGAGTGAGACAGTCCGGCCTTGTGTAGAGGCCCTAGCTTCTCTGATGTTTATTAAATCTGTTTTTCTTTTGCTGGGAGTTTCTTATCCTAACAAAACAACCCTACAATACGTTCTCTAGTCCCTAACACTATACCCACAATGTTTGGAACATTTAAAAACTATTGCAGTTTTGCAAGAAAGAATTAATCACATTTTGCACGAAAGAATTAATCACGTAATTCAGCAGTTATGTTGCTAAAACATGTTGCTAACTTATACAGTATTCCTACTTTTTACATCAACTATTTCTAAGGATAAGTTACAGAATACAAATACATTATGTTCTACTTCTTCAAATCAATTGCCCTTTTTAAGATCCAATGCAGAAACAACATTGCATTCCCACAAGTAATAGGAAAAACTTCTTCTCTGAAAGAGCGTTCAGGCATTGGAATGGGCTGGAGGCGGACATGGCAATGCCCAGATGGACGCGGGCTGGCTGGAGTCCAAGTCTGGAGCCCCTAGAAAAACAAAAACAAAACAGGGAGCTGTTGTAGAGGATCCAGAAGAGCCACAGAGATGATAAGGGGGCTGGAGCACCTCCCCTACGAAGACAGGCTGAGGGAGCTGGGCTTGTTCAGCCTGCAGAAAAGAAGGCTGCAGGGTGAATCATTGCAGCCTTCAGTACCTAAAGGGAGCCTACAAACAGGAGGGGAATCAACTCTTTGAAAATGTAGATAACTGCAGGACAAGGGGAAATGGTTTGAAGTTGAGGGAGGGAGGATTGAAGTTGGATATCAGGGGGAAGTTCTTTACTAAGAGTGGTGAGGTGCTGGAACAGCTGCCCAGAGAGGCTGTGGATGCCCCGTCCATCCCTGGAGGTGTTCAAGGCCAGGTTGGATGGGGCCCTGGGCAGCCTGGGCTGGTATGAAATGTGGAGGTTGGTGGCCCTGCGTGTGGTGGGGGGTTGGAGCTTCGTGATCCCTGAGGTCCCTTCCAACCCCGGCCATTCCGTGATTCTGCGATTCCGTGACACGCAGCTCCCAGCCGGTGCCTTTAAGGCGCCCGACCCGCTGCTCCCTCCCCCTCCCCCTCCCTCCCCGTGACGTCATCACTGCTCGCCACACGGAGGCTCTTCCCGCCCGCGCTGCGCCAATCGCGCGCGACGGGGTCGGAGCGGTGATTGCAGAGGGCGCCGAGGATGTGAGTGGGGCGGGTGCTGGTTGTCGGCGCGGCCATCGGCCGCCATCCGCCCGGCTGACGTTCGGTGCGGCCTCGCCGCCGCTCGGTGCTGCTCAGGGGAGCGGGCGGGAGCCGACGGGGGGGTTATGGAGGGAGATGAGAGACAGGGATGGCGCCGCGGCCTACCGCGGCCGGGGGCGGGGAGGAAGGCGGGAGGCCGGGCCGGGGCGGAGCCGGGCCTGAGGCCTGGAGCGGAGCTGGGACCGGGGGTCCCGCCGCCCAGCAGCGGGCGGGCGGCGTTGAGGGGGCCTGCCGATTAGGGTCAGTCTTAAATCACGCGAGGGAAACTTTCCTATGCTTGGCAAACGAGGGCCTACAAGCAAGCTGCCGTTGCAGGACGCGCCTGCCGTCAGGAAGGCTGAGGGAGAGCCGAGGTCGTTGCCTTGGCTGCAGCTTTCTACGAGCATAGGTCTCCTCAGAGCTCACTGTGTGCAGGGAATGGCCGGCCTGTTAGAGTGCTCTGAGACCGGCTGTGCTGGGCTGGATGCTCCACGAAAGCTGAGACGCTGGGGGGTATCCGGGTTTGTTTCCATTTTAGGAAGGGCAGGTGTTGCTTAGCAATGCCTTGTGTTGTTAATGTGCTCACGCCGCAGTGTTATTCTTCGTGGAGGTGTGACAGTGCCCAGAGACTGCATCTCCCAGGCTGAGGTTTCCAACTGAAACTTTCTTGGGAAAGGTGTATTTTAATTGGATGAAAGAAAAACACTGGTTAGCCTAAGGGCTGCCAGAGAGCTGCCTTTGACAGAAGTTTGCTGGATGTGTAAGCATCGTTTGGCTGTTGTGTCTGGTAAGTGCCAGCCTTGTGGGTGCACAGAGGAGTGGTGCTGGTGGCAGCTGTTTACATACAGTACTTCCCAGCACTCCAGCAGCAGGCAGGGAAATGGCAAAGCACTTGTTGGTCTTCTGAGCTTTCACTTCCCATCTTGCAGCAAGGTGCAGCTGGAGCTGGCTGCCATTGGGAAATGGCTTCTGAGCTTGTGGTGTCCTGGCTGCAATGGTGTGAGAGGATTTGGTGTGTAGGGAGAAATAAAACAAGCCTGAGTGGTGTACTCAGGAGAAGAGGGCCAGGAAATGAAAATGTCAGCTGCTTTGGTCCAGAACTTGGCTGTTCTTTGGAGTAGGTCAGCTGGTCTGACACGGGGACTTTTTCTAAGCTGTGGGTCTGTCATTTTTCTTACTAGAATCAGTGAGCTGCTTAGGGAAAAACTGTGAAGCTGAAAATCAGGAACGTGCATTCAGCTCTTCAGTAACGATCTCTTCCCAAACGTGAGTGTCACTGCAGTGTAGAGAATCAAGTTAGTGATGGTCAGAACCAGAAACCAGAAGCAGCAAAACCTTGTTAGCTAATTTTGCCTTTGATGCAGCTGTTGGTGCACCAGCATCATGCAGTATGATGACCATGTAATGCCTCTGCTGATGATGCTGGCAGTTCACAGACATGCTCATCCCCATTCTGTATAAACTGGAGGGAGAATGGCTGTTTACATGGGTGAATAGCAATAGGACAAGGGGGAATGGTTTTAAACTTGAGACAAGGGAGGTTTAGGTTGGATATTAGGAGGAAGTTTTTCACCCAGAGGGTGGTGAGGCACTGGAACAGGTTGCCCAAGGAGGCTGTGGATGCCCCATCCCTGCAGGCATTCAAGGCCAGGCTGGATGTGGCTCTGGGTAGCCTGGTCTGCTGGTTGGTGACCTGCACACAGCAGGGGGTTGGCACTGGATGGGCATTGTGCTCCTTTTCAACCCAGGCCATTCTATGATTCTTTGTTTCCCAGATGTTTCTTGTGTGGATAGATAATAGGTTTCACACCAACACGTATCTGCCAAATTCTTTTCAAGGTTATTAAAATATATATGTGGAGGCAGCTTTCTGATCCAGATAGAATAAGCAAAATGCAGCAGCATGTTTAGATGTCACAGAGTATGTGATAGATGCAGCCCTCTTGTAGAAAATGTTTGAAGTTGAGTTCTCAGAGTTCAGGTTCTACATGTAAGCAGTTAATGCGTACATGTGCAGCACACTAGCATACATATTCATTCTTTTCCAAGAAGTAATGAATGTGTGCTCATGTTCCCCTGGACACGTGCAGTTGCATTGTGGGTGGTTATATGCCCACTTAGTTTATCCCCATTTTTCCACCACCAGCTTCATCACAGAGACTTTGGGTTGACCTGTAGCTGTTTTTCCCCAATTTGGCAAGCTTCCATCGCTTCTTAGGCTATAATGAGCAACACAACGTGTGTGAAAACCCAAGGAAAGCATCCTTGTGCCTGGTGAAATCCAGAGATCAGTAGTGTGTCTTGACTCCAGTGCTGTTTGTAAAGTGGAATTAAGAGAAAACAAGGCTGATCACACACCAAGCAAAGCAGAAATGGAAAGTTTTAGGACTAGTGCTCACTGATTCCTTTTGCTAAACTAATATATTGCTCCTCAAACTAATATACTGATCTCTGTTGCTAAACAAACCAGCCTATATCATTACTCAGCAGCCACCTCTTCCTGCCTAGCATTTGTTCTGCGGCACAGAGTGACTTTGGAGGAAAGCAGAGCTTGCTCCTGTAGAGATGAGGATGTTGTCGAGAGGCAGGAGCTGCATGTGTGTCTGTGTAGGAGATGGACATCCTCTGTGTGCCTTCCAGGGGGGTGTTGAGCAAGGATCCTTTGTATTTCTGTGAATATCAAAATTTGTAACTTTGAACACACATACAATCTGTATGCCATGAAGGTGTGAGCTGGCCCAGGGGCTGGCTGTTACTGCCATGCAGCACTGTGCCTGGCTGCAGTGCCCTGGAGAACTCCCTTGTTCATACCAACTCCTCTGGTATGCTGCCACTGCTGCACAGCAGATCTGCTGTCTGTTCATTTCTCATTTATGAATGCTCTTACCTTGTCACTTGGCTGGTCTTTGGAGTCTGCTGCTCTCAATTAGGGGGCACTTCTCAGAACTGAGGAGTTAGAACTGAGTTTTGACATAAGTGAGGCCCATTTGGTGCTGCTTTGGACACCTCTGCAGGGGAAATGGAGTTAATGGGAATGAAAAAGGAGATGAAAATAATAAAAATAATAAAAAATCCAGCACTAGGTAATCTTTCCAAATTTTCAAGGCCTAATGAAAGTGGGGGTGTTGTAGGGTACTGGGGCTTTCCCAGCGAGGGAGAGGAGTTGGAAATATATCTCTTTGGGTGCACTTACATATGACAGTTTCTGTATGCTATAGCTGTTATCCTCAAAGCTGCTACTCTGCAATGTAAAATGTCTTCCTTTTTTCTAAAAAGCCCAAACTTACCTAATGCTTTAACTCTGCTCTTACGGTAATCTTCGGTTACAATTGAAGTTCCACGTTTTGTGTTGCTGTTCTGTTCCATGTTTGAGTGTGGTTTTCTGTTCTTTTGTGTTTTCCATATTAAACAATCCCTTCTGCCATGTATTCTTGAAGGGCTCCCTCACCAACCAAACGCAAGGATAGGTCTGAAGAGAAATCAAAGGACCGATCCAAGGACAAAGCAGCCACTAAGGAATCGGGTGAAAAGGATCGTGGTCGGGACAAGACGCGCAAAAGGCGCAGTGCTTCCAGTGGGAGTAGCAGCACCAGGTAGCTACCATTACAGGCAGTAACAAATACATGTTTTCAGAGCCACCTGTGGTTTGCTGAATTCCATGGCTTGGACTTACACAAGCTTTGAATTGTGTCGGTCACAGTGAAGTGATTAAATGAAGGGGTTTTGGATTTGTGAGGTGTAGTTGAATTAGTGAACTGTGGAGAGTCGGTTTTCATTGCTTTAACTTGCAGTTGCTTTCTGTCTCAGAAGATCTTCAGCCATTCTTTTTCTGGATATTCCACTCACGTTTTTCTTTCCCTAACAGGTCCCGCTCCAGCTCCACTTCCAGCTCAGGATCCAGTTCCAGCACTGGTTCCAGCAGTGGCTCGAGCTCCTCTTCTGCCTCAAGCCGCTCTGGGAGCTCCAGCACCTCACGCAGTTCCAGTTCCAGCAGCTCCTCTGGATCCCCCAGTCCATCCCGACGGAGACATGACAACAGGAGGCGGTCCCGCTCCAAGTGAGTTCCCTGTGTCTGTTAGGAATTCCTAGAGAGCAGATCAACTTCCTTGTACAGTACAAGGTTGTGATCAAACAGGTTTTTGCCAAGGACTGTTTGCTTTCTCCGTAACTTAGAGATGTGAATTTTGTTAGACTAGACACGTTCCTTTTGATGGCAGTCAAAACATATGCCTTGTGGAGATTAAAGATGAAAGAGTTCCTTTTTTAAGGGTGATTGTTACATACTATATTTTGTGGAGGCAGTTTTAGTCAGTGTTTACCCACTGGAATGGGAAAATGGGGGCACAAGATGACAGTAAAAGTCTTCATATATTTCCTGTAAGTTGTAGTCAAGACTGACATAAAAGTTGGGACTGAAAATGGTGGATAGATGTGTGTATATATGCTTATAGATGTAAAAATGATAAAAGTGGGGGGACCAATGGAAGAATTTTTGTGTAAGGGTGGCAGTCAAACTTGTAATGCCTGCATGTTTTTCTTTCTTTGGATAATTATTTAAATAATTATTTAGATTGTGGAAGGCTAATTAAAATCAAGTACAATATTATAATCCAGTTTGCTTTGTGTATCCTTCAATTTATGGACAGTAAGATTTGGAAGAAGCAAAAAATACAGATATTCTGCATGCTCAGATTTGGGGTTTTCTTTTTGGTGCTTTTTACAAATGTGGCTTGTAATTTTAAAAACCTGCAAGCAAATTGTAACACAGTTATTTAAATAATTCAGATGTAATGTTTCGTGTCTTCTATAGTGAACAAAAGACACAGAAACACAGGTCACTAGATCCATTATTTGTTTGGTTGTGCTATGCTTTGGTGGTTCCGTCCTTGTTTTGCCTCTTTAATTGTTGTCACATGATGATTTTTGTTCCTGCAACTTCAGAGTTCTTTAATGTTAGCAATGACTTTGAGTAAATCCTTGGTAAATTAAATTTAGTAAACCTAGCTAACCTTTTTTTTTTTTTAAAAAAAAAAAAAAGCAGCCTCTTTGATTCCAGTAGTTTGTAAAGCAAAAGCAGACAAGGCAAATATAAATCTTCCTATCTTTCTGAGTGGAACACAACCACCATCCTTGCAATTCCTAACTTGTAACATCTTAAGAAAAAAGCTACCTCCACAAGAAAAATGGTACTTCTCTTAAAATCACGTGCTAGGGATTGGCTTCTAGTTCTTGTCTTCTTGTTTTCCCTGGAAGCTGTAAATGTTTCTCGTCAAAATCAGGTCCAAGCCACCCAAGAGAGATGAAAAGGAGCGGAAGCGGCGCAGCCCATCACCCAGACCTACAAAAGTGCATGTTGGGAGGCTCACTAGAAATGTCACCAAGGTAATGGCATGCTCTTCTCTAATGCCAAGCAGGTGCTTCTTTTGTGGGTGTGTTGGTGGATGGCTTTTTTTTTTTTTTTAAAGCCTTCAATGTTTGTTTTTTGCTGGACTTGCCAGAACTTTGCTGTTGGAAATCCTTGCTTTGTGTCCAAACTGATGAGTGAGGAATGCTTCAGTAGAACTTCCCCAAGTCAAATTAAGTGCGGGCTTTTGAGATTCACTAGTGTTAAAAGCTCTGTGTGCTGTATTGGTACCCCACAGCTTGTACTTCACCTTCCTAGGAAGAAAACTGTAGAAGTCAGTACAACAGTAGAAATCATGTGGGTGGCATTAAGGTCACGTGGGGGTTCACAAAAAGGAGCTCCAGGAGAGCTGGATTGGCTGGAGTTGTCTTTGCTAGAATGTAGTTCAGAGGTCTGCAGAGGTACAAGTTTAGGGTGCTGAAAAAATGCTATTAAAAAAAAATATTAAGAATTGTTCCTTAAGGCTTTCTATCTGAGGACACGGCTTCACTTTCCTAGGAAAAACTAGGAAAGTTTTTACACTAGTGCAGCTTTTGTAGCCTGTGATGATGTTCAGCCTGTAATTCTGTTAAGGTCTGGAATGATCTGAAGTGAAACAGACATAGACATCAGTAGAGGATGTGGTAACCCAGTGTCTTTTCCACACGTGATTAGTGGAATGTATCTCCTGCAGGTGACATTGATTTAAGGCTGATTTGGTGCTGTGTGCTCTGTACCAGCCAGACCTGCTCAGTGAGAGTGCTATACATCCTTAAGTTCTGCTCCTTCTTGGCAGGATCACATCATGGAAATTTTTTCCACTTATGGAAAGATTAAAATGATTGACATGCCAGTTGACAGGCTAAATCCACACCTCTCTAAAGGCTATGCTTATGTGGAGTTTGAGAACCCTGATGATGCTGAGAAAGCCCTGAAACACATGGATGGAGGTAGGTGTCAAATGCTGCAACAACGCTGGGTGCTTTGAAAGAAATCTTTGGAGCTGGTGGATTTGATGGGAAAATGAGATTGAGATGATGGAGTACCTTTTGGGGAGCTGATCTGATATGCTGTCATTCTGTTTTCAGCCCAAATGCCTTTGGCTTTTGTATGGTTTCAGGACGGATTGAAAAAAAAAAACAAAAAACTATTAAAACAATGCTTTTTTTCCAAACTGAAAATCATTTAAATTTCTGTGAAAATCCTTCCTGATCAATGTCTGATGGGATACTTGGTTAAGAAGTCTGGTGTGCATGCGATTTTGTCAACGTAACTTCAGAGTGTGTGGCAGAAATAGGAGCACAGGGTTGTGTTGCTTGTGACAAAGCTGTGAATTGCTGTCACTTGATTTGTTGGTGCTGGAAAATGCTTACTTTATTTTTGTGACTTTCTGAACAGGGCAGATCGATGGGCAGGAGATCACTGCCACAGCTGTATTGGCACCACGACCCAGACCGCCTCCTCGGCGCTTCAGCCCACCCAGGAGGATGCTGCCACCACCACCAATGTGGCGTAGGTCACCTCCTCGTATGAGGAGAAGGTGAGAGCTGAAACAGTTCTTATTTCCTTCTCAGTGTAGAATTTATTGCCAAGTCCCAGCACAAGGACAACTTCATCTTCCCCTCCAAATGATGTTTAAAAAAGAAAACAAAACAAAACACAAAAGAACAAACAAACCACCTTCTGGGCATCAGCTGAACTCAGATTGTACTTCTTGAAAGGTTGAGGGAACTGGACTTGTTTAACTTGGAGAAAAAAAGGCTCTAGGGAGACCTCATTTGGCCTTCCAGTACTTGAAGGGAGCATATAAACAGGAGGGGGAACGGAGGGGGAACTATCCACAAGGGTGGATAGTGATGGGACAAGGGAGAATGGTGTTAAACTGAGACAGGGGAGGTTTAGGTTGGATATGAGGAGGAAGTTTTTCACTCAGAGGGTGGTGAGGCACTGGAACAGGTTGCCCAAGGAGGCTGTGGATGCCCCATCCCTGCAGGCATTCAAGGCCAGGCTGGATGTGGCTCTGGGCAGCCTGGTCTGCTGGTTGGTGACTGCACATAGCAGGGGGTTGGAACTGGATGAGCACTGTGGTCCTTTTCAACCCAGGCCATTCTATGATTCTACAGTTCTTAATTGCTTAATGCCAGAGTTGACCTGCTGTGGTCTACTTTCTGAATACGGTCCATCAAAAATTTTTAGATCCCAGCCTGCTCCCTTCTGTGTAGTGCTTTGAGGTGAAGTGGGGACAGGCTTGTGGCTGGCTGGTAGGATGCTTTTGGCAGCCTGCTCTGGTTGCCTTTTTCTGAAGCCCTTATATCTCCTTTCTGTCAGTAGGAAAAAGAGTAAAGCAGTCCTCCTGCATCAGGTGCATATGACCCCAAGGAGGGACCTGACGTGCATTCATCTGTTGTATGACTCAGGGCTGCTGGAGTCCTCCAGGCTCCAAAAAACTTAACATTAGTTTTCTCAGCATGTGGGTGAGCTCCACTATCTTGGAAACCTGCTGAAACTCTTGTCATTACTAATGCAGTTCCTGATTTGAACCAGCTGATTGCTTCTCCATAAAGTGCTTTTTACTGCAGTCTGGTAAATGCTGGGTTGGGTGATTTGTTTGCTTCCCTCATCTTTTGTTGTCCTGTCTGGCTCCATTAATATTCCATGCCTGGAACCTTGGTGTCATATTGATGGCTGTACAGACTACCTGTAGCACTGCAGATCCTGAAGCTCAGCTATTTCTTTAGAGCTGGACTGTGAGAAGTATGTCTGCGGTACTGCGTGACCTGTGTAAATACTGAACAATATTTCAGGAGCCAGAGTTTCAGATGAACCTTTCAGATGAAGGAGAATCTGATGTGGAATGAACTTGTTTGTTTTGTAGAAGATTCTTGTCTATTATTTGGATATGAAGCAGTCTTTCAAATTCTGAAGCAGAGGGATGGTAAAATAGCTAGAAAATTCCTCCTAGAATATTTCTGTTCGGATTGCCCTTCTGCTTTCTGGAGTTTACTGGATCTCTTTCAGAATGATTTATGAGATTTTTCTGGAGGGTACGAAAGGAACCAATTTGCAAACACTGCAGATGTTGCTGGAAGCTGCTGTCCATGCCTCCTAATGGAAATGTTCTCCATCCCTTCCTGCCAGGTCCCGCTCTCCGAGGCGCAGATCTCCTGTCCGCCGGCGCTCGCGGTCGAGGTCTCCCGGACGAAGGCGCCATCGCAGCCGCTCCAGCTCCAACTCTTCACGATAAAGCAAAAAGAATGGACAGCTTTTTATTTTTTAACTTAAATTCCATGAAAATAAATATTGTACCTTTTTTTATAATGGGTCTAGGTGAGGAAGGGAGAGAGGGGGGAGAGAGGATGCTGGCAGTGAAGGTAATCCAAGAGGAGACAGCAACAGTTCCTGGCCGTAAGACAGCCTCTGCTGTGGGGCTTCTAGTTTCCTGACATTGAATTGACATTACTGAAAAATGGCTTTGATTTTTTTTTATTTTTTTTAAAGGCTATAAAACCAACATCTCTTCTGGATAGATGTTATAGCCCCTTTCTCCAGTTAGCAGACTGCTGCTTGATGATTTCTAAATGCTTAGCATGTTGTACAGATGAGCATGTAAATCTTGAGCTGTTTTGGAAATGCTGCAGAACAGGACAGGGAGGCAGCGAACCCAATTGCTAGGATTGTCAGAGCGGCTGGAGTCCAGATTACAAAATCTTTCTAAGACTTAATGACCTGTTTGCTTTATTCCCATTCCCAAATTATGATTAGTTTCTGCATATTGACCTTCTGTAAGGCATATACCAGTTGAATGCTGCAGAGACAACAGTCCAGCCTGCTGAATATTGTAATTTAGAAAAGAAGCTGGAAATCTTAAGAACGGGTTTGTAGCTGCTGCCCTGGTTGATTCTTTCCACGTTATCTTAAAGATTTTGGTAAGTCTCCTATTCGGTCCCTTAGGGAAATGATGCAAGTGCTTCTGCTTTTACGAATCTCCAGTTAACAACTGATCGTCAACCCCTGCAAGGAAACGGCAAGGCAGAGAGGGAGGCTCGGGGCTGTGCTGCTGCCTGGGGAAAGGCAAAGAACCACCTGTTGTACAGTCAATACTATAAAGTTTTTTTTGTTGTTTTTTTCATTATTTTTGTGTCGTTTTGTATCACTTTGTAGCCTTTGGGGCCACGCTGTGTTTGTACTTGTATAGAACGAGCGACTATCGAATAAAGCAGTAGAGATGAGAATTAGCTGCCCGTCTCGCTCGCTTCCGCACGCGCTCGCAGAGGCGGAGGGGCTCCTGCCCCTTTAAGAGCAGCGTGGGCGGGGCCTTCTTCCGGCGCTACCATTGGCCGCCACATGGCGGCCGGAAGTGCGCTGCCGGAAGTGCGCACGGCCTCCATGATGGTGGCCGGAAGTGGCGCGGTCTCCATCATGGCGGCGGCCTTGGAGAGCGCCCTGCAGGCGGCCGGGCCCGGGATCTGCCCTGGGGCGGAGGCGGTAGACGCCGTGCGGGCGGCCTTGGCTGCGGCGGGGGATTCAGCGGCACTCGGCGAGCGAGAGCGGGCGCGCCTCGGCGCCTTCCTGCGCAACCTGGCGGCGGGGCCGGAGGAGCCGGCCGGCCCGTGGCGGAGCCTCTTCCTGGAGGGCCCGCCCGATCTCGCCTTCTGCGCGCTGACCGACAGCCTGGCGGCCCCGCGGTCAGTGCTGCGCCTCGGGGACCGGGGAGCGGGGGTTGCCCGGGGCTTCACGGAGCGGCCGTGCTGCTCGGCTCGGGGTTGCCGTTAGAGAATGGCAGAATCCAGACGCGGTTGGGTTGGGAGGAACCTCGCAGCCCCACCCCTGTCCTGGGCTGCCTGCACCTCACGCACGGCCGGGGTCGGGGCGCCTCGGGGCAGCGATGCCCACGGCGGGGTTACGGCGGTGGCGGCGCGGCTCCTTACGGCGGGGCGGGGCGGGCTCTCAGCGCAGCTCTCCTCCTTCAGCCCCGGCTGGCGGCTGGCGGCGGTGCCCGAGGTGCTGGAGCGGTTCCTGCGGCAGGGCCGCCTGTCCGCGCTCATCTGGGAGCAGTGCCAGCAGCATTCCCGGCCCGGCTCGGCCGAGCGGCAGGACGCGCTGCTGGGCAGGATCGTGTGTCTGCCCGACCTCGTCGGCAACAGCCTCCAGGGCCGGAGCCCCGCCGTGTTCTTTCCGCAGCATTACTTCCCTCTGCTGGGCGGCGCGGTTCTCCAGGTGCTGCACAACGTCTCCACTTCGCTCAGAGGTGAGATTGCAGAACTGGTCCGTACAGACGGCTCCTCTGGAGTGTTTTGTGCGTGGAGCCCTCGGCTTGTGCTCAAGGCGTAGATAATGGGTGTTGTGGAGCTTTAAGTTCATCTTCTGTTGTGAAGTACGTTGTGCTTAAAAGGATAAGATACCAGGATTGAGACTGAGGCTGTTAAAAGTCCTGCTGAAATCTGCAGTCCTGTGAGCTGTTAAATATCCTTGTCTCTTGCCAGCATTTAGTGTGAGCTAAATGAAGTGTGTGGAAGACCAGCACTGAACCAACCAGTCATCCACTCACCGTTGTGCTGAAGCACTGAGCCACTTCAGTGCTCTCACTCCACCTCTGCATGGATGATGTTGGGTTGGTTTGTACCTGAAGGCAGTTGGGGGGGGGGTTTGAAGTCATGCCTCAGAAGAAAACTCATCTGCATTTTCAGACTTCTGGCCTTGTAGGTGTGTGTGTAGCAGCTTGGTGTGATGCTGGTGATGACCTTGTTAAGCTTCTAGCTGTTTCATTCCAGATGGCTTGGATTGCTCAGTCTCTTTCGTTTCACATATTCTGGGAAAGGTCTGCATTCATGGAAGACAAAGTGAGTGTTCTACCTGACCTGGTAGGTTTGAGGGTTTTTGGGGATCAGCACAGACTGCTCTCTGCTTTCTGAGGCCACTCATCTAGAAATCTGATAGATGGTGATGCTCTTCTATCATCTCATGCAAGAGTGATGTGTTCATACCTTGAAAATATGTGAGCTTTCTGCCCTTCTCCTCATCTTTCCATTTGGGGCATAACTGCTCTTCTAGTGCATCTCATCCAGTAACCTGAAAGTGTATTGTAAATACCAGCAAAAATCACTCCCTATATGTAATAATCGTCTCCTATGAGTAGCCTTCAGTCTTGCTTGGCTTAGGACTTTGAAGCCACAGTAGTTGCTGGGCTTCAGGGGAAAAAAGGAGAGATTGCCCATCTGTTTCCTGCAGTGAGGAATGCTTGCAAGTTTCTTAGGCTGCAGGTGTTCCCACCACGGGAAGAATATAGAATTGCAGACTGTTCTGTTTCTCCATCCATAAAGATCGTTATGCTTGCAGCTGACCTCGAGTACCACTGCAGTAGTTCTGCCCAGCTGATGTGTTTTCTTTTCTTTTCTCTTCTCTTTCAGAGGAAATTCTGAGCGTTTTGGTGCCCCACCTCACGGATCTCACCAAGTCTGACTGCATCTGGCAGAGAATTTGCTGGCGGTTGGTTGAGTGTGTGCCAGACCGCTGGATGGAGGCAGTGGTCCTTGGTTTTGTTCAGAGAGCACCGGGGTAAGAGCTCTGTTTCCTTCCCTAAAGCAGAGCAAAGGCTGGAACAGATACTTAGGAAAGACGCAGGCACACACACACTTTGTTTCTTACAGTGCCATTTCCTGAGGGACCAAAGGACAAAATTGCTGATTGTTCCCCTTGGCTAGAACCTGCACTGTTCCTTACAGACCTGAGCCATGGCATGCAGAAAAAAAAAACATTATTTGCAACCACTGAGTGGCTCTTAACATTTAGAGGTGTTTACTTCACTGCAAATAGCTGCTCAAAGAATCTGATGTAGTGTGTGACAGTTACTCCATAGATTCCTAATGTTTTGCTGTTGTTTTGCTAGGGCAGATGTCTTGTCTAGGTTGCTGGGGAACCTGGTTGTGAAAAATAAGAAAGCTCAGTTTGTTGTGACACAGAAGATGCTGCTGTTGCAGTATGGCTACACGGTAAGGGCTCTGTGCTGAACAGCAGTGAAGCAGTGCCAGTCTTTCCCATAGTACTGATTTGTTGTTGTTGGGTTTTGTTTTATTTAGCTGAGCTCCAGGTTTAGACCATGTCTGTTCTGTATTTGTCTGGTCTTAATGATACAAGTGCTGTATTCCTGTCCTGATTTTCCACATATTTCATCAGCAATTGC
This sequence comes from Phasianus colchicus, assembly GCF_987193195.1. NCBI lineage: Eukaryota > Metazoa > Chordata > Aves > Galliformes > Phasianidae > Phasianus > Phasianus colchicus. Next base: position 2,407,008 of record NC_143451.1, on the reverse strand, counting down.
TTGTATTGCTTTTTTGTTCTTATTTTTTCTTTTTTTAATTATTTTTTCTGTTTGAATGTTGTCAACCAGTCCTTCACATTGGGAAGTTTAACACGATAAACACATGTTCAGCATTGCTGGATGCTGACTTTATCCAGTTAAAGCAAGATCTGTGGTTTTCATTACAGACTGCAGTGCTGCAGAATCTTCTTGGCTATCTGTCCCTGGATGGTCTTCGTCGTGCCTTACTGATCAAGGTAAGGGTAAGTCATGGTTTTGGTGAGGTGTCTGATCAGAAAAAATTCTACCCTATGAATGTGTGTCCATGTGGTGTGGAGTTTTGGAACTTGCCTAAGTCACTCTTGCTACTGCTCACGGGAGCAATGGCAGCCCTGTGATGCTGACTGGTGCAAAACAAATACATTGTGAAATACCAAAGATGTTCTGCACTGCTGATGCTTTTCGTATCCAGCTGGCAAATTGTCCTCCATATAGCAAAACTGCAAAGTCCTGGATTGTTACAGATGTCCTTTGTCCTCCTCAGCTTCTCTCAGCTGTGACAGGTGGGGAAAGTGCTGGAGTTGGTTCTGAGCTATCTGTGCTGAACGGTTGATGCTTCAGAATCTCTCATTTTCTCCCTTAACCTCAGTGGGGATACAGATTTTTTCTTTCTCCAGTTTAGCAGTGTACTAGTCTAGGAAGTTAGTATTTCTGGAAATCACCACTGTTTTGTTATCATTTTGATGTGTTGGGGTTTTTTTGTTTGTTTGTTTGTTTGTTTTTGTCAGTGGTTACAAACTCTAAAATCTGAGAGCGCTGGCAGCTGCTCTTTGAACACTGAACTGGAAACATTATATGAAAACAGATAATATGCAGAACGATATGTCAGAAAGCAGTATGATACTGTGTTTAAGAAAAATAAATGTATTTATCATTCAAAAATATTATATTTAACAAGATATTAAAGGGAGGTGGTCTGGACTTCTCAGCTGGTCAAGCACGATACCGTTTATGCATCTCTGAAATACAAAGTTAGCACTGTAGGTAGGGAAGCTAACTGCACTGAGAGGGATTAAGACCTATGGATCATCATAATGTGTCATGTGCTGTATGACTTACATGTGAAAAAGATTTGTTTCAAGATAGTTTGGATAAACAGTTATTTATACTTTGATTCAGGTGCTGCAAGAGCTGTTGGAGACCTGGGGCAGCAGCAGTGCAGTGAAACACTCTCCAGTGGAGCAGCAGCAGTACATTAGTAAGGCCATTCTTATCTGCCTTTCTCACCTGAAGGAACCCGAAATAGAGAGCTGCAGACAAGGTGAGGTGGCAGAAGTGAGGCATGGATGTGTTTAACAAAAAATCTGACTGGGAAGAGAAAATGATCTTGTTTTGATGTGTAGGTAAACAAAATGTTTCATCCTGTCTTCATGCTGTCAAGCTGGGTATCCTGCTGGAATCCTTTTCCTTTAACAGTGATACAAAATGATTCCAAGCACGTAGCTTTAAATTATGGAGATGGGTATCCTTGAACTAAAGTTCTTATCTGAATAGTGGCCCTAGGAACCCTTAAGTTTTGTCTCAAAAAAATTTGGATTGATTCTGGAACTGGATAGAGGAATCATGTGATTAAATTTTCTTGGTAATGGAGCACAAGTAACACTTCAAAAGGAGATGGGAGGGAAGTGCACCAAGATTTTTTGGCTGGGCTCTGTCCATATGCATTCCTGTGTTCTTCTGCTCCCCTCAGTGTGCTTACTTGTTAGGTGAGTAGTGATAGTGAGTTACAGGCAAGGACTGTCTTGTAATTATATAATGTGTAGCAGAGTGGGGTTCTGATCTGAAGTTAAAACTTCTATTGCAAGAAAAATAATATCTGTCCAATTTTTAGGGTTGCTTCTTGTGTGGCTTTGTTTTTCACTTGTTGGAAGGTTGACTTGGATGACCTGTTTTGCCCATTTCAGGCTGGAGTTCATTCTACTTCACGAGACCTGTTACTGCCTAGAGGTGCTGGAGTTTTATAACCTGTCTTCTCTCTGGCAGCTGCTGAACAGATGAGCTTTTCTGAGCTGATAGTAGATCTGCCAGAGAAGGATGGCAGTCACAGTTCTTTCTGGGCTGAGAAATACTGATGTTAGTTACCTGTGTCAGCTTACCTAGGTGATGAGGGAAATTCCTCCCTCTGATTATTGCACTGGCCAGAATTTCTTCATGACGTAGTATTTCACTTACCCAGTTTAAAAGCTCTAAACATGAGCTAAGGATATTTTTTGTACCAGTGAAAAACTAAATATTCCAAATTTAGAATATGTTTGTAACGTGTGCTTGTGTGCCCACAAAAAAGCATGGCTTCAGTATATTGGTGTTGAAGGGAAATACTGCCATTGCAGGCAGAAGTCATGGTTTCTTAGGCCCTTCTTACCTTTCTTCCCTTCACTGGATGAGCTGTAAAGGCACACATTTGGCTCTGGCATTGTTTATGTGCTGTCTGTGTTCTTCAGAACTTCTCACGAGCATGATGGAGGGCGTGAAGTGCCACCTGGATAGCAGCCTGCCACAGATACGGCGCCTGGGGATGATAGTGGCAGAGAGCATTAGTTCAAAGATTAACACGGATGGGCCCGTCCTCAAGTTTCAGGTAAAGGTTATAGTGAAATTTCTCTCTGGTATGTGGGGCACAGAGGGAATACAAGTTTAAAACCAGGTGAGCCAGGGCGTTAGCACAGAATCCTAGAATGGCCTGGGTTGCAAAGGACCACAGTGCTCATCCAGTTCCAACCCCCTGCTGTGTGCAGGTCGCCAACCAGCAGCCCAGGCTGCCCAGAGCCACATCCAGCCTGGCCTTGAATGCCTGCAGGGATGGGGCATCCACAGCCTCCTTGGGCAACCTGTTCCAGTGCCTCACCACCCTGTGTGTGAAAAACTTCCTCCTAATATCTGACCTTCTAACGCTTATTATCTGGAAGTAAGGAGAGTCTGCGATGTTTTCCAAAAGAGAGGTTGCCTGATTACAAAAAGGAATTGCATGAAAACCAGGTGGATGGGTAAGGGTGACCTGAGGAGTGTAATCTGATGGCTAAGCTTATGGTAAACTGTTAATAAGTATTGGACCACTGGAGGATTGTCACATTGCATGAGGAAACCCCAGTCTGACCTTCAGGAGCTGAGGGTGGTGAGTGTGTGTTCCCTGACATGCTGGGAACACCTGCCCTGAGCTGAGATTTTTAAGATTAACATGGGGATCTTTGCCATGTTATTGCCAGTAGAGTTTATAAGAATGATGTGATAAAATCCCATTTGTTCTTTAAAAACCTGATTCATTCTCCTTGTTGCATTGCCACTTACGAAACATTTTAAAGATTATAAATAACATTGAGACAAGGTCTGACCAAGTACTACCATGAAACACAGGGGGGAAGATTATGCATGGCACTGATCTCTGTGCAGCTTTAGTGTTACTGCTGGTAGTGATTGAAACAAAAGGGATCATTGTTTGTTCTACTGAGGACGATTCAGTCCTCATTTGCACAGTGCAGAGGGGTCAGGTGTTGCATGCTGGGCATGTTTGTCATCTTAGAGTGCAGTAACAGTTACTCTGAATGTCTAGTATGAAGAAGATGATGAAGCAAGAGAACTGAAGTCCCTTCTGGTACAACCTGCGCCACTCAGTGTCCTCCCAGGTCTTCCAGACAATGAGTAAGATATTGCTGCTCTTCATTTCCATGTAGCAAATACAAAAAACGTACTGAGTAACTGGAAAAGTTATGTTTGATTTTATTTTTTTTTCCCCATGATAAACTTTAGGGACTGCATCTGGAAAAGATGTGTTGTTTGATATTTGACTTTTTAATTCTCCTTATGCCTTTTCTGTTGATCATTGTCCCTTCCAGACAAACCCTCACCTTTTTAGTCATTCCTTGTATGTAATCAATTTTGAACCCCTGATCATTCTTTTTGTCTTTCTGTGTACCTTTTTTGAATTGTACACTAAGACCATACGTGGTATTCAAGATGTCTTTTATATTCTTACAAAGCATTGCAATGCACTGTTGTTATAATGCAATATAATTATTTTAAATTCACAATTCAAATTGCAGCGTGTGTTAGAATTGCATTGTTTGACAGCTGATCATAGTGAAACCGTGCTGCAGTTTCTAGGGATTTTATGTTCCCCTGAATAGAGTTGTATGGGCCTCTCTGTCTGCATCTGAGAGATCTTCTATGGCCATTCAGCAGTAAGAAAAATATGGACTATCTGTCAGTTGACCATTTCTGGTTCTGTGGTGCTCTTTACTTTCATGGCGTCTGCTGCAGCTCTTGAAGCACTTATTCTTAACAACAGATAAATCAATCACTTAATGTTGTTAGCAAATGAAGCTGTCCAGCACTCCATTGAATTACAGAAGATGTAATGCTCCTGTTTTAGTGGTGTAGTCAGCATAGACAGCATTTGAGAAATAGAGAGATTAAACAACATACCAGAGTCCAAAGAAATACTTTATTGCATGTGTCCCTTTAGGAGTGGTTTAAGATCCTTGTTCCCCATTTGTTCAGTGTCACTGATGATCTCCAGACCGTTGTAATCTACCTACCACAGATGAGTCCTTCCTTAGCAATCCTACGTACAGCTTAGCAGAGGGAGAATGCAGCAAATGAGCTAACTCAAGTTCAGTTTTCTATTACTTTTCAGCTGTGAGATTCTGCTTCTCCCCTCACCCCATTCTCTGTCTCAGGACTTCCTTCCTTGTGTGGATGGGACAACACAGAGACGAGTATTTGCCATACTACTGAGGCAGTAGAGCTTTGATGGTGCTGGTAGCTTTTTGCTGTTACCTTATTGGTTTTATTGTTTCCCGTTGCTTTCGGCAGGAATGAGAATGCAGAGGCTGCACTGCCACCAGTACTGGAAAGTAATAGCAAATCACCTACAGCAACGACTCACCTGCTGCCAGATGAGGAGTCAGATTCTGAGCTTGACAGGTATGGGTCAAGAAGCTGGTAGGAAATGGAAAAGAAATAGTAGGTTCTTACGAGCAGTCTTGGAGAAGAGGGAGCAAATTTTGTTCTTTCTGATCAGAATGAGGGAGCAGACCTTGTTCAGCTGAGTTGTATTCAGCAGAGTAAGACATCATGTAGGAAACTGCATGCAAGAATGTTTGTCAATAACTGGAGCAAAGCCACTGTCAGGTACAACCATTGTATTCATTCAGTTTGGTTGACTTATGAGACATTTCTTGGATTTATTGATATATGTACCCATTTTATTAGTGGACCTGTCTTATTCTGGCTTTTTACAAATATATAAAGAAATCTCAAGAATCAGCTCCATGCCTCTGGGTCTCCTGACCCCTACCTCCACTTGGCCAGGAGATCTGCTTACAGAGTCATTCATAGAACTTCCCGAGGAGCCCCTTTAGCCTGGGCTCCAGCCATGCTGCTCTGCATTGCAGTAGTAGTGGTGTAACAGTGGTGTTTGTGCTGTTTTTTTACTTCCTTGAGGTCAGCTGGGCAAAGAATAGCCTTCCCCTGTGGGCTAACTCCTGCCTTTATTTTGTTGACAGTGATGATGACCTTATACCTTACGACATGTCAGAGGATAAAGAACTGAAGAAGACTAAGGCTCCAGTGTATATTCGAGACTGTATTGAAGGTATGAGATTTTGGGCTGAGTCTTCATCTTGTTCTTATTGTTTTGGGGAGAGTGGTCTCATTAGGTTTGTTTTTATCAGACCTCATCCAGAGAAGCTGTATTTTTTCAGTTATCTGGGCTCAAGTGCTAAACTGTCATTCATAAAGAACTGTAGTCTAGCTCCTAATGCTGGCTGTGTGCTGGGTCAGCTGTGCTGACAGACAAACTGCTGTCAGAGGAAAGTTGGGGCATATACCTGAGCAGAACCATTCTGTTAATGTCTTGTCTGCCTTCTGTTTGCCTTCAGTTCTGACAGGTTCTGAAGATCTGGACAAATGGGAAGAAGCTGTCAAGGCTCTTGAGAGCTTGGTTCGAAAGAATCCAGCGGCAGCAAGAGAGGTGAAGCAGTGTGAGCTAATAATTAGCAGTGGGCTCTGGTACAGGGCTGTCCCTTTGCTCTTGTGAGGAGATCAGTTTTCCCAGCAGAGCAACCCACTGAGCCAATGCGTGTCTGAATTTTGAGCTTTCAGCTTGGGAAGGAAAATAGAAGGAAGTAGTTGCTTTTGAGCTGAGGCTACAGAGCACAAAGAAGCAGGCAAAAGTGAAGGCAGCAGTGTGGCACTGAGCAGCTCCAGCACTGAAAAAGAAATGTGTTTGGAAGTAGACTTTGGCAGTCACTTGGGGCAGCAGGGCAAGTTCCATGCTTTGTGCTGGGCAGAAAAAGCTTTGGAAAGGCAACACGTAGAGCAGCCATGAATCCTGTAGATAAAATAATTTTAATTTTGGATGTAATTGATACTGAATTGAAATAGAATTAATTGGTATTTCCCAACAAAAATGAAATAAAATCAGATGGACTTCTGCTCTTTGCTTGTACAAATGTAGCTCCTTAATAAGGGTGCAGGTGGGTTGTATTACCTAAATTAAAAGCCTGAGTGAAAGGAACTTAGGACAAAGATGCTGATGTGGTGACTGCTCAGAATGACGTGGCAGAGAACACCTAAAGATGGGATTTAATTCATGAATTGTAGTGACAGGTCTTCCTATCTCATGATGTTAGCATTTATCTAAAAAGCTGAAGTGAAAAATGAACGTGGATAGAGAAATCAGCTTAGGGTTTTGTTCTGTGTTTTGAGAAATCCGTCTTGATGATATTTATCTTGCTGTTTTATTTCTCCCTCATGAGTAAAGGGCATGTTGTTGCCTATATTGTTCCCTCTGTGCTAAAGCATCAGAAGTGGAAGGTGGATGGTAACCTGTAAAACCTGTGAGAAGGATAACACCTGCAGTGACATGATTCCTTTTGTCTTACTTTGAGCAGGTTAGTGTGGAGCTGGCAAAAATACTGTTGCATCTGGAGGAGAAGACCTGCCTGGAAGGCTTTGCAGAGCTCCGTCAGAAGGCACAAGTAGCTGTTTTAACCACTGATCCAATACCTGTTAGTCCCTCTTACTGCTTCCTTTTTTCCAGTTCAGGCACAGACAAAAATGTAAGGAGGTGAAGTCTCTTGCTGGTTTGGCAAAAGCAGCTTCAGAGTATGAAGAGCTGTTTCAAATCTGGCAGTGCCTCAGAGATGGGCTAGGCACTGAAGGATCTGGAATGGATAACAAATATCAGGAAAGCAGAAGCTTGTTCAAGAGCTGTAACAGGCTAAAGGACATTGTGTGTATGGGTGTACCTGGTGAAACAAATTAGATAAGGACTCTTGCACTAAAGGAAGATGGCTTTATGTAGGAGGAAGCTGAGGCACCCTGGGCTTCTCTAAAAGAAGCCTGGTGTTTGTAATCAGCTGTTTGAATACCTCTGCATAGGGGGAAGAGAGGAATAGCGAAGTCCCATTAGTTGTTTACTTCCTTTGGGAGTATCTAGAAGTGTACGTATTTGATTTCCCCTATTCATAGAGTGCTCTTCTTCCCCAATCTCAGAGTCTTGTTGTTAGCTAACAGGAAACTGGGCATTGCCAATGGAGAATTTAGAATGTTTATAGTGAGTAGAAAGGCTGTTTACAGACTGTGCTCACTGTTAATTGATTTTTCTGCACAGGTAGCACAGTACTTGACCTCCCAGTTCTATTCTCTGAACTACAGTCTTCGTCAGCGCATGGATATTCTCGATGTAAGCGCTCTTCCTTTGCTTCCCACTTCTGTCACGTCTTTGTTGCACCAGTGCAGTGTTCCTAAGATGTAATGGGGTGACCTTAATTCCTTGTAGGAGAGGTGAGGAGGAAGCAAAGGCATGGGAGACTCTTAGTTACTGTTTGTGCCTGCCATTCCTCTCTTGCTCTTAACTCTGTTATATTTGAATTAAGCAGCAATCGTTGCCCACAGAATGAAAAATGTGTGATGATCTTTTGCCATAAGGCAGCCACTTTCTCCTGACATGTCATCATTCTGAGATCTCTTCGCTTTTTGAAAGTCAGCAGTCTGCCTGTCCTCTTTCCATGTCATGTTACTGAAAAAGGAGCTGCTGTTCTGTTTCAGGGGAGAGTTTGGACCATTACCTCAGAGTCCATTGACTGGGTTTCAGTTGCTTGCCTTGCAGTTCTTAATTCTAAACTTGTGTCTTTCTGCCTTGCTGTTCCTGTTGGTTTGGGTGCATGTTAACTTGTTTCCTCAGTACAGATTATCCCTATTTTAACACAACATCCCCTCTTCTTTTTCATCTAGGTATTGGTTTTAGCAGCTCAGGAACTGTCCTGTGCCAAAGGCCGTGGGAAGACCAAATATTCTGGTGCCCAAAACCCTCGTATCCAGGTCCTTCCTGAGAGTGGCAGCTCCAAGGACTGGAGAAGAATTGTTGATGAGAGAATCAAAAGCAAGACGAGGAGGTTTGCTAAGGTGAGGCCATGGCAGAAACAAATGTCAAATCCAGCAGAAACAAGGACAGGAGGGCTTGCTGTAGTTTTATCTGGAAAGAGCAAAATACATGTGAAATTGAGCCCAATCCAAAGGCAGGACTGGATAACTTAAAATGTCACTTTCACTTTAGTATTTTGCTAAATTTTTTTCCATAGGAAGTACCAAATCCTGTAGTCCTTTCCCAGGAGGAGAATGAGAATAAATCTTGGTCTCCTTGTCTCGCATTGAAGGATAGCTCTGGCAGTTCTTTGCATGTTCTGAGCTTGTCTGGCCACTGCAGGGAGCTGTGGCTGCACCTCAGAGATCCCAGGGCATCCTCCTTCAGTGCAGCTGCATCTGGAGTGGACTGTCTCAGACTTCCTCTCTTTTTCAGGGAGATAAATTATTGCCAGTTTCCTAGGTCCTGTGATTCCCCAGTGGTTCATCCTGGAGGACTTCCTTTCCAAAACTCCCTTCTTGTTTTTTATATGTAACCCAGCTGTACTGAGATATATTATAGTGAAACATTTGGATGTGTGAGAGGATCTGAAGTGGAGAGTGAGTTGACTGGCCTGGAAACTAGCAGCCGTAGGTGTTCAAGTAAGCAGTAGCTGGCAGTGGGATGGCTGCAGTAGATGAATGTATAACTATGGGTGCTGCTTGTGTCTAGACTTTATTTTTCTTTTGGACAGGGGCAGTCTCAAGTGGAACAGCCTTCTCGTCCAAATGAGTTCAATTCTCTTGCTGGACACTTCTTTTTTCCATTGATCCAGAACTTTGACAGGTGAGTGAACACCTTGGGATGTGGGCTTGACAACTCGAAAGTGAATCTCTTGCTTGTTCTGCTTGTCTCAGAGCAGCAGAATAGAGCCTAGAGATTGTGTGGAAGTCTTGTGACACCACACTGACGCCTGGCTCATGGATAAAGCATACTGAGGAAGATTTTCTGCTCTTCCACTTATCCAATGCAGTTTTCTTGGATGGGAATATGTGAGACCCTGCAATAAGTGAATGCATTACTAAGCATAGCCTGTCAGCAGGTCCACAGGGTGATGATTTTTGCAGTATCCAACAGCACCTTGGCTGGCCTTGAGGAGTTCATACAAAGCCACAGAACTCAGGCTGCCCTCTTTAACAGAAATTAACTGCATCATGTTACAGGACACACGTTATTGTCAATCACTCAAGTCTTTGTTTACTAAAGGAAGGGTCAGTAATTGATTCCACAGGAATCAAGATTCTTGTAATATCTGTCTTAATGGTTTGTTTCTAGGATGGCAGCAGTGCTAGCTTTTGCATGCAGTTCTTTCTAATAAAGCCAGGCTGCTGGTCAAGCAAGTGATCCTCACTGGAGAGGATGTTATTGGTCTGGGAGCAAGCAGCTGTGGTCTGTATTGGACTCTGTGAAGTGACTGCTGTTTTAGGAGTTCAGATTTGTGTGGGACAGTTTGCTCTTCACAACCACTCCAGCCATTCCAGAGATCATCCCTGTCACTGTTTCAGAACTGTATCTTGCACTTGCAGGCCTTTGTCAACGTTTGATCTCCTGGGGGAAGATCACTTTGTCCTTGGAAGACTGGTCCACACTTTAGCAGTCCTGATGTACCTGGCTGTCAACACCATGGTAAGGAAGGCTGTGTGGAGTGAGTTCCAGCCTGGGAGCTCAGAGGTGCTGTCAGACACAGCAGTGGGCTCTGAGGCCTGCAGTGAGTTTGGGTCACTTGCTGAGGAGTCTTCAAAGGGCTGAGAAAAGATGATCAGAGAGGAGGCGTGGGATTCAGGCATCCCTGCACTTCCTTCTGCTGCTTCTGGTAGTTTTTCTTTCAACTTCCCATAGAAGTTGAGCACATCAATTCTTTTGACCGCCTCAGTTTTCTCTTCTGTAAAATAACTGTTAACCCTGACGTTCACAGCAATGTGTATCAAGATCCAGTCCTTTGAAGGCATGTGAATGTGAAGGTATTCAGTGTTTGTCATAATCCTGTTTTACAGGCAGTTACTGCAATGGGAAAGGCACTGCTGGAGTTTGTTTGGGCTCTGCGTTTCCACACTGACTCGTGAGTTGTAGCTGTGTGCATTTGTTTTTAAAGATCCCTTGTTGTGGCCTGCCACAGCCTGTCCTGTCCTTGTCCTGTCCAGCACCTGGCTGGGAATGCCAATGACTTCACCCATTCTTCTCAGTGCTAACCTCTGGCCTTGTGCTCCTTTGAGCATTGCTAGAGTGTGTAATGAAATCATGGCTTTAATGTCAAACAAACAGGTATTTAGCTGGCGTCTTCTAGTGAGGAGGTACAGTCATTACCTATAAAAAGCGTGGCACGTTCCTCCAACTCTCCTTGTAATGCTTTCAGCTGAAGAAGCTCAGAGAACTTTAGGTGCAGCTCCAGCATTCAACTTGGAAAGAAATTAACATGTAGCAAAAATGCTGTAAACACACAAGTTCTGTTTTAACCTCAGACTTTTCCAGGTCTCTGTGTGCTATGCACTCTGAGCTCCAGTGTGGCAGGGGCTCTGTATGTGAGTGGCATGCCAGCTGGTACATAATTACACTCCTAATTAGTAGGAAGGTGGCAATGGTTATCATAATAAGTTTAGATGAGGAGCTATGAGATACGGTTTAGAGGCCTGTGGTAGCAGTGGTAGTAGAGGATTGTTGGACTAGATGATCTTGTAGGTCCTTTCCAACCTTGTGATTCTATGATTTTATAATCACAAATAGTGGAAACTGGAGAAGCCTTGAGGTGAGCCATAAGAAGCAACTCAAGGTAGAGCAGAAAGCTGCAGGTTCTGACTGGTTTGCCTTTCTCCTACAGGTACGTGCGCCAGGGGCTTCTGTCCTGTGTCTCCTCCATACTCCTCAGTGTTCCTGCAGAGCATCTTCTGCAAGATGTGACGGAGGAAATTCTGGAGACTCGGTCCTGGCTGGAAGGTGAGATGTGGTGGGGAATGTCAGTGTTTTTCTGGGTAGTGCTGCAGTTTGCATCGCTTTAAAAGTGTGCACTCCCCTCTCTGCCTAAGCCTCCAAGCACTCCTCTCATGAAGCTGCAGAACGCTGTCACGTTGCACATTGCAGCCAGGCAGTGACTAACCAGCAGTGACGTGCAAGGCCTATGTGGCTGTCTTATGCTAAGTGCACATTCTATAGGAGGAGGAAGAGCCCCATCTCCTGACATCCTATTGCTGAAGGAAATAACAGCCTGTGAAAGAGAGCAGCTTGTGCTGAACAATATGTGCAAATTTTTATGGATAGTGCACAGCTAGAACTGCACAAGTACATGGTTGTGTACTGCAGTGTGCTGCAAGCACAAGAGGAAATGATGCTGTGTGATCTGTGCTCCTGGAGCCTGCACTGTTCTGTGTGGCCCTTGTGTGACTCCCTGGTTGGTTTCCTTTGCCATTGCCCCTCTTGGTGAGCTGGCTTCCCCCAAGGGCAGGCAGGAAGCAGCACTGACACAGGCGGCCTCAGATCCTCATGGGCAGCAGAGCTCTGTGGCCTTTAAGAGAAAGAGAGCTGCCTTGTGGGGCCAAAGCTTTACTTTCCCCATGACATGGTGTGCTCTGAAGAATCTGCTTGTCTCTGCTGTTAACCACTGCTATTACCAAGTAAAGCCTTTCCAGGAATGCTGTGGCCCTTTTCAGAATGAGGGGTGTGTGTGGTCTGGTTTTAATGAGTTGGAAGGAAGAGAACAGGGTTAGAAGCATTTTTTGTGCTTGTAGGCAGTGTAATAGGCTTTTCATGTGGTGCTGTTGCTTGGAAATTGGAGAAGCCTTATAAATTCAGGGAGAGCTTCACTGCAGTGGAAGCTCCTTATGTAGCTTCTTCCTGAAACACAAGTTCTTGGGCTGTGGCTTTGCTGGTAAAAGAGCTCTCCCTGGGAGGTTCTGGGCTCCTCCTTGCTGCTCCTGCAGATGAGGTCAGGCATTGGAGACCTGCCTTTGTGACAGTCATGTCTGAGGGGAATACCTGAGCATTTCTAGGAAACTACTCCTTCAAAGGCAGCTGCTGAGGAATTGAGGGAATTCCCTCCCCTCTCCTCCCCCCCCCCAGCCTCACAAGTCCTGTGGAGCTGTGCTGGGTAAGTTTATTTGATGAAATGAGCTGGGTGTATCTTAGTGCCCCCCAAGTGGCAGCAATTCAAGGTCTGTGCTCATGCAATTAGAAGCAGTGCCAACGTCAGTCTCTTAACTTAAGAGCTTGCAGTAAGCTGTCTTGTAGCCTTCCCGTTTTCTCCTTCTGTAGAGGGAGTGTGGAAACACTGCAGTGAAGTTCTCCCTGAGTTTATAAATAGCTCTGCTCAATCTGAATGAGTCATGTGTTTGGGCTGACAGTGCTGGGCTCTGAGCACACTGCTTGTGCGTACAGGATATCCTTGCACAGGCTCTCTGCTCTTCCAGGCTCCCCCTGCTCAGACATCCTGCGTGCATCCTGGTTTGTGCTTTGCAGGCTCTGTAAGGGCCCCTGAAATAACAGCTGCTTGAAGCAGCTTCGTCCCCTCCCTTTCATTCTCCATGAAGCATAAAAAAATGTACTAGTTTAGCAGAAGACCAGCAGAAGGAAAATTGTGTTAAAGAAGCAGGCATTGAAGTTCCTTTCTTCCAGTTCAAGAGTGCTGTGACTACATTCAGGAAGAAGCACTGAGCAGTTGTTTAGGAATTCCAGAATTGAGACTTTAGGCTTCTGAATCAGTGTATTTTTAACTGCAGACTGTATTCATGCTAGTGGGTGGGCTACAGAATGGTTCTGGATAGCGCAAGGGGAGAAGTGTGAATTCTGGCATGATGGCAGATGTTTTGCTGTTGCCTTTAGCACTGTGATGGTCAGTGTAACCTTACAGACACGTCGAGTGAAGAGCAGTGTGTTTTACTCCATTTTCCAACTTAAGCTTGGCATGTTCTTTTACAGATGTGGTAGAGAGAGATCCAGATGGGGACTGCAGGAGGTTGGCCTTGCAGAACTTGCTACTAATGGAGAACCTGAAGAAGAAACTGGAAACTGCCCCTTCCTAGCTGAAGGGCAAAAGAAATGACCTTAACCTCATCCTCTTGCCAGCTGGACTTGTGTAGGCACTGCTGGGGCCTCTTCAGCAGTCACCTGGCTGGAGAAGAGGAAGAAGGGGGAAGGGTGCAGTGCTGTACGCCAGCGAACCTGACTTGACATCTGGACTTTGTAGTGGAGGCCAACTTAGTGAGCTATTGCTATCCGGTACGGGGTGTACAGATGCAGGAAGGTAGGCGAGCGCTGCCATCCTCCCCTCGCCCCCAGCCCCCACCCCAGCTATTTATAACCTTGGCAGGTTTGAATGCTCTGCTAAAAATACAGGGAAGATCTCATAGCAGACTTCTTGTCAGAAAAACAGGAGGGCTGGAAGCAGCCACTTACCTCCCAGGGCTGTCTGTGACATCCCCTGACAAAGGCTTCCATCCTCTAGCAGCATTGGAGGGGCTGCTGCTTCAAGGGGGAGGTGGTGTAGGGGATGACCCTGAGAGATGGAAGCGCTGAATAGCTGCAGTGAAGTTCTGAAATAAATTGCCAAGCGTTAAAGGTTTGAGCTAGAGCTGCACTGGGGTGAGGAAGGAACAAAGTAATTAATTCTTTCTGTATAATACGCTTACAGAATGGAGATTCTTCTAAAGTAACTGAGGACCAGATTCTGATCTTAAAATGTTCCTTCACCTTTCTTCCCTGAGTGCATACAATTCAAAGCTTTCCTGGTCACAATAATGACCAGGTCATCATCAAGTATCATCAAAATCACTGTAAGCAGAAGGGCTCATTAATCTGGAAGCTCTGTGCATGACACTTCCATGGGGCACCATAAGACACTGAAAGATCAGTGAGCCCTTGGTTATTGATGTTGGCTTTATGTTCCATGGATGGCTGGTCCCATTTGTGCCAGAAGGAAACTTCCATTCTAAAATCTGACGTGTACAGAGCAGTGAGAAGCTTTGTTGGCTGTAGGTGACCCTGCTCAGGGACAGGTGGTGGAGTGTAGGACCAGATGACATCTAGGGGTCCCTTCCAAACTCAAACACTCTACGATTCAGAGGCTTAGTCCAGATTTCTTGTAAACCACAGCTCCAGCCTGGATGGCCCCTATAATATTTAAATAAACCTTTGAGGTGGGGAGAGCGTGCAGTAGAAGGGCAGTGGTTTGACTTCTGCCCAAGCTCCTGGCCACGTGGAACTGAGGTTGTTTTCAGAAGGAAAGAGAAGTATGTTGGCATCTGTATCTGAGAATTTGGTCACCTCACAATTTTTCACCTTACTTCCTCCTCAAACAAGGCCTGAGCTTGCAATGTGCAGCTCTTTTTAAAAATTTTTCTTTATTAAAATACAAAAACTAGATTCATACCAGGCTAGGTACAGGGTACAGTCTGCTTTTTGGATGTAGTGTTTAAAATAATCCATCACTGTTGCTTGTAGAGTCAAGCAGAAAAAAAATAAATTTCTTGGTAATAACCAAAAGAATCTGCTGCAGCAGTTTGCTGACTGATTTGTGACCCCCTTAAGACTACAGAATAAATGATGTAGTGCTCAAGTCAGTCTTGGTACTGCCAACTATGAGGTGTCAGAGGCCTCCCACTTCATCAGCCACTTCTTCTTCCACGTCCTTGTTCTCCACACTGCTGTGCCGACTTTGCTCTGGAACCAAGGCTTGGCTGATGGGAATTCCTGCTCCTCGGTGAACTGCCTCAATCGTCTGCTGCTTGACATAGTAAGTCAGGTTTGTGCATGGAATTCTTTTCCGCATCTGTTCCAGGTACTGGTAAGCCTAAAGGAAAGCACAGAAATCACTGTTACAGGGAGGAGGGTGTACTGCTTCTACAGCTCCCAGCAAGAAGGTGAAAAGCATCCATCCTCAGAGCCTGGCTGAGGAGATCTTCAGTTGACAAAGTGTACTGCTGTACATAAAGTTTGGGCTTTTTAGTGTGTAAGAACTGAAAATCAACTCACCACATGGAATTCCTGCACTTGTAAATAATGTTCAACCAGAAATCCCAGGACATCACCCTGACGGATGGTGTCGTCAAGATCTTGTTCAGCCAGGAGAAGTTCACACTGTCTGACTGCTTCTTTGGGATCCTCAGAGTAAACCCTAGCAAAAGAGCAAACAAAAATCATGTGGGGGAGGACTTTCAGCTTGCCATGTGAAGCACGGGAAAGATTCTTGTACCGTGCACAAGATGGCTGTGGTTCCCCAAGTCAACAGTTACACATACTTCAGGTTATACTTTGGTCTTGAATCCCAACATCACTTTTAAAATCACCTATGGTTCCCTGCTACAAAAATATAACAATCACTTATAGAAGTGAGTCTTCTGCAACTGATTTATTGAATTGTGAATGTCTTCCTCTTGCATGATACTTCTGTCTACATGCTCCAAACATTGCAACTCACCTCCGAGCATGGATGAATCGCTTTATCAGAGCCATCTTGCTTTGCAAATGTGCTAGTTTGCTTTCCTGTTCCAGAGGGCTTTTGGTCTTTGCTTTTGAAAGACATTTATACGCTTCTGTCAGTGCTCCCTGTGCTTTCTCATAGTTCTGATACTCATCAATTTCCACCTGCAGGAAGAGAGATTCAGATGAGGCTCTTATTCCACAGCTAACAAACTAAACACCTTGAAGACTCACAGAAGCTGGGTGTACCTGAGCACACACATCATAAAATCCTGCCAACAGATCCAGGGCCCTCCCTTTGGTATAGAAGCTGATGATGTTCTTCATAATCTCTGGGTCCTTACGCCAGTCCAGTGACTGCAAATAGTTGGCTGCCATGATGTAAATCTCTCTCTGTCTGGAGACTCCCGCAAAGAAGACAATTTTCTCTGTGTCTCCAGATCTCAGCAGTGCCTTCATAGCCTAACAATGGATGGGGGTGGAGAACAGAGAGAGAAAATATTGTGAATAAAAAAATCAAACAATGCTAAAATGACTGGGAAACCTCATCTGGACAGCCTATGGACTGTTCCAAGACCTACCTCTTAAATCACTCTTGTAAAACTGTATAAAGGTAAGAGGCTCAGCCTCCTTAGCTGTTTTTTCTACCTGTCCCAACTGACCTTTAATTTGTTTCCAGCTTGCGTGTACTTCTTGGTTGCCATGTGGTAATTGCCTTGTCTCATGCAGCAGTCTGCAATTTGCTCCAGCAGTTCTCTCCTGGAGTCCTCAGAGAGGTCCTTGGAGTCCTTAGAGACTGTCATCCGCTCAGCCATCTCCTCTGTGATGGTCAGGTTCTGCTTCAGGCAGAGCTGCAGAGCTTCATGGTACTAATGGAAATGAGAAAGCAATGAGCTGCTGCAAGTACTGCAGTGCTATTTCACATTGTTTGTGGTGTAACTTTTAGAAATTAGCTATATGAAGGCACAAAGCAAGCAGATGTCTATTATCTAATTAGAAAGCTTGTGCAAAGTGTCCTAACAGCAACTCAAATTCAAGCATACACTCATTTTTTTCTGCTAAGAACGTATTTGTTCTTCCCCTAAGAACATGATTTCTCATCTCTTTTCTCAGAGGACATCATTAAGTGGCAGAAAAGAGTTATCAATTTTTTCTTCTAATGCGATGTTACCAGAGACATCTGAGTCAGATTTGTTCGGTATGGTTGATTACATGAAGGTTTTTCAGCAAATACAAATAAAAGAATACAGGTACTTGAAGTATTTCATCAAATATTTTCTTACTTCAAATACAGAAACAAAGGAATAGGATACACCATAGCTATTTCCTTTTAAGCCAGAAAAGAGCTACTGTGCCCTTGCTAACTATGGGAGAAAGTGAGTCACAGCAAATTGATACAATTGACTGCTTTGGGACTCAGAATTTTCGTAAGGCTGAACTGCCAGCACAAGAATGAGGGCAACGACTTCAGGTAAAAAAGGAAGCACTATAACTACATTTGGTGCTGGGACAGATACCACTGATTTTTTTTTTTTTTTTTTTTTTGACTGATAATAATATAATCTCTCCATCTCCAAATATATTTAAACAGTAGGAATTCTTTTTTTCCTCCAAGAATGCAAAGTCTGTGCAGGTGCCAGAAATAAGACAAAGCCAGGGATCCATTTCTGGACCTAAGGCAGCGGGCTGCCACCTCATGACTCACCAGTCTGAAAAGAAAACTTAAAGCTTACAAATGTTTTTGTGTAGGAGCTTATGGACAAAGAGAGATGTGAGCGTATGCATGTGCACACTTGTTGTGCTCCTCTCTATTGGTGCACAGAGGGAGCAGGAAGGCAGAGCTCACCTTTTTGGCTGTGAGCAGCAATTCCACTGCCTTCTCATACTGAGCATGTTCAATAAAAAAATCAGAACAGCGAGCTAGCAGAGCTGGGTCTGACTTCTCATCAAGGTCTTCAGCAATTAGCTGTAAGGCTCCAAACTGCTGCGTGGCAAAGGCTAGCTCCAGTGCTTTGGAGAAGTGTCCTGCCTGTGAAATTAAGGATGAGACTTTAAGGACTAGAATAAGCACTGCAGAATAAATTTACCAGATACCCTAGTGTGGATTAACAGAGTGTCAGAGTGAAGAAATGACTGATAATTGTACATAATCAGATCACACAGTTGATTAAATGCTCCTCTGCTGTAGAAACAGCATCAGTTTAATGTCTGGTATTCTTACTAAGGAGTCGTTTACCTTGTGGTACAACATCACAGCTCGGTCCATTTGCTCTCCCTTCTCCTCATAATAGCAGGCTGCCTCTATCATGTCTTCTGGAGAGCTTAGGAGAGCCAGGTTCATCAGCTGGTCATCTAAATTGTTCTCCTGTTCAAAAGCAAAGATTTGGGTCTCGGTATGCAGCAAACTGACTTCATGAGCCTGCCTCCTTTCAAGCTTTCGGCTTTGTGCTGTCATATAGCAGCCCATCAACCACCTTCTATGGAAAACCCATAGCAACTCCAATGGCTTTGAGCTGCAACAACTATAGCTTGTTTTAGACAGTTCTCTGCTGACATGTAGGACAAGAAAACAGTCCCACACAACCCTTTGTAATGATGTATCCTTGTAGAAGACGCAGGCAGAAACTGGGACCATCTTCATGAAAAAGCAATATATCACAAGAGAGAATGAAACAGATCTCTTGTACCACTTTTACTCTGTACGCTGCCTCAGGTTTGGACATAACAACGTGTGTCTTTCCATACCTTACACAGGCGAATGGCATTGTTAAATGCCTGGGCCCTGGTGTAGAAGTGCACAGCCTGCTTGATTTCATCCTGGCTCTCATACTGGCGGGCCAAGTGGTATGAAGCCGCCCAATTTCCTGTTTCATTTGCTATTTCAGCAGCCTGGAAAGGAAATCACATATCTTTATGCTGTGACCATACTCATCCTAGGAATGAGAATTCTCTGGAAACAAATGGCAGCAGGCTGCTTTACCTTCTGAATGTTGCCCTGAAAGCAGTGGACACGGACTAGGGAAAAATAATCCTGAGCCAGTGCATAGTATTTTAATGCAGATTCCAGATCTGATTGGCTCTCCAGGTATTGTGCCCACCACTTCCACAGGCTCCTAGAAAAGCAACAGAATTAATTGCAGTAACCAGAATTGCCAGAGAATGCATTTCTCAGCCTGGAAATCTTGAACTCAAGACTAGATTTATTTTCTCTGAACGCAGATAGGTTTTACCTAAATACAAGGGTGATATTCAAAGATCTGCACTATGAGGGAGCTCAACCTAAATATCCAATGTGGCAGTTTTGAGTGAAATGTGCCATGATCCTGAAAAGCTGAGGGAGGATCAAAAGGCATTAGGCAGGTGTTGAACTCACAGAGGAGGGGATCCCTACTTCTTCCCTGCTCTCCTTACAGTCTGTATTTCAGACCTGAAAGTCCCACTCAGAAGAAGGAATGAGCACAGTACTGACTTGTCTTTCATCTTGTTGACGTAGTTCTCCAGTGCCTGCAGGTCTTCAGAGAGCATTCGGGGTACCTCAAACCTGTGTGTATCTGACTTCTCATAGCTGTGGACAAAAACAACATATCAGATGTGAAATGACTGACTTAAATCTCACTTCCTTGTCTAAAAAATCCACTTCATGGTTTGCATTTTTTGAGAGCTACCAAGTGGCAACCCTGATAACAGTGCTCCATGTGTTTCCTCTAAGATTATTATCAATCAGCCAGAACGACCAAAAACTCTTAAGACCACAGAGGCAACGAGATCATAGCGTTGTAAACACTTCAAAAGTACCAGTGATGCTCTGAAGAATGATCCAGGAAAGCTCTCAAAACACTAACTATACCCCTGTGCAACTGGCTGAAAAGGCAGAAAAAGCCCTGTGCTCCTCTTGCTTAGTACTTCTGCCACCAAACTGCAATTTCTGCCTCTTCCTCACTGCTGGGAGATGACTGCATTGATGCCACCCATCTACTGCTGGAGTCTGTCCCTGTCTTCCTGCCCACCTGGACCACCTTATGGGTCTGTCTGATCACACTGCAGCTCTACTTTGCTGCTGAATGGGCAGAACTTTCCAATATTATTATTCTTGTGAGATTTCCCACAGTAAAAATCATATAAAAACAGGACTTCAAACAAATACAACACATAAAAATCACCTCCACACACTTCTCCAGGGACTCACCAGCCTCACAGCAGAGGACTGGGCACCAGAAACACCCAAACCAAACCAAATTTTGCCATACAATTTGTGACTGAGACTCTCAAAAGCAAACAGTTGGTTTTGTCATGGAAAGGGTAGGAGAGTAGCTGTGATCTTCCAGAGACAAGCACAGGACTTGGTTATTATTGGCATTCAACAATCAGCCCCTTACAAGACAAGGCTTCCTGACAATAAGCTTTATTTCCCTAGGACAGTGCAGGCAGGTTGACTGCAACACTGCTGAGATAAAAAGCGACCAAAAAAAAAAAGAATTAATTGTTAGCACTCATCGCCAGGCATCCTCTCTATCCCACTTCTAGTCTTCACAGAATAAAAAGGCTCTGAATCCCCCAAACACAATTCTGCCACAGGCTGATGCTTACAGGCTGAGTGCAAGAGCATGCTCTCCGACTGCCTCCAGGTGCTTAGCATAGTTGTAGTAAGTGGTGCGGAGGTGAACCCGGTCATGAGCTTCAGCTGTTTCAATGGCTTTCTGCCACTGGTTTGTGGCCTGATAGAACTTGTTCAGAAGGTCGTAGCGTTTGCAAGCCTTGTACAGCTGCTCTGCGTCCTCCTGAAGGGAGAGGATACAAGCAGCTCATTAGCTCCACGTGTTTTATAGGTGTCCATTGAAGCAGAAGATCACAACAGGCACTGCACTTATGAGTATTTTAGTGATGCAGGTAAGGCAATTAATCTAACAGTAATTCAGTCAGGAGGGCTAACCAACTAATATACTTAGCCTGGAATAGCACATTACTGGGAAACAGGATGTTTATGTGAAAATAAGGAAAGCATTCAGATCCTGGCACTTACTGTACAGTATCAACTGGGGGGGGGGGTTGACATGAGCAAGCCATCAAAAATTAAATGCTGTCATCAGAAGCGCGAATCACTTCAGAAAGGGGAGATGTGCTCATGTGGGGCTGCAGCGAATGGCCACACTGCTAAGGAGTGATGTGCAGAACGTCAGAGGGACCTCAGAGCAGGTCTCAGAGGTAGGAATTCTTCCTTGGATAACTGAGAGCCAGTCCTGGCAGTGAGCACTATTCATGTCAGACAGAAGCAGATCAGGAGGATTTTGCCTGTACTGACGCAAGGGTAAGCAAATTTGGAACTATTATTTTTGAGAGGTTCTTCTGTGGAAGGAGCCTTTTCCTGCCCCACCCAACTGCTGTCCAGCTGAACACTATATTTAGTAAATTGAGATTATCTGTCCAGGATAGAAAAATAGTTTCTGTCTCTTATTGTTTCAAATTCTAAAAGCATAGAAAGTCA
The DNA here is from genome assembly GCF_987193195.1 of Phasianus colchicus. Lineage (NCBI taxonomy): Eukaryota > Metazoa > Chordata > Aves > Galliformes > Phasianidae > Phasianus > Phasianus colchicus. Next base: position 2,385,679 of record NC_143451.1, on the reverse strand, counting down.
AGATGGAAGTTGTTGGCACTATGATGCTACTGTACGAGTGAATAAACCAGCAGAGCAGCATTTGCCTTGCTCCAGCTTCCCTCCACCTCTCCAAACAGATGTCAATATCCAGGAGTATTAACACTTTTCAGCCTCACAGCTTTCTCTGCCAGGAAGCTTTTCCAAACATCTACTTCAAACGTTCCTTTTTTCCTCTATTTAATTAAGGATAGTTCAACTATCTCTAGCATTTAGACTTAAAATGGCTGCAGATTGCTGAATTCTAGCCCTTCCAGTCTTAAAAATCTTTCCAAGAGCTGAACAGTTTGCTCTGATTTTCTCTGAACTTCCAGTTCATCAACATTTTTTTTTCCTGGTAATGAGAAGAGGTGGAAGGCAACGTTCCAGCTGCAGCTGCAACAAACACTCAGATGAAAGCCATCGCAGCCCCGGGATGCAGTGTCTCCGCAGAGGCCCCTGCAGATTTTCTGCTGCCACAGCATTTCGTGTCTAATTGGTGATGTCCTGTGAACTGTGGGGTGTGTCACCATTTCTGACCCTCTTACTGATCGTTTGCCTGGGACTAAGACCTCGATTGTGTTTTTCTAACAGATCACCGATGAAGGCATGAGGTAAAGGCTGAGAAGGACACACACTCTCCTCATCCATGGACCTTGGCAGTGCTCCAGTCAGTTCTCAATCCATGTGATAATCAGCCTAGGCTCCATTTCAGGTCTCAGCTGTATTGGTAAAGCACAATAATCAAGGGCAGAAAATTCAGACTAAAAGGGAGCTGTGCAGCAAAGATGTTCCACTTTGGTATGTGCTGGCTGCCAGGTCAGGCTCCAGGCACGAGGGACACTCTTCCACTGCTGCAGGGGAGACAGCAGAACAGCTCAACTGCTCCGTGCTGGAACCAGGCAAGTCACTGCCAGCACAGCAGGAGCAGGCACGGAGATCTAGGCAGCTGTAGGACAGCAGATGACCCTGGGACAACACAAGCAGCCAGTCTGACTGGGCAGAGCTTTCCACCCTGCAGCCAGACCCCAGCACTGGGGCAGCAACTTGAAACACAGCTCTAGACTTTAATTCTACAAAAAACACTTCAAAATGAAGCTTGCATTTATCGCGTTGGACCTTAAAATATGCTTGTTGAAATATTTTAGCTAGAATATTTTAAAGTACATCTTTTTTTTTTTTTAATCCAGTCAAACCTAGAATTATTAAGTCTGGAAGAATTATGGCCCAAGAAAAATGCAAGACAGAGCTTACAATGTTTCATCCTTAAAAGATGCTTCCTCCATTCAGCACTTTTACTGCCATTATATATCCTGAAAACAGACAAATTGATTTGCCATAAACTTATACTGCTATGGCTCTTGGCACTCTTACTTTCTGACACTGGATTCTGCCATACTCATCTAATTTTCAAGAACCATGAAAACAGCTCATAGGACTGATGAACCTACAGAATTCACACTGATAGCAGAGAAAGACTCCATGCAATGTGGCACAGTAATTGTGCAGCACTGGGTTGTGCAACACTGGAAGGGATGCCTACTTCTTTAGGATAAAAACACAACGTCAAGGAAGTAAGGTAAGAACTACTGTTCATTACTCCTTGGAAACGTGGTTATAGATATTACTCGCCTCCAAAGTTTTGGCATCTCTCTCAGATTTCTCAGATGGTCACATTTTCACTCTGTTCTCTAGTAAACAGAGTGGACATTCTAGGATGCATATGATTGACAGGCTTACCAGCATGCCCAGCTGAACTGCCAGCACAGCGACTCTGGCTTCCTGCTCAGGTTCCCGTTCTGCCTCCCTTAATGCTTTGGCTCCTCTTGCATGACCCATGTTTCCAAGGCAAATTTTGGCAACATCAAGCCTCTGAGTCTTCACACACATGCGAGCCATGTTCTCCCAGACAGCCTCACTGTGATAAAGCAGAAAGAAGGGGAAAGCTGTTATGGTATCACCATCAAGGAGTGGGTAGTAAGCAGGTAAGAGGCAAGGAGCGAGAAAGGACAATGCATTAGCATGTTCCACACTTATGGGACATAAACAGACTCTGGTTGTTCCAATGAAGATTTAAGAGGAATAGAAATAGTTCTCAGACATAAAAGGTAGTAATGGAGCTGAAGGTCCACAGCTTTAAGGAAGTATTGTGGCATTTGATTTATACCAATGTCTAAGCAAAAGCAGTCATATTTGTACATATATAAACATTTATTGTGCACCCATCACTTTTGCTTTTACTGTAGCAGCAACATACGTATCTTCTGACTCTGTATCTCCCACTGTATCCTCCTGGAGAAGCTGCAGCCCATGACTTGGATAGGTGCACTCTTTGCTTGGTAAAAAACTGGCTGGAGTGCTGGGCCCAGAGATGGAGGTGAACGAAGTTACACCTAGCTGGTGCTGGTCCCCAGGTGTCAGTACTAAAAACAGGACCTTTGATACCTTTACTGACGATCTGATGAGGGCACTGAGTGCTCCCTCAGTAAGTTTGCAGATGACACCGAGCTGGGGGAAGTGTTGATCTGCCCCACAGAACAACCTGGACAGGCTACAGTTAGGAAAAACTTCTTCTCTGAAAGAGTGCTCAGGCATTGGACTGGGCTGCCCAGGGCGGTGGTGGAGTTACCATCCCTGGAGATGTTCAAGAACCATGGAGATGTGGCACTGAGGGCCATGGTCAGCAGGCACAGTGGGATGGATTGATGGTTGGACTTGGTGATTTTAGAGGTCTTTTCCAATCTTAGTGATTCTATACGCATAATACTCCCATATCAGAGTTCAGAAATAAATTTATAAAGAAAAAAAAAAAAGAGGGAAGATTTTAACATACAGATACAAAACTTACAGCAGAAACATGCTGCTTCTGTCCTGCGTAGTTCAAAGATGGATCAGCCATTGGCAGCCCACCAGCCATACTCAATAGCAAGGAATGTTGTCTGAGAAATAACTGACCAAACTATTGCATTCTAATCAAAGTGCATAAAAAGTGGCACAAAGAAAAGCCGTGCAATGCTCAGAATGGGAACACCTCAAGGTTGAGAGTTTACACTTAACACTGCAAACACATCTGCCATTACTGGCAGCATTACTACCATCCCAGCTCCAGGCTCCCATGCAATACGGTCAGGGCCATGCAACTTCACAGGGGGCAAGCAAAGATTTGCACAAAGCCTCTTTACATCTGAGGCTCTTCAGAGTAAAAGGCAGCATGTTTGATTAACAAAACATTTGCATTCAAAATAGGGCTTCAGCGGAGATCCATGCGGTTCTCAGGCAGCACCATGACACAAATTGAGTACAAGGATGATGAAAGCAGGAAAAAAAAATTTTCTACTTTCTTTCTTTTTTTTTTTTTTTTGGAAGAGTTGAATGACACTTCAGGTCCTGCACCTGCAAACAAATCCCCTTCCAGTTTGGGGGTGGGGGGCTGACAATCATGTTTTCCTATGATTAAAATGTTTTTCTCTTCCCAGTGGCTGTGGGAAAGACCTGCACAAACAGGGGAAACTGACTAACCGGGAAGCAGCAAAGGAGATGAGACGCAACGTGCTGTCAAGCACATTCAGTCAGTAAAGGAGGAAAAAAATGTTTTTCCTGATTTACTTTAAAATCAGATTATATTTTTATTTGCAACTACAACCAGTGCAAAATTCTCAGGTGGTAATCAATATAAGTGTGCGACCTACACTTCATAAATGCCAAAATGTATGGAGGAAATAAAGTAGGATCAGAAGTAATAAATCAGGGATGAATTTTAGGTAGAAGTTTTGCTTCTTAATATTCTCTGAAAATATTACTGAATTCCTTATATCTGCTTGTCCATGCTGACCGTGGTTCAAACACAGCCTCCTCAGCCTCTGTGCTGACATATCCGAGTCCCTTCCAGAAAGAAATGCCAAAAGGAATATGGAACACCAGAACTGGAAATTCAGTGCTACATCCTTCTGAGTGCCTACGATGCACTTCTGTCCAACACAGAAATGCTGATTTCTACCAGCAGAAGATGCAGCCATTCTCATTTTCATAAGTCTTAACTGTTTTTTTCTTTTAAGCAAGCCACTGCTTATACCCAGAACTGGGGACAGCAGGAAAAGCATCTTTAAAGGACATTTAGGTCATATTAGATATTGTCACCTGGCTTTGATCAACACAGACAGACATTTCTATCACCAGCACAAGACATCAAAGGTAGCATGTATGTATGAATGGCTGCACTTCACAACACACAGGGAAAAGGCATCTATTTCCCAAACACTGTAACATGCCAGAAGAAGCTGCCAACAGCTGAAGGAACACAGGCTTGTGCAGTGCTGTGCCAAACAAACAGTACATTTCTGAAAGGAGATCAAAATCTTTAAGAACCTTGAGAGCTTGCAGTTCCCTGGATGCAAGAAGATGAGAGTTCATGGACTTGAACAGAGACAAGAAGGTAAGAAATTGTATTTAGCCTAAGTGAATGGAAACTTCCGAAAGAAAATAAACTTAATAGTATATTTTTACAAAGTTAAAAATACTGGTGTGCAGAGAAACACAATGAGACTTAAAAGAATCATCCAGGATGGAAAAGACCCCAGATGGACATATGCAGAATTACCCAGGATGGAAAAGACCTTGAAGATTACGAAGCCCAACCACCAACCTGACTTAGCAAATCCCATCACTAAACCACGTCCCTCAGTGCTACATCCACATTGCTCCAATACCTGCAGGGATGGTGACTCCATCTCCTCCCTGGGCAGCCAGTTCCAATGCTTGGCCATCCTCTCTGGGAAGAAATCCTTCTTGATATTCAATCTAAATCTCTCCTTATGTCACTTGAAGACGTTGCCTTGCATCCTTAGCACTTATCACCTGAGAAAAGAGACCAACACCTCCTCACTGCAGCCTCCCGTAGGTGTAGGGAGCAACGAGACCCCACTTCCCTCAGGCACACTTCATAGGCCTTCCTTTCCAGTCCCTTCACTAGCTTCATTGCTCCTTTCTGTACACACCTGAGCAATTCAATACCTTTCTTGTACTGAGGGGACCAAAACTGAACCCAGTATTTGAGGTACGGCCTCACTGCATGAGAACAATGAATGAAAATGAACAACCATTTCCTGCTGTTACTTGTCATCTGTTGGCAGCATTACGCTTTTGTGAATGGCAATGGCTCCTGACAACATCAAAACTCAGTGGGAGCTGCTGTTGCCCAAGGGATTCCTCTCTGGGAGCTCCTGTCCCACACACAAACTGCCAGCGTGTCACCCCTGGCACCTGTGCTACCCATACGCCATAGACCACAATGTACCTCTGCTCTGAAAAGCTGGAGCTCGGCCATTCCATTTGCTCCTCCTCCACTGCAACCCATATACAGAACTAAGCTGGCTGGCCCAGCAGCCAGCTACCAACTGGGTGGAACAGAAAGAGAGGAAGAAACATTTCCCGGTGATGTGCTCTGGGTTTGGTTTGATTTTGTTACCCTAGGGCAACAATCCCCTCCAGACAGTCAGAGGGGCCCAGGCAAGCTCTAACTTCTGTACAGACCCAGCTGGGCAGGAGGTGGTGAGCACACGTTACACATGCAGCACTGTGGACAGACTGCACAGAGCACACTGAATTTATAAGTGTTCACAGCTGGGCAGTGCTTGCATGCGTTCATCCAAAGCAAGCAATGCACTAAGAGCAGATCACCAGCATGCTGAGCACCTGCAACAGGAAAACACTGCCTCTCTGACTATTCCCTCCCTTTGCCTTCTAGAAGTGCCTGAAGGAATGTTTCATCCAAATAATGCAGAGGAGTTCCCATTCTCTCACTGGAGCTAAGGACAGCTTAGTTATCAGATGGGTGGAGAATCCACAGCCAAATCGTCTCCTATGGCCCAGCTGCAGGAGAAGCTGGTTATTTCGTATAGATGCGTCCCTCACACAAAGGACACTGCTGTGATGAAGGTATGTACTTGCATTATCATAGAATCATCACAGAATCACAGCATGGCCTGAGTTGAAAAGGACCCCAATGCTCATCTAGTTTCAACCCCCTGCTATGGTCAGGGTTGCCAACCACCAGACCACGCTGCCCAGAGCCACATCCAGCCTGGCCTTGAATGAATAGATAAACATATATATACGTGCATTACTGCAGTTCAGTTTCTGCTCCTGCTTTGAGAGACCAATCATTGGTCTCTCACCAGCCTCCATGCACTGCAGCCTACTTCTGATATGGGATCAAGGGTTTCAAACTCTTGAAATCACCAGAAGTGTAAAAAAAAAAAAATCTGCCATGCAAAAGGCAGGTGGTCTCACTCCCCAACAGAGGCACAAAGCACACAGCTGCTGAGAACCGCAGAGCACACAACCGAGTGGAGGCTGGGAAGCAGCATGGATCACATCGTGCCAGCACCACAGCAGGATGGTGCAGCAGACTGAGCTCACACACTGATGGCAGCCAGGACCAGGGTGCTGGGGTTCATCCTCCCATAACTCCTGCAGAAAGCCCATGGAACCGCCAGCAACCAAAATGCAGCCAGAACCTCTGTTCTGCCTTTGCCCTGAATCTGTTCTACTCCTCAGTGAGCAGCAAGACATCTCCAGCATCAGAACATTCCCAGGGACAGCTGCGCTTCAGTTTTGCTGTCTCAAGCTATGTACAAAACAATGCAAGCCAGGTTAAGAAACAAGAAACACCAGGAGCTGAACATTCTCACGTAATCCAAACCAAGAACAGTTTCTTTTTTGACAGTTGGTAGGTCAGGGAGAAAGACACGTCTGTCTTTACATCCTTAAAAGGCAGCAACTCTTCTCCCAGGGCTGGCCTTGCTGTCACATACACAAGGCCAAGGAATGATTTACCCTCCCCCCCTAGCCCACATTCTGAGAACTTCCTGTTCTTCCCCTCCTCCTCTTTCTTTTCTTCCCTCTGGAAAGCAGCTCACATCTGTGCTTCGTTAGCCACAACTGGATCCTTAACGAAGACCAGATGCAGCACAGCAGAGCCGCAGGAACGCACTCCCTGCTTGTCTCAGTGCCTGCCTGTGCAGCACGTCAGCAAACTGCCTGTGCTGCACCCTGAGCTTCAGGCCATGCCAGGAGCACGACAGATTCCAAACAAAACCCTGATGCTCCTTCAGACACAAGTTTTTCCATGTATTTGATGAAACAGTTTTTCTAACAGTGTTCTCACCTTTCTGGATCTGTTTTTCTGTGAAACAATGCTTCCAGCATTCAACAGTCTGATTTCACAAAGCCTTCTATCACTACACCTTTTTCCACACAACAAAAAACACAACAGGAAAAGGAGTATTATTTAAAGTGCTGGAGATTCACGTGTCTGAAGCATCTTACAACTCTCTCTCCTCCCTTTTATGGGGTACATTCGAAAAAGGCACGTACTTGCATTCCATCTCATCTCTAAGTATCTTGACCAGGAGAAGAAAGAATCTCTTTTTTCAACTTGGGCCCCACTTTGATAACAGGACCCTAAGCACTGTGCTATAAATATCAGACACAGCATCTACAACACGACGTTATGTATGTAATGCTGTAATGCTGCGGGGAGGTGGGTAGATTTTCCTGCTGCAGTCACTGAGGACATGCAGTGTAACACTCCCGTTTGAACAGCCGACAAAAACAGTGCATGTATTCATCTCAGCCTCAACCAGCCTCCCCCGGTAACTCCAGCACAAGGCCACATCCCCAGCACAGCACCTGGGGTGGGTGAGTGTCCCTTGTGCCTCAGGCACAGCCTGCACCACTACAGAGGGAAATCCAGGTTTCACAGCTGAGCATGTGGCAGTTTTTCTTGAGCAAAGAACAGACACAAGGATGTAGATTCTCAGCAGTTCAACTAACAGGAACACAGTGGATGTACTGTTCTGGTGCTAAGTGTTTACTGAGAGACTCACCATAATGTAAACCATGTCTGGGCTGTCCTGGACAAACACTGGGCACCACCCTGTCCCTATCCTCCACCCATTGCCTACATGCTGCTCTTGGGTGTTTCCATGCAAAGGACGGGACAAAGCAGGTGCTGCTTCCTAAGGAAAATTAACAACATCTATTACTATTTTCCAAATGTTAATTACCTGCATCCTTGCCTGGATATCAGTAACTTGAAATTGCACCTGACTAGTCCCAAAAGAAGCATTAGAATAAAGCAATCTGTCATATATAGCATAGAATCATAGAATGGCCTGGGTTGCAAAGGACCACAATGCTCACCCAGTTCCAACCCCCTGCTGTGTGCAGGTCGCCAACCAGCAGCCCAGGCTGCCCAGAGCCACATCCAGCCTGGCCTTGAATGCCTGCAGGGATGGGGCATCCACAGCCTCCTTGGGCAACCTGTTCCAGTGCCTCACCACCCTCTGGGTGATTCTGATCAACTAATTCATTTACAAGCAACTTCACAATATATGGTTTGCTAGACTAGTTACAGGACAAAAGCATCATGTCATGGACCATACTGGCTACTGAGGGCTTGGACATGGCCACATCAGACACACTACTTGACACCTAAGGTTAATGAGGATTCCACCCTCATCATTTAGAAGTGCTGCGTTAAACTTTAAAGACAACTAAGAAATGAACACTGATCTTCAAATCAATGCAAAATCAACACAGAGCTAAAATGCCAGAGCTGGTGGGACGCTGCCTTTTCTCTTGAAACTGGGAAAGTTCATCATATTTAAATGAATGCTATTTTGGGAAAGGTGTCAGGCATTTTTCATATATATGTTCAAAACATTGAAAGCTGTCTGGACTATTCCTATGAATTCTTCCCTGGCAGAAGTTGATAAAACAGTAAAAATCTTACAGAATGATATTTGTGTTATATTGAATCCATAGCTTTGTCTACTCCAAAAATATCCTGGTAAAGTCAATAGCAAGCCATAGTTTTGTGTGAATTATATCAAACAAAATCTTGTGTCCTAAGTACTGCAATAAGTACTGCTTTAGGCATAAGAAAATCAGCTATTCAATTCCTCCAAACACCCACTCAGACTTTTTCTTAAGATTTTTTCAATACATGGTATTCTGTTGCAATATTTGGCAAAATCACATTATCTATTTTTATACAAATGGAAATAAAGCTGCTTGGTTATCATTGGTATTCTTTGCTTCCTGTCCTGAAAGTATGTGCATTTCAGTTCCAAGAAAGGACTGGAAGGACTAAGAATGGAATATGCTCCTACACATCTGTCAATAGAGAAGTGTTCACTGCAGTGATTTCTTCTCTTTTAAAGGACAGGGAGGATTCCCTGACTGTTCTATACTAGAAGCATAAGATCTAGGCGTGAAGAGAATATCACTAAGTGCCAACAAAAACCTGAATGAGACAGTGAGGAGCTAATAATAATAATAACCAAGCCATTTTAGTAAGAAGAAGCCAGGAAAACTTACTGGATCTTTTCAAAACTCATTTGCTATTCGTTTGGTCCAACCTACTCCTTTCAAGTATGCCCCAACTTTTCAGCTTTTGATGTCGTTATTAGTTGAACAGAATGATAAATGATAAAAAAACCACTTGCCCATGGAATGCTGTTTCAACAATGGATCATGTCCTGCATAAACAAATGCAAAGAGAATTTATTAGGAACTAAACAGAGAAACTCCGTACAGATTCACCTAGTTATCCAAATTACTGAGACTCCAGAAGTAAAATTACATTATTTCTCACACAGAAATGCCCCAAATGCTCTACAAGCTGCTATGCAAATTGCATGGGAAAATTTAACCCACCACTGAACAGAACTGCACCTCGTCACGGAAGACGGCAAACAGCTCATTATGGACAAGGCCAGCCACCAGAAATTCTGCCATGGGAAAAAAAGTCTTGCTAAACGTGTTTGCTAAATTACTGCAGACAGCAATTATCGCTGCTTTGCACTGCTCCTCAGATACACTTTTTCTGCGTTATCTGGGTGGGGTGAAGACTGCAGTGCTGCCATCCCATCTGCTCTGTATGGAGGGACTGGAGCTCCCAGAAACATTCCCACCATCATAAGCCTGGAATCAGCCGCAATGAGACCGTCCTCACCTCCAGGGGGACAACACAGACATAAAATTACACAGCACTTTCTGAGATGATCATCTCACTGTTACTACAAGATGCATCCTCAGGCTTCAATACATTACTGAAAAATCAGTGACCAAAAAATCAGGAAGGAGCAGAGACAAGTTTACTGCTGTACAGAAGAGGTTTATCTTTGGCATCATCTACGATGGCCACATCATCTGCCCTGCTGCAGGCTTAAAATAACAAAAAAAATCCCTGGTCTCTCACTACAAAAGTATGGTCAGACATTTCTTTGAAGAATGATTATAAATGTTTGCCAATAGCAGTGTTTGCCAAATTTCTAAGAACACGGATGTATACCAGTATGACCAATCACTGACAGGAAAAACAGACACAAATGATGCTGCACTGCTGTGAAAGCACAAAGTGCCTCAAGCTTCATCTGTTTAAGGACTGAAATGAACCAAGCGCACAGAGGGGAGGGGAATTTACAGCAAGCTTTGTGCATTCAATTCTGATGGCTGAAAGCTAACTACAGGCTTGTATGGGATTCCCTGAACCATTTTCCACCCCTGTTAGCAACAAGTCTCAGAAAAACTAAGGATCTCCTTAAAACAAATTTCCACTTTGTCTGCATGTCAGTAGGGATCTGTTTACAACGGGTAATGACACCTCGCTGACAAGACAAAAACTGCTTTAAAATTAAAACCTTTTTCACTCTCGTTTTGTTAATCCCATGGATGTGAACTGCTGGCACAACTCAGCACTGTACCCATCCCTCTCCTGACTCCTCGTCCCTCACTCTGCAGGCTGACGACAAGAACACCACTTTACAAGGCACGAGTATTACCAAACGTTAAACCTAACGCAGTTGTGAGGTTTTTCGTTTGTTCAGCTTTGACACTCCTGATGGGCTCAGAGCAAGGAGCACAGCAGCTGCAGCAGGGCTGGACGTGGGGTTCAGAGCCGCATCTGTCCCACAGCCCAGCCCAGCCATCACACCAAAACGCTCGCGACTTCGTTCAGGCACCCACGTATCTCCTCCCAGCTTTACATTTTTCTGTTTGGCTGCCAGGCTCCAATCTAGGGTTGCAAGGAGGGACGGCAGCCTGCTCCAAACGCTGCAGCCCGACGCCCAGGGCTCTGTGTGGGAGCACAGGGGACCCCGATGTCCCGCAGCCCCCCCGGCTCGCACTGAGGGGAGGAGTGAGGCGGGAAGGGGACGCTCCAAGGGGAGGAGGGACAACTTTAGAAGTCTCCATATGTCTTTTCCTTTCAGGAAACACATCCTGTTCATGTTTGACTGCCGTGGCAGCGGCTCTGTTTGTTGCAGTCGACTACGCCCTGAGGCTCACCAAAAACAGCCACAAAAACAGCCATTTCCTCTGAGTGGAGAGGTGGGGGGGTGGGGGGCAGACCTTTTCCTCACGGCAGTCCGCGCTCCAGCCCCCACCACTCGCAGCTCTGGTGCTCAGAGAGACGCAGCGGAGCAAATTCCTCGGGATACTCCAAGCTTTCCTAGCTCCTTTGGGATGAAAACATTCGTTTGGAGTTCAGCTGGGCTTTAAGAATGCCATTTGTCAGCATCCGCGGGATATTCTGAAGCGCTCATCTGAAAGGATCCGTGCCCCTGGCTGCGCTGGGCACGCTGCTGGCCGGCACCCAGCGCCCGCGCTCTGCCCGCAGCCTGGATCCCCACAGCGCCTGCCTCGGCTCACAGGGAATGGACCTCCCCGTCTTCCAGTTCATCACCGGCCTGGCACTGCTCATCAAGGTGCAAGAAGGTGGATAAGCCAAAGCTGGGAAGGACAGAAACTTAAATAAGCTTCTTGGTGTTCTTATTTTATGGAATTATCCTACCTACCTCACAAAATTCTCATTTGCTTCGTCAGAAACACCTCTGGAGTTGACTTTGAGAATGAACGGTGATGTCCTCTAGCCACTCATAACATCCTATCCAAGCTGCCTCCATTTCAAGCCCCATTTCAATGTGCTGCAGCTGACTGAGACCTCGCGTCTTCTGCTAATAGAGACCGGCAGTGAGCTGACAGTCAGATATGACTGTCCAGAAACTGGTAGCCACAGCTGTGTTGGTAGCCTTGGTCTCACTTATTCTTAACAACGCGGCTGCCTTTACTCCTAACTGGGTGTACCAGACCCTGGAAGATGGGCGGAAGCGCAGCGTGGGGCTCTGGAAGATGTGCTGGCTGGCAGAGAGGAGCAAGGCAGCAGCGAGCACGAGCAGCAGGCACGGGCAAGGGGAGGAGCGCGAGTGCGAAGCCCTGGGCTGGGGCTCAGAGTCAGCCGGGTTCCAGGAGTCTCGCAGCACTGTCAAATGTAAGTTCCATCTCTTCTCTGCTTATCCAGGATTGTCATAGATGCAGTGTAGCTGGTCCTGAGGAATGTATAGCCCGGCAGAACGTCCACATATAGCTCTCTGACATCAGTGTCGACCATTTGATTCTAAAGATTTCTTAAGGTTAACAGTAAAATAAAATCAGGAAAATGAGAATAATTATGTCCACCGGCTGGCTATGAACTATGATTCCTCCTCCCTCCCCAAAAGAAGTAATCTGCATTGCACTGTCCTGTTTTATAGCACATGGAACCACGCACTTTGAAAAAATCCATCCAGAAAACTTAAGTCTAAAGCTCTCAGATGCCTCCTGCTTGCTTTTCCCTCTTCTTGGATTCCTGCTATGAGCGTATCTCCTCTCACTACACTAAATCATAATCATGGCTGCTCTGAATACTGAAAAAGTACAAAAAGAACCAAATTTTTCAGATTCTATGTTAGTTCCCTTTTTTTTTCCCATCTGCAGAACAGCTGTATCTTTGGCAAAAATTATTAAGCTGAGCTAGGTATTAACATAGAGAAATACACTTTTGGTGAAAAAACCTAAGTATTCTACTTGTGGAATAAGAAAAACATTAAGCATAGTTCTCAGATGCAAATTCAGACACCTTTGCTAAATCACAGCTGATGGGTCCAAAGGCACTCATTGAGAGCCTCTGCTTCCAGCAGCTCCCAGGGGCACCCAACAAGCAGACAGCAGATGAGCAGATGAGCAGCACTGCCTCAGGGTTTGTTCCGTCAGGCAAACTCAACCAACAGTAAGTGGATCCTTCAAGGAAATGAATTTAAGGGATTAAATGTCTATAAAGTTCATGCCTTGGCAGACGCTAGGATTTTTTCTAGAGATTTTAATACTGCTTTTAAACTGTGCTGATACCTCTGAAGCCTCGTAACAGTAACATCAGTAAGAAAAAATGTTCCTTGTTTTTTTTTTTCATAGTTTGAATTATGGAGAAAAGGAAAAATGCTGTTCTGCCCTAAAGTCTCTTATACCCCTCTTGAGACCAAATGAAAATAGGAGAGGAATTTCTTTTCAAAATGTGTTTTAGCGTGGGCCCACACAACATCATGTTTTCCAGAAAGCAGTGGTTGCCATTTGTGCACATGCTAAAATTAAATCCCCAAAAGTCACCTGTCGAGAACTTGTCAACCACTATGAATCCCTGAACATGATTTTTGGTTTTACCAACCAGAATTTTTGTTGTGACAAATAATGACAAACAGAATTCGGCTGCTGAAAAATTTCTTTGATGTCAACCTGTAACTTCACCACTGGAATGACTGCCCTGATTGTTATTGATCAGTAAGGTTCTGACTTAAAAAGCTTCCTTACCATTCATGAACTTTAAAAGTACCTGGTCTCTATGGAACAGATAGAATAAAAGTTCCTATGTATTGAATTGGGCTTCTGCAGCTTTTTAAGCCCACCGACTTGTAGTTCTTGCTGTGCACAGTTCAGAAGATGGGTGGTGCTCTAAAGATAGGCATAGAAGAACTAGTTTCATAGCAAAATGGTGTAGCAACAATTTCTTACATGAAACAGAAGCAAAATGTGATAGAACTTTTTAAAACATTATAACTACAGCACAGCCATGCCCTTCTCCACCTTCCCCGCAGTTCTCTAACACCAAAAAACCTTAAAATGCTGGTTTAAAGAAGGATGTTGAGGTCCAGTGACTCATTTTGTCAAGCATCCATGCACTAATGTGGGAGCCAGCAGTAAGCAGAAGTCAAATTTTCAGTCTCTGGAGAAAAGAAAATTTCACTTCTGCAGCTCTACCATGACAAACTAGTGAAGAAACTGATCCATTGCACATTAAGATGCGTTTCCATGGGTTGTAAACCTTGTCAATATGGGCATGATCCTGCATTCATAATTTCATAACTTTAAAGATGTTCTCTAATGATGAATCATATTAGTGATGTATAAAAGGCAATCCTCATCTGTCAGTTATAACGACACCTGTGTGTGTTATGTACATATATACGGATGGATGCCCCTCCCTGGAAGCACTCAAGGCCAGGCTGGATGAAGCTGTGAGCATCCTGGTCTAGAGGGAGGTGTCCCTGCCTATTAGGAGAGGGTTGGAACGAGATGGTCTTAAGGGTCCCTCCCAACCCAAACCATTCTATGATTCTACTCTCTCTCTCTTTATGTATATATATGTGCACAACTTTCTGAATGAAAAAGTCCTTCCTCGGAGTTAAGGTGTAGTAGTATTCTGAATGCCACTCAGAGCAATAAGTGGAAAGGTTGTTGTTATAGAATGCAAGAAAAGACACAATATTGGTCATAACATTTCTTTACACATTCACATGGACATGTTTGTGAGACAAGTTTATCTCAGTTCGTCAGGAAAAACTTAAACCTGTGGGAATTCTAGGTACTATGTAAGTAACAGCCAACTAAATGCAGTGCTGTAAGTAGGCTCACTCACTGGCAGAAATGGATATTCTTATAAACTCTTTTTCACTGAATATAATCTGAGGGCTCGTTCTTTCTTCTATTGAAATCATTGGCAAACCTCCTTTCACAAGACACAAAGCCAGGTTTTTCTCCACCCCTGGATACACAGTCCAAACAAAATGATTTCCATAGGAACGAGGGAAGTAGCTCACTATGTCAGAATCTGCACGTGCTTTAACTGAAAATACACTACAGCACATTGAAAGAAATAACAAATTAAGTCTTGCACGTTTGGTAAAAATGACAAAAATGCTCCGTCAAAAGATCACACAGGAAGTGGACAGAAATAGTCAGTGTGATCCAGCACTTCTGCCAAAACTCCCTCTGGAGATGGAAAGTCAAATTCCATACCAAAACCTCTCTGATCCAGTTCCCCACTCATGGGACATCTGTGTAAATCCTAACACACAAACCACTGAAACAAGAGAAAAATTAAGGTGTTTTGCATTTAATCCATATGATATGAACACTGCATCAAGGGTATGAAAGTCAGTAAAGAATAGATAGAATAAATACCAAGATATACATATATGCAACATTATAGATGCTGCAAAGAGTCACCATGAAGAAACAGATTAGAAATAGGGGGGAAAAGTCCAGAGAGAGGAGTCAGTGATGCTAAAGAAAAACTAGATAGTAATTAAATATCTCAATGTGAACCACTGCTGCAAGGTACAACATGAAAGAAATGCAGGTGACTTGGGTTCTGAGGGAAAACCTCAGCTCTGTTCTAACCAACACCTCAGTGCCCCTGAAAGAGGGGGATCAGTCCCTTCTGGCTTTAACCACATTTTCCCTTCCCTCCCTTTTGGCCACTCATTCCTGCACCCTTCCTTCAGCCACCTGTGATACTAAAAAGCTTCTGTGAGTCAACTGAAATGACTGAGAACAAGGAAATACCCAGGTTTTGAGTGGAATCCTTCAGGTTTGGGTTGTGGTTTTTTTTTTTTTTGCTTGGTTATATTCTGATGGATTAAGCAGTGGCATCAGGAGTCACTCCCTGTTGAAACTTGGTGTCAAACTTGTTGATGAAACAAGCACAGGCTGAGTGAAGGAGGTGTGATGATGGCAGAGGGCTCCCTTTCGGAGGCAACACATCAGAAATCTTTCCTTATGCTGAGAATCCCAGCCTAGTTAGGAGGATATAGGCAAAGTTTTTCCAACAAGGGCAAGCCAATAGATGATACTTAAAGCCACTGAGCACTCACAAGGCATTTTCTCTCTTCCAAGCACTTCAGGGAATCCTGCCTGCTCAGGCAGCCTGCCACTCCTGTACATGAGCGAGGGCAAGGAGTTCAGCTCGGTCATCTCTCCCCTCTCCCAGCCCTGCACCATATGAGCACACTGGGGTACTTGGAATCAGCACTGGTATTTCTGACCACGCTGCGCAGTGCAGCCATGCCCCTAAGCCCCACAGCCCTACCGGCTCTGTGGACAGATGGAGCTCATTTATTTGTTAGCAAAGGTCACGTTCTGTTCCTTTTTGTCTAAAGAACATTACGAACAATTTGGAACTGCAGGAATAGACATTTTTTTTAAAACTTCGCTTGGGTCTTCAGGGTTCCAGAAGAACTGAATGCAAATCCCAGCAGTGGGATGCTTATTTCTACTACAGATGCCGAGAGCAAGATATCTGTAGTTCTTACAAGTAGCTTAACCAGTGACAGGGAGAGGCACGGCATCACGAGTGACTACGTGACTCCAGAAGGACTAAATATAAACACCTGCCAGCCTCAGAGCATGATTTATGCAGACACTTGCACTATGAAGAGCAGTGCTAAGCCAGGCTGCCGCTCTGCGTGGGAACGGCACTGGCTTTTGTTTGCAGAGGTAACAATTCAGAGTGACACTGGCTGCTGATGTTTGGCTGGACCGAAGCCATGACATGTCAAGCAGTGAGCATCATATTAGTTTTTCTACATAGACAGATCAAGAACGGAGGGCTACTGTACTTGGAAAAGACAGCTATCAAGAGATTAAATACAGCCAGACACTTACTGTGTCCATGGGTGCCTGCCCAAGATATAACCTGCTGAGGCTATTGCACAGACACAGTCAGTTTGCCCTGCTGGCAGCTCCGAGCTTCTGATTTCCCTTCCTAGCACCTGCAATGTGATCAGCATTTCAATTAGTGAAATGACTAATTGCAGCAGCGGAGGCGAATATGCAGTCTTTCTGGAGGTAAAATTTAAGAGTTCTGCTCCTCAAATTGGAGTCAATGGTCATTTTAACATAGATACTTTGCTGTGGACTCAGACCTAAAGTTCCAAACCATTTAAGATTTTAGCAAGCTGTCACAGTTCCATTGGAAGAGACCAACAAGGATCGTCATGTCTGGCTGCAAAAGCAGAACATTTGTTTCACTGGGCCAGAACTGCTTGATTCCTCCCCCCTTTTATTTCTCTAATTTGTAATGTATCCATCCAGCATCAGAGTACATTGAAAACTCCCAAGACCTAAAAGCCACGCAGCTGCTGATGGGGATTCCCTAAGAAAGACTTTCCTTTTAAGGAAAGCCCTGCTCTTACAATAAGACAGGCAAAAAAATATTTGTGTAGAAAGGGTTCCAAAGTTCCATATACTATGGGACATTTGTTGAAGAGAAATTCCGCTCCGATCTTTTTTGATGTCAATTAAATTCAGACCCTTGAAGTAGAACTACTGAAGAGGCAGCGTTTTAATTAAATCTTCCCATGATCTGAGTTACATGATAAAAGGTGCACTTGGATATTCCCAGCACTCTTGTTTGTTTAACAGATACCTTTAAAGAGCTTCAATACTTCCTAATTCATTCTTCCCCTCCCCCAAAATCTCAAAGATTAACATAAATAACACAAAACCTAAATCAACATGAGAAATGAAAAGTCCAAAGACTTGATAACACGAAGGCATAAAATGTTGCTGATTGTCAGTAACCAGGGACAGTGATTCTGTTTATTGCCTTCATCTTAATTGTTTTGAAATGAAATCCTTACTCTTTTGCTTCTGTTGTAAAATGAAGAACAACTCTTTGATCACATATCATCTTCCCACAAAACCTGTCTCACTTACTGGATGACCTAAGAACTGAGAGATGAGTGGACATTCGAACTGTGATAACTAGGAGGGTAAAAACGACAGAACTGCTCATTAATTTTGTATTGTGAATTCGTAATCACACCAAGAAAAACTTCTCAGCACTTTGTATTTTCTCTTGACACTCAAGGCCCAGCTGCAGCTGTTCTCTATGTCAGTAGTGGGGACTTTCTGCACATCTGAGCTTTGGTGACAATGCTGACATCCAAACCAGAGGAACACACAATTAGTAGTCAGAAGTTTGGCTAATGTGGATTTTTTTAGAATGATAAAAACAAGGGTTTCTCCCAAAAAAATACATAATTCACTTCTCCAAGATGGAAGTAAAGTTCTTTAGGAACAAGATCATGAGTAACAGCAAGACAAATCAAGTAGAGAGATTTACACAGCACATAGCTATGGGCACCCCAACGTGTCCCCAGATGTCCCAAATCCCCATCTGTCCCATTCCCCTCCCCATGTCCCCATATGACCCAGGTCCCCACCCTGTGGTGCCCCAATACAGCACCAGCCCCACCTTGATGACATTGCTCAGCGCCTGCACCAGCTCTGTGGGGAAGAGACAGCCCCTGTGGTGTGGCTGTAGAGCTATGGGGCTGTTGGGGTCTGGGAGCACACAGCTATCTAAGTCTGCAGAGCATCCCGTCAACATTTTTCCTTTCTGATGAGCCTTCATGCACTGATCCAATCAGTGCTCCCATGGAAAACCAGTATAAGCACACTTACACAAGAGCGTCATGTTCTGGCTTCTCCTGACATTTGGATGCTTGATTTTGCATTCCTGAAATATGATGTGAATTGTAAAAGCAATTTGGAAAGGTTGAAAAAGTACAACTCCACTACAAAGGACCACACGTTACCCCCAACCTGAACAATGGGCAGGCTTCAAAAAGCCTGGGCATAACCAACTGTTCCTTTCTAACTGCCTTTACTGTGTCAGGAATAAGGAATTGAATTCATCAGACTCCCAGAGGAAGGGCTCAGAGCTTGGAAGCACAAAACAAAACCAAGCTGCTGGCTCTCTGCTCTCTGTGTCTGGTAACAGTGCCTTCCCAGAAGCCAGGGGTGAACACATGAAGGCTGCAATCAGTGTGGGGATGCACCCACTGCTCTGTAACACAGCTAGGGGCTCAGAGAGATGCTGTGAGGAAGATGGCTCTCATTCGAGGCTTTTGGAAGACTGATCAGCTATGGTTCTGTTAAGGAAATGTGTACAAAGACTTCTCAGACTATTTACTGAAATAGATTTGTTAGGAGCAACAGGAGATGCATCCTTCCTGGGCTAAGGCCTTAGCAAAGTGTCAAGTTCCAGATGAAAACCATGTACTCAGAATGTCTTCATCATGTTAGAGAAAATCTAATTACTTCGCCAATTCAGATTAAATTGTATCAGAAGCAGCAGATGATCTCAGCCTGCAGACACAGGTTGCAAACAGATACCAAACAGTGTAACTTTTGAGATTAAGAGAACTGAAGTTAAACATAACATTATCATTTTAGCACTAACACAATCAGTAGGAACAAGCAAGTTTCCTCAAGAGAAGAATATCCTGAAGTATCGACACACTCACAGATGCAATTCAATTAGCAGCAGTTGAAGGTGGTACTGTCCTTCAGTGCAACGAATTCCTAAGAGCTGACTGAAATTTAAGTTGATTTTTCAGATTTAAACACGCTGTCCCAAAGCAGAGATAGGTTAGCAGTGTGCTCACAGACCGTTCCTCCAGTTTAGATGGCAGGCAGTAAGCTGTGAAGCCATGGTGAGATGTGCAGGTTCTGTACTGCTCCTACATAGTGAGGGAAGCTGTGCTCACTCACCTCTTCCCATGCCTGGTAACTGAAGTACAGAAGCTGGCCTGAAGTTTACACTAACAACTTTGGAAGTGCTGTTTCTCAGGGGAAGTTGTAGATAAGTATTAGGGCATCTTGCAAGGCTGCTTAATATGAATACATACACCGTGATGTAATCTGTCAACAGCTTGAATTCCAACCTATCACTGCTTTTTCCCTAAATGCAAACAAAATAGGGAAAAAAAACCTGAGACTTTCAGCAATCAACACCATCTGATTTTTCAATGAGATCATCCTTCCCAGTAATTCTGAAACACTGTGAATTACCCTCTAGCATGACTAATCTGCTTTTGCAAAGCACAAATAACCCTGGGGCTATCATGTAACATTAAATTGCTGCTTGCAAATAAGCAAATCAAATCAACATTGCTAATCCAGATGGATACTTCTGGTCTAGGAAATGAGCAGTGCAATGGGGAATTTGAACTGGTCTCATCCTTGGGGTTTGGGTTTTGACCCTTGACTGATCATTGTCAAAGCAGAACTCAACAGCCAGGGCCCCAAACTGCCCAGCTGTACAATAAACCCAGCTAGGTTCCCTGCCTGTGAATTAAGTACTTCTCAGAGTATACTGGGATTCGGATGAGCTTCCAAAAAGGAAGAGTCAGAGATTAGTACTTTGTAGTATTTAACAACAGCCACCTAGGGCAGAGTATTGAAGTCATTCAGTACTTACCCCTATCCTTGTTCTCAATAGCTAAATTGCATTAAGAAAGGTGAAGGAAAAGTGTGATAAAAGCAGAGGAGTACTGGATTGACCTCCACTCCTCACTTAAGTGAGACACACAGTAATTATGAACACCTCCTGTTGTGTCCAGTTCTGTTCTGCTAGAAGCAACCCGTTCTAGCTGTAGGAAATGCCTTTGATGGTGAAGCTTCAGGAGATATGTGCCATTAACAATGAATTCAAAACAAAAAAGTGGGATGTCCAAATTACCTATGTTGTCAGGACAGCCTTACACAAGAGATTCTAGAAGCTAATGGTTAATTGAAATGCCTATAATTGTGTTCACAACTGCTATGAACCTCTTACTTTCACGTTCTGTGAATTATATAAATCATTTTGCATAAATGAAGCTTTTAAAAGACACGAAGGCTGTAGTGGAATCAATATGGTTGAACAGCAAGCTCTACATTCATACCAATTATAACAAATATGGAAAGCACACTGGAATGGACTGCAGCTTGCTAACAAAGAGTTTCTGTGTATATAAAATTTAATAGTATATAAAATTTAAATATCAGCAGGCAAAAGAGCAAAGGTAAACACCAAATTTCAGGGCTCATTCAAAAATGCTATTATAGCTATCTTTGTGAAGGACTGCTTATGCCTGGATTGACCACTTACACAAACATGAGAACAGCCTTGACCCTTCCTCAGCATAATTTACAGCTTTGAAGACTCTGGGCGCAGGCTCTGAAAAAATGCTTCTCAGTTGCACATTTTTTAGGTTATCCTCAACCACAGATACTTGTACAATAGAATCACAGATTCACCCAGGTTGGCAGAGACCTTCAAGATCATCAAGTCCAACCATCAACCTGAATTACCTGAATTTATCACTGCATCACGTTCATTAGTGCCACATCCATGTGTCTCTTTTCCACCAGGGATGGAAACAGCACCACTTCCCTGGGGCCATAGGTGCTTTCCACATCTACCACCTTTTTGAAGGGGGTGGTGAGGGGGTGTTTCAGGTTGAAGAAGCTCAGCTTAGGGTTGCACATGTATGAAATAGAAGTAGGTGCTGAGCTCACAACATGTAAAGTTACAATGGCTCAGTAAAAAGCCAGAGTAAGCTGCAGAGTGGCATTTCCAAACTGAGTAAAATTAGTAATTTCCACTGAGAAAAGAATGGAGTTAAAACACTGTTAATTTTGATCCCCTTCCCTCTCAAAGAGCAGTCATTACAACTCTGGAACAAAATGAAGAGACGACAGATCGTACATTAAAAGTTTTAGGATGAAACAGCTGCTATATCCCAATAGGAGGTGTGGAAGGGCACTCAGTTATTGTCCTACCTAATTCCACAAAAATAACTGCTTCCATGTTTCATAAGATCACACCAACTACCTCCTCCTTATTCTGTTCCTGTCACCCTGCTGCAGTTCCAACTTGGACCACGTGCGAGTTTTTTTAGTTGAAAGCAACAGCTATGTAAGACAGTACTGGTACTTCTATGTCTCTGAATAGTGGAGCATGTTAACTGAACAAGCATCCCTAAGTCTGCAAGCAAAGACCTGCATTCCACAGCCTACTGCACTCCAACAGCAAGACAAGATGGTGAACACTGAACCATTATTTCAGGACTAAATTATTACAGATGCTGTTGAAATAAATTGAGTTAGTCATTATCAAACTTTTACAATGCTAAATAAATCCTAATTCATTGGTGAGGTCAACAGGATTTATAACAGTTCAGTTGAAAAGACGTGAGGAGCAGTGAAGACACAATATCTTATGCCCAAAGGGTCCAGAACCCAGGATAAGCTTTAGATCCAGAGGTTTTTTGGTGCCTTTTTTTGGTGTGTGTGTGTAGGGAGGTTGTTTTTTGGTTATTTTTTTTATTATTGTTATTTTAAAATTCACGTATATTATAAGCAGACAAGACAACAGAATTCACTACGACTGAAAACGAAGCATTTTTTGTATTTGACACTACAGATGGCTGTTGACAAATGCAAGTGGTTTTTATAAAGACTGCAAGCCTGCTATTCCTAGTGCATTTCTCATTTCAAAGTAATTACTCTCTCTTCAGTAAGCACTGGTCCTCAAAGTATTACAGAAATCTACTTCAGTGGGAATGCAAAGAACACTCCTGGTGCTCAATATTTTGCTGATACAAAGCTCAGTGTGCATCTGAATATGATTTACTGTCATGAGCTACAACTGTTGCATGTGGTAAGGGCTAGAACTGTAGATTAGTAATCTATGTTGTAGATTCAGAAGTTATAAAGGGCAACATTAAACGGTAAGATATTTTAAGTGAAATATTTAAGTGAAATTCCCTTGTCAGAAATGGACTAATCGGGAAAACAAACAAAAAATGTTATAAGCTTCATGTGAAAAAGTTGAGTGGCCTCTGGTTCTTATTTAACTCCTTAAAATGAAATAACATTTTACTGAGGTTTAATTAAATCTTTCTTCAATTAAATCTCTGTTTCTTACAACACTGGGAGCTAAACACGAGCTATGGAGAACATAAAAGTAAACTTCTTTGATGGCTCACACCAGTAGACTGGACTGAATGGTTACTACTGTGAAGTTCACTCTTGTTTGTTTCTATCACGGAGTTGTGGGGCTTTCTGTACTCCTGGCAGTCCCTTAGAGGATCAGGAATTTCAGTCTCAGCTGAAGGGTTAAGGTGGCAAAGAATGACAAGATCCAACCACTTGGCCAGCATGACTCAGGCATTACGTGAACAACAGAAGAGATCAGAATTTCAACATATACTCCAAACTCTCTTTGTTCTCTACTGCTGTCTGCTTTCTCAGCTATCAGCTCTTCAGTCATTCATGGACTGTCATGGAAACGTAAGGTGGAAAAAGCCTATCTTTCTAACAAGAAGTTAGTTCAGCAAATCACACAAAGCCTTACTGCCCAGTAACGTGCAATGGGAACAGTGACCTTTCCAGAATATTCTGCAGAAAGGAAAAATGCATTCTGAGGTCTGGAGACACTGAAATCCAGAAACCTGCTGCCAAAATAGGAACAGGCCGTAGGCAAAGCATTCTAGCTGACAACTAATCCTTTGTTAACAGTTTCCCGGAAAATAAAATTAGTGCATCCAAATCCAGTCGTAACAGCTATGTCACTTCTGAAAACCTGGTGAAAATTAACGCCTGGAGTCTTTCTGTTTGTAATACTCTGCACATTGAGCTGCTTTTATTTCAGAATAGCAGTGACATATTGGCAAGAGATGTTGAACTGGCACAATGATATTTACAAAACCCACCTTTTTGCTCGAGAGGAAGGAAAAGGATGAAAACAGGACATCCACCAGGTTAACAGGAAAAGTAGGAAAAGAAGCCTGACTGAAAGGACTGCACTATGCAGTGAATATATTCTATCCTGCAGCCAGCTGAATCGGGTTCCAATCCAAGACTTGAGATATTTATATCTGTAATTATTTCTGCATTTTTGCTTTATCTTTAAGGTGTACAAATACATAAGGTCACGTAACTTTTCATGTAAATGATGGCAGAACACCTAATTCAGAACTGTCAAACACTGACATCATTACACAGCAAGAAACACAAGGGTCCTCTCAGAGGGTCCAAAAGATTAATAAATGTTAAAAGAAGGAAGATTTAAGAATTCTCTTTTTAATTCTCTGCTATCAACATCTCTTAAACCAGTAATGTATTAGCATTTGCCCACAGAATGCTTAAGGACAAGAGAGCTCCAGATTTCTTTTGCCATGAGATGATTGTTTTAAGGCCTTGAAAACCCAAGCCATGAACCAAGGTTCCATTTCAATCAGTGCCATACATGCAGAACAAAAGGACAGTTCCTGCAACACACAACTCTGACTGCTAATTACACACAGAATCTTTGCAGGGCAGAAACCAAGAGTTTTCGGTGGGCTGTCTTGAAAATGGGCTACTTGCTTCAGCCCAGACTGTTTGGCACTGAAGCAAAAGTGACAGGATTTTCATTAACTAAAGGAAAGAGTTCCTAAAGAAAATCTGTTCCTAATCAGACCACAGAAAATGCAGTTAAGAGGGCTAAGACCAAGGGATTGTCAGGAGTGGGAAAGAGATGTAAGAATCATTTTCTATGGACTGAAAATTTTACATACCTGCTTAGCCAGGATTTTTTCTTTCCTTTTCACCCTCAACGCCCTCTTTTTTAAGCTCATTTTAACTGTAGGCTTCCTTCTCATGTTTCCCTAGTGCAGTTTGACATGATGCGAGCCTGTAACCTCATCGCTACTGTTGCTCTGACTGCTGGCCAGCTCATTTTCGTCCTGGGCCTGGTGGAGATACCCATCATTTCTCAGGATACCCAGTGGTGGGAGGAAGCCATTGCTGCTGTGTTCCAGCTTGCCAGTAAGTACACTTCTTTTTTTAAGGAAAAATTCGTCCATCCCTACTAAATCCAGGTGGAAAAGATGGTTACCTGGAGAAACTTTCAAGTGAGAAAGCATAGAGAAAAGGCCCAAATCTCAAAACAAACACACACTGTTTAAAGCTCTCCCCTCAAGATTCTGCAGGATGTGACTAGAACCTTTCATGCTGGAAATATCAGAATGCTTTTTCTAAGTTGGCAGAAGACTAAGCCATTCCTTTTTCCTATGAAACCTGAAAGAAACAAAATCAAGGCAACGTATTTCCACTGCTTAGCAGGACAGAATATACCTCAGCAGCTGTTTGAATGCAGAATGACAGGACGAAATTCTGAAGTCTTGCTAAAACACAATTGTGCTTTTAGCTAACTGAATTTTGCACTGCGAAGATCAGCTGGACTTTGGTAGACAAACGTGTCTTGCAAATTTTAACAGGAACAGTTGTAACTAAAATTTCCACAGCAATTCTCATAGACAAAAATTGTATATAGAAATGAGTGAGGAAATCACGGAATCATATTGAGAGTTTTGCAGTAGTACCTTTCTTCTTTACATAAAGTCACTTGGTATTTATTATACTAATCCTATAAAAATCCATATATGAAAGCATCATTAATCGAGTATCACATTCAAATTCCCTACAAGTCCATATTAGAAACATATAATTATTATTAACGTACCCAATAGGTTATAATCACTGTTGTTGTTGTTTTTGTTTTAATTCAATTCTTATTCTTACAACACTGAATATCTAGAATGGTATAAACGTGAGATCTCCAGCCCACACTGCCACAAGAGCAGCATCTAGCCCAGGTTATTTAAATACGGTTCCCATAGCAATAACCACCCACACTAAGGGTGAACCTAACTTCAAACAAGAGGAGGCTGCAGTAACAGTTCCTTTATCTCTCAAAGCATCCCATCCAGTTTCCAGGTGCATTGGCTCAGTGCAATGAAAAGCCAGACATGCAGCCTCACCGCAGACCAGCCTCCCTCCTGACGCACACCGTGGTCTTTTGCAACCTGGATACCTTCTGCATAACTCCCTGATCTTCAGGTGCAATGCTGGCTTTGCTCTCACTCCTTCTCCTCCTCCCCAGAACTCTGCATGTCTGTTTTTCACAGAGGAAATGCATTCTGGCCCTGTTTAGATTTGTTGTTTCATTGACAAACAGCGCAGTGGACAGCCCTGTGCCTTTATTCTATCAAGGCTGCTAATTTTAGACTTTTTTTTTCCTGTGCTGGAGTCCGTTTTAAACACAGTCAGAGAGAGACTGAAGGGCGCCAGGATATCCCGACACAGGAGGAGGAAATGCCTGCTATTACCTGTTATGCAAGCTGAACCTTGAAATCCCCAGTGCTGGGAGGGGAGAAGGGAAGAAAGCCAGAATCAGAGTGATTAACAAAACACTAATGAGAATGGCTGAAGAAGCTGCTGAATCAAGGAGTTCATCTGCTTGTCTGTGTTCAAAAGGTGTGAGGAGATGGATCTGGCAGCTCATGACAGCTGCAGAGAAAGACGTCATGCTCCATGAATCCAAGCTCTCCCATCCGCACCAATGATGCAATGACTTTGGTGGCTATTCCCCCCCCAGTCATCCTCTTTTACAATTCCACCGTGCTCTCCTCTGCTGTCAGATGGCTGGCTGTCTTGCAGTCAGTACCACTTTACACCTCATTTACATAATGCAAATTTTACATGAAACGAATCCTTTCAGATATCCAGAAGCACCAGCTTTGGGAACGTGTATTTAAAAGAAAAAATCCTAAAGTCTGCCACGGTCTCAATATAGAACTGCCTTATTGGAAACCTCTCTAATCTGCCAGAATAGTGGTATATGAATGCTGATTGCAGTGGTCTGTCCTCTCAGGACAGGCAGTTCAAAGTACAGCTTGCACTGACAGAAGAGGCTGTTTCCTCTTTCAGAAAGAAATGCTTTGCAATGTTGGGCCACCCAGACAGGCCACCGAAATCAGCTGCACCAACCAAATGCCCTGGACTGAGCCCAGATGACAGCATTTTATGCATAATGGCTAATGTTATTTCTGATGGATAACAGACAAAACACATGTGCAAATCGTGAGCGTGCCCATCATTTCTGTTGTTCTGATGCAGGATTGCTGCTACATCTAGGACACCACAATTTCTTTAATAAAGAGGAGGACAGGGGCTGCCTCTTGCCCTGCAAACCACAGGCAACGCTTTGCCTTTGAGCTTCCACCCCAAGGATGAATAACATTTCATCTGGTTTCAAGTGCAGTAAAGCATCAGAAAAGAACAGTGGATTATCCAAAAGTACTTTGTCCATGCAGCTGCCCGAGTTGAATCCCTACGAGGATCTACTCCACTTCATTTGTATTACAGTACAGTCTTTTGTCACCACTTCCCAGGAACACACATCCTAAATCATCACATCCAGTACTCAGGCTGGTCGGTTCAAGGTTAAAAGATGACAAAGACTTCTCAAATAAGCCACCTCTCTTTTAACAGTAAAGCAGCTACAGATTAAGTTGTGCAAGACCCTCTGCTTTCACCCAAGTTCAATTCACTGAATTCCAGCCCTGTTACAAAGCCTGTTTTCCATACACATTGAGTAATGTGTATAAGACAGGATATTTTGAGGGTTAAAGCAATATATTTTAGTCCAGACAGATCATCTGTGCGAGAAGAACAAACATTCTAGAATGTACATACTTGGATCTTATTAAATATTTCCTGAATATTGGCTGGGCAATTTATTACACTTTCAAATGTCAACCTGCTACATACCAAAAATGTAAGCACCCGGCTCATGTCTTCTTTTCCAAAAACCAAAAGCTCTGGGGAGATTTGTTCTGCAGTTTCTCAGTCAATGATTCAGAGAAAACGTATCTTGCATCATGTTCCCTCTAACTCCAGTGTCTGTCTGATCTCTAACTTTTGTTAATGATCTGATCTCTAACGTTTGTCACTGGCAGATAAAAACAAAACTAGCAGTCACTGAGAGTGAAATCCAACATTACGGAGGAAGATTTAAGTGTGCAGCTCAGAATGAACATGAACCTGCCATTTACTTATTTTCAGTCACAGCATATTGCTAAAGCATTGTGTGTACAGTCTCCTGAACTCTGAAAGAATTCATTTTTGCTTTAAAAAACTAAGCATACTAAGTATCATCTTCCAAACCCTATCGCAAGTTCAAACCAACCATCTCTGGTCCCATGAGAGACTCCAGGCTTCATTCTGCCACCTGCACAAGTGTTTGACTGCCATTCAGAAAGGATGGACCTCTGACAGAAAATAAAGCCCCAGGAAGCAACGAGGAAGGAAAGAAGAGAGCAAACAGTGTTGCTCCTGGGCCAGCAATGGGATTCACACAGCTCCAGAGCCCTGCAACCTCACACCTCCCAGTTAACAGGAAAGCAAACTGTTTGCTTTGGAAAAGGAATGTGGTGAAAATGGAACCAGTGTTGTATGTGGAATTTTGTGTCACTGCTCAGAAATTTCTCTCCAGAGGGCTTTTCTTTGCTGTTTTTTTCCCAAGGAACTGTTAGAAACTCAACGTGCTGAGCGTAGGATGGGTAACAGAATAACCCAAGCAGTTGTAAAGGGAAATCCATACTAACAGGATAGGAAATAAAGAGCACTTCAGAAAATATTAATCTACTGCATGCAGGAGCCTGCCAGACTAGATCCCAACTAATGTATTCCAGCCAAGATTCCTGTTTTGTACAGTGGTAAATATTAGGCAGTAGAGTGAAATGTTAGAAACAGTGGAGGAAAGCTACAATAAAATATCTTTACATTAGATCTCATCCTGGTTTCTGAAAGTCCAAGATTGGAATAAACCTGAATAATAATGATTACTATTCATTCAAATTACTTATCAGCATTAAATTACTTTAATACTGACTCTCCTGAAGATTAAAACATTTTGTGCCCCCACTGAGCTTGTTGCTTACAGCCAAATCATTACCATTTTACCTCTTCTGAATTTCAAGCCTTGCATACCAACTTTTCCTACGTTTTTCATCTGGCAGCATATTTCATTCCAGATCCTAACACAGCTGAGGAAACCTGAGTTCATACATATTCATGTTTGTGCTATTAAGCCTTAAAAAAAAAAACAAAACAAAAGAGCATTAAACCATTTACCCTCTCTTTCTTCTCAGTATTATAACTTCAGATCTGCTGATATCCAGAAAAATCTTAATGCAGAACAGAACAAAGCAGCCACTGGAGAATATAGCTGACTATAATAATGATAGCAACGTGATCCTGATTTCTGTATAACTTCCTTCCACCTTTTGCCTTCACAGCACCCTCAGGCAAGGTCTGTTTTAAAAGGACATTCTATGGAGCTCTAGCCTAATACTTCATGAAAAAAAAAAAAAGCAAATTAATGACTCTAAGTCTAAAAATTGTAAGAAGAAGGAAGAACTCAGCTGCTTGACTTGTGCTAAATGTTTTTATTATTTCTCACTTATTTTACTGCAGCACCAAAACTTGCATGTTCTTTATGAGCACTGCAAACCTCAGTGATCTGGCTTTCAGTGTCTGCAAAATTAACCAGAAAGATCTTAAAATATGGAAGACTATCCTGCTTATTGTGACTGATGTGCTTCACCTGAACCAGCCAATGGGAAGGGCAGTAGCTCAGGAATGTGCTGAACTCTTCAACTGGTAAAACTGCAGACAGAAGATAGTCTGCCTGTATTTTTCATGACTAAATACAGATTTGAGTAGCAGGCAATTAGTTAAAACATCTCAACATCAATGGCACATTCTGATTATAAAGATGGTATTATTACAGATAAGTATGCAAGTGTAAGGAACAGGTTTTATGGCTGCGCTAGAAATAATACAGTAATGCAGGATTAAAAAAAAAAAAACAAAAAAACAACAACATTTAAAAATCAGTTTATAAGCAAAAAATATTTGAGCTGGAGATGCCTCCTAAAGTTTCAGCGTGAGCCATTTAGCTAAATCCAATGTTAAGCTGCTGTTTGGCCTTTGATGCATCAGAAGATGGAGGACAGTTCTTGAAAACCCTTAAGGACAAATGACCACCACTGACATTTCTACAAGAATCATCTGTCAGTGACTGCTTCTCTCTGCAGTATTCTTCTCGGCAGCTTTTTGCTCAGGCTGACAAGAGCACCTACCTGTCTGACTCATGATCTGCCTTGGTCAAAGGCACAGCTTTCATCAGCTCTAGTTGCCTGTGATTCAGAGGTGCCAAGCAATGTTTGTACTAAAGTTCAGTCTTCAAGCCTGCACGTTTATTTTTATTTAAGCAGATAGCCACCAGAAATTATGTCTAATTCACAGGGAATTATTTTTAACCGTCATTCAAGAACTTGCATTATTTCTGTGGAAATCTCCAAAAGGTAGCTAAGAAAAGAAGGTTTATTGTCAGAAGACCTACACTTGTTAAACAGTGCTCAGCACCTCCCTTAGAAGATTTCCACCAACAAATAGAAGTCTCTCAATCTTACGAGGTTACAGAGATGGATTGGCACATTCAAAGAACACCACAATTGTCCCTGAGAAGCTCTGCTATTCACAACTTGTTTAATTCTTAGAGATGTTTTTAACCCAAATGCTTGGGAGTTTTTATAGTACTCATAATATCCAGCTGAAAACTCAAAGGCAGCTCAAGTCTTGGGGGCATCATCAACCACAACAAGCATATTCCTACAGCTCTCATACTACAAAAAGCACAGAACTATTACAGAGGCTCTGCACAAACCTTGCACTACTTTGTACCAAGCTGATACAGGAAAATATGTTAATTGATTAATCATTTACATTAACTCCTCCATCATTCACGCTCTGGGAATCTACATCATTTTGATAAAAATGCACTTCTACAAGCAGATGATGTAAGCTTGCACCTCAGAGCAGTAAAATCATGCCTTATAAAGTTTACTGAGTATGTAGAGAAGGGAGTGAAGCATTCTCCTCCCTGTTTGCTATTATACAGCATAGGGATGGTATGTGAATTCTGAACAGGCTGGCTGCTCTGTTCTCCTTTGTCTTCCTCTTTCTGGCAGCAAAAGTCACTCTGCAGGACAAGCTTTAAAGAAGAGGATTAGAAACTCTTGCAGCAGTGACCTACTAAGCTGGCTTCTTTGTCTAGAGAAATTAGCCTGCTGTGTGCTCTCTTGCATAGCAGGGAGCTAGGGGATAAGACTGCTTCCTGAGGCACACAAACCCTGTTTCTGATAGAGGCTTTTTACCAGCCCAGGAAAAAAAAATTAAAAAATAATAATAATAAAAAAAGATTTCTAAGTTTCTAGGATTTCTAAGCAGTGGCACAGGCTGCCCAGGTGGTGGAGTCACCATTCCAGGAGGTGTTCAAGGACCACGGAGTTGTGGCACTTGGGGACGTGGTTTAGTGGGCAGTGCTGCTGGTAGGCAGGCAGGTGGACAGGATGGTCTTAGAGGTCTTTTCCAACCTCAGTAATTCTGTGAATCTGAGAAGGCAGCATCAGTGTACTGGGAAGATTTCTACAATTCAGCGTGTGTCTGGGGAAAAAAAAATAATCACATAAGTACAAAGTGACTATGAAAGTTCTTTTAAAATGCTAGAAGTCTGCAGCTGGCTTACGGCCAGCCACGGTCAAACAGGAAGTTCAGCACAGATCTAAAATACAAGTTCAAAAAGTAGCATTCTCCCAAACCCACCCCCACCAACAGTCAAATACTGTCCCAACCAAAAGTCTTCCTAGTGAATTTGTTATCTGTTTCCTTCCCCAGCGGAAAAGCCCCCCCCATTCAGGCTTGTTTTGCTACAGATGGGAAACAACTAGAGATAAACAGCAGCTCTATGGGAAAATAAAGTACTTTAAGTAATCTCATCAGGATTTTTAGTAAAGATCTGGCCTCTGTGCAGACTTTCAGACAATGCACAATAAGTGACCTGAAATTGATTGAAATACATTTCTTCCCAGTGAAATTATTCCAGGGAAATTCAGCTATGCATCTAAAAGCCCCGTCACGGCTATCCAACAGAAATGAAATTAATCCAGTCCAAAATATTTAGTATTTTCATAACTAAACTCAGAGTACTGAAGAAATATAGCCCAGTAGCATGTATAGAAATAACCTCCTGATGCAACTGGTAAGAGTGCCTACCACTACGCTTACTACTCACAAACAGAGGACAGGTGGGAGATCTGGAGGTCAGGAGCTGTCTTGTGGGCACTGTGGGCACTGTGGGCAGTGACCACAAAATGGTACAGTTCTCTGCATCTGGTGAAGTCAGGAGGGGGCTCAGCAAAACTGCCTCCTAAGAGGGTAGACTTTGAACAGGTTGGGACATTGGTAGGGAGGATCCTTGGAAGTCAGTCCTGAAGGGTAAAGGGGTCTGGGAAGGCTGGTTGCTCCCCAAGAAGGAACTCTTGGAGGTGCAAGAGCAGGATGGGGAAGAAGACCAGTGTGGATGAACAGGGAACTTAGAGACTCCAGGAGAAAAAGAGTTTACCTCCTGTAGAAGAAAAAGGGATGGGCAACTCTGGGAGAGTACAGAAAACTTGTTAGGATATGCAGGGAGAAAATTAGAAAGGCACAAAATGAGCTTGAACTCAACCTTGCCAATGTAGTAAAAGAGAAGAAAAAACATTTTTACAAATATATTAACAATAAGTGGAGGGCTAAGGAGAATCTTTATCCTCTACTGGATGCAGCAGGGAACGTGAGCACTGAAGATAAGGAAAAGGTTGAGGTTCTCAATGCCTTCTTTACATCTGTCTTTAGAAGTCAGATCAATTATCCTTAGGGTACTCTACCCCCTGACCTGGAAGTCTCGGATAGAGAGAAGAATAAACCCCCCATGATTCAGTTGGAAACAGTTAGAGACCTACTACTCCACCTGGACTGTCACAAGTCCATGGGGTTGGATGGGATCCACTCAAGTGTGCTGAGGGTGCTGGCAGAGGAGATAGCCAAG
This sequence comes from Phasianus colchicus, assembly GCF_987193195.1. NCBI lineage: Eukaryota > Metazoa > Chordata > Aves > Galliformes > Phasianidae > Phasianus > Phasianus colchicus. The sequence continues at coordinate 2,352,933 of NC_143451.1, read as the reverse complement.
CCACCTTCCATCATCTATCAGCATTCCTCATCAACCAAAGAGATCCCAGAGGTGGCTCCCATCTACAAGAAGGGTCGTAAGAAGGACCAAGGGTACTACAGGTCTGTCAGGCACCTCAGTGCCAGGGAAGCTTATCAGAGAAATCATCTTGAGTGAGATCATGTATGTGGGACAACTGGGGTCAGGCCAAGGCAGCATGGGTTCATGAAAGGTGGGTCCTGCTTGACCAACATGATCTCCTTCTATGATCTAGTGACGTGTCTGGTAGATGAAGGGAAGGCTGTTGATGTAATCTGCCTAGACTTCAGCAAAGCCTTTGACACAGTCTGGCACAATATTCTCCTGCAGAAGCTGTACCTGTCCGTGGCCTGGACAAATACACTTTATGCTGGGTAAAGAACTGGCAGGAAGGCCGGGTCCAGAGACTGGTGGTGAATGGAGTTATATCCATCTGTCATGGAGTCAGTACTGGGGCCTGTCCTGTTTGATATCTTTATTGATGAGAGATGAGGGCATTGAGGGCACTGAGTGCATCCTCAGTAAGTTTGCAGATGACACCAAACTGGGGGAAGTGTTGATCTGCCCGGGCAGGAAGGCCCTACAGAACAACCTGGACAGGCTGAGGACAATGGGATGAAGTTCAACAAGACTAAGACATTGGTATATTTACATTAACAACTGATTTAAACCCATTTTGTATAACTACCAGCAGGAGTTGAATTCCAGCACCATTTTTCCTACAGCAGATTTTCACAAGTGATAATGAATCAGAGAATCATAGAATCATAGGGGTTGGAAGGGAGCTCCAGAGATGATCGAGTCCAACCCCCTGCCAAAGCAGGTTCCCTACAGCAGGTCGCACAAGTAGGGGCCCAGTTGGGTCTTGAATATCTCCAGAGAAGAAGACTCCACAACCCCCCTGGGCAGCCTGTTCCAGTACACTGCATGAATTTTCAGGAATATTCAAGACAACACATTAAAATATTGATTTAAATTCCTACTGCTAGTAACGACCACGGTGAAGGCTGTAAAAAAGCAGGAGATGATAACTCCATGAAAATACTCTGCTTTAGCTATGTTAGTAAGATATTAGTCAAATTCCAGTTCCACTCTCTTTCATTACAGAAATTAGTTACTACTGCACTACACACTAGGATTTGTGTGGTACACATGATAACTTTCAAGGTTTTACCCATTAGCCTGACAGAACAGACAACTTGGATATAGCCATGTAAAAGAGGCCTACCAAAATTATGTACACACACATATACACATATATATCTACTTTCCCTGATTAATTGTGGAAACTGTAGAGTAATGTGCTTCCAACTCTCCCACTTCTGTCATGCTTTTTTCTCTCTTACATGTCAGTTCCTGTCTAGCCCATAGCAAAGAATTCTAAACAGATGCTATGTTTTTCACTGAAGAGCTCCAGTGACTCACTCCTGCTATCTGCCAAGTCAGGGAGCTCTGAAACTGATTATCTCCCAGTTCCCTCTCGTTCAGACACTGGCACAGAACTGCAAAAGAAGAGAAAGCCTGTTGCATGATTGGTTGCTCATCTGATCTAGGGTTCAGGCAAAGGGCCTGTGAAGGGAAATGGTCTTGCTAACATAAATAGTTTTATTTTGGGCACTGTAAGGAAGCCTTAGTTCTTTTTCCTGGCAGATAATTTCTCCATCAGATAGAAGGATGCTCATGAAATCAGCCCATCTAACACACTGATGTGCAGCCACTCAGGACAGTAATTGGCCATAAGTGATAAATAAGCAGGAAATAAAAAGATAACCAATATAACTAAAAGCTGTTTGTTTGGGGAAAAAAAAAAAAAAAAGGCTTGAAAGTATTCCTACAGCATTTATTTACCTGTATAGTGCCATAAGGAACTGACTACTGCTGCCTCAGCTAAACAAGGCAAATGATGGGGCAACGTTATGCCCAGGGGAGTACAGCTCACACACAGTCCCAAAGACTTTTCCCAGAACAAGCAGATCTGACTTTCAGTAAGGAAATGGGAAAAATAAGTGATCCATTACTTCTGCATGTTACAGATAACAGTAAAAACTCATAGACCTGCTGTCAGGAAGGCATCAGTCACAATTCAGCAGCTGAGCACTGTGCTGCAAGGCACTACCTGCCACCAGGGTTACTCTGTGCAGCTGGTGATCCTCACCTAGCTTCCTCTTCCGAGAGAGCAACTGCAAGGTAGTGTAAAGTGGACTATTAACAATTAAAACTGACCCTCAGAGGTACCTGTAAGTGGTTGCTGTTAGGTTCAAAGCTTGTTCCTGCTCAGTAAGTAATAAATTTAACTCCATCATTAAAATGCACGTGAATTAAGCTATTTCAAATCCAGCCAGTGCATCTGACAGCTCTTATGGTTTGCATCACACTTTTTTTTCCTGTACTATTTAATGTGTTTTTTTTTTATTCCCCGTGAAAATGTAAACTGGAAAAAAGGAACTCAAGAAGAAAAGTGGTAACAGAATTTTATGATGCTCCAGGCAGACTCATCAGTAAGATGGGTCCCTTGCTTTGCACCTCAATGCCCTCCTTCCTTCCTCTGGTTAAAATTAACCAGAAGGAGAAGAAACCGGCCTGCAATTTTTGCCATAGGAATTACAAGCAGCCTCCTTTTCTCTCAGCTTCCCGTCTTTATATGAGAAAAGTGGTATCTATCAGCCATTGAAAAGTGGATGGCAATCTGTAAAGAGCAAAACAGTTGTATAAAAACCTAAAGACCTCAAATAGAGAAGAGACAAATTCTCCACAAGCACATTACAGCTGGTGCACTCTGCTCTCAAAACCATGACATTACAGAACCAAGACACTGAACTCAAGAAGACTGCAGTAAATGTGTTACTCTGGAAATGAAACAAAACTATTTTATTTCCCAGCTACACCAGAATCTTATGTGCTATTACTGCTAACCATAAAGGCAAAAATCATACAGGACCCAGAAAACAGTGAACAACATAAAGAGAATTCAAAAGCAATCAAGGAAACTTCACAGAAAAGGAAGAGCACAATTAACTGGAGTTGTGGGGACAAAAGGGGCATTCTGGAAGGCCCAAACAACATCAAATTCAGAGTGGGTTTTGACTGCACAAGGAAAGAACTTTTCCCCTTTCAGATGAGCAAAGCACATGAATATAAAGCAAAGTGGACTCCTTCAAAGACAAGTGACACACCTTCAACATTCTATCCCATATTCAAGGATGTAGATGACAAGTCTGGCTTCAAAACAACCAGGATTTTTAAAAAGCATGCATAATCTGCTATACAGCATGTCGTCCAACACTTATGATCAAAAAAAGACTTAAGCCTGTCAATTTATGCTTGACAATTAAGTTTCACAAGTTTTCTACCTCAGCCATCACTCAGTATTTCATCAAACAGGAATCAAGAAGCAACTTTCAAACTGGTACACTTAGCAAATCATGGTAGATGACCTGTGTGTTAATATCCCCTCTCCAACTCAGCTATGGTTAAAACTGCCCTCTTTTCCAACTGATGTATATTTTAACAAGGAATCCAAAAGCCTGCAGACCCACGTTGGAGTGCTGATGAGCAGTCACTGCACAGCTCACTGATGTCTGTAACTGTGTTCCATGTGGCCACATTTCCCAGATGAAATTTGTTCATTTATAATTAGACTGAACAATCACACAGCTGCTAGACTTCACGATGCCCCAGAGAGCCTCACTGACAAAATCAAGGAGGAGTTTCATCACTGTCCTTACACTGACTCAACATTTTAGAACTCATCCAGAGTATGTTAGACTTCCTTTGCAGCAAATGCTTCTGCAGACTGGAAAAATGGCAGCAAAGACCAATTCCTACCATTAGAACCTATTTCTTCCATGTATATCCTTAGGCAGAAATGCCTCTCTGCAAGCCACCTCTGGTACCTCTGGGACAAAGCTACTGTAGGAGAAGATGCACCATGCAATTGAGTTAGAAATCACCTTCTAGGCAGGCATGAGAACACCAAAGCATTCAGATATTTCCTGAGTTAATACTCACTCCACACCCATTTATAAGGAGGACTAAGTCTTTGCAGTGACTCAGGATAATAAAAGCCATGCTTATTTGAGTGGCGATGGGCTCTCTTCCCCTCCTACTTGTATTTAATGTCCCTACTTTTTCCTTCCTCCTTGTGTATAATTTGCATCTTTCCTCTTCACTGCACTGCTAGCGTTTTTCTAAAAGAAGAAACACCTGACAGAATGACACTCAGGCTGTGCTCTTCCACAGAAAAACCGAGGTGCAGAGCCAGGCACCTCGGACCATTTCAGAGCACTGTGGTGTATCTGTGGGAACAGTCTCCAAGTGCAGCTAATTGAGAAAACAGAGCAGACTCTGGTGCTTCCTAAAGAAAGGCTTCCTCTTCACTTGTCCTTGCCCACGCACTTCAGAAGACAGCATCTACAAACCCTTCTGGCTGCTTATGGGCCTTTGTTTATTCTCATCTTCCTTTGTGAAGGGCTCCCTTTGTCAGTGCAATGTCTTGTGATACGGTGGTGGTTAAGGTATGAGAACTAAGAGAAAGCCTTTTTTTGTGTTAGAAACATATTTGCCTCTGTTTCAATCGAAATTGTCTCAGCTGAAAGGCAGTTTTATTTAGGAGTAGGGATAGAAAAACAAATACGAAGAACAGGGAGCAGAAAACGAACTGTGCTTACTGCTGCATTCTTCAAGGAAAGGGCATTCTTCTTAACATTAAAAAGTGGGAGTCGAGGAACATGGATTCAACCTGTTCTAACATGCATATCCTGCACGACTAGAAAAGTCACCTCACCTTATCAGCAATATGACAACTATTTATCAGTGGTGCTCACAAATAAAAAAAAAAAAAAAAGGAGAATCTTTTTCTTTCTCCCATGTTTTTGCAAGTGACGTTGTGACATCTGTGGATGGAAACACTAGATCAGTGCACTGTTGTTATTCCTGTATTAACTGCCTTTTAAGGAATTTAATATTGTGCTTACTGTTGGAAAAGGAACAGAAGCTTCTGGCAGCTTCTGCAGGCACATGAAAAAAGTAGGACCGTACCCAGTGATTTCACCCTCTTTCTTTTTCTCTTGTTTGCTTTCATGCACACACACACAGAATATATATTTTATCATTTCTGCAGCACAGAAGGATAAAACATGAAATACGACCAAGTAGGAGTAAGAAATTTAGACAGGTGTCAACAGATTTAAGCTGAATGTTAAGACTGCTTTGCAGGCACCTCGTTTTGCATCTTCCATCACGTTTAAACGTGAGTTAAAGAACACACACAGCACGGTGTAACAGCAAGGGAAAGGCTTTACAGATTCAGGAATATCCAGCTTGTAGCATCCGTCCGCTAAAGAAATTCAAGAGTAACTGAATCAATTCTCACACTCTTTGCAGGTTTTGTTCTGGTCATTGGATTGGTGACTTTCTACCGCATCGGACCGTACACCAACCTCTCATGGTCCTGTTACCTGAACATTGGAGCCTGTCTTTTGGCCACACTGGCAGCTGCCATCCTCATATGGAACATCCTCCACAGGCGCGAGGACTGCATGGCGCCGCGGGTCATTGTCATCAGCCGCACCCTGACCGCGCGGTTTCGCCGGGGCCTGGAAAACGACTACGTGGAGTCACCGTGCTGAATGCAGGGACTTGAAAGGGGAAAGATCTCCAGGGAGATCTGCGTCGGTGTTTTATATAAATATATGCTATAATTTAAAAGTAAGGGTTGAAGGACATCACAAAGCTCACTCTCGTGGGCAGAGGCCCTCAGTTATTATTTGGATGGGCTCCATCTATATACATATGTATAAAACATATAATTTTATATATTTTATATTGCCATCTTCCTCTACTGTACAGTGCAGAATATTGGGCTGTCAGAATCCTGACAGCATCACAGCTATGTGTCAGCAGGTGCAGACAGATCCCATGAGACTACAGAAGAGAGACAACCTAACATTTACTGCCTGGATAAAGTTGTCTTGCTCCCTTAGTAACATCGAAAACTTTGGGAGGCCAGTGATGACCAGCTTTCCTTTGCAGTTAACAGGCAGTCTGAGAAAGCAGAAAACTCACTGTAGAGTAAGTGATGATTTTTAACAGCTGTTAAGATTTCATGGCTTTTTAGTCTTCCATCCCCATCCCATTCATCCATTTCAAGGAACTCCTCATTAACTGCAACACCTACTCTTTTCAAGCCACATCATAAAGCAAGAACTACAAGTCTAATAGTTCTAATTGGTAAGGGAATGCAGAAGAATTCAGCTGCATTTTCTCCAGATACTACTTTTTTCACCCTAGGAGAGAGCTTCAGGTTTATCCTATATGTAAATAGACGCCATTAAAAACGAAAAGGGCATGCCACTAGAACAGGCCTTACATGGTGCTGAAATTCTCCTGCAGTATTACACTGTGGGCAGAACTACAGAAGGTGATTACCTGGATTCTCTCATAATCATAGATACTACTGATTTGCTTCACAGGAAATTATTAGTAATAATTGATATTTCAGGCCACATAGGTTTCTTCCTGGCTTGCTTTAACATTTGCCAGGCAATTTCCACATTAGAGTGCTATGTTAGGACATCCAGCTCTGCCCAGCAATGCTCGGAGGCACCTAATGGAATATTGGAGACAGTACCTGCTACTCCAGCACATAAACTGGAGAATAAGACAAACACAGACTTTGCCATGAGATAAAGCATCTGTCCGTTAACTTCATATGGTAATGAAATGAAAATTAGTACCTTCAGAACTAGGCACGATGCCTGTTAGCCTCACAAGGACTCACAAGGCACGTGCATGCAGCCTTCAGGAAGAAAAAACAACAGGTCAAAAACTGTAATGCCAAAATACTTCAGACACGAGGATAGCTGCAATGACACATGTTTAGGAGTTGTCAACAGAGGCTGCTCTGAGCACTTACTGGCAGATCTGAAGGACCGAGCTGTGAATATGAGCTGTGAATGTCACAGACTGCATAACACTGTTGTGTTGCTCCCAGCCGATACACTGCTCCTCTTTACTATTATTTTCACCATATTTTGCCACACTTAAAACGTGATCATCAAGCTGGCTCTTGAATTCTGTTCTCAAACTCAGTTCTGATGCAATAAGAAACTCAACCCCAACTGCTACTCTGCATCATGTTCATAGTCAGCAACCCTTCGCAGAGACTGATGCTCCAGAACAATTGTATTGTTCTAGACTATCAGGATAGAATACCTTAATGCTGACAAAGAGTTTCTTCTAACAGTAGGTTTGTAAAAACCAACTAAATTTTGTATTCACTCGCCTGCATTACTTCCTGGAAAAGCTCTACCTTTCCTAGAAGCAACATGCTATGATTCATTGCAGGGATTTTTAAAAATTAAACTATTTGAATATTTAAAAGACATTATATTATTTCTTCTAATATTGCAATATCCGTATTATAATAATGTACATTTAAATTTAAAAATCAGCTATGTGGTCAGTAAATTTGTAATACTTGGTATGACTGTGATTACTTTAGATGTATAAATAAAATTATGAATGTTCACTCTCCTCTGGTGATAACGCAGAATTTGTGCCAGGCACAGGGGAAGGTTACTCATTTTCTCCCAGTTAGTGATCAAAATCTGCAGTTCACAATGCCTTGTGGACAAAGAATAAGCAGAGTTTACGTTGGAAGTCAGTAAAATAAAGATTTCATCTTTCTGAGAATGAAAGGGAAAATGAAATAAAAGCAGTAAGTGAAATTAAGAGGATCAGAATGTCATGTCAACTTTCATTGAAAATATACTCTACTCATAAGGAAATGCATACAGATACACGTTGTACCTTTTTATCAGCTTGATGGATTTGAACGCCTCGTCCATGTCCCCAGCAGTCAGATAGAAGCTGAAGTTCAGCATGGCATCCCGGGTAGCCTTATCACAGTCTCCTAATCCAATGAAATCTCTCATGGGTCGTCTGGAAGCCATCTGCAAGACCTTTGAGCCTGACTCCGCTTGTCCTTTCCCAGTTTCCCCTGGCTAAAACGAGCACATTATCATTTAGATATCAAGGAGGATGAAGCTTACTCCTTTCATGTCCAAATGTTAAATTTCCACTGCAGTCCCAAGATTTCTATTCCTACAAAACCACAACCAATCATGACAACAGCCACAATGCTTCTGATCTTCCTAGAAAATACCCCAGAATATGAAATGTCACAGGCAAGGTTATATGTCGTGACTCAGAATGAACAATCACAATACTTCAGGATAGACAGTGCAGGGATTTTTAGGATGCCACCCAGAAGAGGCAGCCGTGATCCTAACAGCTGCTATTACAGCCTTAGCTGTTATTTCAAGTCTCCAGACTTCTGAAGGTTTCAGACAAATTTCTCTGGGGTTTGTTTCTTCTGAAAAATGAATCTGCTATTCTGGAAGTTAACAATATAGAACTAGTTTGTTTATTCTTGCCTTCATGTGAAGCTTATAAATACTAAACCTCAGATTCAAGATGTTCTGCATACAATACGTAGTTCTGGAGCCTCTAAACCTTCAGTAATACCCTCACTGGTCACTGAAAACCACCCCAAAGGAATTTAACCACTGTTCAGACAAAGAATAAGAATCAAGTCAATCACCAATATCATATTATCTGTCTAGAGTGTAATACGACAATTTTCATAATCCAGTAACATCCGAGTCATGAACAACACCAAATTTCACATATACCCCATACCAGCCTTAGAGTAGAGAAAAGTATTAAGAGTTGCAGAAGCTGCTGCAATATAGTACTTTAAATACACTATTTTAAAAATTATTAGGTACAGTAAAAGATAAAAGCACAGATTGGTTTGACTACAGTTTGAGGAATTTGTGGAACCAGGAAAGATATTACAATAAGAAGGAACTGTGGAGTGAAACTCAGTCAAGACAGACTTCTTCATAAAACCACAACTGGCTTTGGTGGGAAGGGTCCTCCCAGCCCCCCCAGCCCTGCCATGGGCTGTGCCTCCCAGCTCAGCTGCCCTGTGACCATTGGCACCTCCAGGGATGGGCACCCACAGCTCTGCGCAGCAGTGCCAGTGCCTCACCATCCTCTGAGTGAAGGATTTCCTCCTAATATCTAACCTAAAACCTCTCTTTTAGTTTAAAACTGTTAACTGTTCCCCCTTGTCCTACCATTATCAGACTATCACCATCAGCTGTTGCATCAACTGGATTTGTTGTATTTAAAGCAGATTACCCATGTAGTAAAACACGGTTCCAAAATGAACTAGTACATAACAATTAATTTAGTCACAAAGATGCATGTAATCCTTCTGAAGGAAGGAAATGCAAACAAGAGAAAAGCAGACAATGAAGCAGAGCTGAATATTACAGTTACAGATACTTACAGGTTTATAGACAAAGTCCCTCCAAAAAATTAACTAATGGCAGCAATAATCCACACAGATGGGGAGAGAGAAAAACAAGAGATGCAGTATCAAAGTAAAATAGCACAGGTCATGATGAGGGAAGTGTTAACAGAGTGGAAAATGCAGCAAATCTTTGACGTTTCAAACTGATGGGAAAGGGAAAGTAAGAGAGCAGCTCTAACAGCTAAATATATTTAAAGTGGAAAAATATCTAGGTAAAATTCTCCTTGTTTAAATTAACCCAGTTTCTTAACTTAGACTCATAATCACACTAGTGTGTCATTCAGAAGAAAATCGTGGGATTAGAAGACACATTAAGTTCCCAAAATGCCTTGGCAGAATAAACAAAATAGGTTCCCCTACAAGAAGGCTGCAGGAGATTTCATTATAATCATAGATCTTAACTAAGATACTCATATCAGAGCTTAACTAGAAAACCAATCTGTAGAGAATAGGCTTAACTTTCTCCAGTACACATGGCATTAAGATAGAGACAATTTTGTCTTCATAGCTGAGTTTCCAAGATGTTACAGCATGCAATTCTAGTGTTTGCAGCAAGCATGCAGTGTTAGTGCAAAGTGAGCATTCTCACTCCTTGCTGTTCTGTGGGAAGTCAGCTCCATTCCAACAGGAAGCGGGCTGCTGCTGCTGCTGAAGCTAGCAGGAACTGTCTGCTGTTATGGGATATGCAAGCCTGACACAAACCTCAAATGCAAAAGAATGGTGCCTACATAACAATGGGGTTTTGTTGTTTTTGAACACCTCCTTAGTTGCAATGCCTGGTAACTACTCCTGTGTCTGCACATCACATCCAGATCACAATACTCAGGAAGAATATTAACTTCATGTCACTGCTACAGCTGCCATCGGATTTGCCCTACTTATTGCAGGCTCAGTTTGGTTTCATTTGAATCCTACAGAATGAAAATTTTGAACCTATAGGAGGGGAAGGAATTGTGAAAGATGCCCTCACCTTTTTTGCAAAGTAAAAATGTGGTACATCAATACCCAGAAGAACCTCATACGACGAAGGCAGTGGGAAGCTGTCCTGAAGCAAAAGGCCATGTTCTTCAGTACTGAAGAATGATACAACCCAAACATCCAGCTGGAAAAGAAAGTCGAGAATTGTTTTGTTTTTATGATGCAATATCCTTCTCTCGTTTTGTTTTTATTTTCCATATTCAGTTGGCAAAACCTTCACTCAAAAATAATGACATCCATTCACCCACACCTGCTGGAAAGAGCAGAGCCACGCACTTCCTCCCTGTAGCGAGCTGCCAGAGATTCACTCTGCATTTCAGGCTGTTCCTACTGCAAAGGGCCCTCGACCTCTGCATCTCAGGAACTAACTTCATCAGTCATAAAAAGAGAAGCCCCAGGCTACAGACTGATGTTCTACAGGTCTGTCAGATACTCTCGTTTCCAGCATTTTTTAAACACAACAATATTTCTGGTCCAGTTTCAGCAGTTCACTGCTTTGAGTTCCCAGGGAATACACCAACCATTTAAACATAGTTTGTGTAATGGCTGCTTTATCAAGTCAAAATACAAGCATTTATTTTCAATTGAAGTTTATCAGACTTCTCATTTCTTAAACAGTAACCACAGCAAAAACTTCCATGGAATAAGGGCCAAAAATCCAGTTGCACTCCTTTCTTTTTCAACTTTATGTAGAAACATTTTTGCTTCTTTACATAAGGAATATTAGGTTGAAGTGTTCTTTTCTTTTGCTGGAAGACCCTAGCAAGGTATTTTGAGCCATCCCTATTCCATTCTTCACAATACCACTTTCTGTTGACCTTTCCAGAACCTTTTTTACAGTCAGTTCAGCCAGCAAAAGAAACAAAGCTTTCCATCTCTAAATGGAAAAGATTTAACTGAAATTATGCACAAATCAGAACACTAATTGAACATGGACTTTATAAATTAAAGGCATATTTAGGAAGACATTGTTTTCTACAGAGAAATTTTTAAGGGCCACTACAAGCAGGTTAGCAGGTTAAGCAGGGAACAGTTGTCGAACTGATGAAAGCTCTTTCTTAGACTGTTTCTGATCAATAAAAGCTTTCAGTTTTTCTACAAGATAATGCAAACAACCACTTCTACAAGTTAAAAAAAGTACAATGATTTACTGCTTGGATAGGGAAAACATCACATAGAGCAAAGAGAAACAAAACCAACCATACCGTGCTCTCAGTCTGGTTGTTCTTCTGACCTGGGGACCGTACACCTGTTTCAGGAATTGTTTCACATACAAAAAGTCTGGGTTCACTGCAGTCCCAGAAATGGCAAACAGGGATGTGATTGTGCAGCTCTGGATACTCCACAACAGACCTATCAAAACCAAGGAACACAGAATCACAGAATCACTGAGGTTGGAGAAGACCTCCAAGATCATCATCCACTGTAGATTATTTTCTGACGAGTTTACTTAATTTTAATTTTGATTTCAGGATGCTCTAACATGAAGCACTGATAAATGAATCGCTCACGCAGACACTACTATTCACAAGTCAGTGAAGCTGTAATACTAGTTTGTAGTGGCCTCTTATGGGCTGCACAAGACACTACACTTGAAAACAACTTTCATTACTCACATTTGCCTAACTGACAAAATTTGCAATGGGTTGTTCACTTTATTTTGCAGCACTGAAAATCACACCATAATTTTTTTTGCCCATAACACCTAGTTTTGGAAAAGGACTAAATCACCTTCTATTTTAAGGCTGTTATTTCTTCAGAAAACTTCATTAAGAAAAATCACTGTAAAAACAAATCGAAATTTCTACCCTCATGTTCCACTGTATTAGAAAACCCAGTTGACTGCATTTTGTCTCATTGCTACAAGGATTTCTAATGTGCTGTGGTGTTTTCACACTGATAGGTAGCTCAGCTCCATGTACCACTCTCTACTTCTTCCTTCTCAAAAGGCTAGGGGGGAAGAACGAAGAAAAAAGCTCACGTATTGAAAAAAAAGATAGAGAGATCACTCACCTGTTACCACCATTGGGAAAAGGCTCAGCATAAAGGAGATTAATGTAGTTTATTGCCCACTAATAGCAGCTTAGAGCAGGAAAGCAAAATCAAACTAAAAATACCTTCCATCTTCATCCACCCTCTTCCACCTCCTTCCCTTAAGGTTTGCAGTCAGTCCATAATGCTTTGTTTCATTTCTGCTGCTCCTTCCTCCTTGCTCTCTTACTCCACTCCAGCATGAGGTCCCTCCCTGGGATGCTGTCCTTCCCAGACTGATCCTATGTGGGCTTCCTTTGGCAAGGAACACCCTTCACTCAGCTGCATGTTGTCCGAAGAACCATCACCCCTCCTCATTATTTTAAGCTTGCTTTACATAGTTTTGTTTGATACTCCCTAGTTAATGGATTGGGAGAGTCAGGGATGCAGGTTGATTGGCTGCCAATGCACCTGTTTAGTCAGACTAAATTTGTGAGTGCCAAACTGGTCTCTATCATCTTTTATAGGTCCTAGAGAATGAGAGAGGTGCCTGAAGACTGGAGAATATCCAGTGTCACTCCAGTCTTCAAAAAGGGCAAGGAGGAGGATCTGGGAAATTACAGGCCAGTCAGCCTCACCTTCTTCCCTGGAAAGGTGATGAAGCATCTTGTTCTGGATGACATCTCCAAGCAGTTAGAAAAAAAGATGGTTATCAGGAGTAGACGACATGATTTCACCAAGGGGAAATCATGCTTGACCAATCTGGTAGCCTTCCATGTTGTCATCACTGGCTGGATAGAAGAAGGGAGAGCGGTGGATTTTGCATACCTTGACTTCAGCAAAGTGTGTGACAGTCTCCACAACACCCTTATAATGAAGGTTAGGAAATGTGGGACAGATGAGTGGACTGATGGGTAGATAAATAGGTGAACTGGCAGAGCTCAGAGGGCTGTGATCAGTGGCACAGAGTATAGATGGAGGCCTGTAACCAGTGGTGCTCCCCAGGGGTTGGTGCTGTGTCCAGTCTTGTTCAATATCTTCATAAACAGCTTGGATGAAGGGATAGAATCCATCCTCAGAACATTTGCTGATGATACAAAGCTGGGAGGAGTGGCTGACACACCACCGAGACCTGGATGAGGCCACATCTGGAATACTGCATCCAGTTTCACATTCCTCAGGTCAGAAAAGACAGGGATCTCCTAGAGAGAGTCCAGTGGAGGGTGACAAAGATGATTAGGGGCACGGAGCATCTTCTGTACAAAGAAAGGCTGAGATACCTGGGACTCTTCAGTCTGGAGAAGTCTTAGGGGGGGATCTCATCACTTTATAAATATTTAAAGCGCAGAAGTCAAGTCAATGGGGCAAGACCCTTTTCAGTGGTGTGCAGCAATGGAAGAAGTGTCAATGGACAAAACTGGAACACAAAGTTCCATACAAACACAAGGAAGACCCTTTTTTACAGTGAGAGTAACAGAGCCCTGGAAGAAACGGCGAAGAGAGGCTGTGGAGTCTCCTTCACTGGAGATATTCAAGACCTATCTGGATACTTTCCTGTGTAACCTACTGTAAGAATCTTGCTTTAGTAGGGGAACTGGATTTGATAATCTTCAGAGGTCCCTTCCCACACCTACAAATCTGTGATTCTTGAGAAAACAATTAAAATGGTATAATCTCCTACACAGAGTAATGCCAGTATCAAGATGTTGCTCACCTTCACAGGGCAGATTATCTTAAAGTCTCAAGTAATAATGCTGAGAATTGTTACTTACCTGTCAGTACAATGCCCAGAAGAAAGCTTATCTTTACCAATCCCTTGTTCAGCTTTGAAATCAAAGAGTGTAACTTTGTCCATTTCAACATCATAGAAACAGATCTTGGAATCAGTACTCCCATTGGCCTACAAGAAGGCAAAAAATATTGCTGAAGCACACAGTTAAAGAAAAAGGCTGAGAGTCTGGATAGTATGTTTATCTCATCTGATTCATATTCTTACAGTTTCGTGTACTTGTAATCATACAAGAACATTCTTTGGAAGGAGTATCAGAAAATTACTTGCTGTTCTTCTATTCCAGCAAGTTTGCTTTGGATTCCTTTGAAATGCTTCAGAACAGCTTCTGTGCTGATTACTGCTTTCATTGCTGTGCTCTTCTCAGCAAAAGTACAAAACCTTAACACAGCTTAACTTAAGCATTTAGCTACATGCTTGGATGTGGACTTTGCAGTCCCAAAACAGTACACAGAAGCTGAAGGTTTATTTCTGTGAAGTTAATCTTGCATCTTTAGTAATCATCTTGACCTGTACACCAGTCTATTAACTGGTATTGAGGCCACAGGGTGCTAAATGAAGTTTTGCCTCACCTTGCTAACAAGGATGCTGACTTTACTGCCGTTAGCGTTGCACTTGATAGATGCAATGTTTCCAAGGCCAGGAAACAGCTCAGAGAAATTCTTGCTATTGCAGTGCACTTTTGCCTCTCTGTGAAATGGAACAGACTCAAGTCATGTAGTGGCAAGCATGTGACAATAGCTGTTGGCCAAAACATTTTTCAAATTAAAAAATAAAAAACCTTCTAAACAACACCAACAAATTATTTCTACCTCCCAGGACCATTGCCCCAGACTCTTGCTTCTCCTGCTATGACCTGCCTTTCTTTTGGAAGTTAAGGAAGGAAAGGCTCATTCCTCAACGAATTAGCAAGAACGAGCTTCCATGCTTCTCCAGGAATCCAAAAAGAGCATCCTACCAGAGTTTTAAATTCAGAGAACTGCATTTTGCTGTGTAAGTTGAACAGTACTGTAATGATGAATATAGCCTTTCACTGAAGTTCAGCGTATGGAAAAAACACTCTGGAACAAAAGTAAAGAAAAATCACTGGGGAGTGGGGGTTGCATTTATGTCATACCAGTTGCTTTCCAACTGTACAGAAGTTCCAAAGACTGTCCCATCTCTAAAGAATCTCATCACTTCTACAGATACAAACCCAGTAATTATTCAGCAAAGAGGACAAACCTCGTCAATCCAAAGAATGGGACAGAAAGAAGTGACAATAACTCAGACCCATAATATGATTCCATACAAGAAATTTTGATTCTGTAAAAATGACATTCTTCCTGTTACATGTTTGGACCTCTCATTTATTTTAAGTCAACAGTATTAGCTTTAATACTGCTATGAATATAGCTATGCTGTCATCATTTGAGAAGGGGTATCAGGGATATTATCATTATTATCACTGACAATTTAACACAGTAGAGAGGAGCTCAGCTAGTTGCTTTCACTAGCAACAATCATAACCAATCTAATGCTTGTTCTGATTACAGTCTGCCCAAAACCAACACCTTCAAATTGTGTCCTATGTAGTACGTAGGCAACCTCAGTCTAGCAGTTCTCTGGTCACAGTACATGAGAACACAGATTATTTTACTCTTAAAGGTAATTTGGAAAAACCTCATCATTAGCAAATAATTTTTTGAGTTGAACACTGTGTCAGGCACATCTTTCACATGGCCATAGCAGTTTATCAGAATGGGAACACAGTATAAGTTGAACAAAATTAAATAAACCTCTCACTTAACCTAAGCAGGAGAAAGAACAGCACCCACAATTCACTTTTTTCATGGATTCATTGGATCCAAGTTCATTGATTTATTAGAAGCTGTGTCTTTTTGTCAGCTTTTCTGAGACTGTCAGCAGAAATGATCATGGAATCATAGAGCTGGAAGGGGCCTCTGAAGGCCATCTAGTCCAACTCCCTGCAATGCACAGGGACACCACAGCTGAATCAGGTTGCTCAGGGCCTGATCCAGCCCAGCCTTGAACGTCTCCAGGGACGGGGCATCCACCACATCATGGGGCAACCTGCTTCCGTGCCTCACCACCCTCACTGTGAAACACTTTCTCCTTTTATCCAACCTAAGTCTCCCCTCTTTGAGCTTGAAACCATTTCCCCTTGTTCTCTCACCACAGACCCTGCTAAAGTGTCTGTCCCCTTCTTTCTTTAGGTCCCCTTCTTTCTTTAGCTCCCCTTTAGATATTGATGGCCCCTCTCAGGTCACCTTGCAGCCTTCTCTTCTCCAGGCTGGACATCTCCCATAAGTTCTCCGTCCTCTTTAAGTTACTACATTATTTGTTCCGTGACTTTCCCAATCATTCTATGATTCTGCTCTTCCCTTGCTTCAGAAATGCCATCAGTTCATACAGACTCATTGTCTTGAGATTCAAAGAGATTACTGCTTTTCAAAGGATTTAAGTCAGCTAAAGATTTCCCACCCCCCACACACAAAATGAACAGATTGTTTTTGAAGGCTTGTTAATACCTGCGAGAGAGATCAAAGAGTTTAAAGTGAGCCAAATCAGTTCCCACAGCCAGGAAGTTTCCACAGACATCCAAGAGGCACGGATTCCCCTCTGCTTCAGAAAACACCAGAAGCTGTTTAACTGTTCCCTGAGAAGAAAGGAATAACACTAGGTATGAACATTCGAGTTTAACTAGGAGGGATTTTATTTTGTCCCTAAGCCAGCCAATGAATCTCTGTATTAGATAAATCACCATCAGCAAAATGAGAGGAACTACTCTTTACATAGACTTCAAAAGGTCTCATGGTCTGCTTCAAGTTGAAAACTAGATGTGTAGTCTCCAAAAGAGTTCAAATTTTTCTTCTGTAAAAACTGGCCCTTTGATAATACAACTTTTTTCATTAAAGAAGGATGCATGAATACAGCTCCCTAAATGTTCATTAATATGAAGCTGGAAAAATAAATAATACATATATATAAATGAAATCATTCCTTATCTGACAAAGCCTACCTTTTCTTGAATATTAAATAAAATTTTACATCAGAACTATAGGGATTATGTCTCTCCCTTTGGTTATGGTTGACAAGGATAAGCCACAAGCTTTAAGCAACACTCTACAGGGAACAAACAATATACAGGGGGTATTTTCATCCACTCAAAATAGATTCTGTTTTCTATTAGTAATATGTATTCATATGCTAGCAATTTAGATCCTCATAAGCAGTCCTTAAAGAATTCTGCTTTCTACTATAGATACTGATTACTGTTAGCTGAAGTGTAGTAGCTGTTAAATGTGACACACTAAAGAACTCAAAATGTAAAAGAACCCAACTGGTTTTTCCTGTGACAAGCGTACAGTTAACAGGTTTACAGAACCTCCTTTTAAACTGCAACATCAGTCTCTGAAAACCAGTGAGGTGTATTCCTTGCTCTGTGTTTTCATCAGCTCTTACCTGCCAGGTCCGGACTTGGACCCGATGCGGCTCAACTGTGTACAGATTTTCTCCATGCACTGACAGAACTGGAGAGTCACAAAGAAAAGAGCCTGGAACAATCACAATAAAACCATCATTACAATAAGCAGATGGCTGGGACTTCTGTGTGTGTGTTTTGGTGTTTTAAAAAGACTTAAAAGGAAATGACTACTTCCACCTTGCACCAACTGCATTTTACAGCCCATGACTCCTACTGGTTCCCAAACTCCTCGGTGGTCTGGTCTTCCTCCAGTCTGACACTACAGTGAAAGCTGGGACTCCTTCTGTGAACAGGCTTTTTGTACATTCTGCCCATGAAAACAAGTGAGAGAGGATGGGGAAGGTGCTGACATGGGTAATGACAAAGAAAACAAGTAGTGCAGTATGAAGTTCTGTCAAGGGAATTCGCACGTTCCTTCACTGAAAAGAGGAACATCTGTCAGAAAAGAGTGGTTTTTAAATAGTTTCATTGTTGGGAACTTGGTTATTAAAATACAAAGCCTGAACATCCCTTGAGACTTTGGATAGAATTAATGAAATTTTGCATATCCTGTTTCTCAAGGAATGAATATTCAGGGAGAATTCATCACAGAATAAACTAATTTACCTTACCCAGCTGTACATACAGCAGTGTATGAAACAGCTTTTCCTGAGAGCTGACACTAGAACCCACTCCTTCCCCATTCCTGTGCAAGTGCTATGCAAACATGACTTGCAGATGACACCAGGCTGTATTGTGCACTCACACACAGGAGGGAAGGGATGCATCCAGAGGGACCTGGACAAGCTTTCGAGGTGGGCATGTGCAAACATCACAAAGTTCAACAAGGCCGAGTGGAAGGTCCTGCAACTGGGTCAGGGCAATGCCAAGCACAAAAACAGACTGGGGAGAGAATGGGCTGAGAGCAGGCCTGAGGAGAAGAACTTGGGGGTGTGAGCAGGCCAAGGCATTTTAATCAAAGACCTTATTTGTAACTCATACAAGAATAGCAGCATATTCTGAGGTCAATTAACATGGTATATCCCAGCACGTTTATTGAATAAAGCACAGATCTAGGAGCCGGTATTTGACTTCTGGTTCTGCTGATGACTTGTGTAACTACTGACCCACAGTTTTATAATATAACCTTTCTGTCCTACAGTGTGGGGATATGAAGTCTAATTAGTATTCATAAGTGAAAAATATTATTATAATGACAGTTAATATGAATGAAGAGAACGTAACTTTCCATTCATTTTGGTCCAAAGAAGGGCAGTGAGGCTCGTGAAGGGCTTGGAGAATGTGCTTTACAAGGAGAGACTGAAGGAACTGGGGCTGTTTAGTCTGGGGAAGAAGAGGCTGAGGGGAGACCTTACTGCTCTCTTTCAATATCTGAGAGGTGCTAACAGCAGAGCAGGGTTGGTCTCTTCTCACTGGTGACAGAATGAGGGGAAATGGCCTCAAGTTGTGCCAGGGGAGGTTTAGGTTGGATATCAGGAAGAACTTCTTTACAAAAAGGGTTGTTAATCACTGGAATGGGCTGCCCAGGGAGGTGGTTCAGTCACCATCCCTGGATGCATTTAAAAATCGTTTGGATGTGGTGCTCAGGGACATGGTTTAGGGGTGGGTTGTTAGCGTTAGGGTAGGATGGTTGGGTTGTGGTTGGACTTGATGATTTTTAAGATCTTTTCCAACCTGAGTGATTCTATGATTCTATGGTTCAATGATTCAGGAACACAAACACTTCAAGTCTGAACAATTAGCTCATTGCTGTTCTCCAAATCCTACCTGCATTTCTTAAGGTATCTTCTGAGCACTCAAAGACAGTAACTTGCTTCCCATTCCAGAACACTACAGCATCCTAAAAAAAAAAATTAAAAAAATGCACTCAGTTTCATCTGGACTCGTGCAGTAATTTATGCAGAAACACTGAGATTTTTCACACGATTGCCACCTTTTACCAGTTGCCCTGTAAGTTAGGTTGGAAGGATTTGCAACTGAAAAAAACTGAAGTCAGTACCCAGAGAACTCCCAAGTCAGTGCACCACGTGAAAACCAACACAATATGATCACTATAAGAATACTTCTATTATACAAATGGAATAGTAAAGAATTATATTAAGGACTTGGAAAGTCCGGTCTCTGTACTCCTAGCTAGGCAAACAATTGAGCAAATATCCAAAAAGATCAACGTGACCTTAGTAGCGAAGACTCCATTCACAGTCATATCAACATGAAGATTGTGTGTGGTTCCTGTGCTGAAGAAGGTCACATTAAACAGGCTGGGAGACACCTGCACAGCAGCCACTTGCTGATTATAGTGACATGACATGGCCTGCTCACTGAGGATGATCACAGAGCTGATGCTGTTCACTGCCAGGAGGTTTTTTCGGGAGCCCCACTGCATATGGGAGCAAGAAAAGAAAGCACAGTGAGTAATTCCTTCTAAGACCTCAACAGTCACAACAACATCTCAAGAGAGATGAGAAGGGCTAGGATGGAATAAACACGTGTCTGTATGTACATGTACTCAAGCACACATACATGGCACAAAGTCCAACTATAACCAACAACTAGGAATTATGAGATGAAAATATTATACTTGTTACCCAGCTGCTCAGACACAGTATAAGTAAAGGAACTGGTTTTTGTATTAAAATCATTTTTCTTCTTAAGATATTATTATACCACCGTATATGTGAGAGAATCACACTTAAAGGGGTTAAAAACACTTTGATTTGTTGCACATGCAGTATCTTATTTGATTACCTCATTCTTTCCTGCAGTTTTGATGGCAGTGAAAGCAGTTCACATTCCTCAACAAACTGCTATGTCACACACTAAGTGATCCAAGAAAACACAGGGATTCTTCAAGGAAAAGGAGGAAGTTCCAGCTAACTTTTTAAGTGAGTGTTATGAAGATGTATCTTTCCCATCCTATCTTAGGATTGAAAATAGTGCTTGTACAGAGCAGAGCAATTCTAAAATTCAAGTTACACTTCAAAAATTCACAGAACAATAAGATGTGCTTCTGAGATTGTCTGCAAGGACAGACTTTAACACACAGCTGATTAATTATTTCTGTGTCAAGGAGGAAGTAATACACCTTTTTTCAATCTGTCTTTCCATATTCACAGTTAAACAAAAGCATCTGACACTGACCATGTTTATTCCTGTCACAGGACAATTCTTGCCAGAAAGCACTGGGGCAACCAGTTGACTATCCAAGAGCTCTTCTTCCTTAAGACGTTAGTGAGAGTTGGTCTGTTGTAATGTTTACAGTCTGGAACCTATAACCACATGCACAGTGCAGGACAGTGGTGCTCTGCCTGAACTCCAACACAATTGATAACACTCCCTGATAAGCAAGTTACACCATTCATTGCACATAGAAGCTGTCTTCATGGCTGGGCCAGGGCACACACAAAGGCTGGTGGTCAGGGGAGGAGGCTCCTGTGTTAGTAGTTGGTTTTTGTGTTTTGTGGTTGGTTGTTGTTTTGTTCATTTGTTTTAAACCTACTAGAGACAGATTAGCAAACCAACACTTTCTGACAAAAGCAGACAAAACATCATTTTATATGTAAAAGTATAGTGTGTCCTTCTGGGGGGTACCTCTTTTCACGTGCAAAATATTCAGATGGAAATATATATTTGTTATTTAGCTACCAGTGAAAGCAAACTTTACACTGAGACAGTGACGACAAAAAAAAAAACAAACAACCTATCTAGAAATAGTTTGAATTAGATTTTTTTTGCTTGCTATGTTAGTACATTTAAATAAACTTTGGATATTAGGAAAAGGTTTTTCAACAGAGGGTGGGTGCCAACTGAGGGCATGGAACAGGCTCTCCAGAACACAGCCCCACACTGCTCTCAGACACAGAGTTGAGGTCTGGCTGTTGCTGTGCCAGAGGTCGGATTGAGGGTCCCTGGGATCCCCTCCAACTCAGGATATTCTACAGTTCTATGAAATGTGACATTTCTGCCAATCTGTCTTCTCCAGAAAATAATTTCAGGGTGTTGAATCCAAAAAGATAATCCGTGAGAAATATGAAGGAGAGATGTTTGGATTTAAGGATGCTGCGACTCCCACTTCTCCCAGGCAGAGAGATCTACAAGGGCTGCTCCAAAAGCAGTGCCTCCTATTTGACTGATTGATGTCAGAGGTAGGGATGGCAGTAGAGATTGAACCTTTCCACTCATATTCCATTATATTTTGTTGCCATGTGACAGATGGCAGCAGAGGGGCAGTCTGACAACATGATGTCTGACATGGAAGTACATATGAAGCAAATGTGCCATTGAACTTCATGAGGGAAAAAATGACAGCCACTGACATTTGACACTTGCTGAACATTTAAGGAGACCAAAGAGTGGATGTGAGCACGGTGAGGTGGTGGATGATGCATTTCAGCAGTGGTGACAGTGGGGGGTGCAGATTTCTGGAAGCCCAACATGCAGCTCTTGTTCATTGCTGGCAAAAATGCAAAGTTAATAGTGGTGACTACACTGAAAAATAGTGCTTTGTAGCTGAGAATAGACTCTATCAAAAGTATTACAGTACTCTTTGTATCTGTTGTATCTTTGTATCTGTTGTGAAAACAAATAGGAGCAACCCACATATTTGCATTTCGGTGTATATTGCTGGGCATTCCATCCCTGTCTGCAACACAACAGCTACATGCAGTTAATACTGCAGCTCATTTCAGTTTTGAAAGTTGTTTTATTCAAGGGCTTTCCTCCTTCAGGACGCTGACTGGTCTCTTTGGCAGAGTGTGCATCTGTAGATTAGCAGTCATAGTTGTCAATTTCACAAAGATGGTATAATCAGCTGATGTTCCTGAAGTCTTAATAAAATGCAGGAATGCTCTTTCTTTCCTTACCTTTATCTGAGTGATATTTCCTTCAAGTTCTGTAGATGCATGGAGTTTCCACTTCTCCTTGCCCTCCAAAGCCCCTGTGCTCTGACTGGATACTGACACATTTCTCCACATTGCCACTCTCCCTTTGTTAGTACCAGCTGCTAGGAGACCTGCCATTCACAGACATTTCAGACACATCTTATCTTATTCTTATCTTATCACGCTTCAGAAAAACAAACAGAACACAAAGTAGTAGGCAGCCTGGCTCTGCTTCTGAGGCACTGGGAAGCCTTATTCTAGCATAGTTTGTTTCTTTGCCCCCCTGCAAATCAGCATTATAGCCCTGTACTGGAGAACCTTTCAGGAAAAAAAATGGAAAAAGTTCTTTTTGAGAATCAATGGCTGTTTTCCAAGCTACCAGATGAAGTTATCTTTTAAATACATCAGACAATGATTTCATTTTAACCATTTACTATTAAATAACTATTTTTGTAGTACAGATAGACAAGTCGTCATTAAAACCACTCTGGTAGGCCCAATCTATGCCTACATTAGCAAACAAGGCAACAGATAGGAATGACTCTGTAGAGAAACCCATTGTAAGGACCCAACATTCACACTATGCATTTGTTAAGTTCTGCTTTGCATTAAGTTCTCACGTAGGCTTGTTGAGTGTCCATAGCACATTGGAACACGCCAGGTGTGCTCCAGGAACACATTCACTGGTTCAGCCTCAAAGGGAATCCAGCCATTGTGCTCAGAGACAACTTCACAATGGGAGAAAAAGTGCTGAATGATCTCACAGCCCCTTTGGGAGGGCACTCCTAAGATATACCAAACCAATTCTACAAGATATGCTACTACTGAAATGCCCTGTAACAAGAATCTACTAAAATGACTACAGAGTACTGAAGGCTGACAATTTGAAAAGGGTTTGGAATCAGAGATCACAGCTGCCCTATTATTCCTCACCTTTAGCACTGCAGTAAGAAACACAGTTCATACACTCCCCAGCCTCAAAGCCAAATTGCACATCTGGGGAGAGCACATAGTTCTCACCTCGGTCCAAATCCCAGAACCTAAAGGTGCACAAAACAAGAGTTAACAATGCTTCTCCTTCCAGCTGTCTTGCTAAACTGTCAAGAGGACTTGTACATGGCACTAATCTGCTATTTCCTTAATCATAGAACTAGATTGGAAGAGATTTCAAAGGTGATCTCGTTCCAACCCTCCTGACACAGCCAGAGTTGGCCAACCAGTAGGTCAGGCTGCCCAAGGCCCCATCCAGACAGGTCTAGAGCACCTTCAGGGATGGGGCATCCACAACCTCTTTGGGCAGCCTGTTCCAGCACCTTACAACCCTGTCAGCAATAACACACAGATACTTATTTTTTAAAGTGAAATTGCCAGCAGCTGCTTCTGAAATGAGAACTTCTTAATCTCCTCCGTTTTCCTGTGACTTTTCAGTACGCAGGATATTTTGTGAAAGGAGTCAGAAGCAAACACAGTTTTAAGAAAAACAAAAAAATTGAGGCATAGCTGCAGGATTCTCCCCCCTCATTTGTGGCTCCAGTATTCTCTATCTCAAACAGTAGCCCTTCAGACTGCTGATATATTCTCAAGAACCAAACATTGTCAAATTTCTTCTTGCTCAATACTTGATCTTTATCACATTGTCACAACATTAACAGATTTTCCCTGGCAGCAGCAGGCAGAGACTCAAACAAGTGAACCACAGATGTTAATGGAATTCTCTTCTTCCTCTCCTCACCCCTCAGATTCAGAGGAAGTAAGTACAGTAAGTCATAGTAAAGGTAGAAGGAAAAAAAAAATGTAGTACTTTAAAAAGACTCAAGAAGAAATACTTTAAAACTACATAACATTACAAGATAGCAACATGGCAAAGTAACATATTGTTTAATGAACTACGGAAAGAAATCACTATAATACTTGTGTTACATTGCAGTAAAAGAGAAGTCCTGAGAAACAAGCACTTTTGCCTGTTGTTATTGCTATAATTATCATAAGAATTGGACAGTAAAGATGGAAAGAACAGCAAAGTTGCTTTTTCATGCCAATAAAGAGAAAAAAAAAAACCAAAAACCCAAAAAACTCAAGAGACTAGAAATTGCTAGATCAGATTTCTTACGTGCAGCAAGAACAGCTTAAAAACAGGATTCTTACCTGAGTACTGTCTCACCCATTGCTGTAGCAATAAGGCTATGGTCTATTAAAATGATGTCTGCAGAATTACCAGTTTTCCCACTCAACTTCACCTGTTAACAAAAGTGAATACAGGAAATGGCAGAAGGTAGAATCAACACGCTGAATGTCTAAGCATCTGAATTGTCCAGTATGAGCCCAGAGTTCAAATGTAAACCCTGACCTGTGTGATAATTCATAGAGACAAAGGAATGACCACCATTAAACTTATCAAGTATCAGATGTATAAATTCACAAAAAAAAGTTTTGCAGTCAGGCAAGTAGGTAAGGAACAGTGCTTCTTCCTGTATTGGATCTCTTGGGATTTGGTAAGTATTGTGTTAACTGCAAAATCACAGAATCATAGAATGGTTGAAAAGGACCATAATGATCATCTAGCTTCAACCCCCTGCTATGTGCAGGGTCACCAACCAGCAGACCAGGCTGCCCAGAGCCACATCCAGCCTGGCCTTGAATGCCTGCAGGGATGGGGCATCCACCAATTAATAAAAAGCTGGCACTCCCGTGACATAGAAGTGCCCACTCTTTTCTGATCTTAGATGAAGAAAATCAGAAAAAAAAATACGAAGGCCCTTCCTCACCCTCGAAGCAGTGTGCCCCAACAGTACAGCATTTTATCTGCACGTTGGGTCAAGATGGCTGTACCTACTGGAAGAGGTCAGTTTGGTTTTCAGTCCTACACAGATAGCAGTGTAGTGACACAAAAGTACTTCTGTGACTTGGGAGTTTCTGTTTAAAGTCTTCTGGGACTTCTGCTGCTGCAGAGGACACTATCACAAAGTGAGAACAAAGCCATCTTTCAGATTTACAGAAAAAGAGCATCACAACAAGGAGGGTACTGCTCCTGCTAATCTGAAATAGGCAACTGAGCAACTGATGGTGATGAAGATGAGGAAATATAACCTGTAACTATTTCTCCATGAAATGTTTTAACAAACATTTGATTGCACCAAAATTACATATAGATTTTAAGAGTATCACCTTTTAATTCAGTAAGACAAATTAAGGAGTAAAAAAAAAACTAACATAGGATCACAATGAAAGAAACTAAGACAAAACACAAGAGCAGGACGAAAACCATCTTTCCAATTTCAGTAGCACACTTCTATTTTACCTTTAAATGCACGTATATTTGGTCTCCAAGATACTAACAGAGAAGAAAAGCTGATTCATTTCTGAGTGAAGGAAACAATAATTAAAAAAATCCTAAGAGGAGATTAAATATTGCAACTCTACTTTGTTGTCTGACTCTCACCTTCATGAGCTCCTTGGCATCTCCCTCGAGAGTAATTGTATGCAAGGACAACAGCAGGTTCTCTGTTATAACAACTAAAGCATCTTTTTTCTCCATGAACAGAAGCTTCTGTACAAGGTTGTCAGCTGACAATATGTGGCTTGTCTTTCCTTTCTCATTTGTGTAGTGCACACAACCTGTAGTACACATAAACAAGTTACACAGCTCTTGGTTAACAACTCTTGTAGCCATAAAAATTGAATTTGCTCCTTGTTACTTCAATAAAATAGTTCTCGAGTGCTAGAAGAAAAACAACCACAACTGTTGTCTCACAGTTTGTCTCTGGATGCGGACAATTACAAGAGCTGACTGTAGCAATAAACCAAAATTATTCATTCTTGCTCATCTAGAAAATCCAGAAGCAAACCTTTAAGTGGCATCACAAATATTGTTCAATTAAAAAAACACTTTCTGCATATGTGTACAGGTATGCAAAGGCCAAATGATGGCTTCTAAAATCTTCAGTAGTCATACTTTGTGAAAGAACCTAAGAATTAATACATTTACAGCAAAGTTTAGATTACAGAAGCCTGAGCATATGGAATTCCTCGTTGTTCAAAAACATCCCAGCACACACTGTGAGCAGTTTTTCTACACGAGTTCCACAAAATAAATACTAGGTAGGGTAAAAAAAAGTTCCAAACTCCTGTCCCACCTGTGATCATACTGCTAAATTTTCTACCTGCAATAAACACTGAAGTTTTCTTGTTAAAACAGTTCTCCAACGCAGTACTTCTTATCACACAGAGAAAGGTTTATTGCAGTCATTCTTTGTAATAGTCTGTCACCTACAGAATCTGGAAGTAGTTCACAAACAGCATTGTTCACACCACATTTGCAAGACAAGGGAACAGATCCCTGCAGCTACAAATAAAAGTCCACCAGCAGAAAGATCAGGATGCCTTACAGTGTCCATGTTATGTCCCAATACCTGTGCCAGTCATCTCAAATGCTTTGCACTGAAGATTTTTTGTGGTCGTGAGAGGATTACAATGCAACCTTTTAAAACTGCTAGCAATCAGGCATCCTTTCTTTAGATCAGTATCTTGTGTCACGTATTGTCTGAATTATTTTTTTTAACAGCATTTTGAGTGCAGCAATAGATCTAAGCTCATACTTAAAACAGATGTTTACCATCTTTTGAGGAGCTCCACTGTTCGTTCCAGTTTAGCTTTAAATGATGCTGCTCTCCTGGCTTTAGTCAAGTCTATTCTGAGATCTTTTACAATTGCATTAACAATGTTTAAAGCATTAAAAATTTTAAAGCAATAATTTAATTTGTTTTTATTAGAATAAGTTCGTGATGAAAAATCACAACTGTAGTTCACATTTAAACGCTATGAAAATGTTCACTCATTCTGACAGCCCACCATCTAAAATAAGAACCGAGTCCAAACTGCATCAACCTCTGCAATGAGAAAGCTCAGAAAAGAAACCACCAGTGCCATATGGTAGTAAATTAAAGTTTAGCAGGAGGCCCAAGAAACAAAGAGAATTAGAGTACACTCTCTTGCAGGACTCCGAGTCTGTCTCTAGATGGGGATGTGTACCAACAGATGCTCATTTTTAAAGCAGCTCCTAACAGGCACACAGCCAGAGATTTTCATCTTCCACGTTTGCATTAAAAAAAAAAAAAGGTGCCCTGCAACCCTTTTAAATTTGAACGGTTCATATTTAGTAAAGTAGCTAACACCTCACAAATGCAATTAAGGCAGAGCTGCTGCTGTGCAAGGTAAACATACCTCCAGACAATGAAGCAACTGTAAGTAAGTTAGCCGTGCTGGTGTTAATTATGGGGTCTAATTCCACTACCACAATGAATGCAAACACTGAATCATGCTGTAATTGAGCTGTAGAGCCAGCTAACTTCAATAGTTTCTGAAGTAGTCAGCACTAGAATGGAAAGGATTATGTATTCATTACAATGGTTGCCTCACACTCTAGTTCTAGATCCAAGAGATAACAGGTAAGCAGGAGACAAAAGGCATCACTAGGATGGAAAAAAGCTAGTTGGTAATTGTAGCAGAAATGCTAAGACACACCTGAACCGGTGATTCAGTGCCTGGTGGGAAGGCAGAGCCAACCCAGGGGAGTCAGGTGCATGCAATACATTTGAGTGACCAGGAGGGGTGAAGCCACAATCCATCCCTTCCCAGCCCTCATTTGAGGGTTGGCAGCAGAGACAAAGATATCTCATTGGAGATCCCTGCTTACCAGAGGCCTTACAAAGGTTAGCAGTTTTTCTCCCTTTGTTTCTGTGTCCGCAGCTGCTGCATTTGGGCTTGTTCTCATTTGCTGTAGCCTAGGATTGTGCCACTCCTTATTATTGCTGTACTTTCCATCACATTACAGCATTACATTTGGTGAGCCAGATACTTATTTAGGATGGATTATCTAAAAAAACATTTTGCATTGGATAGTCACTGGGACCACTAGTACACCAAAAAAGGATCTCCTAGGGAAAACTCTGAGATTCCTGGGTTCCCCATGGCTAATTTCTGCACAAATTATTGAACAATGGGGACCTATAAGGGCCAATGTTCCCATTATTAAATCCCCTTCAAAAATGGCTGACTTCCTGAAAGAATTAGAACAAAATCTTTTGATAACTGAGGAAAGAGCAGTAGCAGCATCTGCTGTGGCATGGCCACTGCTTCTCACTATTAACGCGTATCATTCCTTGGAGGAGGAATTAGAAGATGGGGAAAAAAAGCTTTTTAAAGCCCATATTAGACAACTGGAAAAGAAAATTACATCTTTGACAGGGCAAACTGCCCCAACTTTAAATAGAATTTCCTCTTTGAAATTAAGACCTATGTCATTAGAAGGAGAAAAAGACTTGGATCCTTGGATCCCTGTTGAATCCAAGAACAAAAAGCAAGCCAAGCAGACTAAAATCCAACTAGAAGATCCGGGAACCTCAGATCCTCTAGAAATAAGACCAGTAATAACTCAAAAGACAAAGAAACTCCAGGACAGACCAGCAGGGTTGGCACCTGGAGAGTAGCCCCTGCCCACACCACACTACAAGTAACACCGTGCCCATGTGCAGCTGCTGAACTTAGGGACTTGTTGCAACAATTTAAGCAAAGACCCCAAGAAAGCATCCCAGCTTGGCTTTTGAGATCATGAGATATGGGGGCTAAAAGTGTGGTAATTAATGGGACTGAGATTTCCAAACTTGCATCTATTACCACACATCCGGCTCTCAGACAGAGGCTGTATGCAACAGGAATACATCATGAAGAAAACTATTCCTTAATCCAGTGGATAATGGCAGCATGTAGAATTACGTGGCCAAACAAAAGTGATGTACTGAGAAATGCTGGTTTATGGACCTCAGGGGAAGAACTCCAAAATTATATGAGAGAACTAGGGATGAAGGAGGTCATTCATGATAACACATTCGAAAGTCCTAACCTGATTAAATTCTCAGCAGGGATGAGGGACCTCATACTACAACAAGCCCCTTCCCACCAGTATGGCACACTGATGTCCATTCTGAACCCTTTAGTGGCCTCAGAGGCCATCATCCAACAAGCCATCCAATTTCTGGCTGATCTAGGGGAGACAGAGTGCTTTCAGAAGAAGCAAAATATCCAAACATTAGAAGGGGCCAAGGTCCACTATGCAACTAAAACCAGGTAACCCACTCCCTCAGCAGGGACCTGTATGAGTATCCCGAAAGCAGATGATGACTTGATCCGGGCTGGGATTCAGTTTGCTAAAATTGATCACGAGCTCTATCATGTCCTCCTCCAGCTATGGAGATAGTTAGAGGACAATCAAAAATTTCAAAATCACCCAAAAAACCTGGGGTGAGAATTTCTGAAAAAATACCAACAAGAACATGGAACCTGGAAGATTTCCTAGTTCCCGATAAAAGGAAAAGGCTTCCTCAAGTGACCCAGGCCACTCTGCCTGAGCCACCTGAAGAAAAAGAATTGGCAATTACTCAGTGACTTGCATGATACAGGATGCCAGCCCCCCTGCACTTAGGGCTCCCAGATGGGACCAGAGACCCTATGTTGAATTAATGATTTTTTTGATAACAGTGAGTTATGGCACTGGTTGACACGGATGCAGAAACGTCAGTTATTTACGGTGATCCAACCAAATTCCATGGAGATAAGGTGGTGATTGGTGGGTCTAGGGAAAAGACCATCCCTGTAACCCAGACATAGTTGAAGTTGGGGGCTGGGTGTCTCCCACACTGGGAGTATAATAAGGTGTCTATTGCCCCAGTCCCAGAGTACATACTGGGCACAGACATGCCATGGGGTCTGACTCTCCAGATGACTGTTCAGGCTGAGAAAGAGATGTATTGGTATCCGGGTGGTGCAGGTGATATTAAGAGGCCATGCAAAAGATGAGCCTATTCATTTGCCAAATACGTGCCCGATTACTAATACTAAACAGTATAGACTCCTGGAGGGACAAGAGGAAATCTCTAGAATGGTGCAGGAACTAGAAAACACTGTGATCGTAAGACCTGCACAGAGCCCATATTATTCCCCAAGTGGCCAGTAGGGAAGTCAGGCAGCACATGGAGAATGACAGTGGGTTACAGAGAATTAAATAAGGTCACTCTTCTTGTTCATGCAGCTGTACCCAATATTGCCTCCCTGATGGACACAGGGAAGGTCTAGGGACGTAAAAACCTACCATTGTGTCCTAGACTTGGCAAATGCATTCTTCAGTATTCCCATCCATGAAGAATCCCAAGGTCAGTTTGCATTTACATGGGGAGGCAGGCAGCAGACCTTTCAGGGCCTGCCACAAACGTACGTGCATTCACCAACCTGTTGTCAGAACAGGCCCAGGCACTGGGTATATTCAGTCCTACCCTTACAGCCAAACTAGATGTCCATGGAACTCAGGATGGGTTTGGCTGGGGCCTATGGCAGTTCCAAAATTCTCTTAGAACTCCAGTTGGGTTCTGGTCTCAGATTTGGCATGGAGCAGAAGTGAGGTACAGCATGACCAAAAAACAGTTATTGGCTGCCTATTCCGTATTACAGGCAATAGAGCCAGTAACCCAAACAACTGAAGTCATAGTTAAGACCAGCTTGCCAATTCAGGGTGAAAGATCTGACCCACCTTCCTAAGACAGGAGTGGCCCAAGCACAGACAGTGGCACGATGGGTTGCCTATCTCGGGCACAGGAGTAGTCTGCTTCATCACCACAGTGATCTCTCCACCACAGAAGAGTCCCGTTGAAGAAGGGAAATACCCCATTCCTGAAGATGCCTGGTGTACAGACAGGTCCAGCAAGGGTAACCCGAGCAAGTGGAGAGCAGTGGCATACCATCCCTCCACTGAAATATTCTGGTTTGAAGAGGGAGGTGGTCACAGTAGCCAATGGGCAGAACTGTGAGCTGTGTGGATGGTTATAACCAAGGGACCCAGTGATGATATACTGAATATTTGCACAGACAGGTGGGCTGTGTACTGTGGGCTCACCCTTTGGATTGCACAGTGGGCCATCCAGGAATGGACTACCCACACCCAACCAATCTGGGGCAGAGATTTGTGGTTGGACATATGGAATGTGGTTAGACACAGGACTGTACATGTCTACCACGTTTCTGGCCACCAACCTTTACAGTCACCAGGAAATGGTGAAGCCAACACGATGGCCCAAGTTCGATGGATTGAGGATTCACCATCTGAGAACATCACCTGTTAGTTACACCAGAAGCTGCAGCATGCAGGACAAAAGACAATGTGGGCAGCTGCTAAAGCATGGGGGCTGCCCATACAGCTATCTGACAACGCCAAGGCATTCTGAGACTGCGATGCTTGCTCCAGTATGAGACAAAGACTGTTGCCCAAAACATCAGCCCATCTTGCAAGGGGAAAGAGTCCTCTCCAGCAATAGCAGGTCGACTACATTGGGCCCCTTCCTCGGTCTGAGGGGGCAAGATATGCCCTAACCTGAATCAACACAGCAAGTGGGCTAATGCAGGCCTATACACTGCCAACAGTGAACCAAGCATATACCATCAGAGTGCTCACCAAACTGATGGCTGCCTACAGGATACCTCAAGTCATCGAGGGTGACGGAGGAACTCATTTTACTGGTGGTACAATGTTGGGCAGAAGAAAACAACAGAATGGCAATTCCACCTGCCATATAATCCAATGGGTAGACTCTCGATCCCTGCTGGGGTGGACAAAGAGACTCTATGAAACCCTATGGGACCTGAACAAAAGGCCTAGAGACAGCAGACCCAGTGCCCTAAAGATGCTATAGACAACATGGGCCTCCCCACTTAGGATCCAAATTGCAGGCACAGATAGTTGGGTAAGACCCCAAATTGCAATGACAATAATCTGCTCGCTGCCCCTGAAAACCTAGAATCCTGTACCCATGAAAAAGAATGGCCTTAGAAGTTGCAAATTAGACCAAAGTTGTGTGGCCTCCTTGCACCTTGGGGAAGATTATTGGAGGTTGGGGGATCTGTAGTCCCCCCAGTAATAGGCACATGGCCTGCAGGCATCATGGTCAATGCTCTGGTTTTCATTGCTAAGGGGACCTAAATCATGGCCCTGTGGCAAATCTAGGCTCCCCCTTTGGTACCCCATATAGTTATAGAGCCTTGATATTGGGCCAAAGGGTATGGTACATATGGCCAGGACATGCCCCAGTGCAAGCTGAAGTATTGACCCAGGACAGGAACATGGCATGTATCTTGCTGTGGAGGGCGGACCTATACCTTCTGGTACTTCTGAAACATCCGTGTTATCCCCTGAGTCTCTTTTGATCACCAGGAGCAGCAACATGACATCCAATGTCACTGAAAGATCAGCATGACACCTGGTGGTGGACTATATGGAACTGATGAAATGCAAGCCAAACCCTCCCTGGTCCAAGCAGCTATGTGCCTCCAGGAAACCATGGAGTACAGGCCCACAAAGGAACGTGAATTTCAACCATGAACCAATCATCAGTCATCTCATTTTGTCAACCTACACCATGACAGGCAAATTGTACGAATCATCATGATGTACTGGATCACTGTAATGGGAAAGGGCTTACCTTCAACCTGCTCAGTCGTTGGTTCAAGCCATGAAGGGATGGAATGTAGCAGAAATCTAAGTCATTGAACTGTTTTGAACCACTAATAGGCAAGTTCACAGCAGCTGAAAAAAGTGTTCTTGTTCTTACCATCAGTCAAGGTGACAAAGAAGGACAGTCCTTCCTGGAGCCCTATTTTCAGAGGTGCTTCTGTTCCAGCTTTTCTCCAGTTAAACATATCCAAGGCTTTCTCATCACCACTCACAGCAGCTTTTGCCAGCTGTAGGAAGTCTCTGCAAACAAAAGATACTTCATTTCCAATTCCCTACATAACAGAGTATTCCATCCTAAAGAAAGGAATATTTCATAATATTGTAAAGAGAGAAGAAATGTTTCATGCACTGGCTGGAAATCAACTAACCCCCAAAACATATAAAGCTCATTCGGTACCAGCTTTCACTTGTTTTGCTTCACCCTTTTTTCCCCCCTGTAAGCATTATTATTTTTAGAGAGATGTGAAACAATGTCCCGGACAAAGAAAAATCTATTTTTCTTTTTTTTTTTTTCCTTAATACTATAGCTTACTACTACTTTCTTGAAGAGAAAAGACAGATTTAAGAGTTCAGTTATTCTTGCCAATAATTTCATGAATAACTGTTTCCAGTGTGCTTTGTGTTCTTCTAATTGGCAAATGTCACTGATTATGAAGAACTAAAGAAAGAAGAATGAACAGCAACAGTGAGAGGGATGTTGACAAAACAAAAGATTTGTTGCTACATGCAGAACACAAATAGCCTCTGCTGCAAATAGAGAGGAAGGAAAGCTTGGAACCAGAGGACAATTACAAAGACAGTTTTGTATTATTATTATTTTTTAAATCATAGAATCATAGAATTGCTCAGGTTGGAAAAGATCATCATGTCCAACCACAACCCAACCACACTACCCTAGCTCTAACTAGAGTTAGGCTGCACCTAAATCACATCCCTGAGCACCACATCCAAACGGTTTTTAAACACATCCAAGGATGGTGACTCGACCACTTCCCTGGAAAGTCCACTCCAGTGTTTAACAACTGTTACTGTAAATAAGTGTTTCCTGATATGCAACCTAAACCTCCTCTGGTGAAACTTAAGGCCATTTCCCGTTGTCCTGTCGCCAGTGAGAAGTGACCAACCCCACTCTCTCTGTTATCATTTTTCAGGTATTGGAAGAGAGCAATAAGGTCTCCCCTCAGCTTCCTTTTCCCCAAACTAAACAGCTACAGTCCTTCAGTCTCTCCTCATAGGGCATATTCTCCAACATATTCTCTTCACAAGCCTTGTTGTCCTTTTTTGGACTGCTTCAGCACCTCTGTGTCCTTTCTGTACCGAGGTGCCTAAAACTGAACACAGTACTCAAATTGAGGCCTCACCAGTGCTGAGTGCAGGAGCAGGATGACTTTCCTAGTCCTGCTCATCACTCCGTTCCTGATCCAAGCCAGAATGTCCTCGTCAAGATCGTTAATAAGGATGTTAAATAGAAATGGTCAGTGAATAGGCTTTTCTTTCTGGGGCACAAGAGGGAGAGCTGGTCCACCTGCGCTCTGGCAGGACACACCACTTACTCGCCAGGAGGGGGCGGTCGGAAGATGCAGTGTGACAGACATTTTCCATACTCGTGTTTTAGCATGGGAGGACCTTGCACTCGACCTCGCTGGTCCATTCTCCATAGAAACAAGATGCCGTGCTAAAAAAAAAAAAAAAAGACCGCGGTTAATTCATCACACATTGCACATATGTGAGAATCCAGACTCTAAAAGAATGACAAGTTAAAGAAAGCAAGGCTAGTTAGCTAATTAATGCAACAGTAGTCAATGGAAGTTGATGCTGGAAAATAATTGTGCCCCATTTCTTTCAGTCTGATTTTAAAAGAATTTTGAGTAACAAAATTTCTACCATTTCTCAATGAAAGAATTTCATAGTCTTGCTGTCTGCCCCTTTCCTTAACTACATTTGTCTAACTTTTACCTGCTTACTTCATTCCAAACAGAGCTTCAATCTTACAAACAGATCTCAAAATTGTTCCTGAATTTCATCACGGCAGATTGCACTCTTAAGATTTAATCTGGCTATCAACTGAATATAAAAACTAGGAATACATACTCACTGTCTTTTTTCTGTTCAAACACATGTACTTTCTGTAACACGTGTATTTGCAGCACAGATGAGGTTGGTTCAGCTATCACAGAAACAATCTCAGTTTGTGCCTTTTGCTGCAAGGAGGAACACACCAAACTGCAACCACTGTGCAAATCTTAGAGCCTGGCACAGGTTTTGGAGGTAACAAGCATTTGGCAGTGCCAGCTCAGAATGCATAAACCCCCAATGACTAGAAACTATGGATGAAGAAGGCAGAGATGCAAAAAGCCTTCAGCATGTCATATGCCTTTCCAGTCCCAACAAGCTGACCTACGCTGCAACTTCACAGCTGGAACTTTATTTTTGTTATTATGTTCATGCTTAGAGAAACAAATGGCATTTGGATGTCCTCTGTATAAGCACTGCATGAACAAAACAACAACTTGCAATGCAAAGTTCAACCTCATTTTGCTTCGTTAATGCAGACAACAAAAGGAGTGGTATTACTGACTCTAAGAATGGCTACACCTGTTTTAAGGAAATTTATTGTGATCCAACACCAAAAACCAATTTGAAAAAGTCTGTTCCCAAGTGCAACATGAATGTAAACAGCAGTTACATTAACATATTTTCCACATAAACTCTCAGTTACTGTTTATCATCCTTTCTTCAGGCAACAACTTTTCTAATTAAAAGGATAAATGCAATCACGGCTCTCAATGTTTATTTTCTGCATTTCTGTCAAATGCAGAAAGTGCAAAAGAACTTTACCAAGAACGATGTAAAATTACATTTCTCTCCAAATCATAGGTAAAAATCTGAGAACCGAACCAAAATTCTTGGGCATGCTCAGGTTTATCAGGAAGAATGTAAAAAAGCACGTTGTCACCATTTGCTCATTCAAGAACTGACAAATCGGAATCTTCTATGAATGCTTAGTCCTGAATACTAGATATTTTATTATTAGCATCTCGTTTCACTTCATAAAGGGTAATAAGCTTATCAATAGACTGATATTTCCAACCATTTTCAAAATGTTTTCCATATAGTAAGTACAATTCATATTAGTGTACTGTTAAAATGCAAACTTCCTGCATACACAGCAACAAACAACTGAAATCACCCACACCTCAAACATTCTGTGCATTAAACAGCCTGAAAACCTGACCTACTGTTCTAATCATAGAATGGCCTGGGTTGCAAAGGACCACAGTCCAGTTCCAACCCCTGCTATGTGCAGGGTTGCCAACCAGCAGACCAGGCTGCCCAGAGCCACATCCAGCCTGGCCTTGAATGCCTCCAGGGATGGGGCATCCACAGCCCCCTTGGGCAACCTGTTCCAGTGCCTCACCACCCTCAGTGAGGTTAGAGATGCTCATTTAAAGACAAATTGAAAGAACTGTAGAAAAGTTAACACAACTGCATTTGTTTTCACTCTCTAACCATTTTAATTTGTACCTAAGGCGTGGAAATGTATCCCTCCCCTACTCCTGCAACTATTTCCTTCCTTTGCAATCCATTCCATGATCCTTTCCATCACAAGGCATGCACTGTATTCCAGATCCAGGGTTTGACACCTGAGCTGCTTACCCTATCCCCAGACACGAGGCGGGAGCCATTGCTGCTCCAGTTTAGGATGGTAATTTTGCTGTTATGATTTGGCGGCACAGTGTGGAGCTCCTTGTCTTGTTTGTTAAGTATGACAACTTCTCCAGTCTCCCAGCCAGCTGCCAGGATCAGCTTGGAAGGGTGCCAGGAAAGCGATGTGACCTGAGAGCTTCTCTCGACATGTGCATCAGGCACGTGTTCTCCCTGCAAACAGAAACAAAGGGCAGGATCAACACAAGAACGCAGCTAAACCTTCAGATTTACTCCCCAGCCAACAAGATATTTTCTTGTCTGAAAGAACTGACTTGCATCAGAATGTCTGGTAAGACACAAGAAGTGGCTACACCACGTATTCCTGGCTATTTCACATGCATAGGTGTGCTGTGATATGTGGTACATCCACTTGAAAATAGCTTCTGAAAACGCAGTGGTGTTAAGTGACAGCTTCCCTCTGCTTTGCAAGGCTATTCATCCCTCACAGCGTGCACAAAGAGCACTCACTAAACATGAGATTCCTGTAAGAACGATATGATGGCCCCCACCCCATCTGAGTTTAAAAAAAGAAGAAAAATAATAAAGCTCTTCACCAAGAATACAATAAACCAGTGCTTAAATAGCTCCAAAAGGTAGGCTCTTCTCTGAGCATAGTTAGCTGCATTATCTCAAGCAAATTGTTTAACACCTCGTATATTTATTTTCCTATTTGTCAAATGTGGATGACAGTTTTTCATAACACACTCTGAAAATTATGCATTTTATAGAATTCTCACATTAACAAATGTCAATGTTTTCAGTGCATCTGCTGTACCATTTCCCTAGATAGCACAGATTCTTACTTTCCCCTGGAAATTGTGCAAACTGAAGTGCTACACGAGTCCCTTGTGCAAAGCTTATGAGAGCAGCACAGCAAATACCTGCCTACAGCCCTCTCAGATGCTGTGAGCTGGGTCTAGCAAACCAAGTCAGGCTCAAGGGGAAGAATGTTCTTTTTTCTAATTCCCATTACTGAGTACACTTGATTCACTTAAAGTTTAAAAAGAGAAAAAAGAAGCACGTGGCCATTCTATTGTTAAGCCTAACGAGCAAACTGGTAAGCATCACCAGTAAAACTTGGAATTGCAGGCACATGTAATGCAAAAGTGAAGTTTCAGAGCAGCAAAGCTGCTGTTTACTCACCTGCTCCAGATAGATATCCACACAGCCTCCTGATGCTGTGCTGATGGAAGCGACTGCCAGGAGAGGATGGACGGAGTGCCATGTTATAAGAGAAGGGGAGGCAACTGAATCTGGAGCCTGCGTTTGGTGATCCACATACACAGCCATGGCAGAAGCCGTCACTGACTGCAAGTTTGCATGAGGAAAACAGGTATTTAACAGGGAAGTATGAGAAAAACGAGGAGAAAAACAAAGCTACCACATCACCATCTTAATGCAGCGAATATGAAAAAGATCAAAGTGGTATTTTTAAAGAGTACTGGGGAGTATGGAGCCTTGTAGCCCATAGAGCACAGTGTGCACAGACTAGCACCTGGTCCCCCAGTGGTTTATGCTGACTTATTTCAGAGAGCACTCTGGTAAGCTCAGAGTTATTTCAAGAGTATTTCTAGCACTTCATATCTGAAGAGAATGACGTGTAGAGTGACCTCAGGCTGTAAAGTCTCACATCTGAGCTTTCTTTCAAAGTAAGCTTTATAAGTTGTCACCATTTTGGAGCTTACACTGCTGAAATCACCGGACATACAGGTTTAAGTCCAAAGACTTAAGCAACTTATCTTAACATCTGAATGAAAGCCCTCAGTAAGTGAACCATTTCCAAGGAAAATAAACCTGAAATGGTGCTCTTCTCAGAAATTGAGTGGGTAACTCAGTCTTCAAAAGTTTACTTATGGAAATTGGTTTGGGGATTTGTTGTACAATCTCATTGGCTTGGTTTAGAACAAACAAACAAACAGCCAGAGACAATCACCTTTTAAACACCTCAGTTATTAGCTAAAATGCCAAGACCTGAGAAATAAGAAATTAAAATAACCCATCAAAGGTTTAAACAGTTCCTCGACATCTTTGGGGATGAAGGTCTCTTATGAACACCTCAGCCATGAGTTGTTGACCTGTAGGCACATGTAGGTAAGAAGATCTGCCCAGGTCACCAATCAGACACAGAAAGTCTCTTTAGTTTAAATATTTCATCATTGCTTAAAATAAACATTTTCCTTTGAGAGGGTTGCCTTTCTCCCCCCCAAAATAGAAAAATCAGATTCAGCACCTTTGATCAGATGTGTTAGAAAGGCAGGCAATGTTTTTAAATAGTCTGGCGGTTCTGTACTTTACCACTGACATTGTCAGCAATGTGAACTACACACAGGAGCCAAACCGACATTATGTCTGCCATAATCTAAAAAATTCGTTATCTATCTTAACTATTCAAAGAAGAAAGTGAAAAATGAGGACTGTGTTCCATAAGGGCTCCTGGCATGGCACGTTCTATTTTTTTCCAAGGTTAAAAAGAGAAGAATTTCTCACAAAGTTCAGGCATGGAAGGTGATGGATGGTAAGCCCAGCTATATGATCTTTTTAATCATAGAACAGCTTAGGTTGGAAAGGACTTCAAGACCTCCTGTTTATAAGCTCCCTTTGAGCACTGAAAGTCCACAATGAAGTCTCTCTTCTCCAAGTCAAACAAGCCCAATTCCCTCAACCTTTCCCCATAGCAGAGGTGCTCCAACCTCCGAGCATCTTCACTGCCTCCCCTGCCTCCAGCAGCTCCCACCTTCCCGTGCTGGGCCCCAGGCCTGGACGCAGCACTGCAGCTGGGGGCTCCGAGGGCAGAGCAGAGGGGGACAATCCCCTCCCTCACACGGATCACAGAGGATACACACCACAGACGCTTTTGAAGCAATGCATAGAAAACGTAACAGAGGAAAGCAGAGGGAGATGGAAGCTCAATCTCTGCTCCCGTTCCTACCTGGCCAGAGGAGCGGCCCCACTCCGGACACCAGCGCTGGCACGGCTCGGCCGTCCGGCCCTCGGGGAATCCTCGCGGAGCTCAGCGGGCTCACAGCGCACCCAGCACTACTAACCTAACGCAGCCATTCGGATCCCGGGCTGGAGCAGGTCGGCAGCTGTCAGGAGCTGTGCCCGGCCGCACCACCAACCCGAACAAGGTACAATTTCACTGCAGCGCACGGCTGGATGGAAAGGGGCACATCACCCCGCAACGCGGAGCGAGCAGCCCGGGCAGCGCTGCACGGCCCGGGGTCGGTTCCGTCGGGACGAGGCCCGGCCACCGCCGCTCGGCCCCGCTGTGCCCGCAGCCCCGGCTCCCGGCTGAGGCCGCCCCCCCCGCCCCTCCGCGTTCCGGCGCCCCGTCCCGCGCAGGCCGTACCCGCAGCCCGCTCTGCCTGCAGCGGCCGCGCCGCCCGAAGTCCGCGCTCGCTCCGATGCTCCGCGTTACCCCTGGCAACGAGGCGGGGCCTTGAGCGGAAACTCCCGAAGCGAAGCCGAAGAGCGACGGAAGCGGCCGACGCGGGGCATCCGGCAGGAGCCGAGAAGAGCCGAGAGAAGCCGGCCCGAGCCGAGAGGAGCCGAGAGCGGCGGCTCGGCCCCGCTGGAAGCGCCTTGCAGAGCTTCGCAGCTCTCGTTCTCGCCGAGGCGTACATCGGGACATTTCGGACAGAAAAACGTCAGTGCTGTTAGAAAGCAGCACTGGTGGGAGGTAGCATTGCATGAGAACGCGCGTGAGCGTCTTGCACACCTTAACAGGAGTAAGAAATTATCTAAAAAACGTGAGCCATCTTTGCTCGAGTGATCATTTCACAGCTTTCCCATTTACCTGATCCCATTATAAATGCAAGTCCGGCCAATACCTAAATTACATATCCCCGGTTGTGCCGATTTAGATGGAAACTGGCGTTTCCTAATAGCGTTCAGCAGGGAAGCCCTGCTGGAAGGTGCTCATATCCTATCAGAGACATCAGCAGAGCATCATCCTAGGGTGCTTTGATCACTGCCTTCATGAAAGATGCCCAATTAGCAGCTCTGAGGTCCCAGGACATGCAGAGAAGCAGCTCGGCAGCACGGTCACATGCAGTGCATTTCATCCCTTCCTCTAAGGGCTTGACCTCAGCTGCTGAGGAAAATAAAGCTGTGTGATTAGGCAATTCCTGTTTAGTAAGACATGAAGGATTAACAACAGACGTCTGACCTTTGGTTTAAATCCTCTTACCTGAATGGGAAAGAACTGCTTTAGAAACACCAAAATCATCCATCATCGTTTGCCAGATTATTCCATTTAAGAGTCTTTTAAGAACGGATGCATTATTAAAATTAATAGCTAAGGGATGACACCCACTTTGGTGATGGCTTCCACACCTAAGAACTCTGAGAAACAGGTTTCACACTGTAATTAGCACAAACTTAAGACCACAACATAAAACAAAATGAAGACCACCACAGACAATAAAACATCGAGTACGCAACGCGTGCAATCTACATTCATTTCAAAATACACAGGGAGAGTAACAAATCCACGTTCATGTTCTTGCCCAGTCCAGAAAACCATGGCAACAAACACTGAAAGATTATTTGCATTTTGTATCTGCTCAGGTTTGCACAAGCATGGCCTCTCTACCATCAAAAAAAAGAAGAACAGTTCAAGTGCTTTTCAGCATCTCAACCTACCCTGCCTCTCAGCTCTTTCCAATGCCTTTTTATTCAGTCTTTCTTTCATGGACATTTACGCACGTGGACAATTTTACACCTTAACAGTCTCCTTGAGGCAATGGGGCTGCATACAAAGTTATTTACATACATGGGAATCTCCAGCTCCGAGCCTTTGGGGAACTGAGCGAATCTTTGTGTGTTTTTGCAAAGCATCATTTAAATACATGGCACTATAGATGCAGAAAGCCTCATTTCCTGACAACGTGGTTAAATTTGCTTGTGGTTAAACCAAGTGGCAAAAATACTTGATATAAGCCACATGATCTCACGCTATGTTATAATAAGACTAAAAAAAATACTCTCTACAAAGTAATTAAGGAGTGGATTAAAACACAGAGCTCTGCAGCTGAGACAAAAGCTGGCTCTTCTGCATTTACAAATTTCTAACAACAAACTTGTTACTCATAGCTGTGCTTTAGAGCATATTTATAGAAGATGACAAAGGTGAAGGCATGCTTGAATTTAGCATTATAAGGCAGTTACTTGCAACACCAGGGGGGCCTGAACTGCCGCAGTTCACCTGCCATTCTAAGGTCAGATTGTTAAACCACAGATTTCTGCACAACTCAGAATCATAGAATCAATAAAATTGGAAAAGACCTCTAAGATCACCAGGCCCAACCACCAGCCCATTGCACTGTGCACACTGACCACATCCCTCAGTGCCACATCTCCACACCTCTTGCACACCTGCAGGGACGGTGACACCACCACCTGGGCGGCGGTGCCATTACCTCACACCTCTCTTGCTGAGAAGAAATTTTTCCTAATATCCAACCTGAACCTCCCCTGGCACAACTCCAAGCCATTACCTCTCATCCTATCGCTATTACCTGGGAGCAGAGGCCGACCCCTGCCTCCCCACAGCCTCCTTCCAGGGAGGTATTGAGAGCAGTAAGTTTTCCCCTGAGCTCCTTTTCTCCAGACTGAACCATCCCATTTCCTCAGCCTTGTGCTCCGGACCCCTCACAGCTCCATGCCCCTCCTGGACACGCTGCAGGGCCTCGTGTCTTGTCTTGCAGTGAGGAGCCCAGAGCTGAGCACAGCACTGCGGCCTCCCAGGGCTGAATGCAGTGGGACGATCACCCACTTGTGACAGTTTTCCGTGAATGAACAGGAATAAGACAGCTTTTCCTACAATGAGACAGGAAATTTTTCCAAGAGGGTATCCTTTATCCTTTCCATGCATCATTTACCAACAGCTGTTGGGGGGAAAAAATTGCACGGTACTTGTGCTAAGACTTGGAAAATTGTTTTAGCTAGTCATTAACAAAAGGCACTACTTATATACTGCAGTCACTGGAAAGCAGACCAACACATTAGATAGCAAATGAAATTAAACTGAATTTTGTAAATCACTGAATAATGCTTCCTTCATTCTGGAGACAGTGAGAACTTTGCATGAATTAGACTGGAAGCCCTGAAAGTACTTTAGGAACTTTTCCTAAAGATTCCACATCTGTCAGTTTATGCACTTCATTTTCAACGCTAAGGAAAAAGAATTAGCTAATTAAAGCTGTTAATTGCTAGGAAGAGTGCACCAACCAGCGCCTCGCCAACACATCACAACCCTCCCCCTCCCTCCGCCCTCGCTCCGGCTACAAACGCTGTTCTTTTTCCGGCGGGCAATGAATGCAACGCCGCACGCAAAGCAACACCTCGCCGGCCAATGATATTCGAGAGCATGCCCAAGGG
Source organism: Phasianus colchicus (assembly GCF_987193195.1). Taxonomy (NCBI): domain Eukaryota; kingdom Metazoa; phylum Chordata; class Aves; order Galliformes; family Phasianidae; genus Phasianus; species Phasianus colchicus. The sequence continues at coordinate 2,309,787 of NC_143451.1, read as the reverse complement.
CTCCAACGATAGAGCTCTCAATTGGTTACTTTTCAGCCAATCGACAGCCAGATCTTGGGAATCGTCCCGCCCCCATTCGGACACCGGCTGCCACCTCTTCCTGTGCGTAAAGTTGTCGTCACCCGCCCCGCGCCGCGCTTTCATTGGTCGGCGTCCAGGCTGAGTCCCCGCCCCCCGCCTCGCTCCCGCGTGCCGTCAGCCAATGGGACGGTTTGTTTGGGGTCGCGGGAGGGGCGTGCCGCGGCGCGCCTAGCGGGGCCCGCGCGCCGCGCCCCGCCCCCTCGGCCCGGCGCAGGCTGACGAGGAAGCGGAGCCGCGGCGGCCCGGACCCATCGCGGCCCGCGTAAGGGCCGAGCCTGGGCGCCAGGGAGCCGCGGCTCCGGCCGGCGGCGCCGCGGTTGCGGGGAAGCCGGGGACGAGAGGTCGCCTCTCCGGTCGGGACGCGCTGCCGCTCCCGCCGGCAGCGTCGGGAGGGCCGCTGGAGGCCGCGGGGGTCGCGGGGCGCGCCGGCCTCCCCCCGAGCTGGCGGCTGCGAGGCGCAGCCTGGGGGTGCCTGGGGCCGGGGGAGCCGGAGCGGCCGCCGCAGGGAGAGCCGGAGCGCGGAGGCTGCGCGGCGGCGTTGATGCGGCAGGTAACGCTGCGCGCCGGGCGGGCGGGGACCCCGGGTCTCGCGTGTCCCTGGGGCCGAATGCCCGAGCACCGGCGACCGTGCGGGGAGAGCGAGCGGCCGGGCTGCGGGGCGGTGCGGGGCCCGTGATGGCGGGCCGGGAGTGTTCCGGGTGGAGAGAGAAAGGGAAAGTGGTGTTGGGCGAGAAGGGAGGGGATGCAGCGGGGTGAGCCTGGCCGGAGGGCTGGCGGGAGCGGGGAGGGGGCCGGGAGTGGCTGCGTTGCCCCGAGACACGCTAAAGGGGGGGAGCCGTCCTGTCCTGGTGCTGGGGTGCAGGGACCGGTCTGTGACCGTGGAGCTGAGGGTGGGGTCGGATCCAGCCCTGCTGAAGAGGATGTCTTTAAGCGCGGGCTGTCAGAGTTGTAAGATGTCTGTTATCAACTGAAAACATCGTGGTCTGGTTGTTTGGAGAAGTCTTTGTGTGGGTAATCGGGGCTCCGTCAGGGTTTGATGTGAAATTTCAGTATGGAAGTTTTAACGTGGGCTTAGATTTGTGGTTCACGCCAGCGTGTGGTGCCTGCTGCGAAGAACGGAACATCGCCCCGCATCCTTCTGGGCTGCTGGGTGCAGTGCTTCGACTGGGAGCTGTTAGAGAGAAAAGCATCACTTCAGTCACAGGAGCACGTGCCGTACCTGCAGGCACACAGCTCCCATGTCACAGGCAGGTGATGCACCTGGTGCACTTTAAAGCGCTTTCTTCCACTATCGGCCCAACGCGCAGTAATCCCACTGCTCCGTGGGTGACGTTTTGAGTTTCCTTCTCTCGTGAGCATCTCTTTGCCCATGGCTGAAGTTGGTTGCTGCTGCTGCTGCTGTGGGGAGCCGCAATGCGGGCGTTGTTCTCCCGCTGCGGCTGGACGGCCTTCCTTCCAGGTGGACTTCAGGAGGTGCCCGCCGTGCTCCCTGCTCTCACCAAAGCAGCCATTGGGTTTCAGTAGGCAGCGGGTCTGAGCACCTTTGGGCGCCCACGGTGGGTGCTGTGCTCCAGGTACAGCGGGCACGTTTTGAGGTGAAGGCTCACCGGGTGCCCCTCGAAGCCCCATCCCCGGGCACGTAACCCCGCGCAGCTCCCCGAGCCGCGGTACCCGAGCGCGGCGTGGAGGCGGCGGGGCTCCGTGGCGGTGTCAGCCCCGGGGCGCGTTGGTGCGGGGGTCCCTCCGCCGCCGCCGGGCATCGCGGGCAGACGCTGACGAGGCGGCCCCGGGCCCGGCCCGGCCGTCGCTGTCAGGAGAGCCGCGGCCGGGCGATGCTCCCCGCAGAGGCGGTGGGACCGGCCGTGCCCGGAGCCCCCCGGGTGGAGCGCGGCCCCGGGGAGGTGCGGGGTGGGGGCGGAGGGGAGCTGGAAATCTTGGTCGCCGCGGCCAGTCCCAGCCCCAGCCGCACACACACACAGGGAGGAGGAGAAGCCGCCGCCGCCGCATCGAGGAGCATGGAGCCCCCCCCCGCGGCGGGCCGGGCCGGCTCGGCCCCACGGTGAGGAGGGCGAGGAGCCCCCCCGGAGCTGCCGGAGCCGTCGGAGGGGTGGGATGGGACCGAGCCCCGGGCCGGCCCGACCGCTCTGCCCCGCTCCGCCGGGCCCGGCGCTGCCTCCCTCGCCGCCTGCCGAGCGCTTCCAGCGCCCGAGTTCGCCTCGGCGATTTCTCCTCTGAAGGCGGCCCGGAGCCCTCCGGGGGGTGCCGGGGGGACCGCCGGGGGAGCCCCGCCGCCTTTTGGGCCGGTTTGGGGGGGTTCCCGCGGAGCTCTCCCCTCCCGCCCTCGGCACAGGTTGTTGGGTCGGGACAGCAAACGAAAGGGGATTTAGTAACAAACAACGGCGGCCATGTTGAGAGGAATTTCTGCAGCTAAACTTCTCCCCTCTCAGCCCAGGGGTTTCTCCCCCTCTCTTGGGGGCTCCCCGGCCTGACTTTATGTCTCTCTCCTTTCTTTCTCTCCTCCCCAACAGGATGACAGTGAAACTGGGCGAGAGCGGCGGGGAGGAAGGGGTGAAAAAGCTGGGCAAGAGAGCAGGAGGAGATGAGGAGTCCCTGGAAGAAGAAGGGGCAGGAGGAGGAGGAGAGGCAGCTCCAGGCAGCAGCAGCACAAAGAAAGAAGAGAAGATCATCAACAGCAACACTACCAGCAGCCCCCCGCCGAACCCCAGCTTAGCCCAGGCCCCGGCTGTCCTCCAGCCCTCCCACAGCCAGGACCAGCATCATTTTCTCAGGTCCAGTGTCAGACCTCAGAGCAAGAGGCTGAAGAAGGATTCCCAGGCATCCTCTTCAGTTGGCAGCAGCGCTGCTGTGAAAGGCAAAGGTACTGTATTTTGGCACCCCCCAGAACCCGCAGGGGGGTGGGGTGTGGATGGGCCACCTGTGTGTATGGGGGTTGTCATTCTCTTCCTGCAGATGCCATCTTTTGTTTGGTTTTGGGGAAGGAGCTGTGGGGCCTGTTTCTCACAGCAGCTGAAATCTTCTTTGTGTCCCAAGGCTTCAACTTCTCTGCTGCCCACTGTCCTGTTCCCAAAAATGGGGGGTGGGGGGAGTGGGGGTGGGCTGGGTTTGTATGTGGAAGAGGAAAATTCCATTATTGGAGCAGGCCTTCCATTCCTGCATTTCATCACTTGAGTTTTAGGAAATTTCTGTATTTTCATTAGGAAATTAGACTCTAACAAGCTGTGTAATCAGGTGGCTGCGCCCTGAACTCTGTCACTGAATAATAAGAAATTCAGTGGGTGATAGTTTAATAAAAGGGGGGAAAAGCAAACCCCGAGATATTGTTGATTTTCCCCAATGATTTCTGTGACTGTTTTAACCATGGAACTATTTTGGAAGCGTCTTTGAGGCGCACGTTTTGAACTGTTTGTTTCCAAAGGTTTGTGAGTCGCCCTCCCTGTATTATATATCAGAGCAGCTGGGGGCAGTTCCATACAATTTGAGGGTGGGTTTCTGTTGTTTGGTTTGTTTGTTTGTTGTCGTTGTTTTTCTTTCTTAAGGTTTCATCACACACATCTATGTGTACACGTACGTATGTGCCTGCATGCATACGTACACACATATATATGCTTTTCTACCTCTGCTTTGAGGATGAGAATGTGACTTTTAGTCAGAGCTGTTTCTTTCTGAAGTAGCTGGGAGGCAGCGAGGCCATGTGAGTCTTTGGTGCTATTGTGTGTGCTCAGCTCCCCCCGGCCGACACCTGGCACTGTAACTGTGCTGTGCTTGTCATTAATCTTGGGTACCTTGTACAAAAGTGCTCAAATATTAATTTCTGATACATTTTCAGAGAAAATAACACTTGCAGGTTTCTTCAAGACTAGAAATAGCCAAGTTTGTCTGCTGAAACAAAATAAAACTCTGCAGTTCAAATGCATATGGGGCATTACCTCACTTTTTCAGTCCACTGCAGTGCTATGTGCATACTGGGCAGTAGGTGAGCATTAAGAATTGCCATAGTTTTGTGTTATGGTAAGAAAGCAGCCCTTTGCACATGGTGGTATTTTAGTTACTGCCATATAATGAAAAAAATCCTGAGCTCAGTTGTTTGACAATCAGTTTATATAATTGGCTGATTCTTAGTGCCTCAATATGTCTGCTATAAGACATTAAACTTTTTGTTTTAAGTGAAGGTCTTCTGTGTGTGCTGTTGGAAGATAGAGCAGAAAGGGCTGCATAATTTTTCTCCCAGCTGCATTAAAACAAATAAACAAACAGATGGAATACCCAGGAGTGTTTAGCTACAGACAATTATTTCAAGGGCTGTAAGTGGTATTAAATGGGAGGAGATGTTTATTTGTAGTGTGTATTGTCCATCATGGACAAGTGCATTGTATGCATCTGAAATTATTTCTTCGCTCTGAAAGTGAATGCACGCATGCACAAAGATGACATAATTTGTTTGTGTGTATATTTACATTTGTACATAAATACTCATTTATGATTTTAGAGGAGCGGAGTAATTCTTCCTGGGTCAAAACACAGCTAAGAAGTGAACTTAAGTTTATTTTGCAGTTCAGATTCCAAAAGAACCATAATAAAACTAGATACAAAACAGGCCATTTTATTTCAGTAATTGGTCATAGACTGGTAATTGCTGTACATGACTACACTGACAGGTTGGGGGAGACTTTCTTAAATCGTTGGGGGTGATGGTCATTGGTAGAATGACAATTGTAGTTTCCCTTCTTGAATTGTAAGATCAGCCATGTCTTTGCTTGGCTAGCTTAGATGTGAATGTATTAAAGCTGATTTCCCTTATATGGAAAGGATTGTAACTGCCAGCTGTTGGAGAACAGACCTGTGCAGTGGGGTCCACTCTACGTAGGTTGCTCCAAAAGTAATGCCTCCTAATAATTTCCGTGGAAACTGCAACAGATCCAAAGAGCACAGTGGCACTGTTTGATAGAGCACATTCTCAGCTAACTAACAACCAAGCACCATTTTTCAGCATAGTTACCTCTGGTGGTGGTGCACTTCTGCCGGTGATGAACAAGAGCTGCATGTCATGCTCATACAGATTGCAGTAGTAGAGGTGCCCCACTGTCCCCACTGCTGAAATGCACCACCCACTGCCTCTCTGTGCTCACATTCATTGTTCAGTTTCCATTGGTGTTCAGCAGGTTTTGATGAATGTCAGTGGGTGCTGTTTTACCACATGGAGGAATCGAGTGACACACCTTTGCTCCATGTGCACTTCTGTGTCAGGTGCCCTTTTGTCAAGCTGCCCCTCTGCTGCCGTCTGTGACACAGCAACAAAAGGTAATGGGATATTAGTGGGAAGGTTCAACCTCTGCTGACATCCCACCAAAAGAGGTGGCTGACACTGTGGGCAATGCAGTGAGATAGGAGGCATTACTTTCGGAGCAGTCCTCATGGTTTGAGTTCTTTACATGCAGAGCTCTGTACTGAGATGTTTTCCAGGTTTGTCTGAGTTCTCTCTAATCCAGTGTTAGGTTATCAGAATTTATAGGGCTTTGCATTCCCAGTGGAGTATCTCTCTAAGCTGACTTCTAGTGGAGACCCAATTGAACGTTGAAAATTTCCAATAAAGTTGGGACTTAAATCCCTGCACTTGCTGTACCATCAACTTTCTCTTCCCCTCTAAGTATAAAGAAGATAAAAAGCCTGAATGCCTTCAGCAGTCTTTTGTATCAGCCCTGGAAATTTGAATCTATTTTATGATTTACTTGTCACAAGCAGCATGATAACTGCAAAGGTAACACTGATCTTGGTCAGGAGGGCTGTTCAGACCACGCTTAGATTTGGTCCACTGAAACCAGGAACTTGTTTCTGCTGTGATCTTTTAATAACAGTAGTTAACCCTTAAGGTATATCAAAGTAGTCCTCTTTCAGAATCTGTGTATTCTGAAGTGAAATCTCTTTTGCTATTATTAATAATAATAGTGCTATTATTAGTTGTGGGGGCCCCATCCCTGCAGGTGCCCAAGGCTGCAGCGGGGCCTTGGGCAGCCTCATTTGGGGGGGAGGGGTAGGCTGCCCTTGGGGGGGGATATGAGGTCCCTTCCAACATAATCATCCTTTGATTAAGGAGCATGATTGTTAAAATTAATTTCTTTTAAATGGTCATTACCCAGCAGGCATTAGTTTGTTCTAGTTTTTTTAAAAGCCATTTTATTTATTTATTTTGCTCTTCTGTTTTTTAGAGTACTTTATTGGAGCAAACAAGTTCTTGTTGAAGTCAACTTCAGTGTACATAACTGGAGGACTTCATGCACTCAGCATCTGCTGACTTTTTGACTTTACTGTATTCCTGTGTTTCTGGGAGGTTTTGTAAGAACTCACAAATTCTTCCAAGTAAAATGTATGAAAATACTAATTTCCAGATGACTGCAATAGAAGAATTAGCTGCAGATTATTTTATTTGAATTTTTTATTCTGGTTTACCCTTTTTGTGTACTGTGTTGCACTTTTACTTTGGGGAGGGGGGTGGGGGGATGGATAGAAAAGCATGAAATTATTGTAGAGTGAAGTTTGAAAACAGGAGCTTCCAGAAGTGACACCATTTTGGTTGCTGAAAGGTTTATTAAATTCACTGTGCAAGAATCTAAATATGTGTAATTTGGGGGGAAATTATTGTTACCCTATCTTCAAATATTGACTGTCTTAATTTTTTCAAGTTCCATGCCTCAGATAGAGCACTCCTTCTGGAGTACAGATGCTTGGAGGTCAGTCTTGAAGTAACTTGCAGCAAACCAGAGAAGGAACCTGAGGGAATGGTGGAGGCAGTTGATTGAAAATTTGGAGATACAGAAGTTGATTGAGGAAGAGGAAGCAGGCCATTACAAGGTTGCTGAAGAAGAGGGATCTCTGAGTTTTCTCCTTCAGTACAAACACACTGCACTGTTGCTGAGCATCATTTTTAGAGTGGGTTTGGGGACTTCTTTCTGTGAAGCAGTAAGAGGTGAAAATATACACATAAGTGTTGTCACCGCGTTCCCAAAAGTAATTGCAGAATGTTGCCGTTGTGTGCTGTAGCTCTGCTATGAGCTAACATAGGGTGTTCACATTTCTGTGGTTCTTATCTGTTTTGTGAATGCAGAATGCAGTCAGGAGGAGGTAGTAATAAAATGTAGGGGTGACAAGCTGGAAGCTTGAAGATGTCTTTCACGCTGTTACTCTAGATTTATTTGTAAAATGTATAATAAGCAATTTTCTTCAAAAAGTAAAAACCACAACCAACCTCAGCTGAAAACATGAATAGAATTGAAACATTCCATCTTTTTGCACTGGGTAAACCTCACTGGAAAGCATTCCGTAGTTTGCTTCAGCCAACCAAAGTTGCTTGTTCTGTAGTGTGTGAATTAATTTAATTAGTATGTCCTCCTGTGAAGATACTGAATGTACCAGGATAACTGATATTATGTACTTAACAATATGATTTTACTGTATCTTCCCAAATTTGTATGCTACACATGTTGTAGTCTTTTAGTGAAATACCTTTCCTCCATCATTTTTCTAGGGAATGAATGACTTTTTAAAAACAATTCGTACAGCCCCTTGTTCTAATATTCTTAATTCTGTCCATCTCATTTACCACCGATACTTCTCCTTCCATCCCACCCTGACATATCCATTTAAGGTGGCTTAGGACCAGAACTCCATGGTATCTAATCTCAGACCACAGAAGGAAGATTTTGTTTCATGTGCCCTATGCTGTAGGTACTGAGCTTTGAAAGGTGCCTGCCTGCAAGGTACAGGTGCAGATGGAACTCTGCACCAGGCTCTGTGCCTAGTATACGTTCTTACAATGCATTATTCTACTTAAGGATTTTTTTCTAGTGGAACAGCAAGAGAATGATTTACTTGAGGCAGGGCAGTGACCAGATTTACTTATTTAAAGGAAAGATTTTTTTTTTACAGTGATGCTTGGTTAGCTCAGATACAGCTGCAACTGATAGCTTAAATATATAATGTCCATACAAAAGCAAGCACTGGAATAGTTTTGTGTGTGCTCACCTGTTGGTTTAAACACATTCAGCTAAATCAGAGTATCATAGCATGACCCGGGTTGAAAAGGAGCACAGTGTTCATCTATTTCCAACCCCCTGCTATGTGCAGGGTCACCAACCAGCAGACCAGGCTGCCCAGAGCCACATCCAGCCTGGCCTTGAATGCCTGCAGGGATGGGGCATCCACTTTGACCGTATATCTGGGTTTTGCAAATCTAAGTAGTAAGAGATGGAAGAAGCTGTGCTATTTGATTTCTGTAGGGCACTCGTGTTGTATTATAAAGCTTTGGATGTTAATTCATAATGAGCGTAACATGGTATGAATGTACACCATGGCTTTAACTGTCCTAGGCCTTCTTAGGAGTCTCTGCTATTTACTACAAAGACACACAAGGTAGAAGCTCACTTTCCAGCTAAAATGTTAGTCCTCAGTTTGAAGCATTGACTTGCTGGGAATATGTCAGTCTCTCCTTCTCTTGTCTGTGTTTGCAGCTGCAGTTCTTGGAGAGAAGAGCAAATTGGATCCAGCTGCAGGTATGTTGGGTCTTTCCACAAAGCAAGTGGCTTCACTTAAATTCCTGTATCGTACACTTGCAATGCAGTCACTTGATGCGTTTCTTCACTGAAGTGTATGATGTCTTATTTACCTTTGGGAAAGACATGTGGCTAAAACTGGGACTTGTTTACCTTGTGATCAGGAAGAAAGTTTGGATGTTTCTTTTTTTTTTTTCAGTAATTAAAATTGAGGAGTAAATGCATTTTGAGGAGAGTACTGTCATGAGAATAGCAGAACGAGTTCGGAAGCGTTCTGCAAAGTTTAAGACTATTTGCTTCTTAGGCAACTCTGTTGGCTGCAAGTGTTTTGATGCACATTTCTGAGGACTGCCAGGGCTGCAGGTGTGTGAAAATAAAACAGTCAAGCGTTTTCTGTGGTGGCTTTCTTAGTGGCACTCCTTACCAAGAAGTGCTTTTGAACTTCTCTATAGTTCAGCCTTGTTACTGGCTTGTGTAGAATCCAAAACAAGGATAAAATACCTTGAAGGAATCTTGCTGGTGTGTTACAGGTTAGTGTTTGCATCCCATGCCTTGCAGAGGGAGTCAGCGTTTTGCACTCTGGATTTGGTTGGAGCACGCAAGAGTCACAGAATCATAGAATCACTCAGTTTGGAAAGGACCTTAAAGATCTTTGAGTCCAAAAAAACATCACTGAGTCTGTGAACTTAGCATCTCTTTTCTGAAGGTATTTCATGGTGGCTGTTCCACCTGCAGCTGACTGGTGACTCCTGCAGAAGTTCACACTTTGCAGCTGACTCTAAAGAATGCCAGTAAGAAAGCCAGCCTACATGTTGAGATACATGAGTGCCGTGGGGCTTGACTCTGCCGTGTTCCAAAATCCCTAAGAGAAGGTATGAATCAGCAGGCAGGTAGGAGCTGCTGGTAGAAAATGGAAGAGTAGACACTAAGATGCTGCCATGAGCTTAGAAGGAAGAACTTGTGGCTGCAGTCAGGGTAAGACACTGCCTGCAACTCTGATACGTGCAGTGTTCCACTGAGTGTCATTTTCACGTTAGATCTTAAACTGCACTCTTTAGATCCCTTTGTAGTTTTTTGCAAGTATTTTAGTTTTCCATAGGACTGTGAAGACTACTTCATCTACAGAAAATATTTGAAATTCTAAGGAAGGACGCTGAATTACCAACAAATAAGTGTCTGAAGCACTGATTCTCTCATCTGTGGCCTTTCTGGAGGTTATAGTTCAAGTACCAAGTGTGGAATCTCCATGTCTCTGCAAATTGTTTGTTGAAAGCTGAATGAAAATTCTGTGAACTTCAGCATCCAAACTTTCTGCTTTGTTCCTCACAGGCAGATCTTCCTGTCTTATCTTATTCAGCTGATCCCCATCGGCCTTGTGCTCCAGACCCCTCACAGCTCCATGCCCCTCCTGGACACGCTGCAGGGCCTCACTGTCTTGTCTTGCAGTGAGGAGCCCAGAGCTGAGCACAGCACTGCGGCCTCCCAGGGCTGAGCGCAGTGGGACGATCACCTCCCTGCCTGCTGGCTGCACTACTGCTGACACAACCAGATGCCGTTGGCCTTTTCGGCCACCTGGGCACAGTGCTGGCTCACGTTCAGCCAAGTGCTGACCGACACCCCCAGGTCCATTTCCTGCACGCAGCCTTCCAGCCGCTCTGCCCCACGCCTGTAGCGTTGCCTGGGCTTCTAGTGGCCAAAGTGCAGAACCCGGCACTTGGTCTTGTCGAACCTCATCCCACTGTCCTCAGCCCAGTGATCAGCCTGTCAGGTTGTTCTATGGGGCCTTCCTACCATCAGGCAGATCAACACTTCCCCCAGCTCGGTGTCATCTGCAAACTTACTGAGGGTGCACCCAATCCCCTCCTCCAGATCATTAATAAAGACATTAAACATATTATGCTAATTATGATCCGATAGTTTCACCTTTACAGAGTAAATAAGTGATTCTGAGTCTTAAAACTTCTCAGCCATGTATTACAGTACGTCACATTTTTTCCAATGGTTTCACATTTTTGAAGGCTTCACAGTATCAGAATTAAATTGCTTAATTGTCGGTTATTTTATGAGACACAGGAGGGGGCTTTAGGAAATGGAGAAGCTTTTTGTTTGCTTGGAGTTTTTTGGTTTATTATTATTTTTTTTTTTAGGTGAATTTTCTCATTCTCTTTCATGCTTTGCCTTATGTGCTTCCCTGTGGTGACAGCAATTGTCTTCAAAACGATCAAATGGTTCCTGGAAATGAAAGAAAAATTAACTTTAAAATGACCAATTTATTTTGAGATAAAACACGTAAAGGACAGTGACTGGACAAGTGGAAATAGTAATACTTTCTTTTTTTATGGTAGGAAGTAGGTGTTTAATGTTGGAAGAATATTTTTATAGGGTATACGCTGCTGCTCTGATCTGTGTGGCCAAATCTTAAATGCTGCATCTTAGCAAAATGGGGGAAAGCGTGTTTTGGGAGTACAACCTATTGAGAATGCTTGGATTCTCTTGGAAACAAAAGGAGTGTTCTGGGGAAATCTCTCTGTTTTCCAGATTCTGATAACTGTTAGAACGTTACAAATGCTTGGTTTGGTTTCTGTTGTGGATGAATAACGCATTTAAAGCTGGTTGACGATGTTTTTATTGATGTTGTCGAAAGAGCTTTGTTTCAGGGGTGATTTAAAAGAAGAAACAAAAAGGGTTTTCCTTCTCAGTTAGGGTTGGGGGAGTGTGATCTACTGCATTATACACAGCTATTGCCTTCCTGCCATTCTTCCTCCCCATTTTCTTCAGTCTGTTTTAATCTTTATGCTACTTGCACAGCTGGTGATTCCTCATATTTGCATCAGGGGCTTTATCACCCTCATCCCACTGTTTCTGATCTCTGCTTTTTGGTGTTCCCCTGCCCCCAGACCATGTACTTTGGGGTGCCAACAACTGAGAAAGGTACAACAGAGTTTGCACTGCTGTGCCCTCCTACAAATGTTGCACCAGAATGTGGGGAAGGAGGAAGTGCTGGGACTTACTGTCACTGGGATAGCTTGGATTATTTTTGTGTTTTCCTAGGTAGGCTGAATTCCTCACTTATCCATGAATCCTCCTGTGGGTTTAATATTCACTGTGTTGCTTTGTTTTTTTTTTTGCAGGGGCAGATAATGGAGGGACTGCATCTGGTGGCACATCAGGAATACCTCCCAGCAATCCTACTGGGAATTCCAAGTCAGCAGCAAGGAACCTGGGCTCCTCAGCTGGAGAGAAGGAGGAAGGGAAGAAGGTCCGGCGGCAGTGGGAGTCGTGGAGCACAGAGGACAAAAACACGTTCTTTGAGGGACTGTATGAGGTACATGTAGAGGAAAATAACCAGGTGACATGGTTTCATGGGGTATGTGAGCGTTGCTAAAGAAAGTTGATTTAAGTGGGTTTTGCATGAGCAGCACCCATATGCTTACATTACTTATTTTTGTGCATATGTGCCCGTGCAGTTGGCTATACTACAACTGTGAATCAAAGCCACCTTTCCACAGTGTCAAGCTTTTTTCTTTTTTCTTTTTTTTTTTTTTCCTTTTTAAATACACTGGTAAATATCTGAATTACTCTTAATAATATTTTCAATTGTGGTTCTGTTTCAACTGAGGAAAAAATAATGTTGCCATCTCAACTTTTGGAAGCAACACGCTCATGCTAATATTAGCAAATATAAAATTGCTTTATTTTAAAGTGTTGCAGAATACTGTATTTAGTCTTCTGATGATAAAGAGTCAAACCATTTTGGTGCTAGGGTTGAGAAACAATGAAAGTTAGATCTTCTAACTTCTTATCTCATATGTTGAATGCAATATATTCCTCTTTTCTTTTTTTTTCCCTAAAGTTATTTTAAGAAGACTGATTTAAGAGCCTTTGTGGCTATAAAAATATGTGCTGAAGGTGAAAACAAAAGAAATGGTCACAAGTTTGGGGTTTTTTTTTAAGTGTTAATTATGATTTGTGAGTGTGCTTTGTCAGCACAACAAACATTCGAACTGTTTCCTTCAAGTCCTTCTGCCACTGAGAGGAATCGTTAATTTGGTTCCCTGCTTCCATTCTTTTAATGCTGTTATTATTTAAGAGGTTTTCCTATTTTGTAGTTGTATTAAAATCAACTCCAGTCTTTTCTGAATTCTGAGAAATGAGGAGTTCAGCGATGATTTATGTTCATAAAGGATTTTATAGGGATTGGATAGTTTTTAAGGGACTCTAACGTGTCTTAGTTTTGTTTTTACCCTGAGAATAAGCTTCTCCTGTAAAAGTGTTTCTTCTGTAGGTAGCACCAACTTTCCTTTCATTACTTGAAACTCAGATGTAGCACTAATAACTCAAATGTGAAACTCCCTGTAAGCAGAAGTTGTTGAACAAAACATTAGTCCCAGGTTAGAAGTATATTGAGGAGTGAAGAGAGGGGAAAGTACTGAAGGAAGTAAAGAGAGCTGAGTGACAAAGTCAGTGTTTTCAGTTCTGCCACTCAGTGCATTTGAGTAAAGTTGTCTTTTGAAAAAGTTGCCAATAATTTACATTTTATTTTGAAAAAGTCCAATAAAAAGGTGGCATCCATAATGCATTTTACATAAAAGAAGATACTGTCATTCTTTTGCTGCTGAGTTTCGACATTGAAACCTAATTTCCCACAAAGAGCCCCCAGATCCTTCACGTTGTTTCAGTTGTCTTACAAAAAGAAATTTTGACTGTTTGGATTTGTTTGATTTCTTCTTCAGCATGGGAAGGACTTTGAAGCTATCCAGAATAACATTGCCCTGAAGTACAAGAAGAAAGGCAAGCCAGCAAGCATGGTGAAGAATAAGGAGCAGGTCCGCCATTTCTACTACCGCACCTGGCACAAGATCTCAAAGTACATTGACTTTGATAATGGTTAGTATGCAGGGAAGTGGGCTTAGTGCAGAACTCCCAGGCTTGTCAGTGTGGGAGTCCAACCTTTTGGAGTCATCATAGAGGGGTAGGAATGATGGGAATGAGAAAGCAAGTACTGAATAAGATCTGTAGTGAATATGTTGTATGACCACAGGGAGGTTCATCATCTTTGCAAAATACTTCTCAAAAAGTTCTGTTCTTTTTTTGTTGCCTTTCTATCAGTTCACACCATAGTAACTGCTGATCCCGGTGCTAGTACTGGGGAAAAGGCAGATTTGAGGAAGTTTCTCTTTCTGTTCTCAGGAACACACCCTAGAGAACACGTACCTAAACGATAGCTGGTCAGGCGTGACTTCATCAAGCAAACTGACTCTTGCACTTCTTTGTGCTTCTTGGTGGAAGGTAGAAATAAATAAGTAGTCTGATACAGATGTGAATGATGAAATGTTTATTTACACTTTAAATAAGCCTGAAATTGTGTCATTAGTTTTGTTAGACAGGAGTTCCTGTGTTCTGTTTCCTACTTAACATTCTTTCTTTCCTTTCCCAGCATTCTAAATGGAAAGGAAATTGGGAGGTTGTATGAACTGCTAGTGGTGTGTTTTGTAGCAATATGTGGTCATTGATTTTTGTCAGATGCTTACTCTCCAGTAATGGGCAGTGAGGATTTGGGACAATTTGTGGATAGCCTGCTTTGAAAAGTAGTTAAAGGAATCTACTGCAGAGTGTATAGACTGTACTAATGTGCAGTTCTGTTGTCTATTTTAAGGTAGTCTGAAGATTGTTCTTCTCTTAGCTTTTGTTTGAGTAAAGATTTCCAGGGCTTTCCAATCATTTTGGTGTTGTATTCTAAGTTGCATAGATTATGATAGTGTCATCATTGTTCAAAGTTTTGGTCCTAAAACAATTATTTTTAACTTCAGCAAGTCTGGATAGCAAATTCATCTTTACAATTTGTGGCCAGAATCTCTCACATTAAAAATCACTCAGTGAGAAATGGCTGTGAATTTAAGTGTAAGTTAAATAAAAAGCTGAATAAATGTAAAGATAGTGTACAAAACAGTCTCTTTATGAACTTAATCTCAGGAAGAAGCAAAATTAGGTTATCTAAAGAAGGACTTACTCATCTAAAGCACTTCCCATAAGGTGTATTTTTTTTTAAGGATTTTTGTTTGTTTTCCACATCAAGGCAAGACACTGAAATGAACCAAGCCGTTAGTATTTTATTTCTGAGCAAGCACTGTATGGAAAAACTTAAACAAAGTTGTCTTGGAGGACCTTCATCTGTTTTTTGGATAATGTTAAGACTTGGATCTGTACCTATAAGGTACAAATCCCATTGGCTGTGGTAATTGAAGAATGAGTACTGTGTCTTTTTTAGTTTTAATAATGGTCAAAATACATGTGTCTGAATTTTGAGGTTAAGCAACCTTGCAAGTCCAGGAACTGGCAAGGGATGGTGTTTGAAAAAGCTCCTTCAGCTGAATGAGTGCAACTCTTTAGATAAAATATAAAATCTAGAATTTGCCTTAGATCTCCAATTTGCTTTCCTGTAGAGTATACATCTTTTGGAGAATTCAGACCAATTTCTTAAAGAGTTTCTGGGGAGCATATGGATAATTTCTTCAGAAATTGTAAACAGTGTCATGATAGTAAGGTTGATGCAACTGGATTAGCTCTGTTTTATATATTGAACAATTGGATGCTTGTTTAAATCCTGCAAAAGCTGCTTAGTCTTACCTTCTGTGAGGTGTTTGTCTCCTTGTTAAAATGTGAATCATTCATCTTTTCACAGAATTGAAATGAGTATCTGCATTTTGGATGATGTCATCTCACTTGTACTTTTCTGTTTGTTTTTTTTTTTTCCAGTGTTCTCACAAGGGCTGAAAAAATCCTCCCTGGAGCTGTATGGCCTAATCTGCTATGGAGAATTGAGGAAAAAGATTGGGGGGTGTGAGTATGAATTGTTTCAGATGACTGAAAATTATTCTTACACGGTAGAATCAAAAGTGTCTGCCCTTGAAGTTAGGTTTGTCTGGTATAGTTTTACTTTTGTCTTATTAAAGAGTTTGTTCATTGTATTCTATTGCACGAGTCCCCCCCCCCTTTTTTTTTTTTTACATATTTCTTTAGCTTTTACTATATGTGAGATGCAGCTTGTGTAATACCCACAGATGACAGGTCAAAGTATTTGCAGTTTGGGTTATCTGTCTGTTTTATTATACTTGAACAGTATTTGTACTCAAAAGTGTTTCTGCTTGCACTGTCAAACTCTGAGCTGGGACCTTTCTCCAAGTCAGTCTCTTTTAAGTAATAACGAGCACTGGAGATGGAAAAGGCATTATGGATTATAATAAGAAATATTAGCTTTCCTGGCCAGTCAGAATGCAGTGGACCCTCATGTCAGTCCCATAGGCTGGTTGTGCCCACGAGAATGAATGTAGATGATGAGCACATGCCTTACCTGTGCTCCCCAGTCTTCTGGAAATGGCTGGGTTGCATTAGCAGGGTGCGTGGTCTTGATGGCTTCCAGAGCAGAGTGACTGGCTTGGAGAATGGGGAGGGTAACAAGTGCTGTATGCTCCAGCCCACCTACGTGTATCTTCATTCATTCCCAAGTTTTTTGTGGAGTTAGTTGGTGTTAGATCCAAGTACGGCACGTTTTGTTTGCAAAAGGAGGGAAATAATCAAAATTCTATCATTTGTAAACTCAAGCTGGCAGCAAGCTGAAAAAAATGAAAGTTGTGGCCATGTACAAATCCCAGTGCAGTTGTTACTTTTGCAGATTTTTTTTTTGTTAGGTTACCCCTTACCTGGGATTTTAGTGAACCGTGTCATCAGTTAAGATGTTTGGAATGTTCTTACTTTGTTCTATGAAGACATTTTGAACTGTTCTTTGACAAAGATGGTGCAGAGGCAAGGTATAGATAGCATTGCCACTAGAAATGAGTATTAGTCTTTCTTCCCTTTTATCCACATCTTGTCTTTAAAAGCAGAACCTCCTTGGCTCCATGTGGGAATGAGGGTTTGCACAGTCACCATGGCAATGCATGCATACTCTGTGCTTCTGCCTTTTTATAATTTTGGTACTTGATTTAATATTTTACCTTACAATTTTCCTGCGATGAAGTCTCTTCCTTGATACCAAATGGACCTAAGCAGACAAGCCCCTATACCCAGCTTAAAGGGGTCTGCTCTGCAGGTGGTGAAGGTTGTTTTTCTCCTTGTTTTGCAATTTCTTACCTAGTCCTGTCTGTCCAGAAATTGAGAAAACTTTTGTAGAGCTACTTAGAAACAAAAGCACGTCAGGACTACTTTCATCATTGCCACAGGGAGGTTAATTGTACAGTAAGTAGATTTGGGCATAACTATTTATAGAGAATACAAATCAAGTTATCATAATGTCTACTTTAAAATGTTCAGAGTGGTGCATGGAAGAAAGGTGTGATTTTTACATGCATTTTGTTACTTTGATTTTTCTCTCCTCTCCTTGCGAAGGCTCTGGTCTTTCATTACACTGTGCTGCCTTAGCAACAGAGATGGAGCTGGCAGATGAGGAAGCTCTCTTTTTAATACTGCAGTGTCAGATTAATGCACAACAACCCAGGATGTGTGTAGCACCTACTCTGGGGTCATATAATTAAGATGTAATTTTCATTGCAAGGACCATGCAATGCTTGTGCACTATGGAAATAGAGTATTTTCTAAAAATTATGCACCTTAGTCCTTCATAAGAAGAAAATGTAATAGTTTTGAAAACCAAACAACACAGAAATAAAGGTCAGGACTGCATCACTTAAAATTCTAATTTTACTGTTTTGTCCTTTTCCATGGTAAAGGTATGGATGACAAGAATGCAGCCAAACTTAATGAACTTATTCAGGCCGGGTAAGTAAAAACTTGTTCCTGAAATTCTCAAAATGGATTGTTGGATTGGTCATCCAGACTCTGAGACCACTTTTACTTTTTCAGGGCCAGAGTTTCACATTTGATGCTTTTCTTTTGTATATGTTTTTTATCATGAGGTACTGTGGTCATTAAATTGAACGCCTTCCAAGCTGTAGCTGCTCAGCAGACGTTGACTTGTCCTAATCGTGTCTTCAAAAGAGACTGGAAAACAGTTTCATTTTGTCTTCTACAGATTGATTTTATTTTTGGCATTTGTGCTTTTAGAGTATGTTATTGTAGCAAATTACTGATGAACTAAACTGTACTGTAAAATGAAGAGGGAAAAAAAAAAAAAGAAAGGCTTTGCATACTCAGCAGCTGCTGACTTCAGCTTGCATAAGGGGGATACTTGGTGCTACACTTTCACTGGTCATAAGTTGAGTCCCCATGTGAGTGCCTTACAGTTTCTTCTCCTGTAAGCTGCAGTCCTTGCAGCCTGCTGATGTGTTGTAGCTCATGGATGTGATTGCTGATGAGATCACTCATTCATTCTTTTGTTTACCAAATTTCAAATTAGAGCAGAAGCTTCCATTTGGGTTTTGTACAACTAGGAAAATCTTACCTTTTTTTTTTTTTTTTCCATAAATGAAAGGGTTTTTAAAACAAATTGCTTAATCCTAGTCAGAATGGTCTGGGCTCACTTTTTTCTCCTGCACCTCTTATTCTGTTTGGTGAGAAACCTTGTTGTTCTTACAGGAACAAAATGTGCTCATGTTTTCCTCCTTGTTAGCACCTGCACATCTACACTAACTGAGTTAATCCCCTGCATGTATGTGCAGGACAGCACTGTATGTCCACAAACACAATGTATATATCCCATTAGATAAAACGTTCTCATTCCATCTTGCTCAGAGGTGTTAAAATTCTGTGATCTCTCTATTTGTAAGCGAGTCTCTTTTTTTCCAGTTCCTAACATCTTTCTTTCAAGTCTGGTGCTCCTCTTTCCTTTCCTTTGAGTGCAGAACACTTGTTGCTATGTTGAAAGTCTTGACTGAAAGTAATTAGCAATTAAGAATGACAAATGTGAACATGCATGATTGCAATAATCTTCTCCTGAAGCAGGTAAACATGAGCAGAAGTTGTTTGGTAGGGGTCAAGGGAAGCTAGGACTGCAAGGAACTGTCTCTGGCAGTTTGCATGTTTTGCCTATGTTAGACATAATCTCTGACTTTGTCTAATAATTGCTTGGTGTAAGAAAAACAAATGTCTCTGAGATGCTTGTAGCAAAACCATATTGAAACTCTTCCTAGTTGAGCTCATAAACCCAGCTTACATATCAAAAATTGTGCTTGAAAATATAATTATTTAATGTAGGGGCAGAATCTTTGTGTTAAATGTCCCTGTTTTATTATTGAAGCTAACAGTATCCAGTGCTGGACTTCTGTGTACTTGTCTTTAGGATTTCATGGATCTGTAAGAGCAGCTAGCACATAGCTTTTGGTTCAGCTGCAGTTGGCTGAGTCAGTGATATGTCAGAAGGTGGATCCTAGTTATAAGTCCAAGGGGAGCAGGAGAATTACTCTGTCAGCTTTTGTAACTGATCCGAGCAGCTTGGCACATTCATGCCCACACTGGCACACGGGCTGCTTACACAAGTTTTCAGAACTGCCAAGCAGGACATCTGTGAAACAAAACTCAGAAAGTGCAGGGAATCCAACTCGCTGTCTGCCCAGTCTTTTCCTGCTAGTTCTTCATTACAGCAATGTTCCCTTGGCTTCTGATGGCTTAGTGCAGGTTCAGGAGATCTGCCCTTCCTGGCCTGTTCTGAACCTGTAGAGGTTCACAGCATGCTGTGTGAAACTTCTGCACTGCTCACCTCTTCCACTTCATCTTTGCCTTCTGCTGCCCTTTTGTGACTTTTCCTCTTGGCTGCATAGACAAGTGCTCGCTTTGTGAGATGTTACCTTCCTTACATCCAGATCCTGCTCTGAGAACATTCTCCATATTTTCTTTCCTTTCATCTGCAAAAGTTTGTCTTTATCTTGCTGCTTCTGTGCTCATGATCCTTATTGCTTGAGGTGTAAATACTGCAATCAGTACCTCTGCATCAGTGCCTGCCTGCATTTTTAAGCCTCTAAAAAGACAACAGAGCTGACTGGATGAAGACAGCTCCACTGCTCAGGAAGCAAAAAGTAGTCTTGTTCTTAAGGATCTTTATAGCTATTTCTATGGTGTTGGAACTATAATGTAGAAGTGACTGCTCGGATTCCTGCACAGGTGGTTTGGCCTCATTTCTGCAATGGCTGTGTTTGTATTGCAGAGTGGAAGACCTCTTAAGAGCTTCAGGTTTTTTGGTTTGTTTTTATAATGAAAATTAGGAATATAAAGAGGAGACCAAAGCACAATCCATTGTCTTTGCCAAACAAGCTTTATCTGAGGGTACTGTGCAACCAAGTGGCATGATTTTGGTCTGTATATCTTAACAACCCTTCCCTTAGTGCACATAACAGGACACAGTGTCTTGTGGATATCTGGAAGAGGAGCGTTACAAGAGTAGCATTTCTATAACAAAAAGTAAGGTGATGAAAAATATAAACAACTGAATGCCTTTGTGAATCTGCATTACAAACCCTTATATATCTTAGTTCCTGTAGAGATGACTGTGTCTGATTGTACCACAGCTGTGTACAGTCTCAAGTTAATGGTGCCTGTAAATACTTCTCTTCCAATATATGCAGGGCTACGACTGTTCGTTACAAAGGCAGAAACCTTCGTATCAAAGCTCCAATGTGCAGGGCTTTGAAGAAGCTCTGTGATCCAGATGGTAAGTAAGAGATGCTGAAATGTGAAAGAGTTTTAACAGAGAGTTGGAAGAATATGAGAGTTGACCTGTTTTAATGTATATGTTGCTGGCAGGGGAATTTGTGTTATTTTACATTTGTATTGGGCACAGATATGTCCCTTTTCTTTTAATATAACCCTGATTGTTTGTAAAATTTGCTAACTCTAAGATCCACCTGAGCATGGCACTAATGAAATTACAGAGGAGATATTCATACCACAGAAGATGGCTACAACTTTGCCAGTTTTGCTTTCATTATATTTAAAGATTAATTGTCCTACTATATCAGTGGAAAAACAGCAGTGCATTTTTACCATCAAGCATTTTAGACTCTTTTTTTACCTTCTTTATTTCAACCCTTCTCCCACCTCCCTCCCACCCCCAGTAAGTAGTATCAGTGCAATTTAAAGGTCTGAAATACTGTACTTGTTCAGAGTTTCTAGCTGCCTGACATTGACAGTGCAGTGTCCAAGGCAAAACATTAACATATTGGAGCAGGAGGTAATCTAAGGAAGCAGGCTCCTACCACTGGTAAAGCTGAGTTGCTGAAGTTGTCTGTAGGTGGTGCTGATACCTGTGATGCTTTTTTTCTTGTGTAATTGAACATCCAGCATTCTGCTTGAGCTTTCTTGTTTTGATCCATTCCCTTTGTGCTTCATCTCCCTTCAGGCATTAGTGATGAAGAGGACCAGAAGCCAGTACGTCTTCCTCTCAAGGTCCCCGTTGAGTTGCAGCCACGAAATAATCATGCATGGGCTCGAGTGCAGAGCCTTGCTCAAAATCCAAGGCTCAGGTAACAAAGACCTGATTTTGGTGCTCAATACAGAATAGAGAAGTGTGTGGGCAGCATTCTATTCTATGGTACATAACTGATAATGCAGTTTACCTAAACATACTTACTCTGAAGCCTTTGTCCAACCAGAGTACATGATTCTCATGGAGAATTTAATCTACTTCTATTCTTTACACTTTTTAATTTGAGTAATGATAGGAGATACTAAAGTTGGGGATGGATTTGCTTTGTGCCATTTATACCCAGTTGTCAGAGTAGAGACAAATGGAATGAGGACATGCAGCATTAATTCTACTAAAATTTGTATTGGATGTGCTGTGAGACAGAGGCATAGGGGAGGGAGGTAAAACAAGGGCCAAAGGCACCTGCATCAGGAGTCTGAACGTGTCTAATGCAACACAATGGTAGCAGGAATGGAAATATTTAGCTTGACTTGCTTCTAACCAAATCTGCCTGCTTTTGTTGCTCAGTGCTGCCAGTGGCTGTCCATCTCAGTCCTTACAGCTAGTCTTAAAAGTTGTGGCTGAAGGGCCTCTGTGATGCTGATAGCTCCTTCATGTGGAGCGTTTCTTTATAATGACTGAACGTCGTGTGGAGAA
Organism: Phasianus colchicus; assembly: GCF_987193195.1. Classification (NCBI taxonomy): domain Eukaryota; kingdom Metazoa; phylum Chordata; class Aves; order Galliformes; family Phasianidae; genus Phasianus; species Phasianus colchicus. The sequence continues at coordinate 2,288,133 of NC_143451.1, read as the reverse complement.
GAGAACAACGATGTGTAGTGCAAGATTTACTTTGAAAATGCTTTGAGAGCAAAAAAGTAAAATAAATAAAATTTTGTCCCCGTTTCTCTTTCCATGTTTCATGTAGTAGCACCGTGCCTTGCTTGAACTACTCTGGTTTAGCCAAATCTTGCATCTTCTCCGATGTTGTTTTATTGTTCTTTTTGTTTCTGTCTGGTAGAGCTGGTATTTTGAATGATGGCAGTCAGATTTATTGGATAGGCTTTTATGTCTTTCACAGCTGCAAGTTACTTATTTATTAATGTTGCCATTTTTGGCCAGCTGTTTTTGTTGTATAGGTTAAGAATGGTGGTTGTGTTCTCTGTGCTATGTTACAGAATGCTAGTTTGTTCCCATAATTCCCATGCTACCATGGGGCTCTGATTGGAATTTCTGCTGACATCTTTTTCACTATTTGTTTGCTTCATCTTGTATACAGGATGATTGTGGAATTACATCGGAAAGTTTCCAGCCTTATTGAATTCCTGAAGCAGAAGTGGGCTCTCCATGAAGTGCGTATTGTATCCTTTTCTTCCTTTGTTCAGTATGCCTTGGCTTGGGACCAGTTCCCTTCTTAAAAGTTCATCTAAGAAATGTAAGTCTGCTTAATAATTTTACTAGCCCATGCTTGATGAAAGTAGGAGTAGTATCTCAGCATCACTAATGTGAAGGTGCCTTTTGTAGGAAATCCTGTAGCATTTCATTCACTTCTACATCAACTCTTCTATAGTACAGTCCCGAGAGAAGATAGTAATAAGTGAAGTCCCCATAAATTTAGTTTGTGCCTGTAGCAGATCTTCAGAATAGTTTTTATCAACACAGGACTAACTTCTGATCATAGAGCCTTCATATCTATGCTGAATAAAGAACACATACCCCAGATTAGCTACTAATTTTGTTCATTTGCAAAATAGGCCATCAGGTGCTTGTTTTGAAGGGACAGATAGTGGTTATAATCTTTAACACATCTTTTTTTAGCGTAAAACACTAGAGGAAAGGCAGCTTCAAGACTCCAGAGATTCAGAAACAAGAGGCAGCCTCTCAGAGGAGAAGGTGATGCTCCATCTCTTTCCAGGAGAGAACTGTACACTCACCCCACTGCCTGGGGTAGCCCGAGTGGTCCACTCCAAGGCTTTCTGCACGGTGCATTGGCAGGAAACTGGCAAATGCAAACAGAACACAAAAGACTCTCACTTACTACCACCTGCACAAATTCTGGGCATACAGAGTGGTCAGGGAACAGCTAGGGGACAACTGAAATACCCACGGGGAACAGAAGGCAAGAGTGTTGGAAGGGCTGAGAGCACTACAGAATCGAGCAGAACCTCTCAGCCCACAGCTGAAGTTTCTGCAAGCACTGAAGATGGCTCTGCAGATTCTGGTCCGGTGGAAGGAGCAGCCTCAAACCTAGGCTTCACTAACTCTCTCAGCAAGCCGCCTTCTGCTCTTCAAGATCAAGAAGGGAATCATGAAAGGCTGAGCTCAGCAGCCTTCTGTGTGGAAGGCAGGGAGGCCTTGGCTGGTGACCAAGCAACTGTAATAGCATCATGCAGCACAGCCTGTGCTTGCAGTAAGATCCCTGATGTGGAAGAGCTCTCTCTGCTCGATCCATTCCCACGGTACATGAAGTCCTGTCAGGATCTGATTGTCCCAGAGAAATGTTCTTGCACAGACAAACCGCATGGGAAGGACTCTACTCCAGCAGCTGGTGATACTTCTCCTGTGGCTTTTCCAAGTGGGAGGAGCACAGAGACATCTGACTCCTATTCTCAGCTACTGAGAGGTGGTGTGGCTTCACCCAGCAGTGGCACAGCCAGATGTGAAGCTCAGGCTAGCCAGAGCCAGCAGGTTGATGCATGTACCAAGGAGATAACAGATGCAGTAATGGAGGATTCTCAAGAGAAGCTGAGCTCCTCATTTCCACCTCCACCTCAGGGACAATCTAACACGAAGTCTCTCAAGGATGACCCAAGCCGGCTCTCTCAACAAGTTAGAGAAGAAGGATGGAGCCTGCGAACTTCTGAGAGCCTTACGCTGGCTGAAGTCTACCTCATGATGGGCAAACCGAACAAGTTGCAGCTGGAATATGACTGGCTGGCTGTCTTGGAGCCAGAAACCCAGGATGCCAGGGAGCAAACATCTGAACCAAGTGCTGTTCCTACATGTACTACCTTTCACAAGCAGAAACTCCTAAATTGCCTTTTAAAACTCATCTCTACTGAAGTCAATCCCAAACCAGTAAGTAGCATTTCTTTACCCTTTAGATGCTACACTCTTATTTGAACTGGGAAATAAGTCCTGTTCCTATTATGTTCCTGGTAAATCAATAACCAGCTCTGCTAAGATTGTAGAGATTCCTGTTTAAAAAAAAATAAAGTCCAAACAGGTTGCTGCAGGGTGGACTTGATCTCACTGTGCTCCATTTGCTTTTTACAATACCGTTTGTTTCTGGCTTGTCACGAGTCTCAGCAGTATTACAGTGAACTCAGGAGATTAGTCATGAGCACAGTTAGGTGCCTTCTCTCAAATTAAAATTCCAAACAAAAACTACAAGCCTAAATTCCTAATGTTAATGTAGCTCAAATCATGCCAAGTGGAAAAACAATCCATTTCCTTGATACTGGCTAGGTACAGTGATTTTTTTGTAGAACTTCAGAGGCTCTAGGACATTGAACATATCTAGAAAAACAATTTCTTGTTAGGCGGACAACTGGGAATGAACTTGCTTTCCTTGTTGTGTGCTGTAACCAGTGTTAAGATCTGCCACTATGATAACTTGGCTGCTGTTTCTTCCTAGTGTAATTAATTGAAACTTAATAAAACATGCTTTTCAAGATCAAAAAAAGCCAAATTCAGCACATCTTCATCGCAGGAATTCAGTCAGATGTGATGAGCTGAAGATACTATTTGCATCATATTCCAGCATAGGATGCAAATGAATCTCTCTTCCCTGACACCTGTGGTCTTTGATCTGTGTTGTTTGGTGCAGGCTTAGTAACAGCACAGCCTCCTTTTATTTCTGATTTTACTGTCTTACATTCTAAGACTTTCTAAATGTAGAACCATCTTCACTCAGCTACAGCTCCTGAATTAGACTTTATTCAAACTCTGAAGACTTGAGGTGCAGCGTCAGGCAGATGTGTGACAATGGCACAGATCTCTTCTGGCATCTCCTGCGGGTGGCACACGTGACAGGCAGGAAAGATGTTTAATAACTGCAAATAGGAGGAGGGGTATCTCACTAGACTTGAGGGAGAAGGCAAATTAAAAAACACGATATGAGGCTGTTATTATTACAAATGTTTTCTTGTCTTTTTGGCATTCTTTGTCTTAAACAGAGCAAGCTAGTATACCTGAAAAGCAGTGTACCTTCTAATACATTCCAATAAAGAGTAACGTAGCCTTTTCCTTTATTTGCCAAATACCACTTTCTCTTTTTCTGAAACGTGAAATATATAAGCTTCCTGTGGCAGTGAATGTCATTAGAATGACACATGCATTCAGGAGTCAAGGATGATACTTGCTGCCTGATTGAAGGTACCAGATTCTTTTTTGCTTACCAGATTACCAGAATGCTCGATTGTTCCATGGTTCATTCTTCTAAATGAAGATTACAAGCATAAAGCAAACTGTATCAAATTGCATTGCAGTCAAGCATGGGTGTTAATTTTATGCCTGTGGTTACACACAGATTGTTTACAAAGGGTATATTTTCTAGAAAACCATGCGAGGAACACAGAAATCAGTTGGATAGACCTGGAAAATCAAACATGCCTTGCCATATAACAGTATGGCGTAGGAGAAGGAATGGGAAAAAATTTCAAAACTATTTGTCTATATTTGATAAGCATTGACAGCAAAATATTTTTGTCCAGGTCTGCTTCCAGGGTTCTACTTCCAGGTTCTACTTCCACTTCATCGTCTCTGGATGATTAGAGCTTATGAAAATTTCCCCTGAGTTAAAAGCAGCCCCTGTTTTGTTACTATGCCAAATGTTTGTCATTACCTCTACTTTTAAATGCATGTGGGAAGAATTTCAGCCTTCCACCACACGCTTGCAGAGGCATTGGTTAGAGTATTGCAGGTATTCTCGTACATCAGGTTGTTTTTTTTTTTTACTGTTTCCTATGTAGAATGAGTTTAACAATGTGTTTGCTGTAACAGTGGCCAATATTCTTTTAATGTACTTGTGTTTTCAGACTCCTGAGATGAGCTCTGTTGCCACATCACCTATAAAGCCTACTCAGGAGGAGCAGTCCCTGACTCCTCCAGGGAAGGTGGTTACCATCAGCACCAGAAGTCCAGGCTGCACTCGAAATCAGTCTGCCCTTCGGAACAACAAGACGTTTTCTCCTGCTGCTGCTTCCAGCTCCTCAGGTGAGTTTTCATAGAAATCTATTTCAAGGGACCAGGTTATGAATGCCTCATATGCATGATGGGCACATTCCAGTCCTGTGACTCTGGCAGAGTGTTACTACTGCTACAAACTTTATTGCTTAAGAACATGGTATATTTGCTTTAGGGTCCTAAGTTCAGTTCTTTGAATCTTGCAGAGCAGTCTGTCAACAATACAGATTTCAATCCAAAAAATGTCTCAGCAGTCAGAAGAAGATGCTGGCATTTGCTAGGAGAAGGGATGGGAGGAGGTATGGGATCTCCAGAGAGTGAAGGCTTCTAGAGCTGGGAAGTAAACACATGGCATAAAGGCTGTCAGTAAAATCAGCGCTGAAAAATCTGTGTCATTCTCCCGTGCTGTACCTATCAAAGACAGTCTGAGTGACTTCAGCTAATCTGTCTGGCTTGAGCAGAGGTGCATGAAGTGCTGAATACAGCATTCTACCTAGTTTGTTTATTTCCTCAACAGCTCTGCTTGAGATATTATATTCAACATCTGTAAATATTGGCATTCCAGTAAGTCGGACTGATAGCCAAGCATGTCCTCACTCATGCTCTATTGGTAGATAAACTTAATTCCATTTATCAGCCCTGATACCATCCTGAAGGTGTTTTGAATCTAAAATAATGATGGATTAGGACCTTTATTATGCAGTAATTATCAAGCTGCTTTGTATCTTCATATGCAGTGTGATTATGTGGCTGCAGTAACCTGGCTATCAGAAAGCAAGCTGCTTTTGCTGATGAGTCTTTTAGGTTCATTCCCTGACAGGTGTAGGTCCTGAATCAGTCTAGCTGCAAACTGCATTTTCATTTTTGTCATCTTTATTTTCCTAAAGATAAATTGATTTGCCCTTCTTAGTAGAAAATAAAGAAGGTGGCTCGTGTCCTTCGCAGAAGAACTGAAAGTGCTGATAGACAGCTTCACAAAAGCACACAGCTAGCTGGAGAGAAAATAACAGGCGTTAAAAAGAATCATGCTAAGAGATTTGGGGAAGAGTGAAGCAACAACTGTGATGCAACATAACCTATAATATCTACAGTATCACTACATAATTTAGGCGCATCCCTTGACAGATTTTAAAGAAAATATGTTGTGTGTGAACAATTCCTCGTCAATCAGGAGACACAAATATATTGGGTGTTCAGCATTTAATTGTTTTTTCGGTACTTTGGCACGCTGTAATTTTCAGTATCCTATTGGAAAAGAGCAGTGGTGCAGAATGGCAGGATGGGGGTGGCAATTCTGCTTTTTAAACAAGAGGATAATAATTCCTCCCATTTGTTATAAAGTTTCTTCTTCAGAACTCCTCCTGGGCAATGTTGTAGTTAGCCATCACTGTGTTAGGATGGCTGAGTCCTGTGCTGAACTGTTCTCCTGCCCAGGGAGGCAGCAGGCTTTGGTGGGAGTCATTGAGTCAGATGAGGTTTGCTTCCTTGCTGATACCTGCAGCTCAGCAGGAGGGTGAGAGCCCTGCCAGGCAAGGATGCCATACTGAGTGTGGAAAAAAGCCATTTTTGTCTAATGTAATGAAGCAGTGTTATATGTACAGTATATAAGAGAGGTACACTTAGTTGTCTCAGAATTATGCACTAACAGTACCGTTGTTATTCTAACTGAATGCCTGCAGAATTGGCACAGAGCTGTGAAATAATACAATGTTTTGAAATTAATTTTTTTTTTTAAATGTAAACAGAGAAGTTTTGTTCAGACCAGATATCGTTATTTCAATGTGCTGTACATATTACTAAGATGATCCATCTTTTGGAAGATATTTTTGGTAAATGACCCCTGCTTTGTTTGCTCTCTCACTAGAATCATTTTATTGAGGTTGCACTTTGAACTACCATGCCATCTGACACACAGCAACAAAACGCAACAGAGTGTTGGAGGGAAGGTTCACCTCTGGTACAATGGATGAAGGCAGTGCAATAGAATCATAGAATGGCCTGTGTTGAAAAGGACCACAATGATCATGTAGTCCTGACCCCCTGCTATGTGCAGGGTTGCCAACCAGCAGACCAGGGCCACATCCAGCCTGGCCTTGAATGCCTGCAGGGATGGGGCATCCACAGCCTCCTTGGGCAACCTGTTCCAGTGCATCACCACCCTCTGTGTGAAAAACTTCCTCCTAATATCCAACCTAAACCTCCCCTGTCTCAATTTAAAACCATTCCTCCTTGTCCTGTCACCATCCACCTTGTAAACAGTCTTTCCTCCTCTTGTTTCTGTGCATCCTTTAAGTATTGGAAGGCCACAAACAGACAGTGGCAGGGCCAGGATCCATAAGTGTAATCTCTCTGTATCCTTCAGTTACCAGATAGTTATTTTTGTCTTCATTTAAGTTGCACTGAAATCTTCCAGGTTTGAGAAACCTCCCCAGACCTCTGCTGGTGGCTGGACCTTCAAGTTCTGGAAGCGCTGATGCTGATGGTGGACTCTTTGCTGTTCCTACAACTCTGCCCCCCAACAGCCGCCACGGGAAGCTGTTCTTGCCCAGCAAGGAAGCAGAACTGACCTTCCGGCAGCACTTAGACACAATCAGTGTAAGTGAGATCTGTGTGTGAAGACATGCCGTTCTGTGCCTGAGCCAGCTTGTTGGATTATAGGCTTTTTGTTTCATCAGGAGGCATGGGCATCCCTACAGAGCAGTGCTTCCAGCAGTGCTGAAGCACAGCACTGTATCAGCTGAGTTTAATCACATTTTGGTTATTTTTGAGGTTGATGTCACTTCTTCAGAGCTGAATGCCATCATGCTTCGTGATGCTCCAATAAAATCTGTTGGCCAGGTTGATGACAACTGGCTAAACGTGCAATGAATTTTAATACAACCTCATTTGCTGTATTTAACTGAAAAATTTATGCGGTCTCAATTACAGCTTCTTGCCAAGCTATGGTAGATAAGCAGTGAAATGACTTTGTATGGAGTGAAAGCATTGTCTCTGTAAAACAAGAAGAAAAATAATGTACTACTAGTGAAAAATTTCATTTTTCTAGCAGAAGGTTGGAGATATGAAAATAAGTGTTAATTTTTGAGTTAAGGAAATGGGATTGTCTTACTCCATTTTCTTTTACTGGACTGTGTGTTTGAGGAGCTTTCAATTAAAGCATAAATAGGTGAGGTTAGAACATCAAAATCAAATGAGATGCATTTAAAGGTAGTCTGGGAAAGACTGTTAGACAGTATGGAACAAAGCAACATTTTAATAAATAGTTGCAGTTTTATTGAAAAAGTTTAGGAATGTAGTTTATTGTGTGCATGCTTAAAATACTTTCTGATGTGTTTCCTGTTCTTCTCTAGATGCAGTCAGACTTCTTCTTGCCAAAGCCAAGGAAGCTGAGGAACCGGCACTTGCGAAAGCCGTTAGTAGTACAGGTGGGAATGATGTGCAAAGTGTGAAATGGGGCCACGGGTGTGTTGTAGGGTCTTGTGGCAGGTGGAGAACATAGAAAAATAAAAACAAAGTGGTGGACACTTGTTTGGGGAAAGGGAAGTTATCACGTATCAGTATACCCTTTGGTCTCTACTGCTCTGTAGAAAAGCAGGAGACCTAGGAGATATATGCAATTGGTTTTTGGTAGTGAGACACACTACTCTGTGCAATTCCATTTGTTTTTAAGCCTGACAAATGATGTAGCTCCCTCTAATTCATTCTTGTTTAATTGTGATGGGAGATCAGTTTGTCTAGATCCAATCCTTAAGTTCAAGATACTGTAGTATCTTGGGAAGATTAAAAATGATTGCATGAATAACCAGAATGGAGTTCAGTTCTAATTCACGTTTGTCTGACAGTTGTTCATGTGGAGATTTCTCTAATTGTAGCTTACAGAGGACACACAGCTTGTATCTGTATATCTCCATGTAAACATTCTGCTTTTTACTCTATAAGGTATCATGAATTTCTGTGCCCTAGAAGACCATTTTACACTCAACTTGTAATAAAATGTGTTCTGATTTATTGTTGTTTCTGTCACACAGAGAACACTGCTCCCCAGGCCATCTGGAAATCCGTCCCAGCACGTGTGTTCCTTTTCTATCCTGTCCAACTCATCTATTACAGGTGAGTTCCAGGTGTATTCTTTCACTTCTTCGCTGTTAGGTGTCTTGTTATGCTGCAGAAAGGAATCACTTGTGAGAAGAGGAAGATATCTTTTCAAAACCATAGTTATTAATTGATTGAATCACTTCCCACAAGAACATGCAGTTGTTCAGCAAACCATGATTATGACTGAAAAAAATGCTTTTCTCCCCATTTCCCAGCAGTGAAATTAGGGGAGAGCACACAGTATCTTTTTACAAGGAGACAAAACTGGAATAAATGACTAAGATAATTTTTTTTCTGTAGGATGTAATCATTGGTCCGGGTCTTACAACAAAGTTTTTCTGGTACCTGGGATGCTCTTTGAATTTCATGTGGTGTAAACAATATGCTGCTCTTCTTGTTGGTGGGACAATATATTTGTCCCTTCTCGCTGATGTGCTTCTCTTGAGTACAGTGGGAATGCAGGTGATCTCAGATCTCAGCTTCAGTCACAAAATCAACATCAGAGCTTAGAGGTTATCCTCATTCAAAATGATGAAAGCAGCTTCAGTTACACAGCAGCACTTGCTGTTGCATTTCTGTGGTAAGGTGCTGGTTAGCTTGTGTTACTCTTTAAGTCTGTTTCTGTGTCTGCTGTTTGCATTCACGGAAGCTAGCTGCTGCTTGGAATGAGTTTGGTTTTTTTCTTCCACTGAACTGTGTTGTGCCCTGCTTTGAAGATGTTAGATCTCATTTGCTTGATTGGTATTTAATCTTTCACTTAGGGAGAGGTTCATTTCGGCCAATCCAGTCCTCACTGACTAAAGCTGCTGTCTCTCGTCCCATTGTGCCCAAAGTTCTTCCAACGCAGGCTACCAACCATCTGTCCAGTAAGTCATTTGTTAAGCAATGAAAATTAAGGCCTGTCGTGATCTGTGTGATGTTACACTGTTGGTTTCTTCTTCCTGGGTAAAAATGGCTAGTGCCTTTTGAAGTTAAGGAAAACTTGATATATTGTAAATGGCATCTTACATGCAGACTTTGTGGCTGGAGAAAGTGAGAGGTCACTGGGAAAGTCCAGACTGGCTGTTTTTTCTTTTTTGCTTTGTCTAATTTTCAGGCTAGAAGGGGGTTTAGAATTGGTAAACAAAGTTGAGGACTTGGGTGATAGGTTGTTTGATTGTTTTTTGCAAGACCACTTAAAAAAAAAAAAAAAAAGAGGTGTTAACATCTGTTGTGACTTCCTTTTAGTCATCTACTAACGTGACACTGGGAGCTCTGCAAAAAAAAGAAAAAAAAAGGAAAAAGCCAGCATAGTCCCAGCAGCAACTGCCTTGTAACAAAAGAAGATGGTCCTATAACTAGAGTGCTTAGTGACATAAGGCAGTGAGTTCCTCTTACAGGCTTAGAGAACTCTCTGTGACAGGAAGACATTCAGATGTATACGTGGATTTTCAAAGATCTGGATGTTGTTGTTCATGTTCATAAGTTTATATATTGAGACAAAACTGCTGCTGGAGGCAAGGTAATAAAGTAAGACTGTTGTTTCATATGCCACCTCTGTTAAACCATAGGAGATTTCTAGGAAATGCATAACCAACTACATTATAATTTTCAGGACAAAAAAAAAAAGGAGAGGGGAGAAGTAAACTGTTTTGATAACATACTGGAGCAGAGCAGAAAAATTGTAAATGTTCAGCTGAAATGAACATTATACATCATGAGGGAACAATTGATAGAGATGATCAGATAGTAACCATTCTTTTTGCATGAATCAAGTTTTCATTCACTGGCCAATTTTTAAAAAAACTGATTTATTTATTTATTTTAGGAACGTCACTACAAAGTAACTGCGTGAAGGAAAGACCTTAATGTGTCTTTTTTTATGTGTGTTTTTTTTTTTGTTTTGTTTGTTTCACCAAAGGTGCGATTGACTTGGCAGCTAAAAGTGCTGGTATTATCCCTGGAAGCCCTGTGCCTGTCCTGGATGCAGATGGATTGTCAGGTGTATCTCCACTGTCACCAGACAGAGTGACCACGGTGGTAACAGGGCAGGAGTCAACGACTGCACATCAGAATGGAAGCTCCATCACCACTGTGGAGGTCAGAGTCTCTTGGGTTTACTCTTCCATTGTGTGAAAAGCTGTAGTGATGGTGAGATCCTTGATATGTGTCAGTCCTTGTCATTTTCTTGGGGAGCTGATGGACCATTTTGAAAGGCAGAGTATGTAGAAAGAACATGCATAAATGGTGATATACACTTCTCTCATCTCCATATCTATATTTCCATCATCTTATATGAAAGTGTGACTTATGTGATTTCTGTTATTCCTTTTAGGGATCAGGCTCTGGGTGTCGAGTTCCATTTATCAGCCTTCCAACACGTCATGAGCAGGAGACAGTTCCTGATGGTTTTCAGGTAGAGTATGTGTTGAAAGAACAGCTGTATGAAAGGAGTAATGTTTTAAAAACACCATTAGCTAGATACTCTTATTGTCAGATAGTTGCATTCCATCGTTAGTGTTCTGTAGAATTGAAAATCTAGCATCTGAAGAAATGTAAAGAAATTCAGAAACAATGTTTAAATTTAATTGGAGGCCATTCTCTAAAAATGCAAAACAAATGTGACAGGCTCTAACTTCTGAAGGATATACAAGTCTGACTTGTTTATTGTTCAGCAATCATAAACGTCATGTGTATTTCAGACACCGCAAAGAAAGATTTCAGCAATCCTTTGCTGAAAGAGGAATGCTTGTTTTAGTACTCTGCTGAGGGAAGAATATTAAGCCTGAAAACATGACTGTAGTGTCAGCATCTACTTCAAAAAATCATATTTCTTGATGCTGGATGCAATAAGACATAGTTACTTAGAAGGTAGATGCTGCCATAGTTGCTAAGAGTGTTGTCATCTTGTCCGCACCTTCCTTCTCCAGTGGGTCTGTGCCTGTGACAGGTACAGGCAAAAAAAAAAGATAAAATTAATTTGAAGAGCATAAAGGAAAGGAAGCACAGTCATAGAAGGGCATAGTTGGAAAGGACCTTAAAGCCCATTTAGTTTCAACCATTGAAGCCATTGACCACAACACTTTGACTGCCACCATGCAACCAATTTGTTATCCCCCAAATAGCATACCCTCCAAATCCATCTCACTCCAATTTAGAGATAAGGATGTCATGTGAGACCATGTCAGAGGCCTTGCACAAGTGCAGGTAGATGACAACAGTTGCCTTTCCTTTGCCCATTGGTGCTGTCACCCTATCACAGAAGGCCACCAGATTGGTCAGGCATCATCTGCTCTTCATGAAGCTGTGCTCGCTGTCTTGGATCACCTCCTTATCTCTCATGTGCCTTAACATAGCAGGAGAATCAGCTCCCTGATCCCAGGCACAGATGTAAGGCTCACTAGTCTGTCGTTTCTCAAGTCTTCCTTTCTCCCTTTCTTGAAAATGGGAGTGATGTTTCCTTTTTTTTTTTTTTTTTTTTTAGTCTTCACCTGGCAGCCATGACTTCACAGATAGGATGGAGGGCAGCTTGGCAACCACATCAGGCAGTTTAACCAGAACTCTGGGGTGCTTGTCATCTGGTACCACAGACTTGTGCACATTCAGTCTCATGAGGTGGTCTCAGACTTCCTCTGCTCTTAGTCTGGGAGGGATTTTGCTCCCCCAGCCCTCACCTTGAGACTGAGGGATGTGAATGGTGTGGGAAGCCTGACTGACAGTGAAGAAAGACTAAGGCAAAGAACTCACTGAGTACCTCAGCCCTCTCCATAACTGCTGAAGCCAGTTTTCCCTTGTTATTTATCAGTAGGGGTACACTCTCCTCTGTCTTTCTGGCCAGTATAATGTAAAAACTCCTTGTAGTTTTTGATATCCCTTGTTCAGTTCCATCTGTGCCTCGTTCCAGTCCTGTTTCTGCATGTCCAGACAGCATCTCTTTATTCTTCCCAGGCCACCCATCCCTGCTTCCACAGCCTGTAACTTTCCATCTCTTTCCTCAGTTTGATCAGAATGTCCTTGTTCAGTCATGCCAGCTTCCTACCTCTTCTACTTGAGATTTTTATATGTATTTATATATTTTATTATTATTATTATTATTGTTTTTAAATATATATTATTTTTAGATATATTTATGCTGGGGATATGAACCTACTAAGGGTATATCTGTGGTGATGAGATCTTAGGTTCCGGTTCCTTTTCTCAGGATCACTCTGTAAATTACAGAATCACGAAATGGTTGAGGTTGGAAGGGACCTCTGGAGGTCATATTGTCCAGATTCCCCCTGCTCAAACAGGGCCATTTAGAGCAGGATGCCCAGAACCATGTCCAGGTGACTTTTGATGATCTCCAAGGATGGGTATCTCAATAGCCTTTCTAAAAAACCAGTGCCAGTGCTCAGTCATCATTCACAGTAAAGGAGTGCTTTCTGATATTCAGATGAAGTCTCCTGTGCTTCAGTTTTTGCCCTTTGCCTCTTATCCTGTCACTGAGCAGCACTGAAGAGCATGACTCTGACCTCTTTGCACCCTCCCTACAGGTATTTGTGTATGTTAAAAGTATTCCCCCTGAGTCTTCTCTTCTCCAAGCTGGAGTCCCAGCTCTCTTATCCTTTCCACGTAGGAGAGATCATAGAAAGATCATAGAATCATTATAGAATTATAGAATGATTTGGCTTGGAAGGGACCTGTAAGATCATCCAGTTCCAATCCCCCCATAGACAGGAACCTCCCTGTAGCCCAGGCTGCTCACAGCCCCATCTGGCCTGGCTTTGAGTTTTTCCAGAGGGTGGGCATTCACAACCTTGCTGGGCAACCTGTTTCAGCATTTCACCACCTTCACCTTCAGAATTTCTTTCTCATATCTAGTCTAAATTTACCCTCTTCCAGTTTAAAATGATTTCCCCTTGTCCAGTTGCTGCATGCCCTTATGGAAATCCCTCCCTGGCCTTCCTGTAGGGGAGAGATGTTTATAAGATGTTCCACTTCTTCCTCTGGCCTCTCTTTCATATATTTGTGTCTCTTTTTTTAATGAGGAGTCCAGAAGTAGATGCAGCACTTCAGGTGTGACCTCACCAGTGCTGAAGGGAAGGAACTCCTTCCTTGATGTGCTGTCGGTGCTTTTCCTAATGCAGCCCAGAATACCATTAGCCTTCTTTGTAGTGAGGACATACTGCTGCCTCATGTTCAGCTTAGTTTCTACCAGAAAACCACATCCTTCTCTGTAGAGCTGCTTTCCTGCTGGTGAGCCCTTAGCATATATTGGTGCATGGGTTTGTTCCTGCCCAGGTGCAGGACTTGGCACTTCCCACAAGACTCTATTAATGGTATGCAATTACCTGGGAACACGGGTATGTAACTGGTAATACCAGTTGGGTTCACAAAACATTACTCATTTTCTGATGTACATCAGAAAAAAACACAAACAGTTGTGTTTAGGGGCACTAGGAACCAAGACTGCTTACTAAAGAAGATTTAGTTTTGGCAAGTCTGGCTGTAAGGAGGTAGGAGTTAGGCTTTTAGAATATTCATAATCATTAAGCAGCTACAGGGTTTTTTTTGCCTATACGAAGGCAAATGTAATACTTAATTCTTAAGAACTATCCTCCAGGTTCTAGAAAATAATTTTATTATTGTAGTTCAATGCTTATTTCTGTTTTGTAGGTTGTATTAAATGTTCTTTGGAATGTTACCAACCAGGATTTTTTCTGATGACTTGGCAGGTTGTGGGCTGAGAAATATTTGTTTGTGCTTGCAGATATTTTTTTTATACAAAGAACGTGAGTTGTTGTACTTATTAGTGAATATCCAAAATATGGAAACAGTAGCTAAGTGAGAAGAATTATTTTGAGGTATTTTTGATCATTAAAAGAAGTATTAAGAGTATATTCTATTAGATTATTTGTCTTTTTATTGTTCTATTTTTTCAACTATCATTTTTTTTTTAACTCTATCATACTACATATTGGGCTACAGCTTGATACATCCTCACTAGATAAAGAGGAGGGGAAGGGGGGGCAGCATTTTAATCTGTTGTTTAGAAGTTGTTTGGGTTTTTTTTTAGAGATGTATTTAAGACTTCCATAAATTCATGAACAATGAACTCTGCTTCTTGTAACAGGGCACATCAGTCCTTTCTCTGTCAGAGCTGTCCAAGACTCCCCTCCAAAATGGTCTTTCTACTCCTCCACTTCCTTCATTAGAGGCTTCCAGTACCCGGCTCTCTCCTCCCAATGTTTCTGCTCTCCTGGATATTTCTCTGCCTGGACCACCTGAAGATGTACTTTCTCAAGGAGAACCTGCCACTCAAATCAGTGATTCTATCATTGAAATAGCTATAAGCTCTGGTCAATACAGTAAGTCTGAGTTTAGCTAAGGTCTTCTTGTTAACGTTAAAAATAATAATAATTAAAAAAAAATCCTTGTCATCTTGCATGTCAGCAGAAATTTTTTGGGCAGCTGTTTTTGAACTTTTCAAACACGTGTTGGAAATCCGTTGCGTGGCTGACCTGTCTTTTCTGATATATGTAGGTTGTTTCTTGTTTTTAATGTAACTTGGTGTGGTGTCCTGTGACTTTACCACGTTGACTGAAACAGTGACTCTTGACATTGGCTTACAGGTGAAGGTGTTTCTCTTTCTCCTGCAAAGCTGAATGGCAGTGACAGCTCCAAAAGTCTTCCGTCCCCATCCAGTAGTCCTCAACAGAACTGGATTGCCTCTCCCACCCACGACCCTCAGTGGTACCCCAACGACTCCACAGACTCGTCTCTCAGCAGCTTATTTTGTAAGTGCTGGTATATGAGGAAATGCATGTGTACAAAAAAAAAAAACAGACCCCCCCAAAAAAAAACAAACACAGAAAAACCCTGTGTTTATTGGAAGTGATCCTTTAGAAAATAGTTAAGTAGGACACTTGTGGAATTTTTCCCTTACTGTTTTGGGTTGTTGTTGTTGTTGTTTTTTTGCCTTGAATACATTTTCTTTCTCTTTGCAAATCTGTTCCTAAAACAATTCTATTGCTAAATTGGGGCATAAATTGAAGCCCATACCTTTGGGTGAATAATTCAGCAGTACTTCTTTGGAGTCTGCTTGGATCCTGACTCAGCAGTTGGTTGAGACATTTTGGGTGTTCTGCCAAAATGAAAAGGTGCCCTTGGCTCTGCTGCTGGAAAATAGGCTTCGCCCTGTGCTTGGTTAGCCTAGCTTCAGAGATGAGATCATTGAGTTTATTTGTTGGGGGAAGGTGGTTTTTTTGTTTGTTTGCTTGCCCTGGGTTTTTTGTTGTTGGTTTGTTTTTGTTTTTTTTTAGTTAAACTTAATGAGCCTGCACTTTGCTGATGGTGTTCATACTGGCAACATATAATTATAGGAGATGGAAGAGACAGTCATCCTTCATTTCTAGTTTCCTTGTCTTCTTTGTCCTCGCAGAGGCAAACTTTTCAGTGCAATGTCTTACTGATGTGCCTGTTCTTTATAGCAAGTTTCATATCCCCTGAAAAGGGACGAAAGATGTTGCCAACTCCTGTTGGGACTGCCAGTGGCACCTCCTTACTGGGACCTAGCCTTCTGGATGGAAACTCACGGGACTCTTTTGTATCACGGTCTCTGGCAGACGTAGCAGAGGTATGTAACCAAATTGCTTCCAGCTGTTTTTGCTTCCTTTTTTAGTACACTGTTATTGCATTTTGTCCATCAGATCTTCCTGAGGTACTTAAGACAAAGATGCTTTAATGTCTGTGCTGTAGCTTAAGAAAATAAGTTTACAGTCTTAAATGAATGATGCAAAATGGTCTCAGTAAGAGCTGTTGTGTGATACTGCTTTGGATAACTTCGACACAGGCTCTTTTTGCTGGAAAAGGTCATATTTGCCTTGTTGGATATAGCTTTGTTTTGACAGAGGGAGTTTTAATCCTCCCATTAATTCTTCTATTTTGTGTGTCCTACTTTATAGAACAGGAGTTGAAAAGACAAAGGATTAGAGAAGGATTAAATATTGATGCACCTACATTACAGTTGGAGGACTGGTAGAGAAAAAACAAATAGGCCCAGGAGAAAGAAGCATGAAAAATGTAGTTATCCTCTCTATTGGTAGAATTATGTTTGTTTTGAGGAGGTAGAGATAGACTCTGACTGCAGAAGCTACGAAGAAAAGTTTTATTACCCTGAGGATAACCACACAATTGAACAGGTCACCCAGAGAGGTTGTGTAACTTCTGTCTTGAGAACTTCTCAGGACTAGTGAGGGTAAAACCCCAAATAAGGTGATCTTTCCTCATGGGTGACCCTGCTTTGAGCAATCTGTTGACACTTCTTCAGGTCCCTTCCAATCTTAATTAACCTATGATTTACAGTCACTGATTCAGTGTAACAACATGTACAGAGTAATTTCATGGGTGCTTGTCCCAGGGGAAAGAAAATGTCATTCCTCTATTGGATTTGGATAAAGAAGTTCTATATAAACTTCGTAACCAGAAGCTGCAGAAATGTTGGTCCAGTGTTTCTTTGAGCTTCAGAATTTGTGCACAGCTCCATTTCCTGGTGTAAATACAAAGATTTTGCAAACTGAGAATCTGTAGAATGTGCACGTATCTGTGTTGATTAGCATGCATGCCTTTAATTTCTTTGTGGTTTTGAAGTGACAGTGCAGCCCTTGATCTTATAAACTGCCTTCAGAGGAAAATGGGTTAAGCCATAATTTTAGGCACTGCTGCTGCAGTGTTTTATTGCTGTTGTGGCAGATGCACGTTTGTATGGGAGTCTTTAGAGGAAGCAAGTGTCATTAAAAATAGTTTTAATGATGAGAGGATTCTGTAAGGCCTATTATTAGGTGTCCTGCAGAATCAAGTTTTATCTGCAAAAAAATGCAGGTATTAAATAGAATGCAATATATACAGCTTTTGTACAGCACCTTTACTAGTATAGCTTCATACTGAATTAAGGATGTGCAGGTGGGGCTCCTTCAGAGCCTTTTTCTTTTTTTTTTGAGAGGCTTACATTTGACCACACTTAAGAGCTATTCTCTAACTCAGATGAAATGAGACGAAGAGCATCTTTCATGTGAGGGGGGGGCTGGGAATGAAAGACAAGAGACAGTGGGCAAAAATTGAAACACATGAAAGACCATATAAACATTAGAAAACTTCTTTGCTCTGTGGGTTGTCAGAAACTGGAACGGGTTGCTTGGAGAGTTAACGGAGTCTCCATCTATGGAGATATTCAGAACCTGACTGGATGTGATCCTGGGCAATCTGTTCTTGTTGACCTGGCTTGAGCAGGGGAGTTGGACAGGGTGATCACAAGACCTCCCTTGCAACTTAACCAATTCTATGAAATTTCCACTGACATGTAACTCTTCTGTCATGTCTCTTACAGGTGGTGGATTCCCAGTTGGCTTGCATGATGAATGAAAACAGCATTGATTACATATCTCGTTTTAATGACCTTGCCCAGGAACTATCAATACCTGAGCCAACCCGCAGGGAGATTCTGTTTGATGGAGGAGGTGGTGGTCCCCCTATGGGGGATCTCTCCCAGTGAGTGTATGAGACCAGCAGGCTGGTGTAGACTGTTCAGCTTAAGTTGGAGCTTGCAGTGCTGGATCATGGCAAGAGCAGGTTGCAGAAGCTCAGTTGTCCCTGTCTTGGTGCACTTCTTTCTGAAGAAGCAGCATTGTCTTCAAAGGTCTGAAGAACTACTTGCAGGTCCTGGAATGTGCAATATACTGGGAACAACAAAATGTGGAATGATATTACAGAAAATAGTGTGTCCCCTGCATCAGTGGTATAAGATGGCAGGTTTGTGAGACAGTCCTGGACTTGTACTTTGGAATGGCCAAGGCAAGAAGCTCAAGCAGGAAAGGGTATTGCCAGAAGCTCCCCTACGTGAATTGTTTTTGCATAGTACTCAAAATACCATGATTTGGATTCCACACTGAAGTTGTGGAGAATGAAGGGGGTGGGTAGGTATGAAAACTATTTTGTGTCTTGACGTGTCCTTGTTGGCACTCTTTGTATGAATTCAGTCAAACTGAAATGTGTTGCATTCTCTTCAAAGATGCTGCAACTCTCTGATGCTTCATAGACCTTTATGTTTCTCTGGCTGTCTTTCTTTGACCATTCCAGCAGGGGCTTTCTTGTTTTGTAGGGGAGCTCTGCTTTACCCTTCAGCCAGATTGCATGGATCCCTGGGGAGTTAACTCTAGTTTTAAACCCCTTTACACATCACAGTCATCCTTCTGACTGCATTCACGTTCTTCACCTTTGAGATTCTTCACCACGTTGCACAGTTCACCCCAGGAGTTGGAGAGTGCTTTTCCACTTTCCACGAGGAACAGTTGCTTTTCATGTCAGGAAACACTGCAAAAGAGCTTATCACTATGGAAGCTTTGTCATTAGTTTTGGCTGTGCTGGAAACCTGTATATATTGCTATCTTTCTCAAAAAAAAAAAAAGCAAAAAAAAGCAAGCGCTGAGAATTTTCCCAGGAGAGGAAATAGGAAAGAGTAATGTAATCTATAGATAAAAAATATTTTAATGTTCAAGCTGTTGAAATCTGTCTTGTGTCATGAAGAGAAAAGGTGTCGAGTCCTAGCTTAATCCCTTAGTTCCTCCTTGTTCTATGAATTCCAGGTGCTCTGTAGTACCTCAGGGCATCTTTTTTTTTTATTGTTGCTCCCAGGCACTGATGGATCTGGAACTCCCTCTGCTAAATCCCTATGCATTTAATGATAGTGTTTCAACATCTGAAAGACCCAGATCCTGATTCCAGCTGGTTGAAAGGAATCTAAAGTTACTTTTTTTGCAGTTGGTTTTTACTTCAATTCTACCTTTATAACTCAGGAGACTTTTCCTATTTCCTTTCCTACCAGTTTTGAGAGAGAGTACCTTTCTGTGCCCCTTTGTTTAGCACTTGTCTGTTCTCCAGTGAGAGGCTGTCCTCTGGCTGTTGTAAGTTGCTCTGAAATTATCCAAGGGGACAGTCCTATATAAACCTCAACTTTATATTATTACTAAATAAAGAAAACTTCCCCATTTCTTAGGCATTTATCAGGGGTTCACTTTCCCAACTTGCACTATACTCGGTGGATGGAATTCTGCCTGCCTGCCTTTAGATGCTTTTACAAGGCATTTGACTGAGACTTTCTGCTTGTAATCTTGCTCATGATGCACTGGTGGCATTTGCTGTTTTCCCATTTTACCCTGCTTACATAGATTTTGGTTTACTGCTACATAGTTTGCCTTATGCTCTTATCGTTTAGGGAAAACGTGACGAGTTTTCTGAGATACCTTTTGTGCAGCCCAGAGCAACTTTACTGATGTCAGTCAGGAAGTCATGAGATTTATATGACATTCCAAGGCACCACATATGATTGCTGCATTCTCTGGCATAGGAACCATGGACCTGTGTAAAAACCAGCAGTTGTTCCCAGCAGGGAGTCAGGCTTATATTAGTAGCAGGAAGATGGTCATGACTAGAAAAACGGAGTATTTCATACCTGTGGGCTAACTTTCTGTGCTGGCCATGTGTCACGTGGGATGTTCTCTGGTCTTTATTTCTTTCATTATCCTTACAGAGTGTTGTTTGAGAATGGTGATGCGATTATCAGGAAACTTGGAATTTAAAATCTCAAACGATATCAGAAGAGTGGGTGCTGAGGATTATGTGATTCTGAGCATTCATCCTTGTTATGAAGAGTATATCTATTAATCTCGAGTCACTCCCTCCAAAACATGATAAGTCTTGCTAAAAATTGAGCTATATTTTGATTTAGTCCTGCCAAAGTGTCTCCATTTGGCTTTGGCTTCATATATTAGTAGTGCTGGTTATCATACATGCTGTATCTCCAAAAACCCTTCAGCCATGCAGGACAGAAGCAGAGGCTCCTCGTGTAGCTCGGGCTGTGGATTACAGGACATGCAGGTGGAGATGTGATGTATTCCAAGCAAGTACTGTAACAATAAAAAGTCTGAACTTAAACTTCAGAATTGTGAAAGACCAGCTTGGTGGTCTCTAAATTACGCAGATAGCTTGACAAACATTTCATCTTCTCAATCCATGCCACTAGTTAAGTGGATATGTGCTAATTTTGACTCTTAGATTGCCCAGAGGTGCTGCCAGCGTTGCTGCACCACATGGCAGAGCGTTTCATCAAGGTCTGTGAAGAGTTTCTGCCACCTGATGCAGGGAGCTGTCAAGCTGTCCCTTCTCAGCCCATTCAGTTGCCATAGAGGAAAAAGAATAATGTCAAAATAGTGGCTATTTCTAATGCTGCTCCGAGATCAGAGCGTTTTAACATGCTGGACCCTTGCAAGTAGGCTTGGAGCACTGAGTAATAACAAAGTGGAAATGACAGAAGTCGGTTCAGCACCAACACTTTTATGGTTAGAAATGTGTTTAGCATCAGCCTCTTAAAAATTCTGATGACAAAACATCCTTTCTTTTACCAGAATCTCTTGATGTGGTCCTGTCTTTTCAGACTGTGGTTCCTAAAGGCTCCTGCCTTCCGTATTTGGCTTCTGACTTCAGAAGTGCAGTGCTCTGCAAACAGCATGTCAATAACTAAGCCCTTTCAGGACAATAAAGCTTTATCAGGGAGAAACTTGACAGTAACTTAAATCGTTGTGATAATTCAGAATCAGTGCAGAACTCGTTACCCTTATCATATGGAAAGTCACTTAAACACACATCTGACTGACCTCTGTATTCTCTGTGCTTTACATACCAACTGTCAGCAGTTTGTGCCTAAGGGAAAAACTGGTGGGTGGATGTGTGTGTACACGTGTGTGCACATGTGTGTGTGTGCACACATACATACTGCTAAAAGCCAAAACTTTTGTTTCAGTTTTAATTTTTGCAGCTTCCCTGACAGAAGTAAGAGGATTTGTGTTTGTAACGATGTCAGCTTATCTTAAGCAACCCTTCAAGCAAGCTGTGCTGACATTTGGGTAGGATTGTTCGAATGAAACATAACTTTGTCAGCTTAATAGCTGCCTGCTACACTTGGGACAGTTGAAGAGGACAAATGGACACTAAGAACCTCCAGTTCTGGTATTAATTGCTGTAAGGCTTTAGTTTTTTACTA
Organism: Phasianus colchicus; assembly: GCF_987193195.1. Classification (NCBI taxonomy): domain Eukaryota; kingdom Metazoa; phylum Chordata; class Aves; order Galliformes; family Phasianidae; genus Phasianus; species Phasianus colchicus. The sequence goes on along the minus strand of NC_143451.1, from coordinate 2,266,619 downwards.
GTTCTACTTGTAAACCTCTGCTAGGTTTGCTCCATGCTGGTTTAGTGACTGTATGTACAGTGCAGGAGCACTGAGTGGCTCAGCAAGGTATTTTTGTTGTAACAGCCTGGGTGAAAAGCAGTTCTGCCCCCAGAGAATCAGCTGCTGTGCTGCAGTGCTCTTTCTTCTGGGTGCTGCACCCCGATGAGCCACGCAGTTCATTTTATCCTTTATCACTAAATCTACTAAGCATAGGAATACTAATTGTTTTTAGTATGGCTTTGTTAAGCCTTCCTTGACACCCCTGTTTATATTTCTAAATTGAATTAAGTAGCTTGGATCAAATCTAAACTTACAGACCATCTCATGTACTGACTCACAGATCCCGGAGTGGAGATTAAGTTGCATTTTGGTTTTCACTCTCAAACTTCGGATGCATTTATAAAGGAAAGTACTGCACTTTTTTTTTTTTTTAACTTTTTCAAACCTTTGAATCTCTTAATTTCAAAACAATTTGTAAATGTTAACTAAGTGAAACCTTGGCAAGCACTACGGCGATAAGTTATCATTAATTATTGAAACGTGATAACTGCTTTAGAGCTTATGGTTCTGGCAGCAAAATTTAATGCTGTTTCTTTTAATAATAGTTAAGCCATATCATCTAAGGTTTCTGGCTTGTTTGAGATGTGAATTTGTTTTATAGATTATAAATATACCTATATAGTGTATGTATAAAGCAGAATGCTTGTCCTTACTGATTATTTTTTTGTACCATATTGTAAATTATATTATTTATTCTTTACCAATTTTGGAAAAAGGTGTTTTGGTTATTTAATATAATATACAAAAGCTGTTAAACTTCCTCTGTTTAAATTTCCAATTCAACTTGTAAAGCTGTTTTTATTCTTGTGCATAAATACATACTAATACTTGGTCTAACTCATGTCCAGTGTGTTCCCTGCAGTTCATGGCCTATCAGCTTCCCATTTAACCTCTATTTACAGTGTGAATAATTACCATTCATATCTCCCATCCCAGAATTCCCTGGATTTTCATGATGAGAATGTTTTCATTTGGGGCTGTAGTTCTTTTAGTACCTTCCAGCTTCCATCCCCAGTAGTGTTCTCTAATTGTTAACGTCAGAAATAAGTCCAACCAGAGGCTTCTCTGTCCTGACTCTCCTGTGCAGGACACTGGTCACCACTAACAAGGGTTGGGGGGAGGAAGGAGGAGGAGTCTATTTTGATTTTTGATTCTTCCCCCACCCAAACACACTCACCCCAGTACATCTTCAGTATCAGATGAGCAGGAGCTTGGAATGGAGGTGTTGTGCTGTTGCGTTTATGTCCATAACTCTGGAGGAAACCCACCCTGAGGCAGCAAAGGCATTACCAGCAGCTGTGCAGCTTCAGCAGAGCTCTTCAAGGCTGCTGGTGGCTCACCCTGCTTCCAGCAACCAGAGGACTCCTGAAGTGCCTTTCAGCCTGAATTATCCTATGCTGCCTTTCCCATTTCTGATTCCTTTTTCATACCTGTTTCAGCAAATCAGAAAGCACAAGGGTAGTCCTGGGAGAAGAATGAAGCACATCTTCAGAGGCATGATGCCCCCCGCCTCATCTCAGGGGTGAGGATTCAGCTCCCATCCGTGTGCTGGAAGGCACAGCCCTGTGAGCTCAGCTGCTCCTTTCTGAGAAATCTTCAGCTCTTCCCAACAGCGTTGGGAAAAGGAGCTTGGTGTGCTGATGGACAGTTGGCTGAATGTGAGCCAGCAATGCCCAGCTGGCCAAGAAGGCCAATGGCATCCTGCCTTGGATCAGGAATGGTGTGGTGAGCAGGACTGGGGAAGTCATCCTGCCCCTGTACTCAGCACTGGTGAGGCCTCACCTTGAGCACTGTGTTCAGTTTTGGGCACCTCAATACAGAAAGGACGTGGAGGTGCTGAAGCAGGGCCAAAGAAGGGCAGCAAGGCTGTGAGGGGCTTGGAGAATATGGCCTATGAGGAGAGACTGAAGGAACTGGGGCTGTTTAATCTGGGGAAGAGGAGGCTGAGGGGAGACCTGACTGCTCTCTTCCAATACCTGAAAGGTGACAACAGCAGAGCAGGGCTGGTCTGTTCTCACTGGTGACAGGACCAGGGGAAGTGGCCTCAAGTTTCACCAGGGAGGGTTAGGTTGGATATCAGGAAAAGCTTTACAAAAAGGGTGGTTAAGCACTGGTTGAGCTCCCCACGGAGGTGTTTGAGTCACCATCCCTGGATGTGTTTAAAATCCCTTTGGATGTGGTGCTCAGGGCCGTGATTTAGGGGTGGGCTGTTAGAGTTAGGGTGTGTGGTTGGGTTGTGGCTGGACTCCATGATCCTTAAGGACTTTTCCAACCTGAGCAATTCTACGGTTCTGATTCGCCCACAGAACCCTCCCCGCCCCCCTCCCGGCGCTGTCCGGCCCCCGCTGCCCCTTTAAATCTCCTCCTCGCTCGCCCCGCCCTTCCCCTTCGCTCCGTTGTTCCCTGATTGACACGCGGAGCTGCCAATGGGAGCCGGCCGGGCCCGGCGCCGGCGCGTGCCGCGTTCAAGCTTCCCTCCCGCTGCGAGGCGCTCAGGCTGGGCGGGACCCCGAGAGGGGCGAACCGGCTCCGATAGGCTGCTCGCCTTGTTGGACAGCGGCAATCACCAACCGCGGGGCGGGGCGGGGCGCTACCCGCTCCCCAGGCGGCCGAGGAGGAGCGCCGCGCGGCTCGCACTCTCGCATCATGTTCCAGGGCCCCGAGGCCGAGCCGGCCAAGCCCAGCTCCAGGTGAGGCGGCCGGGGGCCGCTGGGCGGTGCGGGCTCCTCGGTTCGGGGCTCGGTGCGGGTCGGCGGCGCGCGGGGGGCTTCGGCCGGGGCGCGGCGCCGAGGGGCGGCGGCCGGGGGGGTGCGGCCGCGTTCCGGGGGCTCCGGCGCCGCGCCGCGGGAAGCGGCCGCGGGTTCGTCGTTCCCGGTTCGTCGTTCCCTCGCGGAGCCGCGTCGCGCCCCGGCTGCGGGCTGGGCGCCGCTCCCCGGCCCGCCTTTGTCCCGCGCGGCGGGTAGCCGGGCTCCGCCCTGAGCGGCCGCGGGGATCTGAACGGAGCTTTGTTTGTTGGTAACGCGCGGCGTCCTGCGCCGCTCGCCGCGGGGCGCTTCCAGGTCGAGCAGCCCTGCGGCCGCCGCCGGGAGAGGCGCGGAGCTCCGCGACGTTTGTTTCCGTGGATCGTCGGTTCGTAGAGGCGTTGGAGTCGGAAATGCCCCTCGGAGCCATCCGGTCCCGCTCCCCCGCTGGGAACTGGAGCGCCTGCAGCTCCGCCGGCTGCGCGGAGCCCAGCAGCCTGACCGCGGTGTTTGCGGTGCCTCCCTGGGCGCCTCGTGCCACTGCTTCGCTGCCCGTGTTGTAGCGAACTTCTTCACAGAGTCACAGAATGGCCAGGGTTGGAAGGGACCTCAAGGATCACGAATCTCCAACCCCCTGCCACATGCAGGGCCACCAACCATCCCACCTAATGCTGGACCAGACTGCCCAGGGCCCCATCCAACCTGGCCTTGAACACCTCCAGGGATGGACGGGGCATCCACAGCCTCTCTGGGCAGCTGTTCCAGCACCTCACCACTCTCCCTGTAGAGAATTTCCCCCTGATGTTCAACCTAAATCTCCCTTCCCTCAGCTTAAAACCATTTCCCCTTGTCCTGCTGTCACTCACCCTTTCAAAGAGTTGATTCCCCTCCTGTTTGTAGGCTCCCTTTAGGTACCGAAAGGCTGCAATGAGGTCACCCCACAGCCTTCTTTTCTCCAGGCTGAAAATCGTTTCCCCTTGTCCTGTCACGGCAGTCCCTGCTAAAAGATCCATCCTTTCTTTCTTACGGCCTCCCTTTAGATGCTGAATGCTGCTCTCAGCTCTCCCTGCAGCCTTTTCCATGCTGCACAGCCCCAGCTCTCAGCCTGTCCCACGTGGGAGGAGGTGTTCGATCCTTTCATCAATTGTGGCTCTTTTCCGGTGTGTGAGCAGCTTCCGAACTGCTGTGCCAAAAATGCTGAATGTTGTCCTTATTGTTAGCCTTGCTAACACGACAGCGTGGCACACGTTCTGCCCTCCTCTCCACCAGCATCACTGCGGCGTGCTGCAGGGCTTTCGGGTCAGTAGCATAACTGCTCTGAAGTTTGCTGTTTGTTTGTAAGACAGGTGAGCTGTTCAGTGAGCAAGGAGCCTGCAGTGACCCACCAGCAGAAGCTGACCAGCAGCTTTCTGGTCTTTGCTTCAGAGCTTGTTGTTCCACACCTTGGCGTTTGTCTTCTCCTCGCTGGCATAGCGGTGGTCTCTGGTGTGGAATGCAGCTCTTCTCTTTTACCTTCTTTCATAGAACTGTCTGAGAACCAGCAGGGCTTCAGCGTTCAACTTCCAGATGTACATAACTGTAGGTGTGTGATTTATATAAATATAGGTGGGTAGACACAGTGTTGAAGTAATGGATAAGCCCTGGAGCTCCTTCCATAGCTTGGCTGAAAGGCTTAATTGGGAAAGAATGTTCAAATTCAGTGTTTGAATGCAGAAAAAAAGCCCACAAGACCTGATTAAAATTCTTCAAGCCTGCTAGGAGGGAACAAAGCAATTAATAGAGGCTTTTATACATACAGGGCAGGTTCGTAGTTTGGCTGCTTGAGATGAATTGACAGACTTCCAGTTAACTGGGGGTGCTTAATTTCCATGTTTAAACTACTTCTCTCTTCCTTTCAGCTTCTGTGGTAGCATACTCAGGTTAGTACACCTAGAGCTCAGATAAGAGTAAGTGCATAGAAATAGCTGAAGTGATTGGAAGTCAGAAATCACCCCAGTTCTGTGAGGTAGCAGCAGGCTTACTGCTTTAACCACAGCCCCTTCTCAGACTTGTCTTGTTTGTTCTTGTTGCCTTTGTTCTCCATTCTGTCTCCCAAATTTAAGTACTCGAAGTGCTTCTTACACATTTCCATCATTCACAACAGTCTAGAAAATGTAACTTGCCCATGTGATGTATGCTTTAATAGCAATTTTAGATCTCCTGAAGTGTATGGAAAGCCTGTAGAGTAGTTAGATCCATAGCGTGTCGAACACTGTCCTGTACATCAGCCTTCTGCTCAGGTCCTGTCTGCACAGCTTTTAGTTGCTTCCTCAAACTCAAGAGGTTTATGGAAGCCAGCTGTGCTAAGGGCTGGAGTGCTGGAATTGGCCAGTAAAGGCAAGATCCTTCTGAGGTTGCTTCTGTTATAAATAAACTACTCCCAGACCAAAATGGGAACTGCTGTCTCCCTCCTCACAAAGAGAACAGAACTGCTTTGTGCATCCCGACGTACTGACAGAGCCCATTTCCTGATGGGGCAGCTGATATCTCAGCTTTTGCGGGATTAAATCTTAATGAAAGATGTTGGCTGAGAGGAGCCCCTTCTTACACCTGATATCTGCACTGGCTGCCCTCTGCTGCAGATGATGGAGTGCTGTGCTGTGTTGCATTGTTAATTCACTGACATTTGAATTCTGTTCATCTAGAGGGGTGGTGTTAAAGATCCTGTAATTTATTACTGCTTTCTTTGTATAAAAGGAGAGGTTTGTTAGGGTCCAGATCAGGTGTTTGGAGTAGAAGAGGTGTAATTGAGCTGCTAGCTTTGCTCAGCTTCTAAGATTGCAGATAATTGATCAAGTAGATACAACTGTGAAGGTGGGTTTCAATGCCTGTGTTGGCATTGCTGTGCTTTTTCTGTGGATTTTCCAATCAGTTCCACTTGCACTGCTCCCAGGTAATGGTTCTCTTCTCTTTCAGGACAGGACACAGCGTTGGACAGGGCATTGTAATTAGCTGTCGGCTTATTTAATGGCAAGCATGACTTTTGGTAGATTTCAATAAGTCAATCAATTTCTAATATAATCTTCAATTTTAATGGGATCTCTTTGCTATTCCTGTAGTGCAGAACTTTGATCTCAGTGGTTTTGCATCAACAACTGAAAACTTATCTTCTTGCATCTTCATTTCTGTTGTCAACTCTGCAGCACCTAATATCATACCTGATGGTTGAAACCAGAACATTTTCAGTAGTGATGTCTGACTCTGTTTGTCTAACTTTTACTTGTAAAAATTTGTTTGAACCACATGAGATGCAAAGTCAATAAATGAAGCTCAGCAGAAAAGTCCGATGCTGTAATTAATGGCTTGTTTTCAGGAGAAGATTTCTGACCCTGGTTTGTGTCTTAATCCCATGTTGTGTCTGGCAGACCACAGGCAGCACACTGGTGCCACTGTTGGACCATTTCAGGTTACAGCTGAGGAGGTGGGCAGTGCCTGTGTGAAACTTGAGAATATTTTATTAGGACATCTGCTGAAAAGTAGATATTTCATGGGCTTGGATTTGTCTGAAGTAAATTCAAATCAGAGTAGTTAATCGTGGCCTACAGGAGAGAATGTGGAGGAGGGCATCAAATATGTTTCCAAACAGACATTCATCTCTTGCTTCCCTCCTTCTGTGCTGCAGGGTTCTGAAGCCCCCTGGAGGAGGGTCCAGTAACCTCTTTGGAAGTGCAGAAGAAGTTTCTTCTTCCAGCAAGCCACACCGAATGGCATCCAATATCTTTGGAGCATCAGAAGAACCACAGAATCTTCCGAAAAGAACAAACCCTCCAGGTAAGGGCAGCCACTCCCACAGCATGGCTGGGCTCTGAATTGCTGAGCAGAGCTGGGTTTGTGCTGCTGCTGTGGAATGCTGTTGTCTGATGTCATGTTTTTACAGCATGATTGGGCCTGAGCACTAAATCTATTCACATACATGAAGGTATGAATATTTCAGTGACTTCCATATTCATAGGCTTTTTAGCACATCAAGGCCAGTTCTTTCTGAGTTGAGGCCTAGGAAGTGATGAAAGGAAGCTGATTCTATTCTAGAGCTCTGTTGTCAGCTGGCTGCCCTGAGTACAGCTGTGAATCTGAGATCTCTATTGAATTCTTGTAACAAAGGATTTCAAAGGGTATCTTCAGGTAAGAGAAAATCAGTCTGTAGCTAGTAAGGTTCCAGAAGTCTTTGAATTGTTACTTTTTTTTTTTTTAATAGTTTGGTAAAACCAAGTCACCTGAAAAAAAACAAAACCGTCTGTTTTTCAGGGGGAAAAGAAAGTGGTATTTTTGAGGATTCTGGTACAGCTCAGCCTCGTCCACGTATGAATCCACCCGGTGGGAAGACAAGTGATATCTTTGGCTCTCCAGTATCTACCAACGTTGTGCGAGCACACCCAAACAAGCCTAAGGTATTGGTTGGCTCTCACTGGACCAAGGGGCTGGCAGCCCAGTGAGTCTGGAGTCTGCTCAGCCATACAGCAATGCCTGTTGTTCTTGAGGTGACAAACCTAAATGATGCATGGGGTGACTTCAGATTGGACACTTAGTCCTGAAATCTCTTTTAATAGTTTATCTGTGGTGTGTTGGTTCTCAACGCGCTGACAGTTGGTGATAAAACTGTTAATTGCTCTTAATAACTGTGTTAAAAAAAAAAGTGCTTCTGAGTGGTTTGGTTTTAGGTGAGGTTTGGCTGGAGCTTTCGTGTCACACAGGTGAGAGATCTTTTAAGATGGGTAAGAGGTTTTTCTCTTTACTCTGCAGTTTGGCAGAGGTGATGTTGACACCCACTCTGGCAAGCCAGTGAATATCAGTGAGCTGCAGTGACCTTGCTGTCATCTTCACCTCTTCCAAATACATGCATCTGCATTCACTGTGAAAGAGCTCCAGCAGGAGATTAAGCTGAAGTGACCAATATGAGAAAACTAACTGAAGGTCAGCTATGAGTGCCAGATCTGCCGTGGTTCTGTGATGTCAGATGAACGCATATCTTGCTACATCAGTTATTATTTGTCACTTTGAAAGCTGGAATGTGGAACAGTTGGAGAGGCTTGTGGTTGCAACCATATCTGAGTTTTGAAAAATTAAAAAAAAAAAGTAAACTTTGCAAATTATATTCAGCTTTTGTGTTCAAAAGCTCTTTGTTTTGGTTAACTACTGCTGCTTTCCTGGAAGTTGGTACTTGTGAAGGAAGGAGTGATTGCTGTGTTTCAGTGGTTCTGAGATGTCAGGTACCTGCAGTGCAGCTGACACTCCTAATGATGGGAATGTACTAGCAGCCTCATTTTTCCTGGAACCCTAGGAAAGAAAGATTGCACCAATTTAGTTTTCTCTATTTTCCCCCTTAAATTTGAAGATGCTGGTCGTGGGCTCTCACCTAACTTTTAATGTGAGATCTGTAGTTTATTTGGGAGGCATTGGGTGATAAGGGAGGAAGGAAAGAAAGGCTGTGTTGGGAGTAGTGCTGCCAAAGTAGGAAAGTGCTTTTTGTTCCTCTGTACCCATCTGCTCTATGACTCCTCAGCTTTTTTTAAGTGTAACATTTTAATTCCCATGAATTCCTGTCTAAATGAAGGACGAACCTTTGGAAACTCCTATGAGTTTAGCTACAGCATTGGTGTGATGGGAAATACAGGAGATTGCAACTTGCAGTGATTGTAGCAAATGAGTTTTTGTGGGTGGGGATAACAGGGAAACTTTTCTGAAGAATTGTTGTGCGTTTCTGATGATCAATTAATGTTGTTGGGAAAGTGGTCTCAAAAGCCTTTAATTACTGTCCTGCTTGGGTCGCTGTTGATGCCTGCCTACAACAGGAGCTGCTACTTACCAGTGTGAGTGCTGCAGGGCTGCTTGTGTTCTAGCTGCTCTGGGTTAAGAATTGACTTCTCTGAAGTGATATTAGGTATTTGTCAAGTGTGCTAATTGGAATCATAGAATTGTTGAATTGGAAGGGACCCTTAAAGGCCATCTATTCTAACACCCCTGCAGTGAACAGGGACAATTCTTGGCCTTTGGGCTGAGCTGTCTATCAGCAGGTTTTAAGCATCTGAAGAGTTAATGTAATGTTTCCACTTGTTTCAGTGAATTGTCTGAGATGTGCACCTGAACGTAAAGTAGAAGTTAACTTTGAGAGTTTAATTCTAGTAGTGCTTTTGGGATTACGCCGGGGTGGGGGGATGCAGGGCTGTGCACAGTGTCTGTGGCCATCAGCTCTTACCACGATAAACAAGTGGACTTTGGTCAGAAACAAAGCAAAGTCTTCTGAAGATTCTGTGACAGGGTTACTGTTTGAGAACAGTGCTATACTAAGGTTGTTTCTGGTTTCATTGCAGGATCACATCGTCTTGAAGGAAGACGAAACACCAAAGAAGCCAGAAGGTCAGCAAGAGAAACTGTTGTTTTTGAGAATATGTACTCTGAGGGATAGCTTCTTGGGCTTCCTCTTAAAAACATAAGTCTAACACCAGAGGTTAGCATAATATAGCAGAGAGGTTTTCCTTCTCAGTCAGAAACTGAGTCATATGACTTCAGGGAAATTGACCTCTTCCTCTTATTGAGGAGAACATCACATGCATGAGTCTTGATAACGTGTACAGTGTGCGTATATACCTTGCTTGGTACCATATTGATACTGTAGATAGAGATACATCTGCATATTTATAAAACACCCTAATAGATTCTTTCTTTCTCCTTTGCCATCTCCTACAAGTGTGTAATCTAGACATCCTCTAGCTGTAAACAACAAATAACTGACTGACAAAATGTGCTGTTGCTCTGCTAATTATAGTTAAGGAATGATGAGTGCGTGGTTTTCGGGCTTGATATGACAGAATTGCTTGGTATGTTGCATCTCTTAATTGCCTGAAAGTGCCAAAATAATTCTGAAGGTACATTGCTTAGCCTACATATCTTTTCTAGAGATACTGCTTAAGGAAGGAAACTACTACAAAAGTGAAATTCTTTCCTGGTATCTGTTTCCTTCAGTAAAGATGAATAGGTATAAACCATGTCCTTGGTGTGCTGTGGATGGGAGACATTGGGAAGAACTCTGTCTACTTGGGAAGACACGTACAAAAAGTGCTGCTTCACTAAAGTGTGCAAGTTGGTCTGATCCTTTTTTTCTTTTTATTCAGCTGCAGAAAATAACAAACCACAGCTGGAAGATGGTGGCGAGAAAAAAGATGTGGGCAAAGAGGAGCGATGCAAGGAGCCAGAACCCAAGATAGACAATCATGAGCCCAGATTAGGGCCGAGGCCACGCTCACACAACAAAGTTCTCAATCCCCCGGGTGGAAAATCTAGCATTGCATTCTATTAGGGTCATCTGTTCACTTTCACTAACGGAGTCTGCACAGAAACTCTGGTTTGTGGTTGCAAGGTCAGTTTTCAGGGTATTGTTTGTGGATAGATCCTTAGGCTGATGGATGAGGGTTGTGCTAAAGTGTGTGGAAAAGAAAACTGATGATCTGGGGAGGGAGGGCTGAGGGAGGGAAGGGATGCCCTGTGGAAGACAGGAGTATGGGACTGCCTAGGTGGGTGGTGGAGGGGAACATTAGTGTAACTTTGTGAAAGAGCAGTGCTACCTTGTGGTGAGTTCATTGGGCTAGCAAGTGGCTCAGGACATGCTGGTGGAACTAGGCTTCTCTGTACAGTCAACGTGTAAGGCGTTGTGAATGGGTAGGGACCTGGAGGTCACATCTGGAATATTTTGAAGCAAAGCAGGTAGGCTGAGCTTTGTTCTTGGCAGTGGGAGACAGCTTCACAGTGTGAGTTGACTTGCAGTCACTTTAATGTAAATAGTTCCACTGGAACAACTAGTGCTGCCGTGTTCCTGAGAGACTTTAGTCTTTGGTTCTCTTTCCTTTCTTGCTTCACAGCATGTGATTGCTGATATGAGGGCAAAACATGCTGAAGGTCTCTTTTATACTCTCATAAATCACCATATGTTAATAAATATCTTGATTTATTTTTTTTCCCCTCCCCAGAGCATTCAGGCCTTTCTTCTGCCTTCAGTAATCTGCTGATTACTATGAGTAGCTCTAGCTAAATGATAACACCAATCCAGTGTACTGCTTCATGTAGGTGCTTCTAGAAGTCTTTAAATGAAAGTATCATGGTTGAGTGCTTGCACGCTTTATGGAAAAGGTATGAGTGCAAGCAGTTGCTTAATAGTACTCTCTGAACAGAAACAACATCTGATCTACAGTTACTGTAGAAAATGTGTGAGATGTCTAGCCAGCTGGCTTTGATAGCCCAACCTGTATAGAAATGCCTTAGTTTCTGCAATGGTTTTTTACTTTTGTACGCTGCGGAAACCAGGACTGTGATGCTGTCTTCACCACGGTGCATTTTTTCGTTTGCCTGTGCTGACTCTGTTAGTGAATGCTCTCGTCTTCAGTCAGCCTCGCATTTGCCTTTGACTGCCTCAGATTTTTGTTGCTAAGGAAGAAAGCTATTTGAATTCTTCCCAAACCATGATTGTAGTTGTTTTGAGTCATACTGTAGACTATCCTAGTTGGAGAAGCAAAGACAATACAGACTTTTTGTTTATGCTGGCTTTCTTAAATCATGTTTGGAAGATGTGCGTTTATTGAACAAGAGTATGTGGGGAGGGCAGCTCCCACCATTGATTTTCTGAATGGGCTTTCTGATCATATTCAGAGCTTTCTTATTTGAATGTCAAATTAAGTGCTTAGACAGTTCAGTGTATTTAGTAGTGACTTTTTAAAATTGACATTTGCAAACAGGAGTTGTTCAGGTTCACCAAAGAACAAGTGGCCTTATCTGAGTATATTCACTGCTGTTCTAGCCCAGGTTCCCTGAAAATTGCTGCTGTTTAGGGGGAACTTTCTCTGGGTGAGGTGCTAAAAAACACTCTTGATTATGGTGCTTATTAGTCTGTTCTGTTTATAGTCTGCTCTGCTTAGTTTGTCAGAAGTGGTGGATGACTGTGTGAAGACTTAGTTGTCTTTTCAGATTGTGAAAGTGAAATATGTGAGGCAATACGAAGGATCTAAATACCATGGAAAGGAGGAATTCCAAAGCTTCTGTGTCTTTCACGTGGATTTGGGGCTCTCTGTTGTTTGGCTCCCTTGAAGAACAACACAAGGATTCTAACATAAACCTTATATTGCATTTATGCTACTTCCAAACATGTATTTCTTAGCAGCTTTTATCAAGTCTGTGCTGCCATGCCTCTGGCTGAGCTTCAATCACTTGTGTTTCAATACCTTGTTCCATACTTGACAAGGTTTTAAGAGGTTACTACATTAAAAAAAAACAAAAAAAAACTCAACCAGAAGCTGCTTTCTGCATTAAAAGATCTGGTACAATTGATGTTATCTCTAATACTGAGCTTAGGTTTGTCATCTTTTAGTGCATTGGCTACAGTGCCTGTCTTTTAAACAGACTTCAGACTGGGCCTTTACATTGGTTAGTTTGTTTCCTATCTAAACCGTGTCTCCAGTTCTTCAAGTGAACCTGTTAAGAGCCTTTCTCTGCCACAAAAGATGATTTGAAATCAAATGATGAATCATGCACTTGTCAATAAACCTCTGTATTTTGCTACTTCACCGTGTGCTGTAGATGTGTGCTCTTATAAATTAATTGGTGGTGTAGCTGAATGACACTGAATTTTATCTGAAATTGGAAAAGTTGCACAAAGCTCTTGGGCCTTCCGTAATGTAAAGCTTTGGAGATGTCACCCTACCTGAGGTTGCTCATGAGAAAACATCTCTTACCCCTGGGGAGTTAAGGCATGCAGCAAGGGTGGGCTAGTCAGGCTTATTTTTTGGGGGGGAGATAACATTTCGTGTTCTCCACAATACAGGAATGCTGTTGTGCTCTTCAGTGTTGGTTTGAATATTCAAATATTTTTAATATTTAAGTCTTATTTGTAGTACAGTGTAATAGCTCCCCTTAAGCAGAGGATTCTCTTTATGTGAAGAAGTTGTACTCCTACATCTATACTTCCAGTGAGTGTAAAACTGCCCTCCTGTGCCATGTTATCTCTGCCAAAAGAACGGGGTGACCATCATTTCAGTTCAGGTGAGTTGGACGTGGTGGCTTCTCAGCGAGGCTGTCTGCTGATATTATGCCTTAAGTTTCAGGCTGTGATGCCCTGCAGAGCCTCTCACTTAGCACCTGTTACTAGTCATTTTTCTATTCTGCACGGAGAAATTTGCCACTTACAGTTAAAAACTCTTCTCTCAAGTATGCACAGTGCTTTGGATAGGATCTTTGTGTGAGAACCTGTGAATGTCCTTGATGCTTGTTGCACTGGTAACAAGAGATTGTCCTTGTAGACTACAGAACAGTTTCATTTCACAGCTCTGCACATAACTTCATTACTTTGCCCCTGAATTGAGGATTTGAAGCATCCTTGGCGTAGATTGTTATCCAGGTTACTGGTCCAGTTGTGGAAGGAAAATGCAAATATGTCTTATGTTGAATCAAGATCAGTGCAATTTTTCTGCTGTTAAGACTGCTGACTGTTGTGCATTACATTTTTAAGCATCTTCTGATGTTGTTCTCTTGCATCACTGCGTGACCTTTGGTAAGCAACACCCACAGTTTTCATTCTTGATGAAGAATATTGATGTACTGACTGCTTGAAGTAAGTCGCATTACTGCTTTTTTACTTGTCATAGTTATCTGGTGATCGTGTGATGGAGAACTGTTGGATGTTTGCCCGTCAAAGTGTCTCTAGTTCAGGAGTCAGCTGGCACCTAGCACTTTGTTCAGGTCCTCTGAATTGTCTGTTATTTAACTTGTGCTTCACGCTCTGCTGACATCCAGTATAGCATCCCTGTGGGAAAGATGAAGGTTTAGAATGCTGAGGCTGGGGGTTTTGCATTAATTTCTTCGTTTTTCTTGAAAAATAAAGAAGTGTCACAACCAGGATGTCGTGTTGACTACAGAAAGCAGAAGGATACGGACTTACGTGGGCATAAACTATGAGGCTATTACAATAACAGACCTTTTATGTGACTACTTTTTATCAGCCAGACACAAAGTAATGATTTACTGCTAGCCAAAAATTGATGAACAGAACCCCAACAAACTGGCAGTGAACTGTGTGGATGTGTGGGCTTCTTGACCAATTGGTTCCTGCTCCCCTTCCTGCAAACATAGTTAATGAACAGAAAGAATGGTTTTTAAGTGCTGTGTTAAATTTACAGCCCTATTTTTTTTATCTTGCTGCTGCGAATGAAGATTATCCACTTGAATGTGACTTTCTTTCAAGTTGCAATGCCTGTTGTTAACACAATCTCCTCTTCTTCAAGCAGCTTGAAATGCTGACTGTAATTGGCAAGAATGCTTTCATTTGCTTTACCCATCAGCCTGTCTCCAGCCAGCTTCTAATTCTGGACTCCTACCTTACCTCTTCCCTCCTACGTATACATATATTTTAAATAGGCTATGCTGCCTACTTGATTATCCTTCCCATTATACTCCCCAATACATACTGTATGCCACTTAAGTCAAAACCAAATGGCTTTGTGTTAAAGCATAACAGAAGCATAGAAGTATCTATCAGAAGTGACCAGGGACACACTGTTGTGCCTGTTAGTTTGTGAAGATGATGGCTTTTCCTCAGCTGCCACTGCATGTGAATGTATGTAACTGTGTGCTCCACTGTTTTAAAGTGTTCAACATGCTGGATTCTGGGAGTGTGCTCTGGAGTAGTGCTGGCAAAAAGATGAGTGAAAAAACTTCAGTGTGAGCTGCCTGAAGTCCCCTTTCTAGTTTTGCATAGTTTGTTGTAAAAGTTGCTATCCAGTGTGTTGGATGCAAATAAAGGTTCTGCCAAATAACATTATCCAAAAGAACTTGATTATACTATTTCCAGGGTTGCCCAGGGCTAGAGAGAGGGTAAGGAGTGGGGACTTTCAGTTACCTCCTGTAAATGTAAATGCAGCACTACAGAAATTAAACAGATGCAAACCGAGTTGTTACTTTCCTTTTATTACAGCATATTGACTTCTGCGAAAGCCACTCTCATTTTTGTGGCAGGCTTAATGAATATAGAGAACCACTTAATTACTTCTGGAAAAGTTTCTCAGAAGTGAGCTCTGACACTGCAGCAGCTGCTGTCAAACAAGCAGAAGACAGGCAAAGCAAAGCTTTCTTGTCATCGTTTGGAGTAATGAATGAAAGGAGCAGTTAAGCAGGAGTGGCAGGAAGCTGCTGATGTACTCACGTGAGGATGCACAGGTACTGTTGCTTGTTCTCTGCCTCCTTACTGTAGTTACATCAGCTTCAGGCCTTTTAAGTCTGAGCAGAAAGACATGAACAGCCTTTTGGAAACAGTTTGTAAGAGGCTCTAGTAGGGTCCTCCTAGCCCAAAGATGGGCCAACAGACAGTAGGGCTGCTAGGAATTCCTTGTTGCTCCCGCCCTTTATTTCTTTTTCAGATGATATGAGTTTTTAAGAACATTTGCAGGGATTTTTGCAGTGGTGTTCATTAAAAAACTAACAGAAGTTTTCATGTTACATGCTGCAATGCACAAATACATAGGAAAGCTTCACAATGACACCTGGTAGGCAGTAAAACTTCCAGGCTACATCTTCATGAGAACCATTAACCACGGGCAGGTTCTATGAAAAGTGTAGCACAGCTCTTCCTCAAAACAGGAAAGTAAAGTTGTAACCAGGAAGTAGATGATGGGATGACAAACAAGGACTGGCAGGTTTATGAGCTTCCATAGTGAAACAAGTACAAGACTTTAGTGCATGTTCCAGCACTCATTACAGCCACACTGAGTTTAGCTGCAGCAGTATGTGGTATAAAAACTGGGAAGGCTGATCACCTCCTGTTAATCAGCCTGATTTGACTGACAGTCATTGCTTTGGAGCCAGGTGTTGGTAAAATATGACACACAAAGTCAGCTCTTTTGAACACATGGTTTCTTTTGTAGGCAAACCTGCAGCATAAGTATATGATAAATGTGGGTTTTTTTCAATAATATATATATATTTTTTTTCAATAATACCTCTCCTCATAGGAGGAGAGGCTGAGGCTGGTTCAGCCTGGAAAAGAGATGGCTTAGGGAGAGCTTATCAGTGGGCATAAATACCTGCTAGGAGGCAAACAGGGAGCCAGAATCTGCTCAGGACAAGATGGGACAAAAATCAATTTGTTTTTATTTTTACCAATGAGGGTGGTCAAATATGAGAACAGGTTGTACAGAGGAAGTGGAGTCTCCATCAGTGGAAAAGGCTTAAGAAAAGTTTGCTGTAATGGATGGATTCATCTCTGATCACCACGCAGGAGGTGACTTTACTGGCATGCTCTCAGTGACTTTTAGTGCTTTTAGTGCTCACATTAAATGTAACTTGAACAGAACTTTTTCACTTACGAATTTGTTATAATTAATTTAAGTCATTTATTTCAGCATGCATTGCACTTGGCCATGTTAAAGGCTTACTTCATTCTTGAAGCATAACTTGTGTTTCTGTAAACAGCTGGTGTGTTTGCATTTTGCATAGTGAAAAGGGCAACTGAGTAAGTAAAGCAAGCCATTAATGAGTGAGAGCACCCTGGCTTAAAGGACAAAACTTCAGATTGAAACCTCTTATGCTTTTGAGGGTAAATGAATGGGCAGTGCTTGTGGAAACCTTGCTGCTAAGGTAACGTGCAATTAAGCTATGCTTGAGGGCAAAAGGCAATCCCTTTGATTAACTTGGTCTCCAACCTCCAGCCTAAAGGTTAGCATTATTTTGGATATCTGATTTGTACAAGATGCACAGTAATGTAGGGCAGTAGGGTGGGACAGGCCTACTGAGGTACAGGGATCAAGAAGTTCTGATGCACAGAATTCTTGTGACTGAGCAACAGTAGTACAGGCAGGTATATCTTATGGCTTCTTAGATATCTATTAGCTTCTATGCAAGACTGAAAAGCAGCTATCTCGTGGCTTATGAACAAGCTGGGGCTGGAGTGGTTTCACTTAGTGTAGTGTAGTTCTTGAAGCACCCCATGCAGGTTTGTGTGTGTTGGAGAACCGCATGACTGCCGTGTTTCATTTGAGTGCCAGATACAAGAAAGTAGAAGCACTGTCTGTACATAATTCCCTCTGAGATTCCCTTAACCATGTTTAAAATGCATGCACTAGAAATCAACTTTCAGACAGGGTAGTGCTGTGTCTGGCAGCTGTCATTCTTCTCAGACTGCAGAGGTTCAATTAACTGAGCCTTTGTCTCTTGCTTCATCATCAAGGAGCGGTGCGGTATCCGCAGGGACTCTGTCCTCCTGCTGCACAAGTCTTCCCTTTCTTGTTCTGTTCTGCATCCCACCCTAAAAATTCACAGAAGCACTTAGTGGCAAAAAGGACATCATTCCTCCTGCATGCACATCACAAGGGTGAGGAGGCCCTTCCCCTCAGCTCCTTTCAGAAAATGATACAGCCACCAGTGTCTTGATACTGGGTCAGACCAGTAAGTGCTGCATCAGCATTCTAGTAGATGACTCTTTCTATGGAGCTCTCTTTTTGTGTTGGGGAAGCTACTTACACGTGCACCCAACAGATGTGACATCAGTGAAGTCAAACTGGTGATGCAAGGCTGTTTTTCACCTTCATCACATTTACTTGTTTCTTGTCCACAGTGTTGAGGCTTATGGAAGCAACAATGCATGAATAGTGTTTACCAACATAAGGATCACCGCCTGCTGCCAGAGCCACAGAAGAGTCTTTAATTCACTAGAAAAGGGCAAAAACATCTCAAGGGACTAATTGTTCTGTCTTAAGGCACCTCTGTAGTTCCATGCAGGTTGTGAAGACGCTGATTTCTCTTCACAATATTCCACTAACATGCTGCTGATGTCTCTGTGTGAGTGGTAGGGGAAGCATTCCCACCTTTGTTCTGAGAATGTGCCCAACAAGATTTGAAAGGCCAGCTCCAATCATCCGAACAGAAGTTGCAAGCCCCATAGCTGTTCCTAAGGTTGCTTGGAGGACCACAGGAGGTAGAGATGGTCTGGCAGGAGTAATGAAAAGAAGAATTAGCAGTTTTTGAAGGTGTTAGATTGTAATTAGTTCTAAGAGCAATTAAAGACTTATTATTTCCATTAAATAAACATTTATGCTTCCTCTTTAAAAAATCCAGTGTACATCCCTCCCAACCAATGGCAGGTTCAAGACTGTTCTCTATCCCTTTCAAGCAGCTTGAGAGAGCATAGACAACATCTGTAGTTTCAAACTGGAATAAGGCAACTAGATTCCTGAATGGGACATGATGACTTAGCACATAAGCCTCTAAGGAAATTCAGTTGAGAAAAGCAAAATTCACTGGGAAAAGCAAAAACGAGTTTAATGCTTCATGCTGTAACAAACAGTCCCTTACTCTGGGTTTTGTGCTACAGTGGTTTGTTGTTGGGTATTTGCAACTAGCCAAGTTCTTCAGGTTTGGAGTGCCAGTGACTTCAAACCATACCTGTTCAACTTGCTCATCAGGACACATGGCTGATATTGCAGCAGGCTATTGCTGGTTCCACTCATGAATTGGGACAAACTCTTACCAGAGAACTTGCGTCAAGAATTCAGGTGAAGTGGGAGGCTTTAATAAAGAGAAGAAGAAAAATAAATCATTCTGCTCCAACAGTTATGGAAATAAGCTAAGGCTCCACTTCTCCAATCGTGCTTCCATTTGGTGCTATGGCAGAAGAATTAAGGAACAGAGGTTTGCATACAGGTGGATTTATGTTATCTCTTACAATTCAGATCAAAGAGCATCTTGCAGGCTACAGGGAATGAAAGGAGTGCTTGACCAGGAGTAACAAGCCAAAATCTGGTGAGGGATTGTAGCAGACATTTGGAAAGTTAGGAGAAACACGCTGGGTTTCACTCAATTAATGTGCTAACTGCTGCAGGGAGAACAGGGGAGCTGTGGTTCTGCTCCAGCAATATATACTGCATATAGTAGTGCAGTATATATTGCACAGCAGCCTGCTGATTGTAACCACAACATTTATCTTGAACAAACTTGCTAAAAATTAAAATGATTAGGGTAAAAAGAAAGTGAAGTCACTTGATCTGGTTGTTTTGATGGAAAGTAAATCTGAGCAAACATATAGCAAGGATGTTAATGGGAGGATTTGTAAGGAACTTTGGTACAGTCTGGTTTGCCTTTGTTTCCTTTTTAATCGGTGCACATCAGATGGAAGCTGTTAGTTTAAAGCACTGCTTTCGAGTGTTCTGCACTCAAAAAACTGCAGGTTAAGGTTGTGCTTACGTTCAGAAACCTCAGCACAGCTCACAAGAAGAATTTTGTCCTCGCCTGTCCAAAACAGGATTTGTAATGTTTCTCTTTGAAGAGGCAGGAAACTTTCTCATTCCAAGGGTGAGAATACTGAGGGGCAGGAAAATATTTCAAAATAATGTCAGCAAAGATCAGCATTTAAATTGAACATCTGTCTTAGAGGTATGAGGAATTCTCCCTCTGTCTCCAAGGATCCTTAAGAAGACTTTTTGTTAAAGCAGAAATCATACAAACCAGGATTAGCGTTCGTGGTCAGGAAGTCAGCCTTTCACCTTCTTTAGGGCATGCAAAAATGGCATAAAAACTTACTCAAATTCTTTGCAGTTTACAGTCATAGCATCTGTGAGAGACCAGTGTAGAGATCCTGTACCTACCTGAACCTCGTTTGGCTTTGCATGGCTTCTTCCTATTAGTAGTAATTAGCCTTTATAGCTTGTGCCCATCAAAGTATGGAGCAAGGCTGTACTCTGTTGTTTTACTGCAGTGATAGCTACCAACCACCTGTGGCCTTGGACCTGCTGTTTTCCAAGTGGGAAATGCAGAGCCAGAAAAGATGTTTGAAGTGTGACTTAGTGGCTGAGTTTTCGCTGCACAACAGAATGCAAGGAAGCAGAATTGCAGAAATGAGGATTCTGTTTTAACTGTTTTCAGGTTAAAATGAGAAGGCAGCTCATAGAACTCCATCTCATCAAGGTGAACCTTTCTTGCTTTGAATTTATTTGTTTTAATATTTAAAGTCTGTTCTACATTTGTTACAACAGTTGATGGCATTTCTTCATTCTCAACTGCAGGGCAGACTACTATACTATATATCACTAATGAAATAGCACCAAAATGATGTTTGTGTTTTTACTGATGGCCTCTGCTCTTTTAAAAATTCACAACTAGAGAGAAGCCTCATTATCCACATTTTACAAATAGGAAGAAAGCAGCAAAATGATAAGTGTGAAGCAGAGCCACGGGACAGAAAAGGGAGTCCTGATTGAGCTGAGCTGTCTGAACAAATGGAAGTATGAAACAAAGGAAATCTGTAAGACTTGGGTTGGGATGCAAAGGTTTCCTCGCTTCCAAAGCAAGGCTGATGCAAACTTCGCTCCGTTCCAAGCACAGCAGACAACGTGCTGGAACTGCAGGCAGAGCTGCCTGCGGCCATGCAGCTGAAGCTCCACCCGTCTGCAAGGCAGCCAGCTTGTGGGACTGGCTCAAAGGTGAAATGTCTATGGGCTGTTTTTCAAATAAGGCATTTCTTCCCCTTCTCCCAAACTGAATGAATCATTTCCCTTTAAGTTGTTGTTCAGAAGCCTCCTTCGAACTGTCTTTGAAGGGAAAAAAAGTCAAAGAATCCTCATACTCTTCAACTGAGTGTTAAAATCATGTTTCTCTGTGTTTCACAAGTGGAAGGAAAATGTATGTTATTCCCCTAATTCCCAGTCAGCTAAAAATGAAAGGTGTGCAAGGCTCAGAGAGGCTTGTGTCAGTCGCTGGGGCTACAGCCATTGAGCAATACCTGGTGTCTGCTGCAAAGGGGAGAGCTCCATCGTAGAAGAACATGATGGTGAGAACCAGGAGCCAGTAGTGAAGCGGAAGATGCTGGCTGTCCCGAGTCCTCTGCAAAGAAAAGATGCCCTCAGTCAGCACTCTGCTTCACTCTAACGTCACTTGCTGTAGGCCATCAAAGGATGCTGAAGTCTTAAGAAGTAATGGCAGGTAAAAGAGAACGCAAAGGCAGCTCACACACCTCTGACAGAAATTCTGCATGTGCTATAAGTGCGAAGAATCTGTTTTTTAACACTATTCAATTTTAAAAAGACCCACAACAAATAATATCCCACAGTGGCATTTTAAAAAGGCTATACTTTAGTGCAGGACACTACTCCAAGCAGACTGTAAGAGCCTACTGCACAACCTTGGAGAAACCAAAAGATACCGTATAAACAGCTACAGCAGGAAAGAGAAGCCAGTAGGAACGCATAGTGAGAAGAAAGCTGTCTAATTTTAAGTGCCAGAAAAAATTGTATTGTATTGTCTGTAATGCTTATTCCAAGACAGATGAATGCAATGAGGAATGGAAGATGAAGGCTGGCAGAAAATAGTTCAGTACTGACCAGATTACCTATTTTCTATTCCAGATCTTGAGATAGAAAGCAGTTTCAGAAGGAGACTACTATCTAGTTTTATCCAGAAAAGCCTCCTTTGAGTGGTGACCAGTAAGAAATACCTCCCTCAGTGAAGTACTACTATTCAGAGTGCTGAGGTGGCTCTCCAAAGGCCCCAAATACACGTCATCTGAAGAGAAAAGTTGCATTTGCCCGATAGCTTGCTGATGCCATATCCTCAGATATCCTCAGAGTCCTATGCAAGATTTAATGCAGTGGTGCTAATGCCCTCTCCTGGCCAGTAGCAGTGCTTACCTCTGCATCCCAGCCTGTCAAAGGTAGAAACGGGAAAGCTGTGTACAGCCTACCACCTTTTTGGATTCTTGCTGGTTAACCCCATCCAAGCCAAGCTACTTCAGACCCACTTTATGTGCTGACCATGAGGGCTGGAATAAAACTGAGCACACAAAGCAGAGTACCTGGAAACGACACAGCAGGTGTTAGAAAACCAAATGACAAAATCATGTCATGCATATGATACACGGAATTCTCTATGACTGTTCTCAGCTTCTCTTAAGCTCATTAGCACTACATTCTCATTAGCACTACAGTCTCATAGTAGGACTGTTTACCTTTTACCACCCTCTAAGACAAAACTCAAGCTCTCTGTCCACTAAAATTTCCACCCAGCAGAACTTCCTGAGGCCTGTGACACTGAAGCACCTCTCTCTGAAGATGGCCACTTTGCTGGGCTGTGATCAGAATGGCTTCTGAACTGTTGTGCCTAGCAAGCCCAAAGTTACCAGACACTGAGAAATGTCAATGAGCACAAAGAGGCACTGCGCTTGGGTTGGTGCTGGCAGCCAACTTGTACCTCTTCACTTGACCAGCTGCAGGTATCACATCAATTTCACCTGTTAGTGTGCTCAGCTCCATAGACTTGAGTCAGGTTATGTGTCAGAAGCAACCTTGGCAATGGGGATGTGCTGCAGACAACATCCTTCTCTCAGAAAGAGATTTGTATCTGTTTTGTTCTGCAAAGAGCCAAAGCAATCTCTGCACGCACACCTCGTCTGATGCACCAGTCCCTTCAGGGGCTACTGAAGTTGCTGTGCTGCACTTGCAAGTGCAGGCTGAGCACAAAATTGATGGTGCCAGATGGGATGCAGCATGCCATGCCTGTCAGTTTCTCTCCAAGCGCTGGCATCAACAGAAGAGAGCAACAAGCAGGTTAGTTTCTGAGGACATTTAGTTCACATACACATCCCCTTTTTCATCGGTGATTGCTCATATTGTTTTGTTGTTCGGGAAATGACACTTTTCTATAAACCCTGAGGACATCCTGAGGCAGATCTTCATAACCACCACTACAGCATCTGAAGACGTAGTGACACTACTTAACTGCAGTGTGAAATAAATCATCTTCTCTGCTACAGGCAGATCATCTCTCTGCACAAAGCAGGGGACAGAAACTCAAGCTTCCTAAAGACACGGATCCTAAGGAGATTCACTAAGAAACATGTAATGAAGATTCTGCTTCTCACGTTAATTTAAAACTGTGGCCTAGGTCAGTCCATATACAAGACCTCTTTAGCCATGCCACTATGCTTGTTACTGAGTGGGGGTCAATCAGGGGCTGGGACTGGCCTTTACAGGGCACCAGGACCCCAAAAGCTCTTGGCTCCATCTCTAGCAACATTCTGCTTCCCCTGGTCAGAAATGCTCCCCACAGACAGTCAATTTCAGCTTCTCCAGGGCTGCAGCCATAATAATGCTGTATATTGGCCTTGGGGATGGCATCAAATGGAGTTGTTTATTAGTGTGATTCTGTGCACAACCCCAAGGCCCTGTGGCTTCAGTGATCGATCTGACTGCAAGGCGGGGGGAGGTGCAGATGCAGATGGTTATCTCTGAACAACAATTGGATTACTCCAAATATTACCACCCCATTCTTCAGGAGATGCATTTTCCAATTTGAACTATGTCAGGCAGAATTTGGAGATTGCATCAGTGCCATCTCAATACATTATCCCAGTTTTTGGTGTTTTAATTGAAACTCTTGAAGCTCATTTAGCAGTTTCTCTGTTTCTAATAACAGAGATAACAACAGCTCGGTTGATTACATCCACTGATGTCATCTTGTAAAGCTTTGTAAAGTTGTAAAGCATTGTAAAGTTTTACATCTTAGTTTTCCCCTCCCCTGGCAGGAAGGCACACTACAACCTTCTGCAGATTATACCTTTATTTTTTTCACTCTTAGACAAATATTCAGCATCAGTGAACTGCTCTCCTACCTCTGCCCACTTACACCAGTTATCAAAAACCAAATCCTCAGGGAACGTATTTCACTTGGTTTTATTTATCAGCAATTTAAGAGGTATTGATAATTTTTAATGATACTGATAAATTGTAGCTCAAAAGCTAACATTATAACAGCACTTAATCATAAACCAATTTGAAATTCAGTCACAAGATTTAATGAAATATGTGATAATTAAACAGACACCCAATTACAGATTTAGAGATGGCACGATCCACACTCACTAACAGGGTACCCAGCATCTATGTACAGATACTCACAGACACACACAGATAAGAGAAATATATGGATCTAGTAAAACAACATCCACATTTGTGCAACAAATGCGTATAATTAAAAGGCATAAATAAGTAGAGAGGTGAATGTAAGAAGAATGAGCTGGCCTCTGCTCACGGTTTCCCACTACCTGAATTTAGAGCAGACATTCACCATGCACTGGCATTCCTCAGCAGATGATAACTGTGGCTGACTCGAGTGGGAGGACTTTGCCCCGGCTTCCATTGATCGACAGCCCCGAGGATTTGGTCATCCCTGAGAGGTGTCCCGACCCAGTTTGGCCAGGTGTTGTACAGAGCAGCTCCATGGATGGTGTAATCTTCTGGTACTTACCAGCAGCAGCACAAACGCCAGCACTTGCTGGACTCACAAATTCTGTGCTACCGCCATGGCCACGATCCAGTGCAGATGTACTGGGCTGTCAGGAGATCACAGAATCACAGAATCGTAGGGGTTGGAAGGGACCTCCAGAGATCATCGAGTCCAACCCCCCTGCCAAAGCAGGTTCCCTACACCAGGTCACACAAGTAGGCATCGAGGCGGGTCTTGAATATCTCCAGAGAAGGAGACTCCACAACCTCCCTGGGCAGCCTGTTCCAGTGCTCCGTCACCTCACCGTAAAGAAGTTCTTGCGCACATTGGTGCGGAACTTCCTATGCTCCAGCTTCTGGCCGTTTCCCCTTGTCCTGTCTCCGCACACTGCTGAAAGCAGTCTGGCCTCGCCACTCTGCCCCCCACACCTTAGATATTTATAGACCTGGATCAGGTCCCCTCTCAGTCTTCTCAAGGCTAAACAGACCCAGATCACTCAGCCTTTCTTCATAGGGGAGATGCTCCAGGCCCTTCACCATCTTTGTGGCTCTCCGCTGGACTCTTTCCAAGAGATCCCTGTCTTTTTTGTACTGAGGAGCCCAGAACTGGACACAGTACTCCAGATGAGGCCTTACCAGGGCAGAGTAGAGGGGGAGGATCACCTCCCTCAACCTGCTGGCCACGCTCTTTTTAATGCACCCCAGAATGCCATTGGCCTTTTTGGCCACAAGGGCACACTGCTGGCTCATGGCCAACCTGTCGTCCACCAGGACACCCAGGTCCCTCTCTGCAGAGCTCCTCTCCAGCAGGTCATCCCCCAACCTGTACCGGTGCATGCAATTATTCCTCCCTAGGTGCAAGACTCTACACTTGCTTTTGTTAAACCTCATCTGGTTTCTTACTGCCCAGCTCTCCAGCCTGTCCAGGTCTCACTGAATGGCAGCACAGCCTTCGGGCGTGTCAGCCAATCCTCCCAACTTCGTATCATCAGCAAACTTGCTGAGGGTGGCCACTATCCCCTCATCAAGGTCATTGATGAAGATGTTGAACAGGACCGGACCCAGCACCGACCCCTGGGGAACACCGCTGGTTACAGGTCTCCAACCAGACTCTGCACCGCCAATGACAACCCTCTGTGCTCTGCCAGTCAGCCAGTTCTCAACCCACCTCACTGTCCACTCATCTATCCCGCACTTCCTCAGCTTCGTTATAAGGATGTTGTGGGAGACAGTGTCAAATGCCTTGCTGAAATCAAGGTAGACTACATCCACTGCTCTCCCCCCATCCACCCAGCCAGTGACAACATCATAGAAGGCTACCAGGTTGGTCAAGCATGACCTTCCCCTGGTGAACCCGTGCTGACTACTCCTGATAACCTCCTTTTCTTCCAGTTGTCTGGAGATGGCATCCAGCACAATCTGTTCCATCACCTTTCCAGGGACAGAGGTGAGGCTGAGTGGCCTGTAATTACCTGGATCTTCCTTCTTGCCCTTTTTGAAGACCGGAGTGACATTGGCTATCCTCCAGTCTTCAGGCACCTCCCCCATTCTCCAAGACCTCTCAAAGATGATAGAGAGCGGTTCAGCAATCACCTCTGCCAGCTCCCTCAGCACCCGTGGATGCACCCCATCGGGTCCCCTGGATTTATGAACATTGGTGTTGCCTAGGCGCTCTCGGACCGCCTCTTCCCTGACTAAAGGGAAGTCTTCCATTCCCCAGACCTTCTCACTAACCACCAGGGCCTGGGATTCCCGAGGGGGAGCTTTTTCACTGAAGACAGAAGCAAAGAAGGCGTTCAGTATCTCCGCCTCCTCAGCATCCCCTGTTACCAGAACACCCCCCTCACTTAGTAGGGGACCTACATTCTCCCTAGTCTTCCTTTTACTGTTAACATACTTAAAAAAGCCTTTTCTATTATCCTTTACCACCTTTGCTAGATTGAATTCCAGGCGGGCTTTAGCCTTCCTCGTCGCATCCCTGCAGGCGCCGACAACATTTCTATATTCTTCCCGAGTGGTCAGACCCTTTTTCCACATTTCATGGACCTTCTTTTTCCCTTTGAGTTTGCGCATGAGCTCCTTGCTCATCCACACAGATCTCCTGCCACCCTTTCCTGATTTCTTGCTCACAGGGACGCACCGATCCTGGGCTTGGAAGAAGAGCTGTTTAAATGCCGACCAGCTCTCACAGGCCCCCTTACCTTCTAACACCCTAGCCCACGGGATAGCTCCAAGTAGGTCCCGGAAGAGATCAAAGTTGGCTCTCCTAAAGTCCAGGGTAGCAATCCTACTTTTTGCTTTGCTCCTTCCACTCAAAGTGGAGATGAGTGACTCCAGCACCGTTCTTGGGCAATGGGATGAGAAGCAGGAGTCAGATCCAAGAAGGGATTGCCCTAACGCTCCAAGCCATTGGCCCTTGCTGTTCACTGGTAGGCAAGGAAAAGGGTGTACTGGTTGTACTGGGTGTGCACCTTTTGTCCAAGAAGAATTGCACCATGCAGCGAGAGGCCTGAGAGGAGGAGAAAGTGGGAGGTGGGGGCGGCAGCGCTGCAGCTGGCACAGGCGTTGTCCAAGGAAGCAGAGCCCCGGAGCTTCCACATGAACCTCATGCAGAGTTTTGCCAAGGGGGGAGGAAGGAAGAAGTTCCAGGTTCAGCCTTGCGGATGGACGTCTTTCTGTGCCCACACAAGTGCTTTGTGTCCTCGATGCTGAAGGCAGCCACTCAGAGCTGGGGAATGGGTGTACAGCCACTGAACTCTGACCAGCAGGGAAATCAGGAGAACAGAATGCAGGCACTGCTGATTTTTTCCAGTTTGACTCTGCTTTAAGGCTCACTGCACAGTTTCAGGAAAAGTGTCCCCTCAGTATAAGAAAGAAAAGGAACAGGGTTGAAATGGTATAGGTTGGTTTTAATTGATGTTTGTTGTTGCTTGTTTTAAAATATACAATCAGACTACGGTGTTACACCATCAATGATCTCAGACAGTTCCTGAAGGAGCTCATCCACATCCTTCTCACTGTCCATGTCAATTTCTCCTTCCAATTCATCTCCTATGATTTCCAGCATTAATTTCTCGATGTCATCATCCTCTGAGACGAGGGCTTTCCCCGCCTCTGTGCAGCTCAGCTGCTGCGCCTGATCTGCTTCTTGTGAGGCATTCCTCACAGAGTCTGCCTGGCTTCCCGGAAGCAGTTCCAGACTGGGGAGATCAAGGAAGAGAACAATCAGTACCTGACATTTCTAACTGGAGATACGCTTTCAGCAAACCAGCTCTGAGATCTGTGGTTAACCCCTCCTGCACCTCACACTCACAAAGGGATGGCGATTCAGTTAACCTGAGGCTGCCTTTGGAGTGCAAGATAGCAGCAGGCACATTTTCATAGTGGGAATTGATGTGTACAGATAGAGCAGTTTGAGTCTAGCCAACAGGGGCCAGGTTTTGTAGCAGAACCACATTGCCAGCCTCATTACTTTGACTGTAAATATGTCAAGAAGTCATCCTCTGCATAAACCTGTTTACTGACTGAGTGACTTTTCCCCAAGACATACTCAGCAGAGATTCTGAGTAGGCAATTTAAATTATTGCAGATGACCTCTTTCTTGTTGCATTATGCCATGGCTCATCTCAAACACCCCATTTGTCCCCTGATGTGAAAGAACTTATGTCTAAGGTAAAAATGGCACTGATGAAGAACAAGTTGTGGTCATCACCTGCTTGGAGGTGTTTCGACTGCAGGGATGGTCACCAGGCTGTCCTTGGGCAGGGCTGGAACGATGGTCTAGGAAGAATCAACACAGTGTGTATGAAGCACGGGTCAAAGATTCCTAAGTAGTTTCTTTTCCCAGAGAAGTTGTGGATGCCCCATCCCTGGAGGCATTCAAGGCCAAGCTGGATGGGTTTCCAGGGTGTCGGATCTTGTGGCTGGCAACCCTTGCCACAGCAGGAGAGGTGGAACACCAGATGATCTTTGAGGACTCCTCCTCAGCAGGGGGCACTGCTGAGCCTGAACCCAAATACAGAAGCACGGGGCTCCTGAAGAAAGCATTCTCTTGAAGATTACAAGTGTTCTTGGGTGTTTTTAACAGCGCAGCATTGATGGACAAAATCCGTCACACCAGAGAGCAATCTGAGAATCGTAGAATCACAGAGTCTTAATAAACATTGCTCTGCATCAAATCAAAATAGAAAGTTTCCAGTAGCTTGTGAGACATCTGCTGCCTTCAAAGGAAACAGAAGACCTGGAGAACATTTGAAATTTCTACTGTTTCTTCAAGAGCAATGTAAACCTTCCGTATGCACTACTGCTTTTGCTGCTGTTCTCACCATTGGTAGTTTTCTAGCTGGGGACTCATCGGTGTCCTCAGCAGCAGATGGTAGCATCTCTGCTGCTTTCCGTTTCTGTCCCTGCTTTTTGGGGAAGGTGGCTTTCCAATCAATGGGCCTCACGTACACCTTGCGTCCATCTGAAGTAAAAGGAAGAGATTGCTGATATGGTCTTGCTGTGCCTCAAGAGAAATCCACATTCTCTTATCATTCCCACAACCCACAACAAAGTTAAATACATTTGACCAGCGGAATTACATTGCCATGTCCAGGATTCTCAGCAATGTTTTCCACAGTCATCTCTGTCTACCAACAACACATCCAAAGGAACAAAGAAACCCAAGAGCTGCACTCAGTAATAGTGCAGGGCAAGGAAAACTCTGACACGGAACAATGCTAAGTGACAGCGTTACTGTGCTGAGGCACTGTAACAAGCTCCTTGTGCTCACTCTTGACTCTTTTCTTGCAAGGCAATTCCTTTGCTTTGGCCTTCTCCTCAGATCGCTTGCGTTTTCTTGCAGCCGGGCCATGGGAGGAAGTTGGGATGTCAACTGCAGAGAACAGTCCAGGAAAGAACAATCAGAAAACCTAAGTAGCAAAACAGTGCATCAAACCCAGATGCCTGTTCAGTATCTGTACCTCTTTCTGGTGCCTTCTCAACCTCTGTCTGGTTCTCCAGACTTTCTGTAAGGCCACTGTTCAGAGGAAGGCCACTTGTGTCAGCTTTGGCAGAAAGAAGACAAGAAATAATTGAAGAGCATCTCTTTGGAGGAAGGTTTCAGCACAGTCAGCCACAAACTTCCAATTTTCAAGCATGGTTTGTTACATTTGCCTTTCCCCTGCTCAAATGTTGTGCCATTTCTGCAGTCAACACAGACCTGCAGTGCATTTACCTCTCTCCAGAAAAAAAACACCACTATTCTGAGAGCCAAAACACAAACTAATTTTTCACTTATGACGACTCTTCCCTGCACTCCCGAATGAATAGTTACTTGACATCCTGCACCCGCTCAGAAGTAATATTCATAATTAAGTCTTCCATGCTTCATGGCATCAGGAACTCACCGTTGCTTGGTGGAATGGTCGGTGCGTTCCCACCGCGTTTCTTGAAGTGAAGAAAAGGGCAGTGGGCTTTCAGACAGCCTCCCGGCTGATTCTCCCAGTAGCAGGGAATCTCACTGCGCTTCTTCTGAAGAGAGAAAGAAAGGAAGGGTCATGGAAACAGGCAGACGAGGTTTGCAAAGAGGTGCAGTGCTCCAGGTCGTGCCAGAGAGAAGTGGAGAGCTCATCTTTAGGCAAACACTCACATCAATTTTCATGTGTCTGAACCTGCAGTCGCTGCTGGAACAGCGACCCTCCATCCACAGTCTGCAGACTTGTTCACTCCCCAGCGCCGCTTCACAGTGGCGGAAGGGACAGCTGTCTCCCTGCAAGCAAAAGGAAACCACACAGGAAAATAAGAGTACAGCCTGAAACATGTCCGTGCTGTTAGCCCAGGTTGTTAGCAGCGGGCGCACAATCCCACTGCTTAGGAAGGTAACACATCACTAGTGGGTCTCCCCCTGCTCCATCCCTTTCTCTTAAAAGTGAGGAAAAGGAAGAAATCCAGGCAAAAGAAACCCAACCATACCTTAAAGCAGACAGAGTAGAAATAGAAGTAGCAGTCAACTCCTTTCTGAGGCATGGAGAACTTCTTAGAGCAAGTTCCTCTCCAAAGGAATTCCCCCTCTTGGAAAGAGCCGGCTGCACTCTTGGACTGCTTGGATCCCCAAGATTGCCTTTCAGACTTTCAACAAGGGAAGAATCATGAGGAATAAGCATTTTCCCAGCTTTCTTCTTTTATGCTGTGTATATTCTCAAGGAGCTTGGAAGCAGCTGGTTGCAAGAACTGTGCCAATTCTAGATCCAACTTGTGTCCAACTGCCACGATTTCTCCCAGCAAGTACTGTCCTCCATCTCATCACCAGTTATATGCCTTGCAGCACATATTTTGTGTTCCTGACGTGAAGAAGACTCCCTTCATCTTCCCCTCTTGCTGCAGCTGCAATGGAGGCACTGGTACGACTCACATGTTTGACAAAGCTACAGTTCTGGCTTACCCAGGCACAGCTGCAGTCCTTCTCCCTTCCAGCTAACACACCAGCCCAATGGCTGAGCAACTCCGTCAGCGAGAGCGGGCAGCACCCGTCAGCCACCACCACTATCACTGCCAGCCGGGACGAGAGCTGACGCAGCGTGTCCACACTCCTGCGCAGCGCTCACGGCTGTGGCACTCACTGGTGGCAGCCACGGCCCCAAGAACAGCGCTTGTGATGTCACAGTGCTTGTGATGTCACAGTGCTTGTGATGTCACTGTGTTTGTGATGTCACAGTGCTTGTAATGTCACCATGCTTGTGATGTCACAGTGCTTGTGATGTCACTGTGTTTGTGATGTCACCGTGCTTGTGATGTCACTGGATGGTCCATGTCCCCAGCTGAGCACCTGACTCAACCATGACTTCAGTGGGGTTTTGTTAAATATATGCTAGATACGGCACAACTTGCAATCCATGGGTCAATAAAGCACAGGTTGCACTGCATGAAGTCTGTGCTCTTCTTCCTTTGTCATGTCTGAAATGAAGGCTGGGGCCCTGCAGCAATTTTGCAGGGCTGTAGTGGCAATGATCAGTCTCAGCTTGAAGCAGTGATTGAGCACCTGGTGAGAAGGCAGGGCCACGCCAGGGCAGCTCAGGCGCATGCAAACCCTCCAGAGACCTCATTGAAGGGTTGGCAGTGGAGGCAAGGGTATCTGACTGGAGATCTCTGCTATCTGAGGCCTTCCAAGGCTCAGCAGCTTTTTTTCCTTTCTTTCTGTGTCCACAACTGTTGCACTTGGGCAAATCCTCACTTGCTGCAGCCGAGGATTTTGCCACCCTGTTATTATGCTGCACTTTTCATAGCACTGTAGCATTACACGTGACAATTTGTCATCCTCACCGAAACGTGTATCAGAATCTCGAAGAATCAATTTCCCCTGGAAACAGCCATTTGGAAGGGCCTCGTTTGAGCGGGGAACTCCTCCCCAGCCTAGCTTTTCTGCTGCGACTCCTTCCAGCAACCACGCAGCACCAAACCCAACTCACCTCTTTGGCCTGGTCACACACACGTCACAGCAGTGCTTCTGATGGGCCCTCCAAGGATGATCCCTTCCAAGGAATGCTCAGAGCTCAGTCTCCGTGTGCAGCACGCTCAGCAAAGCACCAGCTTATCTGGATTTTTATCACCAAGGCTTCATTCTCAGGGGCTCTTCAAGTCTCATAGACAGCCCTTTAAGTGTAATGCACGACTAATTAAAGCATGTGTCATTGTTTGCATTCTGTTTCCACTTTGACTTATTTATGTGCAACATTTTCAGGCTGTTGAATGATTTTGACGGTCTCAGTGTAATATAAGTTATACTTCATTATGCAGTGGGGCTATGTATTTATTCTGAAAACAAAGAGAACAGGAGCGTTAATGTGTAATCCTTTAATGTATTTTGCTGCATCCTTGGCATGCTTTGCTTGCTGACCAGCAGGCCTTCTCTCAGGTCCCTTGGGTCCGGATTATGTTCTGCTGCTGAGCTACAAAACATCTCTTCGCCACGGCCCCAAGAACAGCGCTTGTGTTGTCATAGTGCTTGTGATGTCACAGTGCTTGTGACGTCACAGTGCTTGTGATGTCACTGTGTTTGTGATGTCATAGTGCTTGTGATGTCACAGTGCTTGTGATGTCACAGTGCTTGTGATGTCACTGTGTTTGTGATGTCATAGTGCTTGTGATGTCACAGTGCTTTTGATGTCACTGTGTTTGTGATGTCACAGTGCTTGTGATGTCACAGTGCTTGTAATGTCACCATGCTTGTGATGTCACAGTGCTTGTGAAGTCATTGTGCTTGTGATGTCACTGTGCTTGTGATGTCTCTGTGCTTGTGGTGTCACCGTGCTTGTGATGTCACTGGACAGTCCATGTCCCCAGATGAGCACCCGGCTCTCCACCATGACTTCCTCAGGGTTTTGTTAAAAATATGCTGGAGACAGCACAACCAGCGCTCCACGTTTCATTAAAGCACAGACTGCAGTGCACAAAGTCTTAGCTCTTGTTCCTTTGTCATGTCTGAGATGAAGGCTGGGGCCCTGCAGCAATTTTGCAGGGCTGTAGTGGCAATGCTCAGTCTCAGCTTGAAGGAGTGATTGAGCACCTGGTGAGAAGGCAGGGCCACGCCAGGGCAGCTCAGGCGCATGCAAACCCTTCCCAGACATCAGTGAAGGGTTGGCAGTGGAGGCAAGGGTGCCCGTCTGGAGATCCCTGCCTTCCTGAGGCCTCCCAAGGCTCAGCAGCTTTTTTCCTTTCTTTCTGTGTCCCCAGCTGCTGCACTTGGGCAAATCCTCACTTGCTGCAGGATTGCTGAGGATTTTGCCACCGGGGTTATTATCCCTGTGCTTTGCATCACACTGTAGCATTACACAGGGGAGTGATGACAATTCGTCATCCTCACCAAAACGTGTGACAGAATCTCTCAGAGAATCAGTTTCTCCTGGAAACAGCCATTTGGAAGGGCCTCGCTTGAGCGGGGAACTCCTCCCCAGCCTAGCTTTTCTGCTGAGACTCTTTCCAGCAACCACACAGCACCAAGCCCAGCTCACCTCTTTGTCCAGGTCAGTCTGGGCTGTGCCCAGGTCACACACACGCCACAACGGTGCTTCTGACGGGCTCTCCAAGGATGATCCCTTCCAAGGAACGCTCAGAGCTCAGTCTCTGTGTGCAGCACGCTCACCAAAGCACCAGCTCTGCTCACCAGCTGAGGGCCAAACCTCCCACCCCAGCAACGATTGCGACCTCAGCACGGTTCCACATCACTTCCGCACTTTCATTATAAACAAAGGAAGAGGACACCTCCTAGATCCAAATTCTAAGAGACCAACACCAGAGAGGGTCACCCAATGGGGTTATCCGAAGTAAGATAACAGAGTAATTAAGGGGACTCTTGTGCAGCCATCTCGGGTCACCCTCTCAGGCACCGCACGATTGGACCTGGGAGATGTTGCCTCCAGGCTGCCTCCAGCTTGGAGGCTGGAAGAATGTGAGCTTCAGAATTGGAGCTTCCAAACAATCAGCAAGCATTTGGATGAGCCAGCCCTCTGTTTTTTGCGAAGACAGACACATTCATAGCATGATAGCGGCCACTTCCAGCACGAGCTGCCCTGCAAGGCAGAGAAAGGAAACGTGAGATTAGCACAAAAACAGAGGCCTGAGGCTGTGTCACCACCACCTATTGCAGTCTTGGGAAGTCAGCTGCAACTACAGCCTTTGTCTGAATTAAAACAGGCACCTTAAATTAAGTGGGACCTCTGAGCCTAATGACTGTCACAATCAGAAATAGACACTGAAAAATCGCTCGCTGAACTGTAGGTGTTTACCTCTGAATTCTTTTCTTTTGGGAAAATACGGGCTTGGAATTGAAGGATCCAAGAAAAACGGTATCTACTTCACTGTAGGTGGTAAGGGTAGGAAGTCGGACTCTAATAAGAGAAGGTTTTCAGCTCCTTCTAAGGCACAAAGTGATGGAATCCTATGATTCTATGATATAAACAAACCAGGCTGCAGACAAAGCCCTACAGTAGAGAAAAAAAGGAACTCTAAAACCTACGACGCTTCTGATGTCAGAGAGAATAACAAGCTTGAAGTGGTTGTTAACAGACTCAAAGATGAGTCCTTTCTCGGTTTCCTTTATTGTTTTCCCCACCTATTCTGTCCTATTAAATGGCTTTATCTCTACACGTGCGTTTGGCCTTTCTCTGGTCTTTCTCCGCCATGGCTCTGTGACACAACAGCTGTGCAGCACTGGGCTGCCTGCTGGGTTAAACCACAGCAGTTCTTAGCCCTGGTCAGGTTCTGCAGCAGTAAAGAGGAGACACTTCTGCACTTTTCCCCCATCAGCAGAGGTCTGATGATCTTGGAGGTCTTTTCCAGCCTCATCAAATCCGTGATAAAGCCAGTGGGATATTTGACCTTGTTTTGGTGAAACTAATGCATCGGCCTGGTTCGATGGCGGTGAAGTGGGATGTCAGGTGTTCGTCCTCAGGGTGTTTGTCAGGGCTTCATGGAATTTGATCCTCCTCGTGCTTCATCCTTGAAAATGGTTGTTCACAGCACAGTGTGAACAGCGTGTGTGTGTGTGTGTGTGAGAAAGCGATGATGTGAATAAGGTGTGATTGTGAAGGGTGGGATATTTCTCTCTGCTAAGAGAGGTCAGAGACGTGATCAGATCTTTGAGTTGAATACCTGATAGCAACCCCATGCCTTCCATGTGGAACCTGCAGGCAACGGAGCTGCAAACCTGACATGAATACAGAGAAACAGAGCCATAGATAAAGCAAAATTGATGATTTTTTTTTAATCTTCAAACCTGTTTCCAAATTCCTCGGTGACACTTAGAGAAGCAGGAGGGATTCGGGCAGGAACACATGCATCCGAGCCCTTTGGCTGCAGGAGCAGTGAGATGGACTTTGTTCAGATGTTGTACTGAGGGACGTGGTTTGGTGGGGAAGTGTTGATGGGTGGACAGCTGGACTGGATGATACGGCAGATCTTTTCCAACCCGGGAGATTAGGCCGTCGTGAGCCACTCTTAAAAGCAACGTGTGTGGAACCCGAGGAAAATGGCCTTGCACGTTTTGAGGCAAAGGATAAAGGAATCCTATCGCCACTCCAGCACTTGTTGTGAGGCGAAATCGTTGAGGCAGAAGATGGCGCCACGGAAACAGCGCCCTCGTGAGGCGGCAGCGGGAAGGGCTCGCGCTCCGCACGCATGCGCCGTGGCCGCCGTGCGCGTGAACCGCCAACCGCCCCAATTCGAATTCGCATCCTCGTCGTCCAATCGCGGCCCGCGGGGCGGGAACGGCCCCACCTCCCGTCATCCTTCCGACCAATCAGACGGCGCGCCGTGTTTAAAAAGAAGTGCGCGCGGCCGGTAGGCGTCGCTCAGCGGATTGCGGTCCGCGGTGGAGGGGCGGAGCTGCAGCCGCCCCGTGGAGGCGCCGCTTGAGCTCGGCTGGGGCGGAGTCAGCGTCAGCCTCACGCTCCTTCCCTGACCCGCGCTGGGCGCCGAGGGGGCGCGGCCTCGTGCGGTTATCGCCGCCCCTCGGTCGGAGCCGGTCCGGGTGCGGCGGTCGCTGCGTGCGCTCGGTCCGCGAGGAGCGCCGCGATGAAGGCAGGCGGTGAGTGCGGGCCGCGCGGCTCTCCTGCCTTCTTTCCCTTGCTTTCCCCCTCGGCTCCGCGCGGGTCCTTCTGAGAGCGCTCCGCGGGCGGCCCGGGAGGCTGCGGGGCAGCGGCGGGGCGGGCAGCTCGGATGGCGGGGGGGGGTCGGAGCGGGGCGGCGGTTCGCCCCGAGCAGCGGAGGGCGGAGATGCGGCTGTGCCGCTCCCTGCGGGGCCGTGAGCCTTGCCGGGCGATGGGCGAGAGGCGTTGAGCGCCTCCGCCGGAAGGTCGCCCCGAGGAGCGGCGGCTGCCGACTCCCTCCGTGCCCGGTTCGGCTCGTCGTTTGGCTTCCCGATGTTCGTTTGCTGAATCGCGGCGGGGTTTGGGGCTCCCGATTGCAGGCGGAGCTCGGGCGGCCGCAGCCCTGTGCCGGCCCAACGGATGGATGGATGGACGGGCTTCGGGCTTTCCGCCTTCTGCCGGCGTTACTCGTGTGCTCTTCCCGGCTTTGCCTGGTCTCAGGGCAAGTTTGCCTCTCCTGGCCGATGTGTCGAGGGCAAACTCGCAGCCAGGAGCGATGATACAGGCGGCCCCCCGGTCTGTGAGCGCTGCCAGGTGGAGGAGCTGGCTCTGAGGGCTCTGCAGAGAGATGGGCTTTGGACTCGGGTGCTTAGCGGGCCTTACCTTCCTAATCCCTCCAGTCGCGGTTCAAGGACTGTTATCTATTGATAAGGAGGAGTTGGAGCATGGGGGAGGTAAGTGCAGTTGCAGCAGTGACAGTTGAACAAAACGCAGCCAAATGATGGGGTCAGAGCAGGGCTGTGCTGTGATGGCTGTATGCTGTCCCTTCTGGGCACCTCGCCTCAACTGGCTGAACTGAACGAGTCGCTTCTTCATGGTTTGGTCTTACAGCGTTCTGTGCTGAGTTGCTGTGGTTGCTGTGCTTGAAGAACTGTCCTACATGACGAAATATATCTTCTGTATGCACCTTTTTTCCCTTACTGTTCTGTCACTAACCGAGGTGTTGTTTTTCTTTTCCAGTGGTTCACTGCCGCTGTTCCAGATGTTTCTCTTTCCCTGCCAAGCGAAGGATAAGGAAACGGCCCCAAGTCCTGACGCTGTTGAGTCTACCTGAGGATGTTCTGCTCCATGTTCTGAAAGGCCTTCCTGCTGAGGACATCCTCTCGCTCAGAGCGGTGAGTGCCGGCCCCTCCTGCAGCGCACAGCCTTATTTCTGCCTACATCCGAGGAGATGTGAGGAGAGCCACAAAGTCCATGTAGTAGATAGACATCTGCTGTGCTAACAATCAGATTTCTCACTACTCTAACCTCAAAGACTCACAGCAGTGTTTGTGTGTTTTGTGCGAAGTTTCTCTGGGAATTGTCCTTCCAGCTCACTGTGACTGGAGAAGTGAATTTGGTTTGGCATCTCTTGCTGTAGTGATGGTTAAGACAGGGAAAGAGATCTGATTAATTAGTTACCTATCTAAAATTAGATGAACTATTTTTCTGTTGGTTCCTTTATTTTAACAATTATTTGATGTTCCCCCTCCCACCTTGCAGGTGCACTCCCATCTTAAATACCTCGTAGATGATCACGCCAGTGTTTGGGCATGTGCAAGTTTTGAAGATGTATGGCCTTCTCCAAAAACTCTGAAGGTGTTTGAAAGGTAAGCTTCAAAGGAATGCTGATGCTTAAAGTTGTAGAGGAGGGCATTTCATGCTATATGTACAATTTCTATCAGTCTTCTCTGTAAGTGGCAAATCTGACTGTCCTTATTTGTAGAAGTCTGCACAGAGTGATGAGGGTAGCTGACTTTGACTGAGCTGCAAATAATAGCTGCTGTTTTGTTAATTGGAGCAGGACCTACAGCATACATGGAAGTTATTACTGTAAGGGCATTACCGGTCCTGCTTTGAACGTAACACGTGAACTGAAATCTGTTACTGGTGCTTCCATATGAACAAGCAAGATTGAGATCAAAGACCACAGTTCTAAGTCTCGGTTGTTTTGCTCAAACCAGTATAGTAAAAAAGAGAGTAAATTTCAGTATTAAAGCATGTGCAGAAGGAGAATGCCTTTCTATCCATCTGATATGAAGGAGATAGGTTGACTTAAATGTCATGCTAATTGTTCTGCTTCTAACTATTGTGCCTGCTCTGATGCATGTATTATTTGCTTTCTGAAGAAAGCTATTGTCTGAAAATAGATCTGTGAGGGAGGAGCACAGGGCCTTGAGGCATGTCCTTAAGGGTGCAAGTACCTAAACCTGCTTTCTTGTGTTGGGTATGTTGCGTGGGACTGGGAAATGATTCCTGTGAGCTGTCAGATTGTCCTGGGCACAGATGTATGAAAGTATTGCAGCAAGAAAAGCCACATCATAACTCACTTGTAACTTCTGTAGTGAAATCAGGTGTGCTTGTGATCAGCGAACAACAAATTGGGGCCAGGCCTTCACTGCAGTAACTTGTCTGATGTGGAAGCACCTATTGATTTCAACCTGAAGTATCTTCTCTGTTCCCCTTCAGGGCTGCTGAAAGAGGCAACTTTGAAGCTGCTGTGAAGCTGGGGATAGCGTACCTGTACAATGAAGGCTGTAAGTGTGCAAGCTTTATTGGGTCCCTGAGGAAAATGGCACAGTTGAAGGATACACAGATGATCTGATGGCTTACTTATAGATGCAGATCAGACTAATTGTTTCATAGTTTTTGCTGGTTACCTACAAAGCTATTTCTTTAGAATACTGATGGTTTTGTGCTCAGATTCTAGAGCAGCGATGTGCAGAAGTAGTCTGCTCTCCTGGGTGTGTGGCTAGGTTTCATTTGCTGTCATGCCTTTTCAGCCTTGTCTTTCAGTGTAACTTAAGAACTGGGCAGCAGATAGCTGGGTTCAGTGATAGAAGCCCTGTGTGCCGTGCTAAAACTCCCAGGTGTGCCCATGCATAGCTTTTCAATTTCCAGTGGGATGTAATCTTTTGTAAACTTCCAATTGAACTCTGCTACATCCCTGGTGTGCTGGATGAATCAGAAGGGACCGATAGTTGACAGGAGGAGCCTCCTTGCTGAAGGTGGCTTGCCTTCCACTTTGTGCAGTGCCAGGAGTTAGCAAATTAACACTGCTTTGAGCATTGGTATTTGTAGAACTTCTCCCAGGCTTAGGATCTTATGTCCCCACAGACTAATTGTAGTAAGATTTTTTTTTTTTCTCCTTTTGCCAGCTCCATGATTTTTAAAGCTTTATGAAGTTCAGGTCTTTTCTTGGGGTTACACTGTTCTCCCTTGGCTGCCAAGACCCTGTTGTGGATAAACTCTAACCTATTTCTGACTTTTTTTGTGCAGTGTCCATCTCTGATGAAGGCCGTGCAGAAGTGAATGGATTAAAGGCATCTCATTTCTTCAGTCTGGCAGAGCGGCTGAATGTGTGTGCAGCCCCATTCATCTGGCTTTTTATTCGTCCTCCCTGGTCCTTGACTGGAAGCTGTTGTAAAGCTGTGGTCTACGAGAGTCTTAAAGCAGAGTGTCAGTTGGACAAAGTAAGATTGCTTTCTGCTTTAGACTTTAAGATATGTTGGGAACTGCACTGAGCCCCTTTAGAAAAATGATTTTTCTTCCCCAAGGAGCTCCTGTTCTCCCACTGGTTAAATAACTGTGGATCAATCGTTTTATGAATTTGCTGCCAGACTATAGTGTCATGATTAACAGAGGCATGTGCTGTCTGTTCTGAAGCATTCAGTACTATCCCAAAGATGACAAGAGAAAAGTAGAGGGGGGGAGAACGGGAGGCCAACCTGGTTTTAGTCTGGAATACCTAGCAAAAATTGCTGTTGTTCTTTGTCTTCATTAATACTTTGTCTTGATGCTTTTTTCAGGCTCAGAAAGGATCTATTCTGTACTGCTTGGCTAAGGTCTTGAGTCTCTTTGAGGTGAGCAGTGTTTCTGATTTGTGTGTTCGGGGATTTTGAAAATGACTTCTTTGCTAATGTGATTTACCTTGATTTTAAAACTATAATCCAAATGGTTTTTTTTTTTTTCCTCAAGTGGCCTGAGGTATTTCTGCTCTCATGCGTTTTACTTACTGGTTGTTTTAAGGAATGTGATCAACTTATTCAATTTTAGAAACAGTAACATTAATTTTGGCTTGATCATGGGTTTGCTGTGTGGTCAGGTCTTAAAAAAAAAAAAAAAGCCTTTCCTTCATAATATGAACCAAAAAGCAACCAAATGCAAATGGCCTTCAGCAGAATGCAGGTTAGAAAGCTTTCCTATAGCTGAGGGAAACCTCCGTCTCCAGCCAGAATCTTTAAATGCTGAGTGGGTGTTGGAGCAGCCCTTGCAGTCTGGGGGGGCTCACAACTTTTGCAATTTATGGTACAGAGTTTTCTGTAGTTTCTGAAGCATTAAGTTTGGCTGGACAGCGTAAATACCATCATGCCTTTTGTCCTTAGGATGAAGAAAAAAGAAAAGAGTCTCTTGAAATGTTTGAGGAGTCTTCAAAGCAGGGTTGTTTAAATAGCTCCTACCTCCTTTGGGAAAATAACAGGAAGGTCGCTGTAAGTAACTTTCCTTTTTTCTTCTCTCAAAGCATTTTCATTATGTCTGGACCTTTCATCATATTCAAGAAGCATACTTGATTCATCTTCCTCAGATCTTACCTTCTTCATAATGAAAAGAGCACTAAAAACACTCAGAAATGAGCTTTTGGTGTTTAAAGCAAGCAAGTCTACATGCCTTTGTAGCAGAGCTGTGAGCCATGACTCTACTAAAGGCATAGGCACTGCTGGTCAGGCTGCTCACTTGTGTGCAGGGAGGCTGCCTGCCTTGTCACTAATAATTTAGTAAAGCTTATACTGGAATCCTGAGTGACCCATCTCATTTCTTGTAAGATCTTGGGCAAGAACTGAAGAAAGTGTCTTAAAAACAATATTGTTGCTCTGATGAGAGAGAAACAGACTGGTTGCTGGAATAGTAGATGTACCTACAGGCTGTTTTTTCTCTGGATGTTAGTACTACAATCCTTCTATTTAAGTAAAGGTGATGGTATTTGAAATCTGTC
This sequence comes from Phasianus colchicus, assembly GCF_987193195.1. Classification (NCBI taxonomy): domain Eukaryota; kingdom Metazoa; phylum Chordata; class Aves; order Galliformes; family Phasianidae; genus Phasianus; species Phasianus colchicus. Next base: position 2,225,923 of record NC_143451.1, on the reverse strand, counting down.
CATATTCTTCTCTGTAGATGTTAGACCCTGGCAGATACCTCCAAAGTCTCAGGAAGCTACGGGACTATGCAGCAAAAGGATGCTGGGATGCACAGGTATGTCTTTCTGGTTGTTGCTTTTTTTTTTTTCTGGGGAATTTATTTGTTTTTTTCTATGCTGTCACAGTAGACTTAAGCTTCTCCTTTCAGAAACATGGTCAAAATTGTTGTGATATCTTTGTGTGCATATCTATCTTCACAAATCACTCTTCTGAAAAATGCTGTACTTCTTTGGTGTGATCCAAGGATTGAACTAGTGACAGATATAAAAGCCTGTCCCTGAATAACATGTGCAGTGTTCAGCATTCAAGCTAGACTAAGAAGCAATTCTGCTAGCAGTTCTTTCAAGTATTTTTTTTTTGTTCACTGTTTCCACCAGAAAAATTACAGGACCATTCTCTACTGTTTTAGTTTGCATTTGATAAAAGTCCTTTTTTGTGCATATGCTTTTCTCTCTACTACAGATCGCTTTAGCCAAAGCTTGTGGAAATGGAAACCAACTAGGATTAGAAGCAAAATCTTCCAGTGAAATGGTGGCTCAGATGTTTCAAGCCTCCCGTCCTATCAGCAAGCAAAATATCTTCACTGTGCAGAAAAAAATAAATGAAACAATGAGGTAAAAACTCAGATCCAGAAGTGAGGCCACACAGCAGAAACCACTGCTTATTTCTATTTGCATCAGTGAAGGGGGAAACATATCTAGAATGAGGCCTGTTGAAAGAAACTCTTTAGTTTTACCCCTCTGCAGTGTGCAATCAGACAGGGATGACATTTTGCAAAGGGTCAGAAACCTCATTTCATGCCCAAGTAAAGAAGTAAACTGAGGGATGGGAGGTTGTGGGGTTTTTTCTTTTCTGGACTGTAAATACTTTGTATTTGTCAAGACTGACAGTTTCCCACAGATTAGAGGCACTACTTGACTTTCTGGTGTTGTAGTTGCTTTCCAGTTTTCTTAGACTCCTAATTGATACACCTTACCTCATTTCTTGTGTGAGTGCGCATTACTTTTGAAGTGAAATCAGAAGCTAACTTACAACTTGAGATGACCATTGACCCTTCAGATATAACAGGCCTGTAGCTACAAATCCTTATCTTGGTGCCACATGTTTTTCTGAAAACATCACCTGCTTGTGTTGAATTTCCTAGTTTAGAACTTTTGAGTGGAGAGAGGATTCAGATGACCAGGCACAGGGAAGGTGTTTGCACTAGTTTGGATGGCTTTTAACTGGACAGGTTATGTTTCTGTTTGCCATCTAGGTACATCCTGGTTGACTGGCTGGTGGAAGTGGCTACCATGAAAGACTTTTCTTGCCTATGCCTTCACATGACAGTGGGGTGTGTGGACCGTTACTTGAAGCTGAGACCTGTGCCCCGGTATCAACTCCAGCTCCTGGGGATAGCCTGCATGGTCATTTGCACACGGTAGGAGTTCTGACTGTTGATGGGAGGTGGTTATTGGGATTGTTCAAACTCATTTGTGCAGCTCAAGCTTCTTTTATCCCAGTACTGGAAAGAACCCTCTACGCTAACTGCTGCTTGAAGTGTTTTCACATACAAACACTTCCAGGCACTGCAAATTGACATAATATTCCTCAAACATGTTTTTAATACAGAAATAACTCCACAGTAGCAGATCAGTTTAAGCATTTCACTGAAAACTGAAGTCTTTCATATTCATATTAGCACGAGTATTCCTGTATAAGGAACAGCAGTATTGTTCCCTAGTTTCATCTGTTATGTTCAGATGAGCATTGTGGTGTCTCTGTTAGTTACCTCAATGTCTTGCATCTTAACTAAGGGAGGTTCCATAAATGAAGAATTAGGAATGTTTTAGTTGATAGTTCCAGCTTAAAGGTAAAATAAACAAGGAGCTGCTGTTCCCTCTTTCACAGCTTGTACCTGACTTAAGTACATTACAAAGTTTAACCCCTTGGTTATCTTGGATACACTTACTGGCCACAGAAAATAATGCATAGGTACACAAATTGACTTTATTCTGGGGCTAACTGTTAATTATACTTGATATTGCAGTTTTATCAGCAAAGAGATCTTGACAATACGGGAGGCTGTATGGCTAACAGACAACACATACAAATATGAAGATCTGGTCAGAATGATGGGTGAGATCATCTCTGCCCTAGAAGGAAAGATAAGGGTGAGTTTGGAAAGTGGATGGACAGTTTTATCCCTGGGGCTGCTGTTGAAGTGGATCTCTTTTATAAAAAGAGCAAAGATGCTATTATAAGCGTTCCCTGTGGAGACTGCACATTTAAGAAAATGCAGACACCAAACCATCTGCCTTTCTGTAGGGATTAAAATTGGAGTTTCTTAGGGCACATTCAGAGATTGTTTATTGTTTCACTGGGGAGTATTTCAGTGTTAGCATAGTATTTAAAATAATACTTGATCATGAAAGCAATGTCATGTGAGAATAACTGTGGTCTAAATAGTTGGTGCTTGAGTTGTATTGCCAACCTCTGTTCTCCTTTGTGTATTAGATACCTACTATTGTGGACTACAAAGAAGTACTGTCAAACATAGTCTCCCTGGAGAGAAGAACTCTTCACCTTTACAGCTTCATTTGTGAACTGTCTCTCCTAAACACGAGCCTTTTCGTGTACTCCCCAGCTCGGCTGGCTGCTGCAGCACTGCTGCTGGCTAAGATACTGCATGGCCACGGTAAGGAACAGCCTGTTCAGTGGAGCTGCAGCAAAGTACATCAGTCTGCCTTGTTCCTCTAGGGAGCCTCTGTGGGCAAGGTGCCCCAGTCACCCTGGGGAGTGTGGGAGAGGCAGACAGGTGTAATATGTGAGAATGGAGTTGAGTTCAGTCTATAGCAATGCAATAATGTAAGCCCTGCATTTAAATGAGACTGAAGGTTTTTGCCCTTATCTACACAGTAGAGTTCTATTTAGGCATAGCTTCAGTTTCTCAAGTAAGCCTATCCTAGAAGCTAATTCTGAACTTCAACTGTGTACAGACAAAAGCTCCTAAAGATTATCACCACATAAACATAATTTTTCTCCCATTAAAAACTGTCTGACTACAGAACTTGCAAGCTCTGTGAAATGGTAATACCTGTTCTCTTCTCCAGCACATCCCTGGACCAGCCAGCTGTCTGAGTGCACTGGGTTCTCTCTTGAAGACCTGTTGCCGTGTGTGCTGCACCTTCACCAAAAATGGTAAAGCATCAGGAACTGTTCTGGGAGTGTTTTTGTACTCTGGCTCTTGTAGCCCTGCTATAAGTCCTTCTAAAGTGAGGAGGTGACACTGCTTTACTCCCCCTACTACAGGGCACTGAAATCTAGGGGCTGGTTCAGTGATGGCTGTTGCGCTTTTCTTAACTGGCAGTGGCCCTGGGTTACAGAAGCCCTGGTGCTCCCCAGGTGATTGTGACCAGCTTTTTGATGAGCTCCAGAAGGAGTTCAGTAGCAAAAGTAATTCATTTCTGAAAGGCTGGAAGTCAGATATCTCAAGAAACAGAAAAGGAATTAGATGCTTGCATGCTTAGCAACTCTGCTGAAATGCCAGTTTCCTCAGCACAGAGCTGAGGTGGTACTTACATTGCCAGAACTTGCTAACAATGTTTTATATAATCCATTCTAAGATTAAAGCCCTGGTCTTTCTTTTCAGTTTCCATGATGAGGTCCCTAAGGATTATAGGCAGGTGTCTTTAACTGCAGTGAGACAGAGATTTGAAGATGAGCGTTATGATGAAGTAGGCAAAGAAAAGGTGGGTTTGTTCTTTTGTATACTGAAATCTGACACCTAGAGCAAAAGCTACTATGTGGCAGGGCATTCAAAACTTCCAGTAAGTGGAAGTGAGTTTTAACTTCAGGTCTTGGAAGTAGAGAATAACTAGGTAAGGTTGGGGCTGCTAAATTTCGTCTGCTGGGACTCTAACTGCTGTGGTTGAACAGCAGTTCTAGGAAGGACTCAACAGGATAGCTTTCTCTTGGAAAGAAATAAAGATAAATAAGGATAAAATAGCTGCTTCCTGGCAGAGGGAATCACATGGTCTAATTCTTAACCCTTTGTTTTTCAGGTGATGAGCTACAGCCAGCTCTGTTCACTGTTGGGTGTGAAGCAGGAGGACCCGAAACCCAGTCCCCTGCACACAAATGTCATAGAAATTAAAGCTTTCTTTAGCTCTCCCTCTGGAAAGAGATCTAAAAGGTGAGTAGAACTCATGGCTGTAAAGGTCTGTGAAGACCTGCATGAGCCTTTCCTCCTCTCTGGCATCCTGAGCTTCCATCCTTTCTGTCGTTACCTTGGCTGACATCCCTATTAGAAGAGCTGGAGAAGCAGACTTGGCTTTTAATGTGTGACTTCTGGATGTTCTTCCTACAGGAGGAGGGAAGACAGCACTCAGGATGACAGGGGCAGCTTAGTGACTACACCTACAGCTGAGCTATCCACCCAGGAAGAAAGTCTTCTGGACAGCTTTCTGGACTGGAGTTTAGATTCCTGCTCTGGTTATGAAGGTGATCAGGAAAGTGAAGGCGAGAAAGATGGAGATGGTAAGACTTACAGTCTTAAAAAAAAAAAAAAAAAAAAAAAAAAACTCAATCTGCCCTTTTATCTTTCTTCTGGTGCCCCAGAAGGAGTTTTATAGAACCTAAACTTTTGTAAGAGCAGCTGGGGAAATGCTCCTTCTCCCCCAGTGGTTACAGTTGTTAAACTTTTAGGAGTACGTTTCTTCTCTTTACTGCTTCAGAACATAATGGGTTTTATAGCCACTCAGCATTTCCAAGACAGTATTTTCAGATGCTGTTACAGCAGTAACCAGCCTTGAATGGGACTGTATTGGAGCCACTGTTGGAACACTGTCAGCTGTTTGTCTTACTGACACACAGGCTCTGGCCTCTCCAAGCAGTTGTTAGACAGTACCTCTCCAAACAGGTTGAGAGGGGAAATACTAAAATATTTTAATGAGGGTAAACTCTACCCTCACCTTCCCCTCTTGACAAGGTTTACAGTTGCACTTTTTTCTCTGCTTGACTGTTAGTTTGGTGTTGCCCAAATTCTAACTGGCCTTTCTCTTCTCATCCCTCAGTCACAAGTCCCAGTGGAATCTTGGATGTGACAGTGGTTTACATGGATCCAGCGGAGCACTGCTGTCAGGACTCCAGTGATGAGGACAGCCTATCTGTGGAGTGTCCTGGGCACACAGCACCACTGAGGAAGGCCAGGACACCAGATGAAACTCGCAGAGTTTCAGCCTGTGTTGCCTCAAGAAATCCCAACTGGGAAGGGAGCTCAGGCTACTCTTCTGTCAGTGGTGCCAGTCCTACATCTTCTGTGGAAGGCAGCTGTGGAATACCTCTCAAACCTACCTCAGCACTGTCTGGTGGCAGTGCCATGAACAAGGAGCCATGCCTTCCTCCCTACCTGGAGTCACGTTTACGATCAGTGCGTGCTAGAGCTGGTGACAGGAATTCTGCCCGAAGGCAAGTCAAGCGCAAGAACCTGGCAGAACACAGTGAAGAAAGGGTGAACTTGGGCTTCTTAAGCCTCTGATTTCATGCTTCTCTAGGTTTTCTGGAAACAACATCTCTGTCACAGTTGTACAGGAATGATAGTGAATAATTGTCAATACCTCCAGAAAGAGCCCTTTCCCTTAACTTTGCCTATTCCTACCACATTCTATAAGCCTGTCTCTTAATTCTGTATCTCACTTCTGGCCTTTTTCCATCCTTGATAACTGCTTTTTTATTTTTTAAAGTATTCCCTATTTTCTGATTCTCTCCAAGTTTCGTACACTGAGAGGGATTGTAACTTTACAGCTTGTGTCACACCTCACCAATTATTCCTTGAAAATGACCTTGTCCTCTTCCTTGCTTCACTGTGAGGCTTGGTGCCATGAAAGAAAGGAATTTACTTTGGTCACGAAGTTACTGGATGTAACACTATGCTTGAAGTTGATAGACCTTTTTGCGGTTATGCTGCATTTTAATCTTAGCCAGGTACTATTACAAGTCAGCTGGTGCTTCCCTCTTCTATGTGTATATCTTGCTGCACTGATTTAAGGTTTTTATAGATACAGTCAAGAGGTAAATGAAGGCTCATTGAAGGTCTGAGCTTTTTTTAACCTACCTCTCGTGGTTTTAAAAACCCTATTTGACTCAGGCCTAGTTGCCCTGTGTTCCTTCCCCTGAAATGTTATGCTCCTGTGCCTTAATGCTTCACTGCCCAATGCTACAGTACTGTGAACTGTTAGCCCATGCTGCATCAGTGTGGTTTAACTGCCACCTCCAGCCCGTGGCCTACCTTCACTGCCTGTCTTCCTTCCTATTTCCATGAATGTGGCCTTCAGTAAAGCACACCTCACTTGAACACTAGAAGCAGGCAGCAATGCAGTACGGGCAAACGGTCTTAAAGCCCTAATTGAAGCCTTGCAACTGCATCCTAGTCCACAAGGGGAGCATATGCCATATGCTTTTCTTATTAAAATTGCAATCTTCTGTACTGTATCTGTAGGGCTTTGAAGGAACTTCCTCTACTGACCTCAGACTAGCCAGCCTGGGTTAAAACTCCTTCAGCCTGTCTACATTAGGAATCTGTCTACATTAGGAAAATAGCTTTCTTTTTATGTGTTGGTATTTTAATGTTCATTACTTGTTTTTTAAGATTTTCATGAGTTGTCAACGACCTTAACACTGGAACTGGACTCCACAACTTTTCCTTTGTCTAGAAGTTACTGTGGCAGGTGGCAACAGTTCAGATAGGATGTAGTGATTTTTTTTATATATAAAATTTGTTTTTACATCTATAAATGGCTCCCTGTATTGCTTTCATAGCTGGTATCCATTCATGTCTGCTGAGCTGGGGTATGAAGGCTATTTACATCCATCCATGAGCAGGTGTGAGAACCCAGCACAGGACATAACATGAGCCTGAAATCACAAATCTGCTGCACTGCCACGAGGAAAAAAAGTCAAAGCACAGCCTTGAATATTCTCCCAGTAACCCCATGCTGCAGGCTGTGTGTGCTTTCCAATATTTATTATAAAACAACAGTAGGTAAAATCTCTCACATCTTCTGGAAAAGCTTCACACTGCAGAAAGCTCTGAACTGTGTTGTCCTGTGCAAGTTTTCCTGACCTAAAAGAGAAGGGGAACACAAATCAGTTTGTACAGTTTTCTCTCTGTAACTCAATGGAAAGCTGAAACACCATGGAAAACATGATGAAATGGCAGGGTAGAAAGGTCCTAAACTACAGCAAGTGGAGATCTGCTGAGATAATAGCAACAGTGCTCCATTGCTCCTTGGAGTGCAGGGGACTGGTGCTGTGTGCTGCAGCAATCTGAACTGTGGGCACTTACTTAGGGCACTACCATGATATCCACAGAGTCATAAGCTGAAGCTTTCAGCATCTGCAGTGGCTTTTTGAAGAGCTGCCGCAGGGCCTCATAGTTCGGCTTCTCCTCATATTCTAGTGCCATTACTTGTTGCAGGTAGCTCTGAAAGGCAGCTGCAAAACACAGAATGTCACCACATGGATTGACACAACCCATCACAAAACTGACAAGTAACATTTCCAGATTCCATTCCCTGCAGAGAGATCACTCTTCAGCCTTGGCTGCGGAGAGAGGAAAACTGAACCTGGTCTACAGTGGAAGTGCAGCCAGCAGGTCAGGGAAGGGACTGTCCCCACTCTACAGCTACAGAAAGACCTCACTGCTACCCTTCAGTGCCTGAAGGGGACTATGGGAAAGATGGGGAGAGAACTCTCTAAAAGGGCATGAAGCAATAGGACATGGGGTAATGGCTTTACACGAAAAGAGAGATTGGCTTTACTATAGAGAGGAGGCCCTGGCACCACTGTGCAGAGAAGCTGTGGATGGATGCCCCATCCCTCGAGGTGCTCAAGGCCAGGCTGGATGGGGCCCTGGGCAGCCTGAGCTGGTGGGAGGTGTCCCTGCCCATGGCACAAGGGAGGGTGTCAAACTGGATGCTCTCTGAGGTCCCTCTCAGCCCAAACCATTCTGTGAAAACAAAGAACTAATACAAAGTTTAAACAGGATGGAGGAATGACGTCAAGCCCCAAACTCTGCATTTTTAAAGCCACTAAAACTCTTGCCACTTGCCTCTTCAGCAAGGCTTATGAACATAGATATAACAGGTAGCAGCCTTCTTTGTTTTGCTGCAAACAAGGGCTTCGTTCATAGGAGCAGCCTGGCAGCTGACCTGTGCACTGCTTTGTCACCATCACCACCAAAAGCCACCCCAGTTAGCACCCCAGTGTGAGGAAGGCTCTGGCTTCAAGTATGGTCAATCCCCCCTGCCTCCCCAAGACGCCCCAAGGAAAGCAAGCCTGCACCTGGAATTGACCTCTGCCTGCTGAAGCACTGCTGGAGAAGGCATGTCACATCATTTTTGTACCTGGAAGAACCAGTGCAGAGAGCTGTCAGAAGAGAAGCAATGGAGCAGGCACTGAAGCATCCTGTCTTTGACAACAAGAACAAAATACAAAAAAGGCCAAGTTCAGATGGTCAGGTTCTAAATACTGCTGACATCTGGGTTCACCAATAACCCTTTCACCCGGGAGATAATTTTGGCCACCTGCTTCCAGTGTGACTTTCCAGTGGGATTTACCCACACTACAATAAAGAGAAATCATTTGATCAGTCTTCTAGTCACAGAATCGCCCTCAGTGTTTCCTTCTGAGCATTTCCCAAAAGAGCAGATGAATACTCCTACATTTCTTTCTTTTCCATCACAGTTTCTACTTTGTCCAGCTCCTTAGACCAAGGCAAGAAGCCGCAGAGCCATTTCAGAAGACAGTAGCCCAGAGATTCCAAGTCACTCCGTCGAGATGGTGCTGGAAGAAGAGAAATCCACATGCAAAAAACAGATTGGGAGCCATCCCAAGGGAGGTCCAGGCTAGTACCTCTCCAAAGGTGCACTTCAGCACTCATGGCACATCCTTGGAAGTGTCTATTTCTGAGACCCAACCAAGTAGCTAATTTGAACATCCTTCCAGTTCCCTGCTACAGGGTCAGAGTGAAGACTGTTTCGGGCAGGAACCCAGTCTAGCTTGAAGCTGATCCCACCTAAGCCAGCATGAAGCAACCCAGTTTTATATTCCATGCACACTTGCAGGAGCCAAGACTCCAGATGGAGCAGGAACACCCCTGCACCTATTGCTACAGTCACTGAGTAACCTGGCAATTTCCAACGCAGCAGCCTGGAAAGAGGTTTGAGGAAATAGGCCAAACAGAAATTGGGTTCCAGGTACACATACATGCCTGGAAAGCAGCAGTAACAAGTGGCAGTAGGAAGCCCTAGCTCCAGAGAGCCCTGCTACAGAAACAGCTTCAGGTGGGCTTTTTACCAGCTTGTGTCAGAAACAGACTCACCTGCTCCCTTGTGGCTGTCCTGGCTGATAAACTCTATCGTGCCCTCATGAGGAGTCCTGCTGCCTTCACGCCTAGCCACATGCTTTCCTTCTGGGCAGTAACGGAAGGCAAAGTAGTAGCCTGCTAGGGTCACCTGGAAGGCAGCAGGAAACACACATCTGAGCATTACTGCTTGGGCCAGGACCACAGGCTGTGCATCTGCTCTGCTTGCTCCACAAAGGTCTCCAAAGTCAGAGCCTGAATTTTCCCTCTGAGTAATCCCTTTATGGCACATTAGGTGGCTTCTAAGGTTCCCTGCCCTCAGGTGTTAAACTGTGCATCCAGTCCTGCATTGTTGCATCTTAGCACCACATGAACTGCATTGCTCCCCTGCTCAAAAGCAGGAATCTGGGTGCTGCTCTGTCCCGTTTGTATGAGCCCAACTCAGCTGCCATTTCTTTGCAGCACTGCTCCCACTGCATACCTGTGTGAGGTCTGCTGGGTTCACATAGATGTTGTCAGCTGTGATGTCTCCATGCACATACTCATTTTCATGAAGGTACTCCAGGCAGTCCAGCTACAAGTAAACAGAAGAGCAGAGCGTATCAAACCCACACACTCCTCACCCAGCACCCAGGCTTTCACTGAGCTGAACCCTGCTCCCTCATTTCTTGTAGCTGTGTGGAGGACTACATGAGCACCATGTCCCACAGCCTCTGATTTTCAAGTGACAGGATTCTTTCATCCTTCTTACCTCAGATTCCTTCTACATTACACACTACTCAAGAGATGCTACTCAAGTTTACAACAGGCTCTAGAGATGCTACTTTAAGAGCCCAGCAAACCCCCTGGGTTAGCTTTAAAGTACCTTTAAAAGATGAGGGAGGAAGTTATATGCCTTTCCTTAACAAGTCTTTTGGAAAGTGTTGGCTCCCTACGTACCAGTCGGACTGCAATCTGAAAAGCTGCCTTCTCATTCAGGTGTAAGTTGTCATTCAGGATGGACTGAAGAGATCGCCCTAAATCAGAGAACACCAGAAACCTACAAAAGACAAGGATGTAGCAGTGCCTGCCTGGTACAGAAGCCCCGCAACAGAAACTCAAGCGATCTACCTGGATTAGACACCCCCCCACTACTTCACACTGACCTGGGCAAAGCTTTCCTCACTTAGATAACAAAAGTTCCTTGTAAAGGAGTTTGTTGCAGATACAAAGTCTCAGTCTCTCTCTCTCTCTTTTTTTTTTTTTTTAAAGTTTAAAAGGCAAGAATAAGGTGTCCCTGGGCCAGAAGAGCAGAAGCTGCAAATGCAATGGCTACACCAGCAACCCAGTGACTAGAGGAAACAGAATGGTGCGAGGCAAAGCAATTGTTAATAAATTAGGAGCAGCACATTAAATTAGGAGCCCAGGGAACAGCAAGAAAAAGGACAGCACACAGCAAGAAGGGAAGGAGGAAAGCCCAGAAAGATGGCAGGTGCAGACAGAAGAGCTCAGCTGTGCCCTTTACAGAGTCACCTCACCTGTATTTATCTGCATGCAGTCCAAAGCCAAGACAGCTGGGGATGCCCAGCAGGGGCAAAGAGTGCAGCTTCTTCCACTTCTCCACTAGGAGGGAAAAGAGTACGGCAGATGCCAAGCTGTTTCCATACTGATCTGCCCCAGAAATGCCAGCCTAACGTGCCAGGGTGTTGGCATGTCAATGCACATAGCACTGCAGAGCAAGAATAAGACAGCAAGGATGCTGGGAATACCAGAGCAGGCTACAGCATGTGCTTGTTGTGGGGCTAAATAAAACAGCAAGGGGGGAAGAGAGTGTCAGGAACAGCGATGGAGAAGCAAATTCTACGAACAGGTCTGGGAAGGACTTGATTACAGCCCTCCCAGAAGTGCTCATTTGGCAGGACTTCCCCTATCATGTCTGGTCAGTTTTGTTGACTTAAAAATCCAAATGTGGGCAAAGTAAATACTTGACAGCAGCTGACAGAAATGCCCACAGAGTGGACACAGAAGGGAACAGCAGCCAGTCAGGCTGCATGGCAATACAGTTGGCTGAGTAGAATAATACATGGCTGAGTAGAACAAGAGAGCTGCAAAATGCCAGTGCTGCAGTGTCTTAATGTACACTACTGGAGAGCAGGCTCAGGGCTGAATTGCTCAGCACTGGCACAGAGGAAGCAGCAAACTGGTTTATTCTAGTGTGGCCTTCTGAGAGACTCAGATAACAAAGGAGAGATGACAGTTTTCCTAATAAGCAACCTAGTTTTCACCCTGCCGAAGAGCACCAACCTCTGTCTTTCTTTGCAGCTCGCTGGAAAAAGTTCTGTTCATTGTAGATTTTACTGTCTTTGACATCCTGAAAGAAACAGAAAGGAAGTGCATTACTTCAGCTACATACTTCCTGCTAGAAAGGGAAATTTGGACAAGACTGCTACAAGACCTTCACTATCCATTTCACTATTCCCCAGTCCCACCCTCTTCAAAAGAAAAAAAAAAAAAAAAGCAAGAGAACAGAGTTTGAGTCTCTTATCCCACTGTTTAGCGCTGCACATTAACTCCAAGCATCAGCACAAAGCAAGGCAGCAGCTGCCTCGCATCTCAAGCACCACCACTAAGAAGCGTGTGGGTTAACAGCACCTAAACAATGCAAACCAGTCCAGAGTGAGCTCCAGTCCTGAAGCTATCGTGTTAGGAGCCAAAGGCAACCTTCCTAGCCATAGCATGAGCGAGGTTATTTCTGCAAGCAGGTGAGTCCAAAAAGCAGCTGTTCTGTTTTATGCTAGCTATCAGAAAACAAGACAAGCAAGAAAGTCTGTAGTCACCACATTTCCCAAGCGTCTGGGTGATGTTGAATTCTTAAAACCCATCCTTTTTACAGCAACCAGCATTACTGCTCTTTTAGTGCTGCTGCTAAGAAGTGACCCAGCAGCTCACAAACCAGTACACAAGTCTGAGTGCCCATACACATTTATGTATGTATACATGTGTACTCAGCACACCACAGACTAACACGGGAGGGATGCTATGCAGGGAGGAGGTGGGCGTTTCACACCCTGCTGTGTTTGATACCACAGGTCCCACCCATGAGGGGCTCTGCTTTCTGTAGCATCAGCAGTCTCCAGACAGCACAAATGCCCAAAGATATTTTATTGTGCATCTTGCCTGGGAAGCCAATGTGAGCTGCCAAACGCAGGAACTGAAACACCCTCTGCTGCAAAGCCAGGAGGTGCCAAAGGTGATGAGATGGGAGTGTTATGGTCACAAGTGAGCAGAGCTCCCCACCTGCTGGTCCTACTTCAGTAGCAGTTAGTTGTCTCTTCTCATTAATAACACTGCTTTCACTCTCTGACCCAGCTCCACTGTGACAGCAGAGCGAATAATTTTACAAGTGCGTGTGAGTGGGCACCACTACAGCCTTCACACAGCCATCATTCATCCACCAAACTGCAATCACAGAGCAGCTATTACTGAAAATACCACATTTCTGGAGAAGCCGACCTGCTAGCAAGTGCCCAGGGATGTAAAGATGTGCTCTGGCACCGAGTCTCTCAGTGCTGGTTCATGGCACTGCCTCGGCACAGCCACCAATTCTGCCATCCCCAGTTCCCCCAAGACTGCAGCAGCATTTGTGCACGTCATACCAAAACAGCACATCTGACACTAACAAAGCAAGAACTTCACACCACTGCATTCAGTTTTAGAGATCACTGAGCCTGCTGGATGGAAGAGGCAATCTCCCGGGATGAAGGTTTTCTGTTGTTGTTTTAAATTAAATTTTCCTACCTAATTGCTTTTGCACCATCAGGGGAAGAGTCAAGCAAGAAGTTCCTGGGAAGTTTTATCTGTTCCCTAAGCAATGGGACCCTCAGCCCCCTCACTTCTCTAAGGGATACACCCATGGCAATGAGGACAGGGAGCCGATGCCCACTCCGTGGGACAGCACAGCTTTGGCCTCTCAGAGCACATTCTCTGCGTTCCTGGGACACTTTGGTGATACAGAGCAGACAAGTCGGGCCCAGGATGCAGCACTACACACTATTCCTTACCCAAACATATCAAAACTCACAAGTTTGAGGGAGAATCTTTGCTTTTGAGGGCAGGTTCCAGATGCTGACTGTGCTGTGGAAGGATGGAACAGATGTGGTTACAGAGCACAGAAAAGAGGTACCTGCAGTGTCAGCTGCATCGCTCAGCACCGCCTGCACAGCTGACTTCTACTGATCCTCTGCTTCTTTCTCTTGGTCTTTGCAAAAGCATCCTCTGTGACAGTGCTTTCCAGTGCTTCTACAAAACAACTCTTACCTTGCTCTGGGAGCACAGCACCCTGACATGGCTGCAGGTGCAGCTCTGCTCAATTCACATGAGCACCTGGAGCTACAGTAGTGTGGGCTTTGAGGATGGTATGTAAAGAACAAATGGTAAGCAGAACCTCCAAGACACCCACCATTAATTTGGTGAGCACTCCCTCCAGCTCACTTTGTAGTTTATCAGAGGTAGATGAGATCAGAGTCCCTACCCCCCACTGTGGGTGTCACAGATATATGTGACAAAATTCCCCCAGCATTCTCACCCATTACCTTCCCCTGGGGAAGCTCCTGTTGTTCTGCCCTTTGCCTGAGTGCTACACACAGCTATCTGCTGCTGCTCAGCCAAAGGGTGTCTCAATGACAGCACAACACCCTTCCCTTCTTCTCACCCCACGTCTGCAGATACACAGCTTGCATTATGCAGCAGTGAAAGTAAGTGTAACGATGCTAAAGCCGAACATCAGGCAAAGCTTCGGAGTGGAGAAAACTCCTCCTGAGGAGCTTCCAGGATTGAAACGTCTCCCTCGGAAGCCGCTCAGGAGTGCACCCGGGAGCAGCCCAGTGCCCAGTTGTGTTCCTGCCTGCCCCGAAGCGACCCGCGACACGGAGATGTGCGACCCGCAGGGTGGCAGCAGCGCAGCCAGGCCGCTTTCTGCCATGAAGTGCTCGGTGCCAACGCCTGCGGTCCGGAGGCCTCGGGGTCGCGCCCCCCCCCCCCCCAGCCCCGCGGTTCGGGGTCCCGCCCGGTCCCGCACCTTCGTAGAGCAGCCCGCAGCCTCCCTGCTCCAGCAGCCGCCGCAGCCTCCAGCGCCCGGCGCCGCGGTCCCGCAGCTCCTCGCCCTCCGGCAGCGGCTCGGCGGGGCCGGACCGGGCCTTGCGGGGCGAGGGGGAGCCGCGCCGCGCCGCGGGACACGGCGGGCGGGGCGGGGTGCGGGCGGCCGGCGGGGAGAGCACGGGCACGGCCGCGCTCCGCTCAGCCCCGGCGGCGGCCGCGGGGCTCGGGGCCTGCGGCGGCGGCGGGCCGGCCGCGTCCCTCGGTGGCGGCGGTGGCGGCGGTGGCGGCAGTCTGTCGCCGCAGGCCGGGCAGAACCTGAAGGTGGGCTCCACGCCGCCGCCGCACTGCGGGCAGAACCGGGTCACCCTGCGGGCACAGCACACGGCGTCACGGCCGGACCGGAGCGGCACGGCCCGCCCGCTCCTCGCCACCACCTGCGGCAAACGCGGGGCGGCTCCTGCTGCTGCTCCTCCTCCTCCTCCTCCTGCTGCTCCTGCTGCTCCTGCTCCGCGCCGCCATCACGCGCGGCCCCGGCCGCCCCACGGCCCCGACCGCGGCTCCGCCGCCCGCAGCCCCGCATCGCCACCACAGCGCCCAGCCGGAGCGCGGCGTGCGCATGCGCACAGCGAGACTGGGGGGGGGGGGAGACGACTGCAGCCCAGGGGGTGGGCGGGAAGGGGAAATGGAAAGGAAAGAGAGAAAAAGGGAAGCGGAAGGGGAGAGAAAGGGAAGGGGAAGAGAATAAAAAGGAAGGGGAAGAGAATAAAAAGGAAGGGGACGAACTGTGCTGTCCCTGCTACCTCAGGAGGCCTTCCCAGGCCCTGGCAGAAAAGGGTCCCTCAGAAGCCGCGCCGGTTGCTGGAGCTGCTTCCTGCACCGCGGCTTGGCCCCCAGCTCCCTCCTGAATCCCCCCATCGTTGTGAGCCCCCACAAACCTCCTGCGGGCCCCAGCGTGAGTGCTGGGCTTCAGCATCAATTTATTCAGCCCCACAGTTATGATATATATGCACACATACAGACATTACTTTTTAAAACAGCGTTAATTTGTGTCACAGCTCTGTAATTCCAATGGTTGTTGCCAAGGGAGCAATGATCACAAGCTGACATTCAGTCTGGGGAGAGAAGATCTGGTAATCCAGAATATGAAGCGCTTTACCAAGACAAAGCACGTAAGGCCATTAGGAACCATGAGGAAAGTGGTGGGAAAAGGTGGGCAGGAAAGAACAAGTGGGAAAAGAATCCTTGAAGATTTCAAGAGCCTCCAATCCTAAAGCATGGAATGGCCTTGGCTGGAAGGGACGTCAAGGATCATGAAGCTCCAACCCCGCGACTGTGCATGCAGGGCCACCAACCTCTACATTCAATACCAGCCCAGGCTGCCCAGGGCCCCGTCCAACCTGGCCTTGAACACCTCTAGGGACGGGACATCCACAGCCCCTCTGGGCAGCTGTTCCAGCACCTCACCGCTCTCATAGTAAAGCACTTCCCCCCACTGGGCTGTCAGGAGATGAGTGACTCCAGCACCGTTCTTGGGCAATGGGATGAGAAGCAGGAGTCAGATCCAAGAAGGGATTGCCCTTATGCTCCAAGCCATTGGCCCTTGCTGCCCATGGACAAGCAGGGGCTAGGCAAGGAAAGGGGTGCACAGGTTGTACTGGGTGTGCACCTTTTGTCCACGAAGAATTGCACCATGCAGCGAGAGGCCTGAGAGAAAGGTGAGAAAGTGGGAGGTGGGGGTGGCAGCGCTGCAGCTGGCACAGGCGTTGTCCAAGGAAGCAGAGCCGCAGAACTTCCACATGAACCTCATGCAGAGTTTTGCCAAGGGGGGAGGAAGGAAGAAGTTCCAGGTTCAGCCTTGCGGATGGATGTCTTTCTGTGCCCACACAAGTGCTTTGTGCCCTTGACGCACAAGGGTGCCCTTGACGTACACGAATGGTGTATGGCCACTGAACTCTGACCAGCAGGGAAATCAGGAGAACAGAATGCAGGCACTGCTGATTTTTCCCAGTTTGACTCTGCTTTAAGGCTCACTGCACAGTTTCAGGAAAAGTGTCCCCTCAGTATAAGAAAGGAAAGGAACAGGGTTGAAATGGTATAGGTTGGTTTTAATTGATGTTTGTTGTTGCTTGTTTTAAAATATACAATCAGACTATGGTGTTACACCATCAATGATCTCAGACAGTTCCTGAAGGAGCTCATCCGCATCCTTCTCACTTTCCATGTCAATTTCTCCTTCCAATTCATCTCCTATGATTTCCAGCATTAATTTCTCGATGTCATCATCCTCTGAGACGAGGGCTTTCCCCGCCTCTGTGCAGCTCAGCTGCTGCGCCTGATCTGCTTCTTGTGAGGCATTCCTCACAGAGTCTGCCTGGCTTCCCGGAAGCAGTTCCAGACTGGGGAGATCAAGGAAGAGAACAATCAGTACCTGACATTTCTAACTGGAGATAGGCTTTCAGCAAACCAGCTCTGAGATCTGTGGTTAACCCCTCCTGCACCTCACACTCACAAAGGGATGGCGATTCAGTTAACCTGAGGCTGCCTTTGGAGTGCAAGATAGCAGCAGGCACATTTTCATAGTGGGAATTGATGTGTACAGATAGAGCAGTTTGAGTCTAGCCAACAGGGGCCAGGTTTTGTAGCAGAACCACATTGCCAGCCTCATTACTTTGACTGTAAATATGTCAAGAAGTCATCCTCTGCATAAACCTGTTTACTGACTGAGTGACTTTTCCCCAAGACATACTCAGCAGAGATTCTGAGTAGGCAATTTAAATTATTGCAGATGACCTTTTCCTTGTTGCATTATGCCATGGCTCATCTCAAACACCCCATTTGTCCCCTGATGTGAAAGAACTTATGTCTAAGGTAAAAATGGCACTGATGAAGAACAAGTTGTGGTCATCACCTGCTTGGAGGTGTTTCGACTGCAGGGATGGTCACCAGGCTGTCCTTGGGCAGGGCTGGAACGATGGTCTAGGAAGAATCAACACAGTGTGTATGAAGCACGGGTCAAAGATTCCTAAGTAGTTTCTTTTCCCAGAGAAGTTGTGGATGCCCCATCCCTGGAGGCATTCAAGGCCAAGCTGGATGGGTTTCCAGGGTGTCGGATCTTGTGGCTGGCAACCCTTGCCACAGCAGGAGAGGTGGAACACCAGATGATCTTTGAGGACTCCTCCTCAGCAGGGGGCACTGCTGAGCCTGAACCCAAATACAGAAGCACGGGGCTCCTGAAGAAAGCGTTCTCTTGAAGATTACAAGTGTTCTTGGGTGTTTTTAACAGCGCAGCATTGATGGACAAAATCCGTCACACCAGAGAGCAATCTGAGAATCGTAGAATCACAGAGTCTTAATAAACATTGCTCTGCATCAAATCAAAATAGAAAGTTTCCAGTAGCCTGTGAGACATCTGCTGCCTTCAAAGGAAACAGAAGACCTGGAGAACATTTGAAATTTCTACTGTTTCTTCAAGAGCAATGTAAACCTTCCGTATGCACTACTGCTTTTGCTGCTGTTCTCACCATTGGTAGTTTTCTAGCTGGGGACTCATCGGTGTCCTCAGCAGCAGATGGTAGCATCTCTGCTGCTTTCCGTTTCTGTCCCTGCTTTTTGGGGAAGGTGGCTTTCCAATCAATGGGCCTCACGTACACCTTGCGTCCATCTGAAGTAAAAGGAAGAGATTGCTGATATGGTCTTGCTGTGCCTCAAGAGAAATCCACATTCTCTTATCATTCCCACAACCCACAACAAAGTTAAATACATTTGACCAGCGGAATTACATTGCCATGTCCAGGATTCTCAGCAATGTTTTCCACAGTCATCTCTGTCTACCAACAACACATCCAAAGGAACAAAGAAACCCAAGAGCTGCACTCAGTAATAGTGCAGGGCAAGGAAAACTCTGACACGGAACAATGCTAAGTGACAGCGTTACTGTGCTGAGGCACTGTAACAAGCTCCTTGTGCTCACTCTTGACTCTTTTCTTGCAAGGCAATTCCTTTGCTTTGGCCTTCTCCTCAGATCGCTTGCGTTTTCTTGCAGCCGGGCCATGGGAGGAAGTTGGGATGTCAACTGCAGAGAACAGTCCAGGAAAGAACAATCAGAAAACCTAAGTAGCAAAACAGTGCATCAAACCCAGATGCCTGTTCAGTATCTGTACCTCTTTCTGGTGCCTTCTCAACCTCTGTCTGGTTCTCCAGACTTTCTGTAAGGCCACTGTTCAGAGGAAGGCCACTTGTGTCAGCTTTGGCAGAAAGAAGACAAGAAATAATTGAAGAGCATCTCTTTGGAGGAAGGTTTCAGCACAGTCAGCCACAAACTTCCAATTTTCAAGCATGGTTTGTTACATTTGCCTTTCCCCTGCTCAAATGTTGTGCCATTTCTGCAGTCAACACAGACCTGCAGTGCATTTACCTCTCTCCAGAAAAAAAACACCACTATTCTGAGAGCCAAAACACAAACTAATTTTTCACTTATGACGACTCTTCCCTGCACTCCCGAATGAATAGTTACTTGACATCCTGCACCCGCTCAGAAGTAATATTCATAATTAAGTCTTCCATGCTTCATGGCATCAGGAACTCACCGTTGCTTGGTGGAATGGTCGGTGCGTTCCCACCGCGTTTCTTGAAGTGAAGAAAAGGGCAGTGGGCTTTCAGACAGCCTCCCGGCTGATTCTCCCAATAGCAGGGAATCTCACTGCGCTTCTTCTGAAGAGAGAAAGAAAGGAAGGGTCATGGAAACAGGCAGACGAGGTTTGCAAAGAGGTGCAGTGCTCCAGGTCGTGCCAGAGAGAAGTGGAGAGCTCATCTTTAGGCAAACACTCACATCAATTTTCATGTGTCTGAACCTGCAGTCGCTGCTGGAACAGCGACCCTCCATCCACAGTCTGCAGACTTGTTCACTCCCCAGCGCCGCTTCACAGTGGCGGAAGGGACAGCTGTCTCCCTGCAAGCAAAAGGAAACCACACAGGAAAATAAGAGTACAGCCTGAAACATGTCCGTGCTGTTAGCCCAGGTTGTTAGCAGCGGGCGCACAATCCCACTGCTTAGGAAGGTAACACATCACTAGTGGGTCTCCCCCTGCTCCATCCCTTTCTCTTAAAAGTGAGGAAAAGGAAGAAATCCAGGCAAAAGAAACCCAACCATACCTTAAAGCAGACAGAGTAGAAATAGAAGTAGCAGTCAACTCCTTTCTGAGGCATGGAGAACTTCTTAGAGCAAGTTCCTCTCCAAAGGAATTCCCCCTCTTGGAAAGAGCCGGCTGCACTCTTGGACTGCTTGGATCCCCAAGATTGCCTTTCAGACTTTCAACAAGGGAAGAATCATGAGGAATAAGCATTTTCCCAGCTTTCTTCTTTTATGCTGTGTATATTCTCAAGGAGCTTGGAAGCAGCTGGTTGCAAGAACTGTGCCAATTCTAGATCCAACTTGTGTCCAACTGCCACGATTTCTCCCAGCAAGTACTGTCCTCCATCTCATCACCAGTTATATGCCTTGCAGCACATATTTTGTGTTCCTGACGTGAAAAAGACTCCCTTCATCTTCCCCTCTTGCTGCAGCTGCAATGGAGGCACTGGTACGACTCACATGTTTGACAAAGCTACAGTTCTGGCTTACCCAGGCACAGCTGCAGTCCTTCTCCCTTCCAGCTAACACACCAGCCCAATGGCTGAGCAACTCCGTCAGCGAGAGCGGGCAGCACCCGTCAGCCACCACCACTATCACTGCCAGCCGGGACGAGAGCTGACGCAGCGTGTCCACACTCCTGCGCAGCGCTCACGGCTGTGGCACTCACTGGTGGCAGCCACGGCCCCAAGAACAGCACTTGTGATGTCACAGTGCTTGTGATGTCACAGTGCTTGTGATGTCACTGTGTTTGTGATGTCACAGTGCTTTTGATGTCACTGTGTTTGTGATGTCACCGTGCTTGTGATGTCACCGTGCTTGTGATGTCACTGGATGGTCCATGTCCCCAGCTGAGCACCTGACTCTCAACCATGACTTCAGTGGGGTTTTGTTAAATATATGCTAGATACGGCACAACTTGCAATCCATGGGTCAATAAAGCACAGGTTGCACTGCATGAAGTCTGTGCTCTTCTTCCTTTGTCATGTCTGAAATGAAGGCTGGGGCCCTGCAGCAATTTTGCAGGGCTGTAGTGGCAATGCTCAGTCTCAGCTTGAAGCAGTGATTGAGCACCTGGTGAGAAGGCAGGGCCACGCCAGGGCAGCCCAGGCGCATGCAAACCCTCCAGAGACCTCATTGAAGGGTTGGCAGTGGAGGCAAGGGTATCTGACTGGAGATCTCTGCTATCTGAGGCCTTCCAAGGCTCAGCAGCTTTTTTTCCTTTCTTTCTGTGTCCACAACTGTTGCACTTGGGCAAATCCTCACTTGCTGCAGCCGAGGATTTTGCCACCCTGTTATTATGCTGCACTTTTCATAGCACTGTAGCATTACACGTGACAATTTGTCATCCTCACCGAAACGTGTATCAGAATCTCGAAGAATCAATTTCCCCTGGAAACAGCCATTTGGAAGGGCCTCGTTTGAGCGGGGAACTCCTCCCCAGCCTAGCTTTTCTGCTGCGACTCCTTCCAGCAACCACGCAGCACCAAACCCAACTCACCTCTTTGGCCTGGTCACACACACGTCACAGCAGTGCTTCTGATGGGCCCTCCAAGGATGATCCCTTCCAAGGAATGCTCAGAGCTCAGTCTCCGTGTGCAGCACGCTCAGCAAAGCACCAGCTTATCTGGATTTTTATCACCAAGGCTTCATTCTCAGGGGCTCTTCAAGTCTCATAGACAGCCCTTTAAGTGTAATGCACGACTAATTAAAGCATGTGTCATTGTTTGCATTCTGTTTCCACTTTGACTTATTTATGTGCAACATTTTCAGGCTGTTGAATGATTTTGACGGTCTCAGTGTAATATAAGTTATACTTCATTATGCAGTGGGGCTATGTATTTATTCTGAAAACAAAGAGAACAGGAGCGTTAATGTGTAATCCTTTAATGTATTTTGCTGCATCCTTGGCATGCTTTGCTTGCTGACCAGCAGGCCTTCTCTCAGGTCCCTTGGGTCCGGATTATGTTCTGCTGCTGAGCTACAGAACATCTCTACTGCTGCCCATGGCTCTGCCACCAAGCGCTGTGCACTGATCATCTCAGAGCATGAGGTGGCCGAAGGGAGGGGATCCCAGTGCACACAGTAAGCAGGCAGAGGAGAGGGCTCTGCAGTGCAGGAAAACCCGCACTCCTGTCTGTTGTGACTGAGGGATGAGCTCTTCTTCTGTTCTTTGCTGTCCTGCTATCCACAAGAGAGCTGCTTTGCATAATTAATGATGTGGCCTCTTCTAACATTACTGTTCCATTTGCTAATGCTCTTTCCAGCTTGCTCAGAAATGCTTTCCCACAGGTTCACGACAGACCTTAAAATCCACACTGGATCTCACGTGGTGCTAAACTAAGGAGTGCTGTTAGCAAATTGTCACAGAGGCAGAATTTTCCCTTTTTACAGAGCCACTAATAATGGCAACCTCTTTCAGTACTGTTCTGCAGCTGCTATCGCCTGAGCGTTTGTTTGTCACCCTATGTTTGTAAGATTGGTGAATCTGTGACAAGTACAGATGGGGCTCAGTGTAGGATCTGGATCTATTAATAAAAATATGATCGTTTAACTGAAGACAACTAGGATCATAGCACTTGAGCAAGCTATCTTGTGGGAGGAGGATGGAATTGATCACTTCAGGGATGCCTGCTGGACATTTTGAGATTACAGTCAAGAAGTGTGGGTAATACCATGAACTCATTAGACCATGCGGTTTAGTGGGGTTTAATTGTGCTACTCTCATTGTTAGTTTTTTCTATGTAGATAGGCAGGACACAAGAAATCTTTACAGATGCCTTTTGTGTCCTCTCTTGACTACACGAAAACAGAATACTTGATGTAAGGAGGAGTGAACCAGAACACACTGCAGCATGAACCTTCTCTCCATTGTTCCACTCTTTTTGCATGATCTTGTATGTTTGTATTGTTAATACTTTAAATGCCATCAGGAAGGCAATTAAGCATGCTTTGCTAGTGTGCTACTTTTTGTTTATGTTGTTTCCCACACAACACAGTAGGAATGGAGGCCAAACCCTTGGGCCAACTTTCTTGCATTTTATATTTCTCAGAGGGACTTTTGCATTCACATACACACCCATGACATCCTCTGCACAATGCTTTGAGTGGAGCTGCCCCATGATTAACAGTGATCCATTCCATAATTAAATGCATCTCAGATGAAATAATTATTTGACTATCAATTCTCCCTTTTCATGAGACAAGACTTAAATGTGTCTTTTTAAAGTTGTTGTGCACTGAATCTACAATATGCTAGCAATATAGTTAGGTATAATGACATCACATACAATGGAACATTTACAAAACTTAAGACCATTAATCAAGGGTGAGATGTAATATTCCCATTGCAATTAAGCTTCTAGAGTAGGTTTAAACTCCTTTAGCTTTGTGTAACACGGAGTCTTTAGGATGACAATAATGACCTTGGAATTACACTCATCTTTGAGCTCTAAATCAAATTAATGTCAGGAGCCTTTCCATAGATCAGCCCCTGGTTTGCCTATCCTGCCAGGTTAAACTCTGTGCAGGAACAGGATGTGGACAGGAGATGGCTTTCTGCTGCTGCCACTGCGCTCAAATTCCGCAGCCTAAGATCAGCTGAATCTGAGATCTCGTAGAGCCCTCTGAGGTTTCTCTGCAGCGGTTTTCTGGTGCTATTACACGGCACGGATTAGCTGGGACCTATCCAAGCACGGCCGTGCTGGCACATCCCTCGCACCGGTAACTCTATTATACTCAGGAAGTGCCGATGTGCTGAAGGCAGCCTGTCTGCCACGCCGGGGCTTACACAGATCAAATGCAGTCTGCGGATCTGCTTTCAGCCCTCAAGAGCTCCTCTGCCCTCATCCCATTCCAGCACTCCTTCCCTGTGTGCTATGGGTTCACTCAGTACCTGTGCCTCAGTTTCTTCAATCTCTAACAGAGACACAAAACAATGCATAAGACCTAAATAGTATTTGTGAAGTGGATGTTACTGAATTACTGCTGTTAATCTTTGGTCTCATAGCTACTGAATACAGCTATTTCGTGCCTCAGTCATTGACATGTGCATCGCTATAATCCCACTCCGTTCTGTATTAATTCCACTTGCAGGGTATGTTATTACACACAGATCTCTGCCTTAGCATGTAGCTTCATTTGTCATATGGAAGAATTCCTAACCACCTCTGTGTTGGCACTGTTTTTTCTAGTTTTTTTCTTTTTCCTACATCATAAGATTATTCTGGATGGGGCCATTTGTTATCTCTCTGCCTTTGTCCGCATAGAGTTTATGCACTGCTCTCGTGCCTCATACTTGGAGTTTCTGATGTTACGTTAGCATGAAAACACATTTGCAACTAACGCTAAAAACTCTGTTTAGGTTATGAGAATTTCATCCACCTTGTATCTTGCATGGGCCACAGAAACCTCTTCTGTTAGTACTGGGGACAATTCTTTCATTATACGTAACAGGGATGACTTTGTTTCCCATTTGTGAAAATAAGCAAATCCATTTAAACTTCTGTTTCACGTTTTTTTTTTTTTTTTTTTTTATTTTTTCCCAAATGGGACCCCTTAAGATTGCCAAGACTATTCAGAGGATTAAATATTGGAAAGGCAGCTGGACATGTACAAATAACAATTAATGACTGCAGACAGATGCTGAAAAGTATTGCTTGGAAAAAAAATTGTTAAATTACTTTATTAGATGTATTGCAAAATGGAGATTTCAATGGTATCAAAAATAGGCATGTCTTTCTTTCGCCATTCTTTTTTCTCCATTTTTTTCCAGTCCTTATGGCCTTTAATAACAGTGCGAAGCCTGACAACCTATTCCTTATTTTAAGCTGTTAGCTTTTGTAGTTGTTTGTCTGATCTCTTCCTTTCACCACCCAAATTGAAAATGCTTCTTTGTAGCAAATGGGCTATGAAGTTCTCTTAACCTCCCTTTGGACAATTTCCTTTATTATTTTTTTTTAGAACATTAGGGACACTGAGACCCTGGAGTGTGTCCAGAGAGGGGCAATGGAGCTGTAAAGAGTCTGGAGCACAATGGGGTCTTATGGGGAGTCACTGAGGAAATGGGATGGTTCAGTCTGGACAAGAGGAGGCTTAGAAGAGACCTCACTGCTCTCTACAGCTCCTGAGGGTGGGAGATGGCCTCTTCTCCCAGGTAGCAGCTACAGGATGAGAGGGAGTGGCCTTAAGTTAGCTTTTCTGAAAGGACGGTGATGCAGCAGCATGGGATGTGGTTGGTGGGCATGGTGGGGGTGGGTTATGGTTGGACTGGATGATATTAGTGCTCTTTTCAAACCCTAACAATCCTATGATTCTAAGACATGGTTTGTGGGCACGGTGAGGGTGGGTTTGTGGTTGGACTCAATGATCTTTGGGTCTTTTCTGACCTCAGTGATTTTACAATTCTAACAAATGCTACATGATTCCTCAGGAAAAGCTCTACAAATATGTATGTTTCAAAAATCTCAAAACTTCAACTGTCCATGCATTGCAGTTTTAAGTGTCTAGGCTTCATCTGTTTCCTGACTGTTAATACTATGCAATTACACAAATGAGCTATGAAGTCCTGCATCACCTCACTAGGTTCAGGCTGAAGTAGTGCCTCAGTAATGAAAAAAAAAAAAAAGCATCTCCTAATATCCAAAATCTTACTACAAGAACAGGCTGGCCATTCTCCCACACCAACAAGTTCTAAGGGTCTGTTCTGCACATCTAAAATAAACACAGGTGAAAGTTGATTGAGTACCAGAGGGCCAGAAGAACTCCTATGACTCTGTTCTTGCTTTTGTGGGCGTAAATCAAATATCCTACCTGGGACAGGCAGGCTGTGGTAACGCGAGAGCAGTGTGGTGTTGGATTCTTCACTTGAGAAAACCAATAGGTCTGTGCAGGAAACCAGAAATGGCACCTACTGCCATAGACAGATTGCCTTTATACTTTCATTTCAGGTAGCTGGAAACTCTGGGAAGTTCAGAGAAATAACAACATGGAGAAGATGAGATAATACTGCGTATAATCATCAGGTGATTGCACAGTTATTTTTCATATCATAAATTCTTTTTCAGGGCTTGCATTTTTTAGCTGCTTTTCTAATTATAAAATCTTTTTTTCTCCTTTGCCTTCATTTCTTCCAATAATGTAAATCACATACCTAGCCAGTATATCTTTTTATTCCTAATCAGAATGCCTAAGTGAGAAGCTTTTCCATTTCACACACGTGTAAAGCATTTAATGTGCTTATTTGCCTTTTCTTTGTCAGGAACCGTAACCGTATGTCCCTCGTACTTCAGACTCTCTCTACTTCCTCAGCTAAGCACGTGAAAAGCAATATCTCTCACATGTAGGTTATTCACAAGGATATTTTGCAAAAGGGCATCAAGATGAATGAGGATGTAATGAAATGTCATCACAGCAGAGAACGGGTGAATGCTGATACCATGTGCATTTTGGAGCATTATGTCCCATTTCAATCCCCTTGTTAGATTCTGGTAAGATGTATTACGTCACTGAGTACCACATACTTTTATGATATGAGCTGTGGATGCTGGAGTCCGGTGCATTTCTCTGAGCATGCTTCTGCTCATGGAAATCTGTTGATGAAGCTGTGTGGCTGCAGTGCTGCTTCCAAGGGCTCAGGTGCTGGACTTTTTAGCACTTAGGACAGCCAGTTTTCCCTCTGTTTTTCTCTCTTGATTCATCCCTGTCTGAATAGGGCCCTTGACCCTTTCACTGTAGAAACCACAGCCACTTCACCTTGAAATAATTAATTACCTTGATTGAAACAACTGTTACATATGGATGCACAGGAGTGTCCTGATTTTCATAGACCTTGGGCAGAAACATGCAGGTCTGAAAGTGTTTGGTGGTTGGCACTAGTAACTGGGTTGCAAAATTAGGTTCTAACACCTGACTCCACCCTCTTCCAGAAATACACCTCGTAGATCAGGCCTCAGACTGATTAATAGCTGGTTTGGATGATGCTCCTCTCCTTTTTGTGAGATGATGGAGAATTTAAAGTTGTACACGGGGAAGAATCGACTTGTTTGCGACCTTCATAGCATGCACTTTGAAAGCCTTCCCAGTTTGTGGCTTGTTAGGGTGCGCACACCTGGGACGGCTCTGTGCCATGGCGTGCTCAGCCGTGGGTTGGGGTCAGGATGCTGAGGACAGAGTTGGATTTGTTAAGGGCCACGTTGCTGTGGCCACGTCCTGGTGCCAGGAGAGGTGGTCCCGCGGCGGCAGCGCGGCTGTGCGGGTTTTTGACACGGGCAGCAGCGCCTCGTGTGCCCGGGGGCTGCGGGGCTCCGTGCGGTGAGGGCACAGCACGGCGCGGAGGAGCGGGGCGGCCCCGAGCAGCGCTGCGGACAGGCGGACGGGAGGCCTCGCGGCGGCTGCGGCTCCTCACAGGGAGCGGAGGGGCAGCGGCAGAGTCCGACGGAGCAACACGGAGCTGCGGCGGGGAAGGGCGGGGGGGTGAGGGAAAGGCTGCGCCGGGTTTGGGTGGTGTGGGAGGGGCCGCGGTTGGCTCTGATGGTCCTTGCGGCCCCTCCAGCTCGGCGCGTTCCGGGCTTCCGTCAGCCCGGGATTCCCGCCCGCCACCTCAGCGCGGCTCGGGACGCACGGAAGGGGCCAGAACGGGGAGCGCAAACCCCGCCCCGCGCGGCCGCGGCTCCGCGGCCCTCAGCGCCGGGCTCGGTGGCGGGGCGGAGCCGCGCGCCTCATTGGCTCCCGGCGACGGCGGCGGGGCGGAGCCCGGCGGGGGTCTCGGCGGCGGAGCGGAGCGGAGCGGATCGACGCGGGGCGCAGCGCAGCGCTGTGAGGCCGGCAGGATGCTGGAGATCCAGCTGGACGATGGCGGCGTGGGGGGGTACCCGGGCGACGACTATTGCTCGGGTTCGGTGATGTCGGAGCGGGTGTCGGGCCTGGCCAACAGCATCTACCGCGAGTTCGAGCGGCTCATCCACTGCTATGACGAGGAGGTGGTGAAGGAGCTGATGCCGCTGGTGGTGACGGTGCTGGAGAACCTGGACTCGGTGCTGACCGATAACCAGGAGCACGAGGTGGAGCTGGAGCTGCTGCGGGAGGACAACGAGCAGCTCCTCACGCAGTACGAGCGGGAGAAGGCGCTGCGCAAGCAGGCCGAGGAGGTGAGCCGGCCCGAGGGCCGCCGGCCCGGCCTCCATCTTGTGCGCGGCGCCGAGCCGGGCGGTGCGATGCGCTGCGCTGCGATGCGCTGCGATGCGGGCGGGGGGGGCCGCGCGTCCCCGGGGCGGCGAGAGCCGGCGGCTGCCCCGGCGGTGCCGCGCATCGCAGGCCGCGCTCCCCGCCCCGCTCCCGTCCGCTGCTCCCCGGGCCGGGGGCGGCCGATGGGGGACGGCCGCGGGGGTCGGCGCGCTCCGGTTCTCCCGCATCGGCGGGCGCGGCCCGTGTGAAGGGGAATGGGGATGGGAATGGGAACAACCGCGCGTGGCTGCGGTGCCACGAGTTCGAACGGCAGCGGCACGCGGATGACTTGAAAATTCCTGCTGGTTTCTGGTTTGAAACGCGACCCTTAAATTGTGAATTTCTTCCCCGTGCTTCTCCCCCGTGGAAATGGTGGCCCGTCTCATTTAAGTAGGCTGCACCCAGGCGGACGCCGCTGCTCGGAGCGGAGCGCTGCCCGTACGCACGGGCTCAGATGGCCGCCGCCCCCCGCCGAGGCTCAGCGGGTGCCGGGGTCGCGGCGCTGCGCCGGGCGCCGTGCGGGCTGTGGGAGCGCGGCCCGAGGGGCGACCGGCCTCGGGTCAGCGCCTCGGGCGGGGACAAAGGAGAGGAGGTGACGTGCGCCGCTCTCTCCCTGTGCGCCCGATTCTGCTGAAACCACGAGCATCTTTCTGGCCGTAGGCGCGGCCTGCCAGCCCTGGCCTCCGGAAGCTGCAGTGGGTTAAAAGCATTGGTGGTGCTAGAGGTCCGCCGCCCACCTCGTCATCCTCATTTCTTTACAAAACTACTGAAAAAGGAATATGTATTTGCTGTGTTTTAAGCTAGGAAAGAGGATTTTGGTTTCAGGAGTCTTGCTAAGAGTTGGGTTTTGATTTGCTTAGATGTAGTAAATGAAATATCTTCTGAACTCCAGGACAGCGAAAAGCACCGTGCAGTATTTTAATGGAGGTGTTCTGGTTGCTGAATAATGATGTGCAGGAATCTTGCTAGCTAGATGCTGAGGAGGACTTGAGCCCAGGACGCTCATTGCCCATTACTAATACTGAGAGCTAGAACCAGGCCTTAAGTTTTAAGTATGTGTTTAGAAGTCCTATAGCTAATCTTTTCAAATTCTTATGAAGGCATGTGGGGGTTGAAAAACGATCCCGAGTGCACAGGACTTCATTCCATAGAGCCAATGTGCTATTCATGGGGTGGAATGGGACTTGAAGTGTGGAGTGGAACGGCCCGATGGAATGATTTTGCATCTTTGGACTTGCATCTTTCTGCTCTCAGCTTAGCAGGTACAGGGTGTGCTTCTTTCGAGTGTGCCTGTTCCTGGAAGCAGATGTGGTGACAGCACTTACATCCCCTGCAGGGACGCTCAGGGTCCACAGCAGAGTGCTGTTGGCAGAGATGGAAAAAGCACTCTGTCATCCTCAGGCGCATCTGAGCTGAATGGGCAAAAAAGTATCTGCAAAGAGCCTTGTTAGCAGAAAGGAATAGATAATGTGCTTCTTATGAGAACAAATGAGCTCTGTGCCTCTATATAGCCTCTGTTATCAGCTCATGTATGTAAGATACAGCTGTTACTTTCCTTTGTGTGTGACTAAAAGCACATCACTTGCCTGCACCTGTATGCCTCTTACAGTGCAGTAGATTAACTGTTATGGAAGTGAAAATCTCTGCATGTTACAGAGAATTCTGCTGTTCATCAGCTAATTGTAAGTAGAGAAATGCTTTCCCCATCAGAGCATGCCTTGCAGTTCTGTAGCAGGGAAGCCCATCTCTGTCCCTGAGCAGCATTCAGTGCTGTGTGTTTTGCCTGTGCAGCTCCTGGGTCTGCAGCTTTCTTCAATGGCAGATCCTCCTCTGGGAATGAGGTTTAATCCCTCGCTCTTGATTTCTCTGCATGTATCATTCAACAACATTTCAACAACTAAGGCAACACTGGGATGCTGGGAGTTGATTACCAAAAAGTAATTTGTTCTTTTATAGCAATATCATGTCGAAAGAGCTGGGCTTCTAATTACACTATTAGTTTATTGATTTTAAGTGAAATAAAACCAGAAGTGGATGTTGTTCTCTGGCATAAAAATTGAGTGTCGTATCTTCTTGTTACTGCTACTGCAGAACCACCCAATCTTGCTTTTACATAAGTGTGTAGGGATTGTGCATATAGCTGTGTCTTGTTAAATTAGGGCTGTTTGCATAGCCTTCATTTCCCTTCCACTGAGTGCTCTGAAGCAAACATTTCTGTCTCGGTATTCTTCCATGTGTTTCCCCAAGATGGTTGTATACGATATCTTTTAAAACAATCTTTGCCAAAAGCAAAGCTTTTCTAGACACTTTGACTGCAGAGTGACTCAATATTTTCCACTTGCCCTAAAATAGGGCAGCAGAAGCACCTGGTCAAGAACATTGAAATCAGAAGTTCCTTGAAATAAAACAGTGCTGTCAGTCTGTGATCGCAGGGCTTAGAACATAGCATTTCTTTTTCTTGACCTCCAAACTACTGAAGATGTGGAACGGCATCAGATTTTCAGTATTTTTGTGTTCTTCCATCTGCTTTGTATTGTGAGTGTAGGGTAATGACTGATCATATGGCACATTTGCAGAACTGTAGCACAGGCTGTCCAGAGGACTGGGGGTGCCCAAGGGCAGGCTGGATTGAGTCCTGCTCTATGGGTGGGACTGGGTGCTCCTTATGTTCTCTTCCAGCCCAAACCAGTCAATGATTATGTATTTATTTATCTTGAGATGAAGTTCCTGTGGATGCTTTCAGGCTGTTGCCCCCAGTAACTTAGGAAGGCAGTAACCACTGTCAGGATGTGAGAATCACACGGAATCAATAACTTTTTATCAGGCAAAGATCTTTGTGAAGGAGGGAATGTATTCATTATTGCAATAATGGGGCACAGCCCTTTATGGCAAGGGAGGAATTGTGCAACTTACCACAGAAATTCACTCCATTAAATACCCTCACTCCAACACCTCTCTTGTCGCTCACTGGTTGAGCATATCAAGCTCACAGTCTTCCCGATGTGACTGCTAAAATATTTTTCCATATCAATTTATCATCTACCTGTTCTTTCATCTTTCAGTGGGGAACAAGTGAACAATGCATTCTAGGCCCCCTCCATTTTTCAAGGCTGACTGGAGGGCAGTGCATATTGGGCCCACCTGCACTTCTTCATTTATCAGGGGGACAGGAGGACAATGCATGCTAGACTCTTCCTCTCTATTACCTTGTCCTGCTCTAGGTATTTTGATAACCAAGCTACTTGGCAAACTTACTCTACCCTGTACTAACCTATGCCCCAGTGATTCGTTGTGAACAACAACCCCTGCAGCCATTTTTGTCAGAAAGCTTAGCAAAAATCTGTATCTTAGTTAGCATTGTTCTACTGCAAAACATAATTTACTTTTCACAAGATGTTTTGCCATTGGACAGGACCAGCACTAAGGTCACAGGCGCCAACTTAAAGAAGCATGTTTACTTAAGTTTAAAGCGGTGAGATAATCAACTCTTTACAAGGGTAGATAATGGCAGGACAAGGGGAAATGGTTTGAAGTTGAGGGAGGGAAGATTTAGGTTGGACATCAGGGGGAAGTTCTTTATGAAGAGTGGTGAGGTGCTGGAACAGCTGCCCAGAGAGGCTGTGGATGCTCTGTCCCTGGAAGTGTTCAAGGCCAGATTGGATGGGGCCCTGGGCAGCCTGGGCTGGTATTAAATGTGGAGGTTGGTGGCCCTGCATGTGGCAGAGGGGTTGGAATTCAGAGCTTTATGATCCTTGACGTCCCTTCCAACCCCCCAAGCCATCTGTGATAATAAGTGAGATGATACAGCAAGAATAATACAGAGCAAGGCAATGTACCTGGCCATTACTGCGTGAGGATAGCAATAGTGATTAAGAAAGTTGCATCACCAATTGCTCGAATATTTCACCATCATCCAGATCCTCAGTCTCTGGGAGCCCCAGTTACGGTGAGGACTTGGAGAGCCCTTCCCTGTAGCTGGGGGGCCCTATGCAGTACATCTGCTCGTAGAGGAAGTCTGCAGTTTTGCTACTAGAGGATCCAGGTGTTATATTGTTGAGTAAACAAGTTAATGTGACAGTTAGGCAGAAACATAGAATCACAGAATGACTTGGGTTGGAAGGGACCCCAAGGATCATCAAGTTCCAACCCCCCCTGCCACAGGCAGGGCCACCAACCTCCACATCTGGTACTGGACCAGTTTGCCCAGGGCTCCATCCAGCCTGGTCTTGAACACCTCCAGGGAAGGGGCCTCTCTTGAAACATTTGGTTTCATTCTCTCTTGGATTCGACCTCAAACCCGGCTAGGGCTCAAGGAGAAACCAAGGAAGTTTGTGTACTAGTAGGCCTTGACACAATGATTTTAAACGAGGAAAGGTTAATACATTTTTATAATGCTTTTCTAAGCTACATCCCTTGCTAATGAGAGGTTTTGTCCAAGATATTTTGCTAATTAGGCTAAGTATTTGTCCAACATATTTTGCTAATTAGCATATGTATTTGGCTAATAGTCAGATACTGATGATATATAATGCTGAGTTGTGAGATTCATCTAGAAGTCAATTTAGGTTCAAGGCCTGCTGTTCAGGCCTTCAGGAGAACAGAAAGGAGTGGTATCACTTTTTAGTGGCAATCAGAAGGCCTGGTGGAGGAAGTCTGGTGAGGGCCCTGACTGCGGAGCAGGCTGCAGGGCACCTGCATGGCCCTGGGCTCATGGCATGGACCAGGCTGTGCCTGCTGCCTGCTTGGTGTGCTCAGAGCTCTGACAGGTGAGCAGGGATCATGGGTGTGCTAGCAGAAATCCCCACAGAAAACCGATTTTATTTTGTCCAATCTTAACGATTTTTGATTTATGTAAACCTCTTATGTCCTGGATTCTTCTTCACTTGCAAGAAAAGTGTGTGCTCCAAGTACCGGCTTCCACAGAGGTTGTTGGGACCCCTGCTGTTAGGTGAGCATGAGTGTCTGTGCAGGTGGAAGCTTCCACAGGCTGTGTGGCCTTGGGGCTGCTGGTTTGTGGGGCACAGAGGGGCGGCGAGGGGCTCTGCCTTGTTGGGCGGCTCCGGGTGTCGTGTGGCATGCACAGTGCTGTGCTGGCACTTCACCTCCAGCACACGGTGGCTGACCAGATCCAGTGGGCTGACAGCACAGTAGTGTCTTGTCCAGTGGGTGGTTTGCAGCATCAGTTGATACTCACTAGAATTTTTAAAACAAATGTTAACTTAATATGCACATTGATGTAGTATAAAAATAAATACCTGGTGGTGCTTAGTAGATCTGGCTCCCTAATAAAAGGCTTTTACAGTTAATGCTCTGTACAGGGACATTCCAGCACCTGGGGCAACCTCCTTTGGAAAACAATAGAAGAAAAAGAAACCGAGGGCTCAGTAAATGTGGGTGCTGGCTGTATGCGACCCTTCTGCTCACAGCAGGGATCTGATTCCAGGCCAGAGGTGAGGGCACTGCCTGTGTTCAGCTGCAGGAGCATGGACCCAGGCACTGGTTGGCAGTGGCTGCTGTGGGTGTCAAAGCCCTGTCTGGTCTACCTGGCACCTGCAGGTGCTTGGATGGAATGGTATGTGTATTTCTGTGCATTAAATGAGGAGGCTGGTGGCCCTGCATGTGGCAGGGGGGTTGGAGTTTCTTGATCCTTGAGATCCCTTCCAATCCTGGCCATTCTGTGATTCTGTGATTCTGTATGTGGGTGTCATCCTTTCCCCTTCAAAAGTGCTGTCATGTTGCTGTGGCCATTGGTTCATCTTTATGGCTTGCTATCTGCGTTGTTGTTTTACAGTAAAAACACTTTTGCTTGCTAGCTGAAGTTGCCTCCAGTGTTTTGTTTGAAAATCGGTGATCAGCACTTTGGCAAAAAGTGTCCTTGGAGAGATGTAGAAACCTGTAGTTGCCACAGGTTTCTGTGTGGCTTGAGGTCATTGAAGAGCTGTTCAGCTGGGTGGCAAGTTCACTAGCTTGTGTCTGCAACTTAAGCAACATAATGGCTCGTGAGATCTGCCCTCAGCCCAGCATAAAGGATGCTTTAAGCACAGTCCCTCCCTCCTAGGTTAATTCCCTTTAACAAGGTGATGGAGGAGAGCTCTGTACACAGCCATCTGCTGTTCTCTGTTGTGAATGCTTTCCCTGCTCTGCCTTGTGTGCTGGAACAGTGACAGTCTGGGAGGGCACTGTGTTTCCCCACCCTGAAATCCAAACTCCCAACTGATGGATGCTGATGGATGCTGATGGATGGGAGCTGATGGGTGGGAGCCTCTGGAGCTTCATGGCAACCTCATAGCATCTGAGGGGGGGAAGCATTCAGGAATAGCAGATGCAGATGAGGGCTTTGCTTATCACATGGGTCCTTTCCACTGTGTTGACAAGTGTGGAGTGCAGGCTGACTTCACAACTGTCCACGTATGAGACCTGTCTTTGTGTTCTTTAGACGCTGCTCTTCCATTCCTGATGCCTGTGGGTAGTGTCAGGTTTTGCTAAAATAATGAGCAGCAGAATTTGTAATTATTGGAGGATTCTTCCAATTTAACGAGAAACTGCTTTTGCTGTTGTCTTAATTTACAAAAGCTGTTGATCCTCAAGAAACTGGATTCTCTTTTTTTCTTGAAGAATACTGTAATATTGTAATGATATTTTTCTAATGAGCCTGCAGTTATTAGGTGTCGTATTTCTGATGCTTGCCTCCTTACTCACTGTATGGTGAGATATCCATTTAATTGTTCAGACATGAGGGGCAGTGCAAGTGAGCCTGGCAGAGGGATCACCTGCGTTGTGGAGGGACAGCACTTCGGTCACAGGGCACTGATTGCCTTGTCTCATATTTCTGTTGTGTCTTTTGTCAGGGATAGAACTTGAATGTGATTCTTGGTTTTGCAAATCATGATTAAAACAGGATGTTGAGGGTACTAAAAACTGACTCCATTTATTAAAAAGGTTGGAACAGCAATGTTTCTGGAGAAACCTGTTTCAAATTCATAGCCACGTAGGTAAGCATTAATTCTAACAGTTTGAATTTTCTGCTTTCTTAGCTAACAAGTTCACTTTACCATTTATCTTTACCAGCAGTCAGACCCTTGTCACTGATTTGGCCTTCACTCCACATGTCCACTCTGGGAAAGTCAGAAATCTTTTGATTTAGAGCATGTCTTTACTTACAGAAAATGCAGCAATAAAACCAAATAGGGTTGCAAGCTGGAGATTTGACTTTCCATTACCCGTGTCTGCTGCAGCCCTGGGATCAAAGGTAAAACAAATAATGATAGAAATGCTTCATTCCTTCCCCTCGAGGTGAACAAGGAGCATTCACTGGGAAATACGTAAATGGCATCTTCTCTGTTTTATTGTGAGGCCTGATGACTGCCCCTTCAAGCTTAAGGACTATTCACTGCTGTTTTCTGCTTTTTTCCCCCAGATGCCCTCCCTCAGTGCCATGAGGAAAGCTCCACCTGCAGAAGCTGAGGAGTGGGCTGCTTGTCCTCCCACAGGATGGTTTTAGTGTTACAGAAGGCAGTCAGCTTTTTTGGTAGTGCATCACTTGCTCTGAAGCAGTGGTTGCGTGGTAGGCTGTGTGTCTGGGCTGAGGAGTGACACAAATGTGAGCTGGTGACAGAGCAGCCCCTTAACAAATACAGAACAGGTCGGTCCCTCCTGTGACCCCATCTCCCATGGGATCCTTCTTTTCACACACAGGGTGGTGAGGCACTGGAACAGGTTGCCCAAGGAGGTTGTGGCTGCCCCATCTCTGGAGGCATTCGAGGCCAGGCTGGATGTGGCTCTGGGCAGCCTGGTCTGCTGGTTGGTGACCCTGCACATAGCAGGGGGATGAAACTAGATGATCTTTGAGGTCCTTTTCAACACAGGCCATCCTATGATTCTGTGATTCTATGATTGGTGGCAGTCCTCTTGGCTCTGGCTTTGCGATGCATGACAGTGCGGGAGGGAGATGTGTCATTCTGCTGGGGACAAGCCAGGCTGGTCTGACACAGAGGTATCGGGGGGCTTAACTGTAGCGATTTGCCAACAGAAACATTCAAGTAAATACAGTCAGAACTTAACTACAAATTAGATAATTTATTCTGGAGACTTTTGGGAGAGGGCAGTGCGTGCTTGGAGGGGCACACATAGAAGCATTGTTCTGAAGCCTGTGGGTGGTTGTTTCAATATTACACTTGATGAGCTCTGTAAATATCAAGTGGATCAAATGCTGATTTAAGAACTAAAAAGCAAGACATAATGCTTCGGGGTTAAGTGCAGGAAAAACACTCTTGGAAACACAGAAGCAGCATGTCCTTCCCTCATCACTCTTGATTTTTCCCCTTTAAAATGTTTCTGTGCAGAACATGTCTGCTGAGCAGAAATTACAGGTTTGTTTAATGTATTAGAGATGTTTAGATCTGGCAACAGCTGTTGGAAAAGTATGTGCTTAATTCAATTAGTTCTTATGAAGGTTTCTGATGTATTATATGAATTCTACACTGATTTGATGAAGTACATTTGGAGTCTTTTCATTTCACAAGTTTTATCTATCTTATGAAAATTAGAAGAATAGGTTTGTGGTGGGCCTCACCATATGATATATATATATCCGACTCAGTTCAGTATGGGGGATCAGGCTCTTAAAACGTGATGCCTGTCTGGGCCCTATTGTAAGTTCATTCATTCCCAGTAATGTTAGGGGGAAAAGCCTATATCCAAGCATGGATTCTTCATGCTTAGGTCCTTCATCTTCTTTACATCTCTTAAGCTTATGACACTTACTAATATTCATAAGCAGTGTATGTTACTAAAAAATACCTTTAAAGTAAAGCTGTTTTGAGCAAGCAATATGATTTTTTTAAATTTAAAGATCAGTTTGAGGTAGTGTTCTGGATGACTGCTGACAATGATCTGGGCTGATGGTCAGGTGTCCTTGTAGCACATTTACCAGCAGCAGTCAGACTGTAATCCCCGTGTATGGCATGGTGAAACTGAGCAGTCTGCTTTGCAGTCTCTGGCTCTGAGTGACTCTGCTGGTGGATTTCTCAAGGATGTTTTTGGGACACACGAGGTACCACGCTAGATATATGGATCTTTTGGGTTTCAGGAGGTGTAGTTTGTAAGGGGAAAGCTGAGAAGATCTGGTGTATGGGAACTGTTGAGTCATGGCCTGAACCACTGATTGAGCACCTGGGGAAAGGACCTGGTCAGCCCTGGCAGCACAGGTGAAGGCAGTTCAGCTGTGTGACCAGAAGGGGTGGAGCCTGGCTGCCCCTCTCTTATACCTCATTTAAGGGCTGACTGCTGCTAGGACAGGATTTCTTTCTGGAGTTCCCTCCTTGGTGGAGCTTTCCTCTGTGAACTTGGAATCTTTGGCAATCTTCTTCCCTTCCTTTATGGTGCCTTTCTGTCATGCTGGTTTTTCTGTCATCACGCCTTTGTAGTAATGCTCTTCCCATTATATGGATCTGTCCACTTGCTACAATCTGGGAATATTCAATTGCTGCCATTGCAAATAAAATAACTATGATGTCTCTAATTTCAAGAAAAATCCAGCTATCTGCCTTCACAGAGCTGCAGTAACAGAGGTGGCAGCTTTCAGAGGGATGTGGGTTTGTACCACGCAGAGGCACGTGTGGTCCTCCTGCCCCTGTCCTGAAGGGAGGCTGATGGTGGGGAGAAGTTGTCTTGCATCGCCTTTGCAGCTCATACCTCAGCACTGAGGCCATTGCTGTGGGCGCAGCCTGTGGGAGGCTGGTGGCTGTCTCCCTCCTCACCCACTTCCCCTGATTCTGAGGGCTCTGCTCAAAGCAGGATTTCATCCTCATCTGGGCCTGACAAAGCCAGCATTACACTTCTTTTTTGCTCCTGCTCTAAATGGGGTTTGGCTGTCCCCACCTCAGTGTGCTGCTCTGTGGGACAAATGCTGGATGCTTGGTGCTACAGCAAAGTGCACGTC
Source organism: Phasianus colchicus (assembly GCF_987193195.1). Classification (NCBI taxonomy): domain Eukaryota; kingdom Metazoa; phylum Chordata; class Aves; order Galliformes; family Phasianidae; genus Phasianus; species Phasianus colchicus. Next base: position 2,188,173 of record NC_143451.1, on the reverse strand, counting down.
TGCAGGAGGGCAGGAGCTCAGTGTCACAGCAGCCCTGCTGCCTTCCCCTGTGCCGCATCTGCGGAAGCACTGCCTGCCAGGCATGAGCCAAGTTCCTTCCTGGAGGTAATGGTACATCATACTTCTGTCTTTAATTAGGATTTATAGCAAACTAATCTGTAAGTGATTGGATTTTTTTCCCAGTGTATGCCACTGTGCCACTCAGAGGCACGTTTCCTTTCTGCTTCCTTTTTCAGAGTGCTAACATTTTTGATTTTTGGAATTTGGTAGTTAAGTGGGCTGAAAAGACTCATGTGCAATGCATTTCTGAACAGCACGCTCAAAAGAAATGCACAGTATTGCATGACACATTTGGAACTCTGTGGTGGAAAGGTACCTTCCCTTACACACTGCAGGGAGAGGCGTCCTTTTGGGATGTTTCATGGTTTTCTTTCACCCATCAGTTAGGTCTTAAGAAAAAAAAATCATTTGATTGAACTAAAACTGAATTGTTTTTGTCTACTTGGTTGCTTGTTGATGTAAATTAGATTGTCTTGCAGAAAGCAGGACAGAAGGAGCATCCATGCTCAGCATGTCACAGCAAACATGTGAGAATGATGGGAAGCAGGTGTGCATGACGTGCAGATGTGGCCATGTGCAAGACATGGAGGCAGCGAGGTGCTGGGTGCTGACGGCGCAGCTCCTGCACCCGGCCCTGGCTCTTCCCTCTTTGGTTCGGAGCTGCAGTTAGGGAAACAGGGCTCTGTTCTCAGAAGGAATTGTAATAGTTTGAGGAATGAATATGCAGAGTTTGTGGTATTTGTTGTAGAGCTGCCTCTGGTAATAAAATAAAGAGAATTCTGTTTCTCTCAGCATCTTATTTGGTGCGTATCTTCTCCTCTGATGTTACTTAAGGAAACCAGATAGGCTATGTTTCAGAGCTAAATTAGAGCTAGCAGGTTCAGAACTAAGGTATTTTCAAAGAACAGATACATTTAATTTGCTTTTTTCTTGGCAAATATGAAGGAGTTCTGTGCTTTGTGGTGATGCAGTGATGCTCAGTGTTGGCATGTGCCTGGCAGGGCACGCTGCTGGCTCATGTTCAGCTTGTACCAGAACCCCCACGTCTCCTTTCTGGGGCATTCCCCAGCATCCAGCTCCCACTCAGAGCACAGAGCTGGGGCTGCCCTGTCTCAGTGCAGAATATAGCACTTCTCTTGTTAATCCTCGTGTGGCTGCTGGTGCACATCCTTCTAATTTGTCAAGATCTCACTGCAAGGCCTTTCTACCCTCAAAGGAGTCAACAGCTCCCATTAATTCAGTAGCATCTGCAGGTTATGCATAAGTCCTTGCATAGTAATTTTTTCTTCTTGCTCTGTGACTGTTCTGTCTCTGGTGTTAGGAAGACACCCACTTGTATAGGAGCATAGTACTGGAAGGGACTTGCTGACTCAGCATGTCCAGTCTCAGTATTGCAGGCAGTTGCATTACATAAGCTGTTTCATAAATTTATCAAGCTTTGTCTTAAAACCTTTAGTTAAATCTCTTGCTTCTACTCTTCTAAAAGTAACCTCCTTCTGGATTCCACTTTTTTTTTTTTTTTTTAACTTGCAACCTCTTTTTACTGGTTTGTTCTTGTGCCAGCATTGTCTTTTGCTCTAAGTAACTTCTGCCCCCATTAAATATTTATGCCTTTGATGTACAGAAATAGAAATCAGTCCAGCCTTTGGTCTCCATTGGCTTGGCAGTGCAAGCCAAGCTGTGCTTGCTGCCCACTGGAGAAGGGGCAGCTTGGAGTGCCACGTGGAGGTATTTGTGCAGAATCCTGCTGACACACAGTCAGCCTCAGCTTCCCTCATCCCTGTGTGATTTGGTGACACTTCGCTGTGCCTGGCTTGATCCTCCCTGAGCATGTGGGGCTGGAATAGCAGGTGACTTTCCTGGAAGACTTTAGCAGTGCAGTAGCACGAATGGATGTACTGGAGTGTTGCACTGTTCAAAATCACAATGGTAGGATTTATCGGGAGTGATCACTCTGCTTGTTCACCTGTGTGACATCCTGCTGGCTGGAGATGCCAGCACATCTGTCTGTTTCCCTCCTCACGCTGTGTTGCAGTGGCCTGGGGCATGTAATGGCTCTGTGCTCAGCTCTTTTCTCTCAAGACTTCTCATTGCAGTCAAAATGTTTGCCATTACATGCATGCCCTTGCTTAGTCCCAGTACCTCTCTGGCATCAGCATCACTTAGTTCCTCCTGTGTGATGTTTTATTCTCTTCATGAGTGGCATCTCCCAGTCCTGCTGGGACTTGAGTAGCACCTCCTGTCTTGTCAGCCCCACTTACCACAAGGCTGTCTGTGCTGCCTCTGTTCCTCTACAGCACCAATCCCATGGCGTGTGGGGGCTGTGGGTTGGGAAGAGCCCCTCCGTCTGCCCTGGCTCTGCCATAGCACCAGGCATGCTGTGTGGAGAGCATCTGAAGAGCAGAGCTATCTTATTCTTGAAAAGAAGGCTCAGATCCCTTGGAATGGGAATCCAGGAGATATTTTGGCATATATCAACAAAACTAACAGGATTTTATTTCACAGAAGCATTCAAAGACCAATATACAACTATAAAGTAGCTAACACATAAAAGATGTATTTGTGAATCCTTGAAATTAGCAACAGAAGCAAAAGCCTTTAAGTGCTGCACTTGTCAAGAAAATGTTATTTAACTATGATTGTGAGCTTCTGTGCAGATGGAAATGTTTTTTCAGATGAGTGTTCATCTTTGAAGAGGATAACAAAGATTTGAGCATGGGGTGTAGCTCAGAGCATCTGTCCAGCAGCAGTACTGTGTCCTGCTGGGCGAGTAAATTCTGGAATCTAGCTTAAAATACAATTAAAATGGCTTTAAATGAATCAGAAAAAGCGGGGAGGGGAGAGGAAGGGGTTGTTCTCAATGCTCTTATGGCGATTTAGCTGTTTTACTAATGGCCTTTTTCACTGTCAGCTTTACTTGAGGTCAAAGACCTCAGCTGAATCTGTGTTAAATGTTTTAGTGTTTTAAACTTGTAAGGATCTTCATGTGAATTGGTGTTCTGTGCCATGAATATTCAATACAGAAATATTCATACAGTCACGGAATCATAAGTATGAAACAGTTCCTGGTCCCGAGGCTGGTGTGTGCCATCAGGTGTATGGTGGAACTGCTTTGAAGTTCATGCAAAGCTCAGCAATGAAAATGTGTGAGTTCTGTATCGTGGCTGTTACAACTGGGGCTTCATACCTGCGGGATACAGTAAAACATGGGGAACCCAAGCAGAGCATAAGGAGAGGTTTGAGAATGCCTTTGTTTGTTAAGTCTTGTTGTAAGTACAGGATAGATTTCTTAGCAACCGTGAAATTTGAGATGATAAAGTAATTACCTGAGAATTTCAAAAGGCATAGGGTAGGCAAGTGTTCGGAATTGCTGATTGCTGCATTTCAGAGTTGCAGCTGAACTCTTTTCTCCAACTGATTATTTGCTACCAGAAGTTGTCTGTCTGCCGTTTCTGTTGGTGACCTTACAGAGCGTAGTAATTTGGGGGCTGATGGTTGGGTGTGTGTGTGAGTGTAAATATATAAAAACTGTCCATGTTCTGATAGAAACTAGGAACGTTTTCAGGCAGTGGAGTCAAATTAACACTCATAAAAATGATATATACAAGACTCATTTTCTTAATCATCCCCTTTTGCATTGCTAAACAAATGACTTCATTTTATACACGTTCTACATTAAATAATGTTCAGATCTCTATTTTTAGTTTGGGGTTATTAACTATTCATTGATTTTTACAGAGCTCTATAAGAGAAGTAACTGAACAAATGGAGCTGAATTCAGAAAGTGAGAAGCAGGATTCTTTTTATCTTGATGATGGAAATTGGAAGTTTTTTCCTGACCAAGCCTGTTGTTTATGGGTACATCTGTGAGAAGTAGCTTACTTTGAAGCATCTTCTTTCTAAAAGTTAAAGTGGAAAGGGGTAGCTTTACTTTTTTCAAGTTCTGGCTTTGCTGTTTGACTTGGAATTGCCTGTAGAGTAGCTACAGTAGGAAGCTGCGACTTGCAGTTTGAATGTCAAATGCCATGCTGTAGGCATCTGTGTCACCATAAAGTAATCCTCCCTTTTTGAGCCTCGTGTTGAGTGAAGTGGATTCTGTCAAGAGAGCAGAGCGATGACTTCACCTTGGGTAGCACCACAGCAGTCTCCCCACTGGTGAGCATAATGGCACTAGAAACTTAGTTTGGAACAGGTGAGAAGTCAGCTGAGAATCAGTTTGTTTCTTTTGTGTTGGCTTCCTAAGACAGAATACTGTCAACGCAACTTCCCAAACTGCCAGTTAATTACTGCCCCAAATTGTGAGTTGAAGGCTGCATTGCCTCCCTAGCCCATAGGCTTCCTGCAGGCGTGGAGTGCGGTGTGAGACCTCACTGCCCTGCATTCAGCCCCCTCCTCACAGGCAGCCGTGTATCCAGCTGTGTATCGTTGTTGTTCTGCACTGCACCGCAGCACTGCTCTGCCCAGCACGAGGGTGATGCTGGCTGAGCTGCTGCTGTTCCTGTTGGCATGCACTGTGTGCTGTCAGCCAGCCCCGATTAAGGCCTTGGAATAAGATTTCCGCCTATATGCATATCTAGCTCACTCTGCTTGATTTATTGTTAATATGATATGATGATTTCTGACTGCGTGCTACTATTTTTAGTCATTTTCTTCCTCTGAAAGCCAGAAATGCAGGAAGCTAAGCAATCTCCAGTGTACCACTGCTTTTCAGAGGAATACTCATTCCTTCACTTAAGATGATTTTTATGCTAGATGTTTGGTGTTTAATGATGAGCGTGTGAGTCATGCTGGTGGTTGTAACCTAATCCTGAGTTGTTAGAGACCAGTTATCCTGCTTGAAATCCAGGGAGAGACTCTAGCAAGACTAATGTTTCAGCTTTCTTAATAATTGTTTAAAAATATCTGGTTCCTGTAACTGCTGAAAAATTATCCTTTGAAAGCAAGTATAAGAGTTCGGGAAAAAATAGTAATGCTGTGGTCAGCTTTGCTATCCAGAACAGCTGGGAGTGGGCTGCTTGTTCTTCCAGTTCACCCATCTATTTTATTGTAATGGGATAAAAAAAAGGAATGTTTTCCCTTTAAACATCATTGGAATTTTCTGTTACATTTAATTTGTTTTCTAAAAATCTTTGCTACATCTCCATAAAAATAAAGATAGGAGCTGTGAAATCATTGAGGTGTTGGTCTGAGCAGTGAGATAACTGAAGAAAATCAACCAGAGCATCTGCCCCTGCACATGAGATACCTCTTGATTTCCAGTACACCTCCAAGCATGAAGTTAAGCCCAGCACTGTGTTTTTTTTCTCTTGGCAGCGGTAAAGTGAAAGAAGGCAGTCAGCAAATGCAGCACTCACTGCTCTCTGTGAATTCTTCTCCTGGGCTGTACTCTTGCCAGGGATTGCCCCAACCCAAATGCAGCACCCCACATTTGGCATTGTTGAACCTCATTATGTTCATGTGGCCCCGCTTCTCAAGCCTGTCCAGGTCCTTCTATCTTATCAACTGCACTCATTCAACATAATGGTATCAGCAAACTTGCTGAGGGTGCACTTAATCCTTGTCTATGTCATTGATAAAGATGTTTCAAGACATACTCCTGAGGGATGCCTCTTGTGATGTCCTCCACCTGGACATAGAGCCATTGGCCACAACCCTCTGGCTGTGACCATCTAAGCAATCCTTTATCCACTGAATAGTCTACCCTTCAGATTTATATTCCTCCAACTTAGAGATGAGAATGTGATGTGATACCATGTCAGAGGCCTTGCAGAAGTCCAGGTAGATCATTTGCTTTTCTGTCTGGTGATGCCATCAGTCTGTCATGGAAGTCCACCAGATTGGTCAGGCATGATCTGCCCTTGGTGAAGCCTTACACGAAGCCTTACTGATTTTAATTCAGCAACAGGAGGTGTGCAGCTTCATCTTTCTGCATCCGATTGCAGCATCTAGGTAGGACTGACAGTGCACAGTGTTAAAGGGAAAAAACAGAGTAAAATAAACCAGAGTAAAACAGAAGAAGAATTTTTCTGTGATGCCTGCTTTTGGTGCTATCTGTGAATGTACGCATGGAAAAAAGATGACTTTTGAATCAGTGTCTCCTCTGCCTGTTCATTTTCAGAGGGCTTAGAAAGGGTGAAATTTTTCTTTTGTTTGAGTTAGTGAGAACTTTCCCACAGCTCCAGTACAATCAGGGTTGTACACTACGTGTTAATGTAGTCTGGTATTAAATGGGGAGGTTAATGGCCCTGTATATGGCAGGGGGGTTGGAGGTTCATGATTCGTGAGGTCCCTTCCATCCCTGGCCATTGTGTGTAATGAAAGAAATGGAAAATGTGAAATGTACGTGGATTTACTGAGCTGCATTCACTCAACAGTATGCTTTAAAACTTAGCACAACTGCCTCAGAGTCAGGTTAATAAAAAGCAACCAAAATTCCTGATTCCTTTGTTGGAGTTGGAGGAGGCCCACAAAGATCATCAACTTGCTGTCATCAAACCCCCAGATCCCCTTCTGTGGGGCTGCTTGTCTCCCAGTCTGTGCACAGAGCCAGGGCTGCCCTGTCTCAAAGCAGTCTCTAGTGCTTGGCTCTTGTTAGACTTCATGGTGTTGGTGATTGTTCATCCCTCCAATTTTTCACGATCCCCCTGGGAGACCACACCACCCAGATTTAGGCATCTCCTGGCTGTTTGTATCAGCTGTGTGGTATTGTCAGTTACCATCTGGCAAGCTGAAGTCACCCATAAGGACCAGGGTGGCTGATCTATAGGTCTCTCTTTGTTCCCTAAAGAACAATTCCTCCATGTCCCTGTGCTTGCTGGGCGGCCACTCCCACAGCACCCACTTTATTCACTTGTCTTGACTTTCTGATGCACAGTGAGACACTGGCTGTGAGATTCTGATGCAGGAACAGCTAAAAAGTGCTTTGGAGCCAGACAGAGTAAGGAGTGTTTGGGTCCCTGTGCCCAAGAGCTGGTGTTCGATCTCTTTAGGAGACAGAACAGGATATGCTGCAGTTCACTTACCTGAGATGTTGTTCTTCCCTGAGAGCACTTAGAGTGGCATTAATTTTTAATATTGCTGTCTCTGTTTCTTCTCCAAGTGGTTAGCTGATTTCTAGTTTTCTGTTTCTTTGATTACTTTGAGATTGCAAGACAGACAGGACTGAGTAAGAAGAGCTTTATTGTGGGACATTTAATCTTCTAATCAGTTTCTCTAAACTAAGCCCAAGCAGCGGCAGCAAATCCAGGAATCCTATTAAAGTTGACCTACATGGTGGGAATAAAATTGGTCTCCTGCCTTCTTTTGCTTCCTATTTTACTGTTTGAATGTTTTCCTTAAAGTCAGTTAATGTTTCTGGCTACTATAAGCATAATTCCTGACTGTCTGGGTGGCTCATTCCTGGGTGAGGAACTGGGGAAAGATGGGCACCTCGAGCCAAGAAAGCTGTGCAAGAGTGAAAGCCAGGCAAGTGAGATGCGACAGGGATTTAGCAGTTGGCTGTAATTAGAAGTTTGTCAACAGAGCACTAGTGTGGAGCACTTCCAGCAAATCCCTGAGAGGAGGCAGAGGAAAATACTTCTTTTCTTAGTATAGCTTCTACTAACCAGTCCAAACAAAGTTAAGTGGTTTCTTTAGGTCTGCTGGTCATTGTGGCTATTTTGGTTAGAACTTTTTTTTTCTTTTTTTAGTCAGAGTTGAATGACACAGTTATTCTGGAAAACATATCACAGAATGGCCTGGGTTGGAAGGGACCTCAAGGATCATAAAACTCTGAATTCCAGTCCCCTTCCCAACCCCCTGCTGCATGCAGGGCCACCAACCTCCACATTTCATACCAGCCCAGGCTGCCCAGGGCGCCATCCAACCTGGCCTTGAACACCTCCAGGGATGGACGGGGCATCCACAGCCTCTCTGGGCAGCTGTTCCAGCACCTCACCACTCTTAGTAAAGAACTTCCCCCTGACATCCAACCTCAATCTTCTCTCCTTCAACTTCAAACCATTTCCCCTTGTCCTGCTGTTATCTACCCTATCAAAGAGTTGATTCCCCTCCTGTTTGTAGGCTCCCTTTAGGTACTGAAAGGCTGCAGTGAAGTCACCCTGCAGCCTTCTTTTCTCCAGGTTGAACAAGCCCAGCTCCCTCAGCCTGTCTTTGTAGTGGAGGTGCTCCAGTCCTCTGATCATCTTTGTGTCCCTCCTCTGGACCACAGCTCTCTGTCTTTCTTGAACTGGGGGCCCCAGACCTGGGCACGTTACTCCAGTTGGGGAATAAGAATTTCAAGAATAAGTCTGCCTTTCTCAGAGTCTATAAAGTGGTTTGCTTGTTAGTGACTGTGTGGTTTCCATGTTGAATTGACATTTCAGAGAAAAAAAAATCTAAAATTTTCTACAGCCTCAAAATTTAATGAAAAAAGGGGTATTGTGATTCATCAGGGCAGAATGGAAAAGAAAATTAAATGCTCCATTAAAGATTGAAAGTGCAGAGTGCAGGAAAATGAGGCGTAGCCAAAATACGTGTATGCGTTTCTATAGATACAGGTTTGTAGGAATAAGAAATATTTCATTGTTGAGGTGAATTTACTGATGTCCAGAGAAGACTGGCTGGGATTGCCTTCCTGCGAGGTCTCATCAGCCCCTGCTTCCTTTCTGCGCTGATTGAGGCGTAACTCAACTTACAGAACTGAGAAAGTAAGACTCGAGTTTTTCTCAGCAACTCAGGAGTTAGAAGTGCAATCCTTACAGAATCATCTCTTTCAAAGTTTACTCTGTTTTTTGTCATGTAGCTCTCTATCCCTTATTTGATGTATGCCTGTTCCCTAACCTCTGGTTGAAGATCTGGGAAGTGGATTGCAAAGGTGACTGTGATGTCTGATGGTTGTGGATAGGTTTTCCACAAGACTTGTACGTTTCTTTACACGCAACATCATTTATAGTGGAAGTTGTCTGATGTCTGAAGGAGATTTCTGTCATAGGTGCTTCTAAATGCGTGACTGTAGGCACAAAATTTGTCTTTTCTGACATAAAACTAACAGGAATCCCAATTCAGCCTAGCATGACGAATAAAGATGTTGCTGAAGATGATAGAATCATATTGGTTTACATAATTTGCTTTGGACAGTAACTTACATCTTAATGATACACAGAATACATCTTTTACTTTGTTTTATAAGATACTATTTCTAGCTTGATTAAATGCTGTTATACTACTTAAAGCACATGAAAATTCTCATCTCTTGCTTTTTGTGTATATATGTATCCACACAATATGGGAGGAGAGGAAGGGAAAAGTCAGATTGCACAAACACTTTATGTTTATTCCTCATCCTTGCTTCCTTCTCTGGTTTTTCCCTGTCCAGAAGTTTATAGAGTTTGAAGATGCACTGGAACAGGAGAAGAAAGAGCTACAAATCCAAGTGGAACACCTTGAATTTCAGACTCGACAGCTGGAGCTGAAGACCAAAAACTATGCAGATCAGAGTAAGCAAAGTTGTGCACCAGTTATGATTATATAGATTGCTTTCCACGAGTATATACTTGCAGATATTTTTCATTTGTGTTGTTTTTTTGTCATTTGTTTTTATGTAATTTATGCAAAGCCTTAAATCTCTGGCTGTCCCTTTTTTTTTTTTTATAAAATTCTGAGCCATCTACAGGGTGGGATGTATCCACACTAGTTTGGTACAGGTTTTGTTGTGTCTCTTGCATGGAGCATGTCTAGTCTCCCCACCTGTAAGGTCTGGACCATTGCTGAAGGTTTTGATACCTGGTTTTTAGTTTCTCCTTGTACCTGAATAGAACCTCCCCTGTTTTTCATCATGTAAACGAATCACATTTAAGCATTTGTTTATGCAAATATTTCCTTAATAAGTGTAACTGCACTTTGTTGGTTAAGGTTCCCATCATGTTCTAACACTCCTCCTGAAACAGCCAGAGTCACCCACCCCAAAAGGATAACTTAAATTGTTGTCAAACCACCACACTTATAAGGCACCAGGTTCAAGAGCTCTATTTTTACACTTGTCTTGCAGCACCTGTTCTACCTGTTTTGGGAATGTGCTTGCATCCATGAAGAGACTTTGTAAAGAAAACCACATACTCTATTGTGCATTATTGTGTTTCTTTTAGTTCAGTAGGTAGGAATTCATTTTCAGCAGAGCATACCTATTTTGTGGTACAAGTTTTGAGATTTCTCTAGATCCTTTGAGGATCTTAATCTGTATGTTAGCTAATGGTTGGAATCTTTTCTTGGCAGTTTCACGGCTGGAGGAACGTGAATCAGAAATGAAGAAAGAGTACAATGCTTTACATCAGCGTCACACAGAGGTAAGCTTTTGTCTGATTCCTTCCGAATAAATAAACTCTTAGTTTACTCATAAAATCATGTCAGAGGATTCAGTTTTATCATCCTGGCAGTGACTAGAGCTTCTGAACTTTGAGAACATCAAAATTATCTGAAGGGAGGGTGCGAAGAGGATGAAGCCATGCTCTTTTCGGTGGTGCCCAATGCCAGTACAAGAGTCAGAGGGCATAGAAGGTTCTATCTGAATATCAAATAGCACTTCTCTGTGTTCAGGTGACCGAGTGCTGGCACAGGTTGTGTAAGGAGATTGTGGAATCTCCTTAACTGGGGTATTCACAAGCTGTCTGGCATGCTCCTTTGTGACCATGCCTTGGGTGGCCCTGCCTAAATAGGAGCATTGGACAAGATGACCTCCAGAGGTCCCTTCCAACCTCACCAGTCAGTAATTCTGTGAACAGAGCTCTCCTCCCTCACCTGCAACTAACCAGCCTCATGGAGACCTATTGGATATGCTTTTTCGTGGCTTAAGGTTAAAAAAAAAAATAGCAAAGATGAGTGTTTTTTTATATATATATATTTTTTTTTAAAGAGAAAGGAAAATTGCATATGAATGCTGGAAAACAATATTCAAAAAACAAGAATCACAGAATATCCCAAGTTGGAAGGGACACATAACAATTGAGTCCTATAGAATCTTTTCTGTTTGGCTCATGTATGTTTTCCTCCTCACAGATGATTCAGACCTACGTGGAACACATTGAACGATCCAAAATGCAGCAGGTTGGGGGAAATAATCAAACTGAGGGCAGTGTACCTGGGAGAAGGTAGGACCATAACCTCTCTATATAATATTTGCCATCCAGGAACTTACAAAATGAGCGCATATTTGTGAGAGAAAGAAACCAGACAGAGGATCTTTCCTTTTGGGAATTATTTCCCTTTTGGGAATGGATTATACCTGAAGCTTTTTGTAATGGGTTGAGGGTGAGTTGTAGGTAAGTTCTCTAAGGTTTGACAGAGAGGAGTTTTGTGTATTTTGTTATAAAGCTTAGATTTTATGGTGCTGCTGCAGATGGGGGTCTTCTCGAAAGTGATGTTTGTATTCTCAGGTAGCATGTAAAAGACTTACCTATAAAATGGATGGAGGTGGAAGAGAGCGTTCACTTGTGTGTGTGTCTGTGTGTATGTGTGATGGCCAGCAAAACTGGAGAAGTTAAATGCATTAGCCTTTATATAACTTATTCCCCAATTTCTTCAAGAGAAGATTTCTCTGAGTCAGTCACTCAGTAGACTTACTTATGCCCAAGAAATGATTTTTTTTCCCCTTTGTTTTCATAGCACCAAACTGGTAAGAACTAGCTTCTGTTTAAAAGAATGGCAGTAGTACAAAATGAAATTTAGTATATAAAAGCATGGAGCCTTAGACTAAATTTAAAGCACAAAAGTTCCAATTGCAATCATTTCATTACAGATACGTTATATGGACCAATAATATTGCCCATAGGCTGTGAAAGAAAAAAAAGTGGTGTTCCATAAGTACCAATTGGAGAAGTAATAAATCAAATAAAGCGTCGTATAGATCTATTTAGACTGAGCACAGTCTATTAAGCCATATAAAAAGTTTATTTCAAATGAAGAAAAAAAGAAATATGTTTAGAAAAAAGGAAGAATAAGGATATTTTAGTACACTATGTTTAGATCTGTAACATTTAAATACTAGGGTGTCCATTGGGTTTGGGATAAAGAAAGTGGAAGGAAGTGTCAGGTCTTGAAATAAGAAATATAAGCTCTCTGGAAACTGTGGCTTCCTTTTGCTGGATTGGAGTGCCTGGAAAGAAATTCAGATTGTCAAAGTTTTGACTGTGTACTGTAGAAAAGAAAAGGAGAGAGCAAGAGAGACATGATTTCCTATCCCCAGGAGGGAGGCTTGAAAGATGTGGAGAGGGAGAAGTAGAAAACATGAGTTTTCAGAAGAGGGTGGGAGTTCTGCCTGATTCCTTACGAACATGATATTCCGTCCCCAACCAGTGCCAGAGCATCATTGTGTGAGAGGAAGGTGGGAGGATCAGCCTCTGGTTCTGTACTGGTGGCATACTGGTGTGCACACAGGGCTGGTGGGGGGAACAGGAGTTTTGTTCACAGCTGTTGGTAACATAACATCATAGTGTTAGAAGGAAGGGAGGATGCTGAAGAAAAATGGGCTCAGTAACTGCAGAGCATCCACATTTGAGTCTTCTGCTGAGCTGTGTGCCTCTGCTGTCAGATGACTTTGTACGCCCATGGTAGAGGAGAAACAGAGTAGACTAGGTTTTGGTCAGTCCAATTCACCTCCTCCACCTACCTGAAAGGTATGGATGTTTGTAGAAAGAATAGCTATGCTCATGTGTGCATTTATCTCTTGTTGCCATCTCCATGTCTCAGCTGGGAATGGGGGAAACTGTGAGCTGCTGAGCTGGCAGGGTGCAGAATAGCTGGAAGCGAAGTGTCAGTGTGTGCTCCTGTTTCTTTTGTTCTGCAGGGAGCAGCTCAGCTCTCCTGCCACAGAAAATATTCAGCAACATTTCAGGGGCAGCAATATAGCAGTTTTAAGCAGTTGCATCCTAATCTCAAGAGGCAGAGAGGCTTATCTAGGTTTTCTCCCACATACACTCTCTGATGGACAGTATGGATCTGTATCAGATCTAAAAGGAACTGGAACAGGAGCATTGTGATCTGGCTGAGCTCCTTCCATAGCCATAGAAATCCCAAGCATTTCAAAACTTTAGAGCTGGTGATCCTCTGTGAATCTATCTTTCCAAAATGAACAGTTGCACTTAAGTCAGAAGCAACTGCTGTGCGACCTGTGCTCTTTCAGAGTTTAAAAAATTAAGAAAAAAAAAGCAAATAGCAAAATTGTTTTTATTTACTCTTTTATTGCATCCCATAATAATTAAAGATACTTGTAGCCTTAGCTACAATACCAGCATACAGCTGGAAGATAGTAGTGTCAGAAGGATCCTTCATTTACACTGAATTGATTGACAAGACATTTATAATCTCACAGGGAGGGGAAACCACAGTTAATTTACTCTTCCTCTTCTGATGGCTGAGTAGTCCTTTCAGGAAAGATTATCTTAATGTATTTGTTCTTGTTATTGTTCTATTGAGAACAATAACTAAAGTTGTGGTAGTTGTAAAGTGGGCTGAATAGTAAGTTCTCAGTGCTATGTTTTCTGCAAAACAGTAAATTAATATCATGTCAGAGAGTGGCTTAGAAGAATAAAACTGATTACAGAATATAGTGTTTGGAGTCTGGCATTCTGGCCCCTTCCCATCTGAAGGTGATGCTTTTCCAGTGTAACAGTGGACATATATTCAAAATTACACAGGGAAAAAAGAGCAGAAGCTAGATGGTGGCCTCCCTAGGCAAACAGAGGCAGGTATGATGAGTATGGAAAGAGAAGATATGGTGTGAAAAGAACCAGTAGGTTGTAGGTTGTTCTTAGGATTGTGAGAGCATGTGTTCCTGACAGCTCCATCAACAGGCTATTTCTGTTTTCCTTCTCCTCTGCCCCAAACTGATCCTGGTCGCAGCTGTAATGGTTGGAGTGTGTTGGGCTTGTTTCCCTCCCCAGTTATCTTCTGTAAATAAGGATGTATCTGTGCAATAACTTAGATGGTAGAATATGAAAGTACTGCAGGCAAAAGCAGGCTTGGCCTCCCTCCCTGCTTGACGTATGCAACTGCCAAATTTGGAATGGACTGCTTAGTAGAAATTGGTTTTGATGAGTTTTCTCTAGTTGTGAAAAAAGCTAAAATTAATGGTGGCTTTTTGCTACCGTTCAGTGAAGGAAATACACAGTGAGAAGTGTTTACTCTGTTATTATCTGTAAGACCACCATTCTCTGGTGTGAAGGACAAAACTTTCACTGAGCACTGTCTCTGTGTTGGAGGAACACTTTTACATATACATATTGCTAGTTCCTGGAAGAATGAACAAATAGAGAAGCTCTCTGTGTCTGTCACAGCCCCTGCCAGGCCTCCATCTGAGTCTGTAGAAACAACAACTGGGAAGTGGGTCTTTTTCCTTCATTTCAAGCTTTGCTCTGTTTGTGTGTGCTGTGTTTGTGGATGCTTGTGCCTTTGAGGGATGTGTGTTCTTGTGTCTCTGCAAGCTGTGTGTGGGTGAACACCAACATTTGTGAGTTGGTACACTGATGTGTCTTGGGGGGGATATGGCTGTAATCTCTCAATGTCTTCCTAGGTGTTTGTGAGTGCATTTGGTTATTTTCACCTGTGGATGTGCTCGGGTGTGTTTTATATGGTAGACTATGTAGGTACATATTTGCATAAGACCATAAATACACCAAGTATGCTTGTTTGTCACTTGAGAGAAGATGGTGCAAGAAATGCTGGGTACGTTTGTGTCTGCTGCCATCTGAGTAGGGAGACGAGTATAGTGCACACCTTCAAGTAGTAAGAATAAAAATGCATGCATATGCTGTCTCTGATAGGCTGCATGTTTGCATGACCTTCATTCTCTAATAGTTGTTGTTGTTTTTTTTTTCTGTCTTGCTTTTTGTGCAATTGCTGCTCTGTTTTGGCTGTTACGTTTGTCGCTGCAGTCATCGCCAGTCATGGAGGAAAAGGTAAATCCTACTGCTGCATCTTAACTTTGTTAATCATAGTTTTTGGAGGTTGCTGTTGGGTGGCCATGGTGTGATGCTGAAAGGCCTGTTTACCCTATTTGTGTACAACATCTACATTAGACTCACTCACACATGGCACACTTCCCCTGGCTGGTGCAGGGGGAGCCAGCAAGCTGCTACATCAGGAAGGAGCTTGTGCACTCAAAAGCAGAAGGTGCAGGGGTTGGGTCCCAAACCAGGATCATCCCTGTGTGAGTGGACTTCTGCACTTCACTTTCCAGAATATTTTAAAAAGTTGTCTTTTCTCCCTTAAATTAGAATCATGGAATCACCAAGGTTGGAAAAGGCCTCCAATCATCCAATCCAACTGTCCACCTACCACCAATATTTCCCTTCTAAACCACATCCCTTCCTACTGCATCTACGTGCTTCCTGAACACTTCCTATAGGAGTACAAAATAGGCATATTTTCTAAGCAGGGCAGGGAATGCATGTCACCAGTAACTGTCAGAAAGCACATCTGACTTTGGGCGAGGCAGTGAGTTCTGCACCCTCAGCCTACAAAGAGGTCAGTTACCATCTTGCAATGATGGCAAACCTAGTAGTTCTGTTACATTTTCTAAGCTTTAAGGTGTTATGGGAGGAGCATTCTGATCCAGGTTTTGGCTACTGCAAGCCATTATAGAGGCTTCTGCTGTTTTCCTTGCAACACAAGGTGGAACTAACCAAGTGCTCAGAGTCCCTCTGGACCAGAAGGACGTGGGTGTATGAAAGTCACTCCAAAGGGCTGTAGTCAGCACCGAAAATTTATACCAACCCTGAGGATATTCTGAACTACTTTGAGGACTGGTAAAGCCAACATCAGGACTGCAAAACTGAAGTCAGCTTTCCTGCAGTTTTTGCTCTTCCCTGGGAGATGCAGAAGAGGCTGGAAAGTATTTCCAGAGAAACATAGAGTGGAAATTTTAAATGCAGCTTTCCTCACAGTCTCAAAATACTTTCCTGAAGATCCTACAGTTTCTGATGTTACTTCATATTCTTTGTTAGCACAGATGGTAAAGTTCATGTAGTCTGTGTACATTCAGTGGGGATATGACAGATTACCTGAAGAGGAAGTATAATTTAACATCAATGTCAGCATGTGTTTGGGATGACCCCTATTTCTGCTAAGTGGCCATGTTAGGTCATACTAGTATAATCTCAGAAGTATTTATAGTATACTGTCAGATATTTTGACTGCACCACTTGTTTTGCAGAAATAAATTATTTTTTAAGAATATTTTAGAGCTATAGGAACTTTTCTTAAGCTGTAATGCAGCTGTGAAGTGTGATGCCCTTAGGGCCATCATTTTCGTAGCAATGTGCTGCTTTTGTAAGAGGATTTATCTATGAAATTTCCCTGTGTGAATCGTTAGGATTTTCAGGAGAAGATTTTAATGGGGATTCTCAAGAAAAGGGTTTCCCAAGACTCTCTGCTGGACCACAGTGAAAATTCCTTTCTGCCTCTCCTGCTTTTCCCAGATGGGCCACTGCAAGAAGCCACTCCAAGCAGGAGCCACACTGGCACAGCAGTGCAGTGTGCCGTGTCAGCTGGACAGTGCTCAGAACAGACAGGCTGGGCATTTGTCTATTCTGTTAGACATTTTGCTTTCACTTTGTAAATAAACTCTTTTCTGCCCCTGTGTCAGTGTGTTTGAGTTGGTCTTGGGGTGGCCTTCGGTGCTGCAGTTGTTTTCACCCATGGTCAAAGACCACAGAATCACAGAACAGTTTGGATTGAAGGGACCTCTGGAGGTCACCCAGTCCCACTCTGTGATGGTGGTAGCTAAGCTGAATCTTAGTACAGTGATTGCTGTGTCCAGGAGCAGCATTGCAGTGGGCTGGCATGGAGCCTGATGGAGAGGAAAGCAGATCAGTGTCTTGCAAGGAGATGCTCACTGCTGCCCTGTTTCTGGAGTGTTCATGCTGACAAGCCATTTTCTTTCTTTGAATTTCCACCTCCACTGCTTGCTCTACATTTTTTCCTACTGGAACTTGGTCCCAAAGTCTATGCCAGCTTGCATATTCAGAATCAAATCCACAGCTCACTGGTCACCTGCAATTGCCAGAAAGGAAAGTGATGAAGAAAACGTAATTACAGACATCTGGCTTTATGAGTGATGCATTTATTTATAAGTTTGATTAAATTCTGAATTTTGAGTGGACTGTAGTTAGATATGAAGAGTGGATCACAGAATGCAAGTATTACTTCTCTTGCTTAGTATTGGAAATGATCTCAAACCTATTGATTTCTGCTGTTGGTGCAAACCAGGTTTGGGGTGGAATGTACAAAAGTGGCATGTAGGTGACTCACTTCAGCCTCTTTCTTCATTCAGTGATAACCATTTTGTTGTGGGATTGTCTGCTGTGGCTTCTTTTCCCACAGTACATCCGTTTCTCAAAGGACACATTGGTTTAAATTGGCTCAGTTCCTTGCACTTTTGCATTTCCTTGAAACATTGCGTGGGGATGGTGATGTCAGTTATGCCTGTTTTGGTCTCTTGACCCCTTCTGACTTTCTAGGGATATGCTTGGCTCTGCCAGTAGACATCCTGGGTCTGAACAAACAGCACCATGGAGCTGTGGGTTTGGGAGTCCACCCAGCTGCAGAGTTGGGAGAAGGAGTGCAGTTCTGCAGTTCAGTTTCTAATGACTAATGTTTCGCATGAGCTAATACAGCATACTCATACAGTTTCTTTTGTGTATGAACCTTGTAAACAGCTAACAGATTGGCTTTCCCTCTCTCTCTGTTTCTCTGTTTAGCAGGAAGGAACGTCCTAACTCTCTGAATGTCTTCCCCCTCGCGGATGGCATGGTACGTGGGCAGATAGGGGCCAAGATCGTCCCAACACTGGACCACTGGCACCTGAGTGACCTCGGCCAGCTGCAGTCCAACTCCAGCTACAAGGTTTTATAGACCATCTCGGAGCAAGGGTTTCCCACTCTGCAACTGTCAATAGCATCCCATGTTTTCATTAAGGTGGAGATTAACCTGTGTCCATAACCCTTTGCAGCCTCTTCCTGCTGTGCGTTTACTCCTGTGATGGCTGTGCTGAGGTGGGAGGAGGTCCCATCACAGATCTGGCGTACAGTGCAGGAGGGATTTATACAGCTCTTCGTGCTTGTTACCTCCTTGTCTCAGTGTTAATCTCCTTTATTTGGCTGGCCCTGAGTTGAAAGAAGTGTGTGTGTAGACAGCTAGAAATATAGGGAAGATAAAATCTTCACCTTTTTTAGCTTATTTGTGAGAGGAAATGATGGAGCCTACCTCCTCTCTTCCCCTCAGTAAGAGCTTTTGCTCAGAGAGGCTTTTGCTCCTCAGCTGGGGCCAGGCATGTGGTTATACTTGCTCTTCAGCAATTGTTCTTTTTGTCTTACCATTCTTCTGGCCTTCCTATTTTCAGTTAAAAGGGGTACTAAACCTCTCTGACTGCCCAAGTCCTGCACTGTGCTTAAAGCTCTTCACTTCCTCACACATCTGGTCTGCAGCTCTATTCTTGCACTGTCTACGTCCAATACACTTTGTCACATTCAGTGCACTGCCTTCTGCACTGGGGCTTGCCAGAATTTGGTGTGGCCATGGCAGCCACACCAAAGCAGCTGGATAATTGTGCCTCATGTTCAGGTGCTCTGCTCTGCCATTTGGAGACTGGTTTGAGTCCAAAGACCCAGAGGTTGTGCTCTTAGTTGACAGATCTGTGCATTTATTAACAGTTTATGCCATACATGATGAGCCATGTTTCCCACATGCTGTACCTGTAGACTTGTCAAAGTCTTTGCTCAGAATCCTACCAAATTCCTCTTCAAACAGTGTTTCCCAGGTGCCTGTTGTCAGACCTGACAGCCAGTGATGCATCCACCCAGCATGGCTTGCAGTATGTCCTCCCTGCAAAGCTTCTGGTCTGCTTTAAAAATGTCTTATAAAGTGCTAGTCAGATCCTACACTAATTTCTGTAAAGCTTTGCTGCAATTAGGGAGTAGCAAAGCCATAGTACAGTAGGATGAGGATGTGAAGGTGTGGCTTCAGGTAGACTAGGGTGTGCCAGCACGTTGCTGCAGGTATGCACACGGTAACCAAAATGTATAGAGGCTGTACTTCTGCAAATAATTTATTGCTCTGGATCTCCAAACAGAGCTGTGCACTATGGTATGAATGTGCTCTCAAGCTCTCTACTGATGAGGCACATGTGGCAGGTGTAAGTCTCTAGAGAAGCTGTAAGGAAGTTGAGGTCAAATCCACACTTCCAGAAGGTGTAATTCTTTCAAATATATCATTGCAGAGCTTCTGAAAGGTTTTCAGTGAGAGTTGAGTGGCACTCATCAGTAACTCAGGATCTGCATTACAGGAGAATGCAACAGGAATCCAGATAAATTCTAAGCTTTGGTTTCCAAGCTTGTGTAATGGAGAGTTACTGATAACTTTGATAACTTTGTAATTTATTATTGGTGGTGTCAGGCAAAAAGTTCATTTCTGGTAAAAAGAGAACGTTGTGCAGAGGTAGTGCTGTGCTACTCTACATGTACTTGATGGGTAGTTCTGGGACTTGTGTTGATGCTTGTTAGGAATATTCAGAAGTGGGAAACATTGAGGAGATCAGCTGATAGTGTGCGGATAGAGCTTGGGCTATGGAAGATTTGGATAGCTAGTGTGTTATGGTGGATTTCCTAAGAGTATGGAACAAACCTATGAATAATTAAAAGGACTGATTAGCTGACTTGCTGGATTTGCAATTTGGAATGGAAAATTTTCCTCTTGCAAGCTACTTGTGCACTCTCTGACTAAAATGCTATTTCTCAGCTCTTCTGCATGACTGAAATCTCAGCAGTGGTGCTCGTGCACTCCTTGCTTTTTCTTTATCTGCTCTGATGTTTCAATGACAGTGACTGCAAACACATAACTTACTTTCCCAATATTTTTATCTTGACTTTTCTGTCTTGTTTTCCTCCTTCATGGGGCCATATGTTAGTTATGTTTTAATTGTCCTTGTATACTTATTATGACTATTTTCTATTTAAGTTGCTGTCTTTGTTATTTTATTTTTACATTCAGTTGCACATTTATTTTACATAATAAGTTGGAGATGAAAGTCCTTAACATTTTTGTTTTTATGTACTATGCTTTCAGTGTTATAACCATACAATTGTGACTACTCATGGTGACATATGACTGCTATGAATGTTGAGCCTTTGCAATGCATTTTGGAGGTCACTGCTACACATTTGATGTTTAGGAGGTTGACAGGTATGGCTTGTAGGTAAGTGGTGGTTGTGGAGAGTATTCTTTGGGTGAGCTATGGGCTATGCAGTGTGCCTCCTAGACTGCAGAGGAAAGCTGTACAGAAGGACAGTAGAAGGAAGTTTAATAGAGGTTCTGGACTGTGAAGAAGAGTGCCTTGGTAGTGTTTAAATTTGAGAGGAATTTCTCCAGGGCAGGCTGGTAGACTTAGTAAAGGACACTTTCTAGATGACTATAAACTACAGATATATAAAGTAAGTATAATTACATGTGTAATTACTCCCTGATGTGTTCTGGGTGAAAGAAAGATAATGTCAATTAACAAGAAGCTATATGATATTTTCTCAGTACAAGTATTACTCTACAGACACTGATGATGTAGAACTTCTAAATGACATCTAGATCCCAAGTGCAAGAATCTACATGTGTACCCATCTGCACATCTCTTTTGCAATGCTAAAATCCTCATGGACTTCAGTTATGCTTACATGTTGTGGGTACAAGAAGAAGCTCTGAATTTGTTCATCCAACAGAATTACTTTGAGTGGGGGAAGAGGTTTTATGAATGCACTTCACACTTGGTATTCTTTGTCCCTTTGTATGACAGAAAGCATAGCAGATAAATTGCAGCTGGAGTGTTACAAGGTTTACTGATCACATTCCCAAAAACTGAACTAAACTATTAGAAAAGTAACTCACAACAATCTGAAGTAGAGGTGAGAAAGTGTGGTTTCCACATGTAGCCACAGTAAAGTGTTTCTATCTCAGTTTTGCTTGTAAAATCAGCAAATGTGCAGGGAAGCAATTGGAACTTCCAAGTGGGAATATGGGGGCTATTTGGACTGGCAGTGCAGAAACCAAACAAGTCATTGATTTTATTGAATGGTCAAATATTAAAAATAAATCTTAACTTTTTATGTAAACGCACAGATGCAATATAAAACCTTTGACTTCTGCAGTATAATGCACTGCAAGGTATTTTAAGATAAGCGTAGAGGCCGATCTAATTAAAGGAAGGTGTTAATAAGATTCCAGATTAAAAAAAAAAAAGGCTGCAAAGGGTTAATATATTTCAGTCTTTTCTCTCATCCCATTTTGAATTGCTTTGTTATGTTGTGCAGTTAATATTAGAACAGTAGAGCAAGACTTAGAAATTGGTGAAGTGAACCAGCATCACAGCTCCGAGGATGGGAGGCCCTGAAGCAGCTGCTGAGCAGTCTGAATCTTTGCAGCAGTTGCACAGGAGGGGAGAGGCAAGCAATAACAATTATAGCTGAGTCTGGGCGTGCAGCTGCTGAATGTCACTGCACCCAATTGCAACTCATTAGCACGTATAACTTTCCAAATTCATTTTGCCATCTCCCTGCCGGCAGCAATTAGAGTGGGCTGCCATGAAGAAAGGAGAGATCTCATTTGGTACTGGGAATGATTACTGCATCGGTCAAGACATTAATTGGCTGACTTTGAAGCAGTGCTACTTTAATTGACAAAGAAGGGCTGCAGTATAAAATCCTCACAGAGTCTTACAAGCCTCCCATGTTTTTCAAGAGGTGTTATTACAAGAAATGGGGCTGTAATGTCTGTAAGGCTGGGACTCATTTGTGCACATTTCACAATGGAAGTTTGTCGCCTATGTTAATTTGTCTGCTTCTTATTTTTGAGTTTCTGGGTCTTGTCTAATCAATTTGGGGAGACCACACCTCTTTCTGCTGTGTTGTCAAGCCGGATCCATGCCTGGCTAGCTTCTGCATAACTTCATGTGGGGACATAGGTCTTCCCCCACTAGCGAAATCAGACCATCAGTTTGTTATCCACTTTGCTTCTGCAGTTTGGTGTCAAAAATACGCTGTTCTCTCAACACAAGGGATTCTCATCCTGGTTATGTCAGTGGCTTACTGTAATGACAGCTTCTGGATCCTCTAAGAGCTCACATCTTTCCCAAGCAAGGAAGGTCCATGTTACCTTCCAGTCTTGGGAAGTGCTGTCCTGGCTTACTGCAAGTGCCAAAGCCCTTCAGCTTCTGCTGTAGTCAGTGGCAATTGGAGGTGCTTTTCACTTATGAAAAGGCCTTCTTCCTTGAGGTGCATGATGAAGTCACATAATGATGTGACTTGTGAAGATAAGTCTTCATAGTAAAAGAAGAAGGATGTCAATCCTTTCACAGGTAGGATTTGCTTGCTGAGTTCAGCATGAGAACTCACTGCTACGTTCTGGTTGCAGTGCCACATGTCACCAGTGAACGCTGGGCATTTAGTTGGTACAGTGAACAAGGCTCATTTTGCTTAATGCTTTAAGGCAGCCATATACCAACAAATCGGAGATTAACTGAAATATATAGCTCTGCTTTTCCCTTTTTATTCTTTCCCTACCCTGGAATTGCCATAGTGTCCCCAAGATGAAATGTCTGAATCTGGGCAGTCCTCAGCAGCTGCCACGCCGAGCACCACCGGAACCAAGTCCAACACTCCCACATCATCTGTGCCCTCTGCTGCTGTCACGCCTCTGAATGAGAGCATCCAACCCATCAGTGAATACAATGGCACAACCAAGAGCAACAAGAGGACACGAGAAAAGCGGAACAGCCGGAACATGGAAGTCCAGGTCACGCAGGAGATGAGGAATGTCAGCATAGGTATGGAGATGGAGCATGTGTTTTTGATCATTACATTAATTTGCTTCACAGTGCTTGTGTTCTTCTGTAACAGGAGGAGGCTGGGAGGCTGATAGGTAACCAGCTTCTATCTCAAATAGAATTGAGTGTGAGCTTTTTTCTGAGTAGCAAATTTTGTTAAAAAGTCAGTAATATGAATAGTTTCCCAGGTATACAGGATGGCTGTAGTTACTGAGTCCGTTTCCCTGCGGTGCATTCATCCATGTCATAGAACCGCTGTCATGAACAAGCAAGTCCCATCTTAGAGCTTTTGGGAAGCTGTTTCTGGGCCTCATTAATATGCTAGTTAAAAACTTTGTTAATTTTTTTTTTTTTTGTGGGTTTATTCTCAAGTATTTTATACTCAGCTGTTCATATATCAAAATTGTCAGTTGGAAATAATTATTTTCCCTCCCGTGTGTTTACTCCACACCCAGATGTATTTTAAAAGAATAATTATATCCTCATCCAGCTGTTTTTCTAAGCTAAATAAGCTGTTTTCTCTTAGTCTGTTTCTCATTTGAGAAATCTTTGAAAACTTACAGTTGTTTTTTTCCACTTCCCAGAGTCCTTTAGCAGATTGAATTAATGATGTCTGGTGAGGTGAGGAAAGCCATCATCTAAGGCTTTAGCTTGCTGAAAGAAAGAAAAGAATGCAAGAACATGAGAAAAGCCACTTTCAGTGCAGTTTAATATAGCAGTACCAATGTACTGTGTGCCAGCAGCTCTCAGGCTGTACTGTGTTTAGACTTGTGGCGGCCTTCAGAAATGAGAAGTGGTGTGTTTCTTACATATCATTAACTTAAATTCAAAAGGACTGTAAAACTCAACGAAGACCATAAGGAAAAAGTCTGTGCAGGAGCATGTGAATGAGCACAGGTTTCCAAGGACCATCAGAACCAGAACCTTTTCCTGTGTAATACAGAGGAAATGCCTGTGCTAACATTCAGCAGCTGGTTCCTAACAAATTAAGACTATAAAACAACATGTAACATCTTCTGTTGTAGCATTTGAATAAAAAGAGTCAAAACTGAGTCCCATTCTGTATTTTTATTAGCAGCTGAGGGGCTCCCAACTTCTTGAATTTCAGTCTGTCAGAAACCAGCACAGTTCTCCATAAGGGCATATGGCTTCTGCATAGACAACTGAAATTGTTATTTCATGTGTATCCTGGCCAAGGCAACTCAATGGGCATTAGTGACAGAGAAATTGAACGTGCATGTCTGTGGTGGCTGAGACCAGAAGTTAGAGCTGACAAGAAGAAGCTATACTGTGCATGCAAGAAAAGAGGAATTGCTTTAATAGGTCCAATGATGATTCTGGATTTGTGTCAGTCATAAATTTGTTCTACAGTATTTCTCAGAGTTCAGTAGTTCAAATGTACTATAAATAATTATCCTTAATTTACATTTGCTTCTGAGAAGACTGTTTACCATCAGTAGCTCTTTTAATTCTGAAGAAAATGCCCATGTGAAAATTTAAGTTTTCCTGGTGAAATGATCATAGTGTGCAATCTGCTCCAGGCAGATAGTTGTGCCTTTATGTGCACTGCTGTCTCTCATGTGTAGTGCAGAACACATCTCTGCTGTGGAGAAACTCGGGTACTTGAATTGTAATTACATATTCTATGCATATGTTCTTAAAATGTCTGTTACTGATGCAAATGTCTTAAAGAGGAACTTACAAAAATTATATTCCAAAGTATTTGCTGCAAAGTTTTCCAGGTTGAAAAGAGAAGGAACCGTCTGTTTGTATGAGCTAGAGAACTGCTGTGTATGGATGCCTACTTTGGCAACAGATACACATCAAGCTTTGTCTTCAGCATGGAATTGCTTGCCAGCTAGCCTGCAGTGCCAGCCTAAATGGAGGAATGAACGTTCTCGTTGTTGTGAGCTTTGTGTATTTGGGCTCCAAGGCAGTTTGGAAAGGACAAAAATGTCACCTCTAACACATTAAATGGACTAACGTAGTATACAGATGATGTCCTTAATCCTTCAAGAATTTGGCATTGTGTTTATGTTGCTTGCCTCAGCTTTTGAGCATTTTGGTTTCTAATACACATAAATTGACAAGAGGGGGAAGTCCCTTATTTTCTTCCTCAAATATTGGCCCAGGCCAATTATACAGAAACCAGACTGGATTTCATGCATTGTACAATGCAGTTTCTAAGTGAAATTTCACTACAGTGGATATCTAAACTACTTGTAGATTTGAGAAATTGTGTTGACTAATTGTTTGTATTTAAATGAGCCAGTGCCAGTTCGTAGCTAGAATAATCTCTTGAGGGTTGTGATTTTGGCTAAATCTGCACAGTGACTGAAGAATTTTTACTGACCAGTTAAAAGACTATATGGAAGTTATTCTAATGGATGAAGTATTTCTGGTTGTTAAGTTTTAATGAAGATCTAGGCTAACTATGTAGGTTGGCACTGTGGTATTGCTTGTAGCATGCTTAAGGTCTTTTCTGCCCTAAAGATATGAAGGTATATTTCCAGCACAGGTGCATTTGTGACTCCGGGTGATCTGCTGCTTTCTGTTCCTATTTTAACAACTGTACACAGCACCATGGCATTCTCAAGCCATGGTATTTGAAGCTGCAGAAGTGCCTTTAAGGAGCAGTGTTACCATAGATCATGTGTTGTCTCACCTAGGTATGGGAAGCAGTGATGAGTGGTCCGATGTTCAGGACATCATAGACTCCACTCCTGAGCTGGATATGTGTCAAGATCCCCGCCTGGAACGCCCTGGTAACAGGTATTGGTTGTGACTTTCTGCTCTTGTTTTTGTGAGGAGTGAATAGTGGATACCGTGGTTCAGAGTTCAAGATGCAGCTGTTTCAAAAAATGCATATATGCTGCCTAATGCAAAAATGAGGGCGTGTTGGCCTTCTTTGAGTTCTCTGGGGAAGGCACATGTCAGCTGGTAATCTGGAAGAGTCTGTGCAACTGGCCCAGGTCCAGCCTGCTTTGAGGCAGGTTAGGTTGCCTTGCTGGATTAGGGAGTGCAAAGAAATGTAGCAGCAAAAGGTTTAAGTTAAGCATAGGGAATATGGGCTTAAGTTTCCAGGGAGAGGAAAAAGATGTGTTTGTCTAATGAGATCAGTTCTGAATGCAGTTTAAAGCCTCAAGACTTTTAGTTTTGTGTGGTATTCTTTAAGTGTTGGTAGAGCAGGAGCAGGGCTGCTGTGCATGGGAGGACAGGCAGGAGCAATCCTAGTGGGCAGTGCTGATCATGAGCAGGGTGCTGGTAAGAGGCTCCATCAGCACTCCCAGACAAGGAGGGGATGCATTAGGTGCAAAGGATACTCAGAAGCAGCAGACAGAGCTGAGGACAAGTACTCCTATAGTGTAGCTCAGATAAGGACTAAAGACACAGGCCTGAGGTTTAAGGGACCAGCAGACAGAGGATGAGAGTGTTCAGGTGTGAAGTGGTCAATCAAAGCACTCAGGACCTCGATAGAGTCTTCTGAGTTAGTGAACCAATATCTTGATGTGCTTCCTGCCTAGCACCTGGCACTCAGCTCCCTAAAGGCTATTAATTTTGGTTCCATGTGCATCTGTGAAACATACATTAGACTAGAATTATTACTCTAGGTTCCTTGATCCATTTTTAACAAGGTCTAGCAATTTTGTAGGTTGTTTTACTCTTTTTTTTACTGTTTAGTGGGTAACTTGACAATATGTCAGCAAAAAGGCATGCAGGAAATAATACTCTGACAAAGCTACAGCAAGATTTCCTCACAGACCAAATGTGAACTGGATTGCACTTGTTGGGCACTCTCCTCTAGTCCTCTAAGAGCATATGGGAGCAGCAGTAACAGATGCCTTTCTCAGTTAAACTCCCTTCAGAGTATGTAGGATGTGTGGGCAGTTGTTAGCAGCAGGACGAATCCAGGTAGCCAGAACAGCACTGTGGGAGGAAGGCAAAAGTAACTGCTATGGTTAGACCAATAATTGATTTCAATCTGCAGAAAAGATAGGAGTGGAGAGTATTGCTGCATGGGGAGCTCTTCAGGCAGTAATCTTTGATCCAGGTAGAGATACTTGAAACTACAGGAGACACAAGATAACTCTGGAGCTGCACCTTTAATAGCAGAATGCTTTTGGGAAAATGTATTGCTTCAGAAAGTGGAGTGCTAAAGCTGAATGATGCCTTCAGGTCAGACCTTGAATGCTGGTTGCTTGCTGTCGGTTGTGCTGCCTGTTAGACTGCATCAGCTGATTAATTCTGATGCAGTTGTGGCACCCATCTGTATTCCTTAGTGTTCTTTGATACCTGGGTAGCTTTGTACTTAAGAAAGCTGTTTATTTCTTTTCTCTGCAATGTGCTGTATTGCCCATGTATCAGTGACATTTGTAATCTCCAGGCTTGATCGCAGAGACTTGATTTACCTAAGAACAAAGCCACAGAACTTGGGATGTTATCCAGTGGTGCTGGCCTTTCTGCTAGGCTGCTGAAAGATTGCACATGCTGGTTCCCCTTGTACAAGGCATGGCACACAGAAGTGTTTTTGTACCTGTTTCAGCGCTGATTGTTGGAGTAGGCACTGGCAATCCCACAGGACACCTCACTCTCTCATACTATGCCTTCCTGCAATGGCTGTCTTCTCTTTGAGCCATGAGTCTGTCAAGGCATGCGAGACAATTCTCCATAGAGAAGATACGGAAATGTGCTTCCACATGATGTAATTAGATAACATTAACTTTGATTTACCTTTAATGAAGTACATTTTGCTGACATAATTTGTGCACACAGATTCACCCAAAGAAGAAACGAATCCTTCAGGCTGATTTTGCTTACTAGCTGGCAAAGAAAAAAGAAAACCACTGCTGTTTGCAGCATTTGAGTCCTTATCTGATCTTACTGCTGTGAGGGTTGCTGTTTAAGTTGGTGGGAGTGTAGGCATCATTGCACAGTCTTAGGACTGCGAGTTGAAAGTTTTCTATGAAATATTGAGAAGTCATCAGCTGTTTGAAAAAGAGCTTTGATGTTATGCACGGTAGGTACTGGTGCTTGGTATGGGGAATAAAACATGCTTTTTCCTTTACTTAGTAAATTCCCTCAGTCAGTCCTTGGCAAGCAGGTGGAATCCACTCCACCTGTTTTGATTGTAATGGTCTGTGATGCTCAGTATTTTAGAGAATTATGTTCTAGCTTAAACATTGCCAAGTAACAAGAATCCTTGCTTTCCTTCTTCCAACCACAGCCCAACCCAGGGGATTGTGAACAAAGCATTTGGCATCAACACAGACTCTCTCTATCATGAACTTTCCACAGCAGGATCTGAGGTGATCGGGGACGTTGATGAAGGAGCAGATCTGCTAGGTAAAAACTTGTTGGAACTGTTCTGTTTTCTCTGATGCAGTGACAACTCCTTTAAGCTTCTAGAAGCATTTAAATTTGCTCTTTTTTCAGAATTTGGTTGTTTGGCCTTTAAAAAATGACATGGAACTTGGGATACACTGTGACTGAAATATGTACCTACGGCACAGTAATTCTTACCCAACAATTTAAGTTAATGTCTATGTATTTCAGCTGTCTTTATGTGTCTTTAAGTTATTTTCCTATAGAATTCTCCTACATGAAGATTTCTTCTTCCACTCCTCCCACAAATTTTCACTCCAGTAATTCTGCACTGTAGTAGTTTCACTTGGAATAAAGGTTTTATTGGAAGTTTGCAAGAAAATAACTCCTTTTGTTAAGTATTTTAAATTTAAAGGAACAATTTTTCTTTGTTCTCATGTGGAAACATCGTAGTCTTCACTGCAGTTTTTACCTTTTTATAGTCAATCCAAGAGAGATTTACATTTTCCTTTTAGGCTGATTTTGAAGGAGCTTTTTGTATCTGAAGTCTGATTATATTCTGTGTTCCTGATGAGGACTTAGCAGAAAGAGAAGCAGCTTTGTGTCAGGTAGAAGTCTGAGCCCTTGCCATGCTTTCTGGTGTTGGACTCTGAGTATACAAACCTTAATTCATGGCAGAATTTAAGCTTGTTCTGAAGACTTACTGAATATTTTCAGGAACATATGAGTGGTATTTGAATATCCCGATAACACAAGCTACTGACAAAGTTTATAACCGTGTAGCTCACTGTCAGTTTTACTGCTTGATTTAAAGAACTGTAAGAAATACGAGGACTCCTCCAGTGTTCCTGTTACGACAGTGAGCAGCAAGAGATCTGATGTGAAAGTGAACATTTCTGGTGGTTACTGACATAAGAGCTGCATTTGGGTAATCTTACAAGTTTGGTTCTGGAAACAATTTTTACCGAAAAACTTTTGGATAGACAGAGGTCGCTCCAAAAGTAATGCCTCCTATTTATTTCCATGGAAACCACAACAGATACAAAGAACACAGTAGCACTGTTTGGTAGAGCAGATTTTCAGCTACAGAACATTATTTTTCAACACAGTCACTACCATTACTTACTCATTTTCACCAGCAGTGAACAAGAGCTGCATGGTACAATTGTACAGATCTGCACCAGTGGAAGTACCTGCTGTCGCCACTGCTGAAATGCACCACCCACTCCTCACTGTGCCAACACCCACTGTTTGGTCTCCATCAATGTTCACAAATGTTGATGAATGTCAGTGGGTCCTTTTAAAATTTTTTTTGCATGGAGTTCATTGACACCTTTGTTTCTTATGCACTTTCATGTCAGTTACCATTCTGACAGACTGCCTCTCTGCTGCCATCTGTCACATAGCAACAAAATATAATGCAATGCAGGTGGGAAAGTTCAACCTTTGATGCATTACCACCAACATTCGCCTCTGACATCATGGGCCAACATAATAAAATAGGAGACATTACTTTTGGAGCAGCCCTCATATATCTAGAACATGATCAGCTGAATCATGTCGCAGAATTGCAGCAGCTTCTCTTTACAAGAATTAAATTAGGGGAATACTTGTATTACCTTTGAATGAGTCTGGTATCAGGAACCTCTGAAGGAGTATGTTTCTGCAGAGAGGACAGATTTTATCCTATTCCCTGAAGATTTAACCATGAAGAAGTGGACTGAAGGCTGTAGAGTAGGTTAGTATATCACTTCTTGCTCTATCTAAGACATAATCTCTGAAACTGATACTGTTGTGGGCATCTGTGTGACTGGAATGTAAAAGAGAGATCTAGACTCTGATCAGAACTCTTGCAGTAGCTGTTTGATATCGATATATTTTTTAGAAGCATGATGCTAGCTCTGCAGCTTGCAGTGTAACTCTTGTGCATGAAATGATGACCATTGCCAGAAGTCTTTAGACATTTATTGTTTGATACCTCTTCCACCACAGAAGAGTAGAGATGAACTTTCGCAGTGGAGCCAATATATGCAGATATTGAAAATATCAGAATTAAAAAGAAAAAGAAAGAATTCTAGGTTTGAGAGTGACCTGTACGTTAGCAGTCATTGCAGAAGGGCTTGATCTCCTGCTCCTCGTGAAGGTGGCAGTAGCAACAAATTGCAGTTGCAATTAAAGCTTTAATGTGGGATGAATTTTGTTTAGTCAGCCCCCGTGCATTATTGGGAGCTCTCTTTGTGACAGGCTCAAAGAATTAAAAGCAAGCAGAATCTTGCTATTTAGTGTGTGTTTTATCTTGATCCTTAGGTGCTTCCTTATCTAGAAGAGCATGTGATGCAATACGTGGCTTTCTTCCCCTAAATCACATTTATCTTCTGTGCCACTTGTTGCTTTTTATCTCTCTTGAAATGGCTATGGCATCAGGAAGTGTGAGCATCTAAGAGTCATTCAGGAAATGAATGACTTGCTGTATGAACTGCTTGGGAAGACCCATTTCCCACTTCTGGAAGCCTGTCTTCTCTGAATCCACTCCCCAGAACCCAGTAGTTTGACTCAGTGATCAGTGAGAAATATAGACTTGTTTTCAAAGGGTACAAGTGTTTAGTTGCCCAGCTTAGACCTTGCAAGTTAGGTCACCACAGTTCCAATTAGTCAAAGGTGTTCACCTTTTCCAGTAATAATACAGCCCAGACATCTGTAGACATCTTGAGTCATCTGTTATTTGCCAGTTAACTCTTCTAAGAAAATTATACAGAAACTTTGAACAGTATATCCACATAAGTATGGCTCATGAAGATCAATTTCCTTTCCACCTGAAACCTAAACGATCAATCTGTACATATTGAGTTTTTAAATTTAAGCATGAGGTTACTTCCTTGGGAGGAAATTCTTTACTCAGAGGGTGATGAGGCTCTGGCACTGCCCATGGCCCTGGATGGGGCTGTGAGCAACCTTGTCTGGTGAGAGGTGTCCCTGCCTGTGGCAGGAAGGTTGGAACTAGTTGGTCTTCAAGATTCCTTCTAACCTAAACCATTCTATGATTCTATGATACATAGAGATAGCTTGTCCTTGCCTTCTCAAATACACAGGGAAAAAAGGGAGATTGCTTAATCCTTTGATTTCTTTTTGCTTAGGAAGTAAAAATCTCTTCTCCCCTCTTCGTTAAACACAAAAACATTTCCAGCTTACACTGCTGGTATGTTTCTGGTATTTTGTATCTGTTAGTTTTCCTTTGAATGGTACACACATTTCAAGCCTTATTGAAGTTGGCATTCTTTTTTCTGTTCTTCATTTTTGAAGTATTCTGGACAAAATATGAAAGTATGAAACACCTAAAATATATTTTAATCAGAGCATTTGAGAGGTTTGTCTGAGGAGCAGTAGCTTAACTATACATGCATGAATTAAATGCTTAATGGAAAAGGTCTGCACATTTTCTTCCCCTGTCCTAGAGATCTGTATATAACATGCTGCGTGTATACAATACCCTATACAATGTCAAAGGGAGTAGTATTAAAGTTGATGTCACTCTGTATGTTTTTAGTCCTGAATGGCTCCTCTTTTTACCGATTCTTTAGGGATGAAATAGAAGGATGAATCTGCTAGTGGTGAAGAATTCTAAAACTCTTTAGAAAGAATTTCTCTTTGTGTTCCTAGCTCACTTACAGAAGAGAAATACATTAAACCTTGGTTATCATCATCTCAGCAGAGATGCTGTGACATGTAATTTGACAGTCTTTCTGTACTCTTCTCTGGGATAATTTTCTGATTTGAGAAGAGAAGAAAAACTCTTGCAGATGATGTCATGGTGGGCTAGCAGAATAGGAAGGCTTCTTCCAATTCCTTTTGAGATTTGGAGTGTGATTAAATCAGTTAGCTGAGTGAGTTTCATGACAGAATTGTCAATCTAATTGCTTCTTTTGTTGAGTTCTGGCTACCAGCTCTGTCTTCTTGAAAGTGCTCTTTAACATGAACACGTGTTGCCAGGATTGTTTAAAGAAAGGAGGGCAAAGAGATATCTGAGAAGTCATGCTTCTCTGACTGAGAAGTGAGATTCAAGCTTCTTTTTTTTTCTTTTTTTTGCTTTGAACTATAGAAAGAACTAAAAATGCGTGAAGAGTGCATCTGAGTACTACCAGCATTGGCACAAGAAAATTGGCACTCTTCATTGCAACTGTATAAAATCTACTTTTCCCCCGTGTTCTAATACTGCCCTATACAAATCATCATAGAATCATAGAATGGCTTGGGTTAGAAGGGACTTTAAAGATCATTAAGCTCCAACCCCAGTGCCATGGGCCGGGTTGCCACCCATCAGATCAGGCTGCCCGGGGCCCCATCCAGCCTGGCCTTGGGTACCTCCAGGGATCTACAGCCTCTCTGGGCAGCCTGTGCCAGTGCTGCACTCTAAATAAAGAATTTTTTCCTAAAATCTAACCTAATATCTCCTCTCTTTTGGTTCAAAGTTACTCCCTCCCGTTTTGACACTATCAGACTTTGTAAAAGTCATTCCCCTCCTGTTTATAAGCTGCCTTCACATTCAGGAAGGTTGCAGTGAGGTGTCCTCAGAGCCTTCTCTTCTCCAAGCTAAACAAGCCCAACTCCCTCAGCCTTTTTTCACAGGAGAGCTGCTCCAACCTCTGAGCATTTTTTCTGGCCTCCTCTGGATCCTCTCTCCAACAGCTCCCACCCTTCCCGTGCTGGGCCCCAGGCCTGGACGCAGCACTGCAGCTGGGGGCTCCGAGGGCAGAGCAGAGGGGGACAATCCCCTCCCTGCCCGCTGCCCCCCTCTGCTGATGCAGCCCGGGATGCAGTCGGCCTTCGGGGCTGCGAGCGCACACTGCTGCCTCACGTCCAGCTCTTGGTCCACCAGAACCCGCACAGCCTTCACACAGGGCTGCTCTCTGCGAGTTCTCCCAGTCTCTGCTCTTATCTGGAGATAACCCAACCCAAGTGCAACACTCCTACATTCTCATGGCCCCACTTTTCAAGCCTGTCCAGGTCCCTCTGGATGACGTCCCTTCCTTCTGTTGTGTCAGCTGCGCTGCTCTGCTTGCTGAGGGTGCACTTGGTTCCATTATCTATGTTATTGATTACACTGCAAAAGAGTACCCAAGATAGGCCTCTGGGGGACACCATTTGTCATCAACCTGCACTTGGACATAGAGCTGTTGACAGCAACCCTTTGGCAGCGACCATCCAACCAATTCTTTATCTGCTGGATGGTCTAACCTTCAAATTCATAGCTCTCCGAGTTGGAGATCTGGATATGGTGTGGGGCTGTGTAAAAATCCTTACACAAGTCCAGGTAGATGACATTAGTTTGTGTAGAATGTATTCTGAAGAAACATGTAGAATGAGAACATTTTCTAGTGTAATTGTTGATAATTCCCTTCTTTCTCACTACAGCCTTTGGAATATTCTCACCATCTAGTTGGCTGCTTTCCTGCCTGTTTACTTATTAATTGCATTTCTTACCAGCTGCTCATGGGTAGTTACCCCTTTCTCTCATATCCCCTTTCCTGATATTCATTATCCCAGTACTCTGGACATGGGGAGAACTAATGGTTGGGTTATGGGCACTAGGAAGTCCTTTCTTTTAGAGTTAGGATGCCCACTTGTGTTTGCTTTGGAGATTAAAATCTCACTTCATGTAACAGCTGTTTTATGGTGAAGACAGCAGTTTTTACATTAGTGGTAAGTTCATATATGTAAATACTGTTTTTCTATACAGAAGTTGAAATGAAATTATCAAACCGTGTCCTGGCACTGCTGTAGGGAAAAGATGTTGTAAAATGCAATTGTCTTTTGCATACTGGGGGTAGCTGAAGCATGTGGTTGCAGTTATAACATGGGTTACCTCCCCTTGATTTTTTTTTTTTGTCCTGTATGTGGAGTCGTGCCTACAGTCATGGCAGTTCCCGTCCTTACTATTTCATGCCTTTTGACATTGAAATGGCTGAATCATTGTTAATTTATTTTTTTTTTAAACAAAATTTTAATTTTGTTGGTTTCAGTCACTGATCGATCCTTTTTTCACTTCCTTTTTTCCCTTGTCTCTCTGTGCTTCGCTGGACATGGCCCATAGGGGAGTTCTCAGGTGTGTATCTCTCCTCTGCTCAGTTTCCTTTCTTGTTTGTTTTTACCTCGTTGAGACTGAATGACATGGTATACACGTGTGATACTCCCCTGCTCTTGTCCAATCACGGTTGGCTTTGCTGACTTTCTCCCACCTTTGCCTTGCTTGGTTCCTTGCACTGGGGGTCCCTGGGCAGTAGGACATCCCTGCTTTGTGTTCACGTGTCTGCTGCGTTTTGATCTACTTTTTGTGTAGCTTTCTGCAGGTTTGCTCCCTTGTATTACACTGGTCTGTCTCTCAAGGTCTTGAGAAAACCACACTGCACCTTTCCTTTGCTTCAGGGTGCCTTTTTTTAGGGCAAGTGCTGTGCTCTGATCAGAGCTCAGCTGAGCACAGAATTAAGTTATTTTACCACTTTTCTTCAAGTGAACAAGGTTGTGAGGAGTCCCTCTGCTCACATGATGCCTACTAGGAGTTTCTTAATGCATACGGACTCTCCTGCCACAGCTGCAGTGAAAATAAAGACTTTCTTGTAGGGAAGAGAGTGGCAGAGCCACAGGCTTTTTTTAAGTTTTGACTTTTTGGTAGGAGTTTGAAGTGCTACCTTTGTTGCCTTTCGTGCCATACAAAGGTCAGCAGGCCCTAAATTGCAGAATTTTCACCTTTCTATTAAATGCAGTTGGGCACTGATAAAAAATCAGATGAAATCAAGGCAGTCTCTCTTGATTGCAGTGCAAACTGAATGAAGTTTCACCTGTAATAAGGATAGGTGACTTGGGCTGATACGGTACAAAATCTGTAGCATAATACTGTGCAGTGATGAGCTCTGTCACATTCCTCTACACAGCACCTCCTGATGTTGGGTCTGTAAGGTTACAAAAGGAAGGAAGGAATGGCATCATCCTTTCTCTTAGCTCAGATTGTTTGTACTGTTACTGTAAGCCACTTTTCCATGGTCTTTTCTCAGAAACTCTCCCACTGAAGTGGCACTGGAATTTATCTCAGTAGTAAAGTGGATTTGGGTCTGTGCAAAAGATAACAGCTTTAATATCCCTCCCCTTTTGTTTTTTCTTCTGCCCCTGTACTTCTTTCACCCTATTCGTTATGTCTGTTGAATTGCCGTTGTGGTGGGGTTGGAAAGCACAGAGATATTTAGTCCAGGGTAAAAGATGAAGATGGAAGAAAAAGATAAGCTCATCTTGAGCTTGTCCTGAACTCCTAGGCATAAATCTCCATCAGGCCAGGTTGCAGCTGAACAAGGTGTATGTTAGTTTATGCTGAGCATCACATATACTGGCACCACACACGTTTGCACATGCTGATGAGCTGCTCTGTTTGCTATTTACAGATTGGTACTTAATGGCTGCTTTTTTTCTCTTCCTTTTTTCCCTTTTGCCCCCCTATCTTTCTGTTCCCTTTCTCGTATGGGATGGTCCTCATAGTACGGGATGATTTCTTTGGTAAGGCGAAGGCCTTTTTTCTTTTTTTTCTTTTTTTTTTTTCCCTCTTTTAACATGCATTTTTTCTTTTAAAATTTCTTCCATCCACTCAACATCCCCCCCATATGTCTTGCATTACCTTGGTTTGTGATTTTTGGTTTGTTTGTTTGGTTGTTTTTTTTTTGTGATGGTGGTATCACCTCTCCAAGAAGCAGGATGCAGCTGATCCATAGTTGTGATGTGGGGATTCTCTTCTTTCCCTTGATACAGTTGATTATCCACTTTGATGCTTCACACTATTTGCCTGGCTATGGGCGGTGCACAGTGATGAATGGCTCTCTCCTTTGTTCCACACCACAAGGAGTAAAGAATTCTCATTTTAGTCACTCCACAGTGCCTTTTTTTTCTTTCTCCATGAGTGGGGCTTTGTCATTACAGCTTGCATGAGATTATCTCATAGTGTCTCACTCTATGGCTGTAGGATGGCTTCATCCATTTCTTCATTGCAGGACCAGTCCTTCAGACCTCCCATTGGTTAAAGCATCAGACTGGGACTGGGCCACACACTAGTTAGGTAGTTCTGGGGTAACAGCTGACCCTCTGCACCAGAGTTCCTTTCTCTCCCAGAGGCAGACTCACGAGTGTTATCTTACTCGTGGATGAGAAGGAAAACTGTTATTGACCATCCCACCAACAACAGAAAAACCAAGCCACGAGGATGATGATGCCCCTCAGCACTCACAGTATCCTTGTGCCATTTTAATGACTTAGTAGTTAAATACTTACTTGATCATTTGTAGGATCATTCAAAAGGAACAAGAGAAATATTTAATAAACTGATATCTGTATTT
The DNA here is from genome assembly GCF_987193195.1 of Phasianus colchicus. Lineage (NCBI taxonomy): Eukaryota > Metazoa > Chordata > Aves > Galliformes > Phasianidae > Phasianus > Phasianus colchicus. The sequence goes on along the minus strand of NC_143451.1, from coordinate 2,151,588 downwards.
TATGACCTCTGGATTTTAGGAACAACATATAAGCCATGGAAGAAAAGGGCTATAGCTCATCCACCTTACCAAGCCAAAAGTACACTTCAGTTTTCACAGTTTTGTTTGCAGTATTCCTTGACACACAAAGAATACATTGCTGAAACATCAAAGTGATTAATTATCTTTCTACTGATTTAAAAAACAAAAAGCAAAAAACTTGAAAATGCTGCTTCTTATTCCTTCCTGCTGGGAATCTGCTTTTGCCATCATAACTTCATGCCATCTAACTGTGAGAAGAGGATTTGTTTTGTTGGAGTGTTGTGATGTGTTCTCACTTCTTGTATGCTATCATGTTCCTCTAACTTCCATTAACTTAAAGTTTATTTTGTTTTTATTTTATTGTGAATATTAATCAGCAAATAACAATTGTGGAAAATGTTGATGCCTTTGCTGTAAAGGGATAGATAGTTCAGAGGGCAGGACGAGGAACACTTCAGCATAAACACTGATGGTTGTGATGCCTTTTTGTTCCCTGGGGCTTGTGTTGAGAAACAAGCTGCAACACTCAGCGCTGTCCCTTAAAAAAACAGGTAGCCTCTGTATCCATTTGTAAAATAGAAGCAGATTCTGGGATCTAGCAAGTCAGCAGGAAGCACTTCTGCTGTGTGTTTGGTCCTTAAATTCCTTTCAGTTCATTTTTACTAAATTCAATCTCTACACTTAGCTCCAAATCTTTCAGAGTACGTGCAACCTGACCTGTGTGCTGCAGGCCTCATGCATTCTTACCCAAAGTGCAGTATGTCTGATCTAGGTGCTTTTTTGGGAGTGATCTTTAAGTCATGGGCCTGAGACTTCAAACTGTAAAGCCCTGTGAGAGAACTGTTCAAGGTAAATAGTAGAGCATTGGGCAATCTGAAGTCCTTTTAATATTGCCACAGTGGAAGGTTGGTAGTAGGAAGCCTTTCAAGTGGATGGATCTGGCTGTAGGGAAGCCTAACAAAAATGATTTCTCTTCCTCAAGCATGAGTCAGTCAGTGCCACGCAAGCTCCATATCCTAAGGAGAACAGATGAAAACTGCTTGACTTTTTTTTTGTTTTTTCAGGAATGGGCAAAGAAGTAGGCAATCTGCTGTTGGAGAACTCACAGCTACTGGAGACCAAGTAAGAAACTGTTGTGTGCTCTGAACTGCCTGCCTGGTTGTACAAGTGAGATACTGTCACAAATAAGACTATGGCTAGAACTCCAGCCTCACTATGGCTTGCTGGTGTATCTGGCAGGCTCTCTTGAATACTTGTTATGCTTTGAAATGTAGAAGAGAAACTCCTCTCCTGAGCAGTTTTCTTAATGGGGTCTGATCCCACCTGAAATCAGTGGCAGGCTTTTCTTTCATTAACTTCAGCAGGAGTCTAAATGGGTCTGTGTCTCTGTGAGGACACTGCACTTTGAAGTTTTTATTTGCAAGGTTTACTATTTGAAAATAAACTTGTATTACTGTTGAGAAGAATTTTCAAAAATTTAATAGTTGATAGAAGCGAGACAATGTAATTTGCTCATCCTTTGGGAAAGGCAGGCAAGCTAGATACTAAAGAATAGCTAAGCAGCCATGAAGAGGAAGAAGTAATCCTAAGGGTGATAGCTGTAGAACTTATTATGATGGGAAGCTCCTCATTTTAAAGATTTTAAGATACTTCAGAACTGATTGGAAATGATGAAGTATGTCACCATCATCTCTAGCTGTCAACAACTACAAATAATGTAGGTTCTGAAAGGTATGTTTCAGTTCTTAATTCTCTTTAAATAGATTTTAATTTTGTGCAGCTGTTAAGTTGCCCTGTATGTGCTTTCTGCATCTTTAAGAAAGCACCTGAAGTTGGTCTGTCAGTCAGAATGCAGATGGACCTCATCCTGACCAGTTATGTTCTTCTGCAAGATGTGCTTTTTCATGACTTATAGTCTGACTTATTTCAGTATGCTCATTTCAGGTTTCCTTGTAGTGCCTGTGAGTTTAGTTTCAGGTCTCTCTTATGGACAGCTTATGGTTTTGGGCATTTTTGCTTATTGTCCCTTTCACACCTTTAAGAAATGCTTTGAACGTTGTGAAGAATGATTTGATTGCCAAGGTGGACCAATTGTCTGGAGAGCAAGAAGTACTGAAGGGAGAGCTTGAGGCAACAAAGCAAGCCAAAGCCAAAATGGAAACCAGAGTCAAGGAGCTGGAGGAAGAGCTGAAAAGGTGAGTGATTCCCATGCTGTGTCAGGGAGCTGGAAGAATCTGACTGATGAACACAGCCTCTGTGAGAGGACCTGAGGAAGAAACTTGTGCTAGTCAGCTTTTCTGCATTTCATTCATGGGCGTTATTGTTAGAATTCAGAGGTAGCTTACAGAGCATTTCAAGGCTGATAGTATGTGGCTGAGATATTTCTGGTGTTTTTAGATTGTTTTTCTTAGTTTGAAATGAATTATTGAACCTTAGAAAATCTACAGAATTTTTCACTCCAATATTAGGGTTCCATCACAGTGGTCGCAAATCTAGGCTCCCCAGAGTGAAGCTTTCAGCATTTCAGTTTGCAATTTAAAACAAACAAACAACAAAGGAATTTCTGAAGCAGTAGTTTTGAAGAAAACTGTCAGGAGCTTGATCCTGTTGGTGGCCAAGATTGTGCTGAGAGGCATGAATGCCCATTCATTTAATGAAAGAACGAGTGCAGATTCTCACAGTGTTTAAATGTCAGTATTGTTAATTGTCTTATTGTTCACATTAAGAATAAGAGGGAGAAGAGATTCTAGAGCTCTGCGCAGGTGGCATTTGGACAGATCCCATTTCTTATTTTCCGCTCAAACTAGAGAAACCTAAACCTGAATGCCTACAAAGCCTGGGAAGTTTTCACTTCCTAAAGCTACGCATGCCCCATTGGTCTCCAGGCTACATAACTGCATTTTAAATAGCTGTACCAGCTGCACTGTGACACTCAGATTCAGAGGACAGTGTTTATTTTGCATCTTGAATCTGGAAGGTTGCCTCTGTTCTTTTGAAATTCTTGAGCACAGTCTCTAACAACAGCACAGTCTGGTTTCTTCAGTGTTCAGAATGTCTGAAGTGAAGGTGATCTCAGCAGCAGTGGAAATTGGTCTGATTTTTGAAAATGCCTTTTTGAGTCTCCTGATGTGTTATGCAATACATAAAATATGCTATGCAGCATGGATCTGGACTTTTAACTGTCCACTGTATTTTACTAGGAGATAAAGATGGCATTTTTTTTTCCTTGCTAATAGAAGTGCATGTGATTCAAATGGGACTGACCCTCATTGTGAGGCTTAAATAAATTAAAAGCATTGAGATAAATACTGTAAATTTGTATTTACGTGTATTTGGGATTCATTTCTTTACTGTGATGGCAAACTGCCCTTCATATTAAAGGCTTTTTTACTGCACTGGAAAGAGAAGCAGCCCAGAACTTAAACCAACATTAATTGCTGGAAATGGCTCATTTTTTACATTGTTAAGATCTCAACAAACATTTGAGTATAAATTATGGCTTTGAAACAGGTCTGTTCCAGTGGTCCATATTTTGAGCCTGGTGCTTAAATCACGTTGTCCAAAGAGAGGGGATGATGTCAGTGAAGCTGTTCCCAGAAACATGCTGTAAGAGTGAGGAAGAATAGCACAGAAGCACCTTGTAATTTGTTTGTGTTACTCACAGTTGGAAAACAGTTTCTTTCTGATGCAACCAGATCTCCCCCAGAGCCCTCTCGTTCAGCCCACAGCTGCAGTCACAGTATCACTTGCTGGTTCGATGCATTTCTTCCTGTTTCCTAGAGTGAAATCTGAAGCGATTGTTGCCCGACGAGAGCCCAAAGAAGAGGTGGAGGATGTAAGCAGCTATCTCTGTACAGAATTGGTATATTACATTACTAAAATGCCTGCGGGGAAAGGGGGTTTATATACTTATACTGTAATAATTGATATAAGGTTCTTGAGATGCACACTGATCTGTGTTTCGTAGAATCACCAAGATTGGAAAAGACCCCCAAGATCATCCAGTCCAACCGCCCACCTACCACCAATATTTCCCCCTAAACCATGTCCCTTACTGCAATATCTAAATGTTTCTTGCACGTTTCTTTGTTAATGATGAGAGCAGATATGCTGAATTGTTGTTGTGTAATTACCTTTGCATATAACTTGCAAACTATAGTTTGGCAAAGAGCAGCAGCTGACAGAGTGACAACGCAGTGCACAGTGTGATTTTAAAACACCAGTGTTAGAGCAGTGCCCAGCTCAGCACCTTTCCATTTTACCTGGTTTTCCTCAGTTTTGAATGGCAAACAGCATTGTCTGTGATGAGCTTTCTCACAGAATCTAGTGATACTCAGGCTTCCCCAGAAGAGTTAGTGTCTTCCTGTTTTGGCTGAGTTTGAGGCTTTGCAGCAGAGTGCATTGTAGTCAAAAATAAAGCAAACCAGAGAGTAAGAGAGTTATCCTCTGTAAATGTCTCCTGTAAATGTCTCCTCTGCTAAGGTAGGAGATCAGAATCGTGAAATTGTGTAATGGCTTTGGTTGGAAGGGATGTTAAAGTTCATCTAGTTCCAACCTCCCTGTGCTTGCCAACCACTAAATCAGGCACTAGGTCAGGTTGCCCAGGGCCCTGTGCAACTTCACCTTGAAGATAGATTAGATACATTTCTTTCTAATATAACTGTGTTCTTCCTTTGTAAAAAGTATAGAACTGAGTTCAGTTCTAGCCTAATTCTCCTGACTTCACTGAGGTGAAATTACTTTGGTTAGAATGTAAGTAGATAGGAAAATTTTCAGGTTGTGCTTGTGAAGTGCTGCAGCCACGTTTGCTTTCATTGGGAAGCCAAATTTTGTCACAAAGAAGGAGAAGGTTGTTCTTTAGTTTCGTGTGCCCTCTGCCTTTATCAGAGCATACTAACTGAATGCCTTCTGCCTAGTCCTCTAGAGGGGAGAGATAACATTATCTTCTGCTCTCTGCTGCTTGTCACTGAATTTGCTACTGAATGTTTTTTACTAAAACTTTGGCTTCCAAACTTTATGGACCAACGGACCGGTGTCAGTTTTCAAAACTTCTTGCAGATTACCAAAGCACCTTAATGGCAATGTTCCCTCAGTAGAGTCTTCAACTGGGTGTTGATTCTAGTTCTATTTTCCCTGGGTTTTCAGGGCACCCTGTTGTCCATTGGCCATAGTTTGGAAATCATTTGTCTGGAATTAGTGTCTCATTTGGGAAGGGTGGGAACGGGGAGGGGTGTAGTCAAGCAGAAAAGGAAGAGCACTAACCAGTATGTCTTTCTGTCTCCTGACTTGCCCTGTACTAACATCAATCCCCTTCCATCTTTTGTTGGCTGAAGCAGTGCTCCTCCCCTCTGCAGGACAACATTCCCATAGCTCAGCGCCGACGCTTCACCCGTGTAGAAATGGCCCGGGTTCTGATGGAGCGCAATCAATACAAAGAGAGGTTGATGGAGCTCCAGGAGGCTGTCAGGTGGACTGAGATGATCAGGTGAGGATGGATTTTGGTGCAACATCCATTTAGGACAGAGCCTGCTCACACTGGACCTTTTGCTTTTAGCCTCAATGCCCTTAATAAGATACAGGAGATGTGCTGAACGTTTTCCAAACTAGATTCTTCTCATACCTAATCCTTTCTCTCTTATTGCTGATGCTGGGCTGCAAATCAAGAGTTACCATTATTATTTGGAGACACTGGGCAGCTGTTTCTCTTGACAATTTCTTGTGCTAATTAAGCTCAGAAAAGCTGTAGGGAAAAGGTTTGCTTCTAATTACTGAGTTCATTTGGCGATAGCTTTAAAGGACTGTAATCTGGGGTTTGGGTTAGAGCTAGGGTTTATAATTACCGGACTGATATTGTGGCAGTGATACTGTGAAAGGGAGTTGATAAAACACTGATCTGAGAACGTTTATTTGCACTTCATGTTAACACTGAAATATAAAGCAGTTGGATGTCCCTTCATTAAAATGACTCCATGTCATTTGCTCTGTGTTAAAATGAATTCTGAGTTGTGACATGGTTTCCTTGGTGCAAATGGCCTGCTGGTTGGTTGAATTTTAGGTTGGTTGGCAGAAATTTGGGTAAAAGATGCTGAAATTAAATTGATTCTTTTGTATTTGTCCTTAGAGCTTCCCGTGAGCACCCATCCGTCCAGGAGAAGAAGAAGTCCACCATTTGGCAGTTGTAAGTTCTTTGGTGATCTATGTGAGATGAAGAAAAGGGGAAATGCTACCATTTCTACTTCATACAGCAGCCTAGTAGACTCTTCCTCTCATATTAATGAGAAGTCAGTTGAAACTCTTGTTAGCTGAACCCTTTTGCCTTCAAGGGCTTTCTTTGTCCTTAGCGAAATTAAGATCAGATCTGAACATCCCTCTCAATTTTGCTTCACAAGCTGAAAAGGGTTCTGCTTGACCTGGGATGGAAACATACGTACATTCAGAATCTTTTTTAATAAAGGAGGTTTTTCAGAAAGCACCTGTTTTTGAAAGCTAAAAACACTTTATTGTTGATCAAACAGAAGTAGAGCAGTTTTCATGAAGAGCTTAAAGCAGCTGTTGGCACCCCTGTTGTGTGTCTGTGGTATGTTGTGTCCCTGGGCTCCTTTTCTCATATTGGCCTTTTCCTGTCCCTAGCTTCAGCCGTCTGTTCAGTTCCTCCTCAAGTCCCCCACCAGCAAAGAGGACCTACCCATCTGTGAACATCCACTACAAGTCTCCAACCACAGCAGGTTTCAGCCAGCGACGCAGTCACACCATGTGCCAGATCTCCTCTGGCAGCCGCACCCTGGAGTTCTTCCCTGAGGAGTGAGTTACGTGCTGTGTCCCAAACCAGGTCCCCCAACTCTCCCAACTCATGCTTTTTCTTAAAATAAGCTGTTTTCCACTGGAAAAAAAAGCACCCACATTTGTGTGGTGTTAACTCATTGATTACGGCGTGGATAGGCTCAGCAAAGTGGCAGCAGTTTTGTTCTCTGAAAGTACGACTGATGTGGTTTTCTAGGCTGTGATGGTTCATATCAGCAGAGACCACTTTTGGCCTCAGGGTTCACCTCAGCCCTGGTTGTGCCCTAGTGTTTGCACATCATGTGAGAAAGTGAAGTAGAGCTTTTGTGGTGGTGTGTGGCAGCACTGAGACAATGGGCTGAGGACAGTCTTGCCCAACCCCATCAACCAACACGTCAAGTGAAGACAGAAGTTCTCTCAACAGCACATTTCTTTTTCAATATTTGGTTTTAATTTTCCTTTAAAAGGGCCCCTAAATACCGCTACTGCAGTACTTTGTCTTTTATTTCTCTGACATGAGGGGAAAAAAATCTTCAGTTCTTTATGGATTTCAGAATGGATATGTTCTACAACTACAAGGTTGTACAGTTTTGTATGTGCTGTCTTTGTGTGGAGGGGCTTTGGAGAATGTGGTGATAAACTACAATATGTAGTGTCTGCAGTATGAAGTTTTTACTGGAAAGCCAGTAAATCAGCTGTACGCATATTTTCTGTAGGTAAAAAATATCTTTACGAGGGTGAATTTGTATTTTCTAGATGCCCACTGCTTTTCTTCCATTCATCTTATCTGGTTACCATATTGCAGCCATTGTGTGGTTTCTGAGGGCATTTTAATACTACATGCAGTGGTGTTGCTAACAGCTGCTAGAAGATGTTTTCTCCTCCTCTTTCCAAGGGAAGAAGCATGTGCTGGGAAATGTTTTGTGTTAGGAGTTTGTTTTAAGTATATTTTTAAAGCTTGAAATTACATTTTAAATATAATAATTGAAGTATAGTTGATATATAATTTTTGAAGTATAATAAGTTTGGGATTTATTTTAAGAATGTGTGTCATTCCGTGTGTGCAGTTTGGCCTGGATCTTTTTGCTGCTGTTGTTCATACCTTGGAATGATTATTTAAAAACCTATTGAAAGCTGGAACTGATATTCAAACAAATCTTGTTTATATGAAAACACATCCTAAGAGCTGACTGATGTTTCATCTTACCTTTGCCAAAACTGAATTCATTGTGTTGAAACCAGCAGTTTCAAAAGCAATTAGTGCATATTTTCCCTGTCAGCAAAGTTTAAAATGGATATAAAAATAAATAGTTGAACATAATGAAGGAGGGAAGAGATCAAAATGCATTCCTCACAGAGACATTAGGTCAGGAAACTGTAACAGCTAAGCAAAAATGGATAGAATCTCATAGCTAGTCATATGGAAGGTGGTTGCTGTGTCCAAAGGGCTCATGGAACATTGAAGTGGAGATGATCGTGGTTTGGCCTGGTGTATCATTCAGGTAACAAAGCATTGGAGATTAGGGCTGCTGAGGGCTGTCTGCTTCAAAACAGTTTTTCTCTCATTTCCTGCATCTCCTTTTCTCCCTGTGCAAAGATGGACTGATGCTGCTTTGCACTCTTAGACTTTCTGCCTGAATTTCTACTCCCTGTTAAGGGACAACAATCCCATACCCTTCTGCCCGTGTTTTTAACCCTAGGCTGAGAAATAATGCTGTTGCTTCTCTCCTCAGTGACTGCACGTCCTCAGCACGCCGTGAGCAGAAGCGGGAGCAGTACCGCCAGGTGCGGGAGCACGTGCGGAACGATGATGGGCGGCTGCAGGCCTGCGGCTGGAGCCTCCCTGCCAAGTACAAGCAGGTAGGTACCATGCCCAGAGAGACAGAGGGGTGTAGACTTCATCCCTTGTAGTGAAACTCTGAAGACCTGGCTCTCCCTCTGGTGACCTTAGCCATAATTGTTAAATATTCCAATTGAGGTATTGTGTAAGTGGTAATTTTCTGTGTGATAATTGCAAGCACGGAATAAATGAACTTTTTTCTGTATCTCCACCAAAGTCAACAGGAGATAATTTTTCTTTTTCAAGGTACTGACTGAACCTGGCCTAGAACTACAGCAGCTGCTCTTTGTCTAAAGTCCAGTCCTTGTTTTCATTTCCTTCATTATTGAGTTTCGACGTCAGCTATTTTATTTACGAGAACTCTACTGGTTGTTCAGTCCAAAAGCCAAATGCAGTACAGTTTGTTCCCCATTCTCCTCATTATTAAAACAAACAAAAACAAGTCATCAGACTCATTTGTTGGCCTATGGCTCGTTTAACTCTGGTCAGAAATCACCTGAAAAGAGTGCGGTGGAATTGAATGCATTTCAGGCTATGATGGAAAAGAATGCCAGTGTTCTGCCTCTGCCCAGGGAGTGTACTTCAACAAAACCTTTGTCTTTCATCAGTACAGCATACAGCCTTGGCTGGCCATATCTGGGACACTGTACCATGGTGGGAGAGATGGTCTCTCAAGTTCCCATCCCTGTAGGGAGGGACATTTTCATACATGATGTCAGACGAAGCAACAGCTGCTATTGACAACCACCTCTGAAGCTAAGAAGATTGGTCTGCCCTGTTGGTTAGAGCTCTGACAGCGCCACGGCCTGGTGTTTATGCCCTGGTACTGTCTTTTCTGTTTTCTCTTTCCCACAGCTGAGCCCCAATGGTGGTCAGGAAGATACTCGCATGAAAAATGTCCCTGTGCCTGTATATTGTCGCCCACTTGTAGAGAAGGACCCAACCATGAAGGTATGTTGCTGTTGCATGCCATTCCAGTACAGAAAGGGGCATGGAATAAGCAGAATTTATTTGCAATGTATGCAATTTTGATGACAGTCTGCATTTTTTTCATTCCAAATGTTATCTTCTGCTTCTTTTTTGAAACAAGTAGTTTCTAGAATATGTGGGGAAAAGTACCTCTCATACATAATTATCAGCTGATTTTCAGTGCCAGGTCCCACATTTGTCTTACATTTTTTTGGTTTTTTTTCGAGGCGTCTCTTCCATAATATCAACAACACTTAATACTTAGGAATAGGGCTTTTGATAAGTCTCATACAGATGTAATACAAAGCAATGTAAAAATTCATGAAAAGGAGCAGGTTAAAGCAAAAACACATTTCATCACCCTTCCTTTGAGTTCCACCACTGATCAGGAATCACTGATTACAGGCCAAAATTAGCTAAGGGAGTCTTCTGGGAAGCTGTGTCTATCAATACTGGAATATTTTCATTAGAATTGCAATTAAGAATAAATGATCCTCTTTCTGTAAGTAGCACATTTGTCTGCTGTAACACATTTGTCTGTTGTTTCCAAATAAGCAGTCTGTCATTAACTTCACCAAGATTTAGAGCTGATTTTTAGACTTCAGGCTTTGGTTGAGTACAGTGCTTCTTACTGTACCCCAAACTATTTAGAAACAACTGCCATGTCCTGCTTGCTTTGCTACGCTACCTTGGGAACACCAGAGTCAGATGGGGGATGTTTCAGAAGCCTGTTTCAGTTATGTACCTGATTTCTTATATTTATTTTCTTTAAACATTAGTCACGTCTGTTAAAAATCAAAATGGTTTTCACGAGGTTGCAGAGATCCTTTTTGTTATTCCATTTAGTCTGACTGCGTCTCCTAGCAGAAATCAGCAAGACCTGTTGTTTCCAGGTCAGTGTTTTAGGTGTTGGGTATGTGTGCTAAGCAGTGTGGGCTTAGGATTCCATTTCTGTTGTTCAGCTCTGGTGTGCAGCTGGAGTCAATCTCACTGGATGGAGACCATTGGAGCAGGAGGCTGGGAATGGGCAGAAACTGGATCCTGGACGGGATCCTCTCACCTGTGATCGGGAAGTGGAGGGTGAGAACAACAAAAGTAACCATACATCTCCTGAAAAGAAAAAGGTCAGATTTTTTTTATCTTCAGTGTTATTTCTCATTCCATCTCTTACATTCCCTGTCTCTCTGCACTGTCTTTGCACTGTGTAATGCTCTGAGTGAAGTCTTCTGCTGTCACTACTGCTGTAGTCATTCAGAGGTGTTGGCTATTTGGGAAAGTTTGGTGGGGTTCTCTTATGAACTCTTGTGAAATTTATTTATATATAATAATAATAATAAAATCATAAATAAGTCATTTGGGGTGGAATTTTCCACTGTCAGTTTTTGGAATTCCAAAACTGTAGGACTGTAATTGTAGGACCAAAACAATAAGGACTGATGAAGTTGCTAGGAAGACTACAGAGTAGTCTCATCACTATAAATGAAAAAAAACCACGCAAAACCAAACAACAAAAAATGCTTCAAGAAGAACATAAACATAGCAAAATCCATGAGTTCATTTGAAGTTCTTGAGATTTGATTACAGCTCTGTTTTTTCAAATGTTATCTTAAGCGTTTTTTAAGACAGACTTACAGTGTACAAATATGTATATATATACATACTTATATATATACACAGATACAACATTTTCTCCTTCCTGGTTTGTGGATTTTGTCACAGCTGTCTTACACTGTCTGTGATCAGTTTGCTTATGCTGACAGCTTGAGCACATCCCAGCTTCATGGTGTTCTGTCTAAAGTGAATGTTCAGTGATATTAGTCAAATAGCTCAGAAATTAATGGCTGAATTCCCCTGGCCCTAGGAGCCATACAGGCTTTTGGCCGCTCTTCCAGATACAAGTGTAGCAATGTGAAGAAAATTTGCTTTGCTTCTGTTGCACCAGCTAGGAGGAGAATGGGATCTTTGGAATTGGTATTGTGATCTTTGCATGCACAAATGTTGCCAAGCAAGATCATGCTTGGTCTGATCTGAGGGGAGCACTGATTTTGCCTGTGTTTGCTCTCCTGAAGGCAAAGGAGTTCCATGAAATGGATGCCACATCCAGTCGTGTCTGGATCCTCACCAGTACCCTGTCAACAAGTAAAGTTGTAATCATTGATGCCAATCAGCCTGGCACAGTGGTGGACCAGTTCACTGTCTGCAATGCTCATGTGCTCTGCATCTCCAGCATCCCCGGTAAGTAGTGTTCCACCACTGGCTGTGGTCTGCACAAGGTCACAACCTGCTCAGCTAAGGAGTGACAAATGTAGCATCCTCACTTCAGAGTTGGCCTTTGGAAGCTGCTGCATTCTGTAATTGTCCCTCAAAAGCATAACTCCAGAGCTTGTCTTCTTGTAAGTGGAATCTTGTGGAGATTCTTCACTTCTGAGCATTTAGTAAGTGACTCCTTTGGCATGCAAAGGATGACTCTTGGGGAGAAGAGTGAGCCTTGCTCAGGTTTGGAGGGCTCTGTAGCTAGTGTGATAGTTGACACTGGAATGAGGGGATTCGTTACAGTGTTGGCTGATGCTGTGGTCCCTCCCTGGGGCTAGTGAACCCTGAGTATCAGCATCCAACCATATGGTGACCTCAGGACTACTGGGATGTGTAGGTTGGCAGTGACTGCTAGATTTATGGGAGAATCTGTTCTTTGCCCTTCAGCGGCCAGTGAGAGTGATTATCCTCCAGGAGAGATCTTTCTGGAGGGAGATGTAAATCCTGAAGAGTCGTCTGGAACAGATGGTGTCTTGGCAGGAATCACTCTGGTGGGCTGTGCAACTCGCTGCAATGTGCCACGAAGCAACTGTTCCTCGCGTGGTGACACACCTGTGCTGGACAAGGGACAGAGTGAGTTTGGGATATAAAGCCTAATGGTAGCCATAAATAGCTAGTTCTGTGTGATCTTCTGGTCTTACAGCTGCATCCTTCTGCCTCTGACTTAACTATTTCAGAGATTTCAAGACATTTCTTAATGCAGTACATGATATCCAAAGCCCATTTGGTACTTTTTCCTTTAGAGCCATCCTTTTCTGAGTGATCCATAGCCTAGTTGTGGGGTTAGTATAACAGAATATTTTGAGTAGGTGATGTTAGCTCTCCTAAATCCTGTTCTAATTGCTTTTTCCTCTCAACCATGTCTTCAAGTCATGTAAGCTTATATGAAAATGTAGTAATGCTCTTGCTGATTACGTATTGCTGATTACATACTACTGATTACCCACTACTGTGGGTAGCCTTGGAGAACTCTTGATATTCTGTTAAGCTTGAGTGGTGCCTCTCTGGAAAACTGCCTCTATTTTCCTCCCAGAGCAGCAGACATTCTAGAGGAGCTTCTGTCTGTGATGCAGTCTTTGGGTTTGATTGTAATTTACAAATAAGGATAAAGTGAAAGAACTTAAAACATGATTTCTTTCTGGCTAGCTTTCAGCGTGGTCCCCCTGCTCTTTGTGCACCTCACACTGTTTTTTGTCTCCTAGGTGAAGTGGCTGCAGTCTGCAATGGGAAGATCAACCAATCTCAGTCTACAGAGGAGGCAACAGAAGCTACAGAGGTGCCAGAGAATGGTACAAGTGAGACAGAGCCCATTCAAGCCCGTTCTGGACCCCTCACAGAGCACGTGTTTACGGACCCAGTCCCTGTACAGGCACCTCTTCGTCAGAACGGGTAGGCTGTCTGGGGCCATTGTGTCCCTTCAGTTACTAACTTCAGCTCTGTTTTCATAAGCTGCTTATGAGAACAAGCCTGATCTTCTCATAAAGTGTCAAACTTTTTTCAATTTTGTGTCCAAATAGTATTCCAGATTGAATGATGACGGGAGGAAGAAATAAAAGTAAAGTACGGTTCAGGCAGAAGCAGATTGTGTCAGCTGTTGAAGAGCAATTATTTGATCTCTTGATGATAATTTAGACATATATTCCAAAATGCACATGCACTTAATGTTCTTACCAAAGGGGGTTTTTGATCCATGTGTGATCATTTGTTTATTCCAGCAGTAACTCTGAAGTGCTGTAAAGATGATGAAGAAAGCATAGTCAGTGCCCCAAAATTTTTAAGATAAACGTGCCTGATACGATGGGTTAAGAGGTTGTTCTGAGTGATTTCTGTTGGAGCTGAAAATTAGCAGAAATTGTTAGATAGAGAAAATTACTGCCAAGCACTAAGTTAATTTCTTTGGCCATAAAGTAATGGCTGTTTGTTTTGTCAGAAGATGGGAAAGGGAATTTTGCATATCCAGGAGCCAAAGAACTGAAAAACACTGAGGGGAGGGATGTGTTGTGTGTGTACAAGTGTCTTTATCTGCTTGTGCAGTGCCAGCCTGTGAGTGCAGGTGAGCATTCTGTGCATTACAGTTAAAGGCCTCTAACAACCTTCCTTTGCCCCTTAAGAGAGAATGGACAGCTGAAGACAGAGTCGAGCACAGCACTGCCAGATCAGGAGCTAAATGGGGATGCTGCTGGGACGTGCACCAGTGCTGCCCCCACCATGTGGCTGGGAGCACAGAATGGCTGGTAGGTTCCCCTTTGGCAGATTCTCTGCCTCGGTTGTCCTCTGGCCTCCACTTTTCATGTCCTTACACATCTAGTTTGCTTTTTGTTTCTAAAGTAAGTATTCATTACTGTTTCTGAGTCCTCAGCTCATAATGGGCGCTGTAACTTCACTTAACTGTGCACATTCCTGTCCTACCAGAAGAAAAAATTCAGGCCTGGTTAGTGTTAAGATGTGTGGCCTTGCTGCTAACCCTCCCTGATTTGTCCTTTATCCCAGGCTTTACGTGCACTCTGCTGTATCTAACTGGAAGAAGTGTCTGCACTCAATAAAGCTAAAGGACTCCGTGCTGAGTCTAGTGTAAGTACACACACCAAGGGACACTGAAGGAGGATGCTCAGTGCCTAAGCAGTATGTTCCTTGGGAGTGGTAGTTTTTTGTCAGTCATCTTTTTTCTTACTCTTAAGTGCATTGATTTATCAAGAAAGTTTTCCTGGGACTCCTGCTGGGTCACTTTCCTATACAGTTACAGACGTGAGCCAATATAGTAAATAAGGAAGGTACTACAATGTATTTATAGTATCAGGTGGAAACAAGCAGCGGGAAGGAGAAGAGGAAAATTTGAGAAGGGTAGTAAATAGGGTGGAATCTGTTGAAATTGATGGAGTTGATAGAGTGAAAGAAAAGTTAAACTCAGCAGGAAATTGTTTGATGATCTGACTATGCACAAGGTAAGAGATTGGACTCTGAGCCCTTATAGGCTGTTCCAGCAAGTCTAAAACTGTATGGAAATTCTAGAGAAAACATAAGAATGGTTTGCCTGGATATCAGAAAGGATCTGTTAAGTCCTTTTTCTCCACAGAGTTTTTTTAATAATTTTTCCTGTCCTGTGATTCCAGGCATGTGAAAGGAAGGGTCCTTGTTGCTCTGGCAGATGGAACACTGGCCATATTCCACCGAGGAGAAGGTAAGGATTAGTGTAATAAAAGAAAAACAAGCTGGTCAAGACTGTGGCAGTTATTTAAATAGTATTCCAAGTCAAGAAAGAAAAAGTGCTAGATTGCCAGAGTACAAACACATGGTTAAAAGGCATAGCTATTATACACCCACAACCCATATCCTGAAACATCTCCAGACATTTCCATATATATTAGAACATATTCCAACATCATTTCCTGAGGTTTTGTGAAAAGAAAAAAAAAAGTGCAAAAATGCCATCTACCATAGGTGGAACGAATGCAACATGCCTAGGAGCACATACACTGTGCAGTTGCTTGAGGAATGTATTACTGGGCATTCACAGATCAGCTATACAGTTCATGTGAAGGGAGTTCCGGGAGGCAGTGCCTGAGCAGATCATCTGTGCAGTGCAGGGAAGTTAGAATCTGTGTCAGTAGTGGAATTGGTCTCTGTGTATGCAGAAGGATGGAGCTAGGATTTTCTGGAAGCCTGGAAGTCCCAAATAAATAGAGCTTTTATATTGCACCTGGCCAGTTCTTCTGTGATAAAGAAAAGATGTCTGAGGAAACTGACGTGCCTTAATCCTCTCATTTCAAGACATTTTTTTTTGATTCTGTATCTCTTGTCCTCTTTGCTGTTGCAGATTTTGTTTCCCTATAATTTCAGCAGTTCCTGAGCTGTGCTCATACAACTCAGAGGAATTTGCAAATTGTGAATAATGTTTGCTTACAAAGAATTTATTTATCAGATGTTCATTGGGTTACAGTTTATCAACCAGATATTCTGGTTTTGTGCAATGTAATTTTCAATTCATGCTTTTTCATGAGTCTAAGCCTGACCATTGACACGCTCTAAATGTTCCCATCAGAAATATGAGAATGCTTCATCACCTAGAGGCAAAAGACAGTATCTACCTGATGAGGTAGAAAGTAAGAACAACAGAAGAAAAATCTGATTCCTTATCCTGAATTTGACGCTTCATGGAAATCATGTTGTCTGTGTGTGCAATGGGACAGCCTCACCATAAAGAACTGTGTGCTCCATTTGCTTTTAAGTTTCCACAGTTTGTCTTTCTGCTTCCCCTTCAGATTTTGTTGTACTTGTTAAGGAAGACTGTTCACTTCATTACTGTAAAAGGATCTGTAAATTAGCTTGAGCTGGAGGGCTTTTAGCCTACCAAACTAAGCTTTGTCATGTGCCTGCTAACTATAAGGCTGTGCCTGAAGCAGTATCATGTGCTAATGGGAGTTCACAGACATAAGCAAGATCAGCTTTTAAGTATCAGCTAGGCCTAGTATATCTAGATATAAATGGAATGGCAGAGATGCATCTTTCTGCACTTGTTTTTCACCTTAGATCGTCAGTGGGATCTCAGTAATTACCACCTAATGGACCTTGGTCACACTCATCATTCTATCCGCTGCATGGCTGTTGTGTATGACAGAGTCTGGTGTGGCTACAAGAACAAAATCCATGTTATTCAACCTAAGACAATGCAGATTGAGGTAAGAGAGCAAATGTGTGCGTGTATGCACACAGATACTTGTATTTATTCTTCTATCTGTTTTCTGTTGCAGAGTATGGAAACACAGAACTCACTTGTTGTTGGTACTGACTGGGATGAAAACTATCAAACTCCAGTTAGGGTTATCTTGAGACCCAGTCTGCCAGGGGGGTGTTTATTCCTTCCTCCTTTGGCAGAGATTGAATCTTGCAAAAAGTCTGAAATGAGCACTGTCTTTGCCTTTGTTAGTGAGAGCCTGGGCTCACATGCTGTACGTACATGTCTGTGCATTACAGCTGCCTTCATGTACAGTCTAAGACTTCTCCATCTGTAAGCATTGTAGCATGAAGGAAGAATAAGTCAGCAAGCCCAAGTGGTTCACCTTGCCTAATTAAAAAAATAAGAATACTCAGATCCTTTTGGTTGAAACATTTGTTTAGTACAATGGTGGTAGTGCAAGCATGCTTAACAGTATGTGGAGTAATTTACTCATAGAGAGAAGTGTTGAAGCTACAGTTCACATCAGTGATTGAAGGCAGCTTGCTGATCTTCAGAATTTCTCATGGAGCTGCTGGTTTCTAAATGTTTTTGCTCCCAAAGTGGCATGCAAAGACTGTTAATATTCTCTGTGGAGCTACTGCTCTGCACCATGAAACTCATTGTTTGATACAGCATCATCTGTACCCTATATTGAACTTCTGAGGTCATGTGGCATTAATACATTAACCCAAACAAGCAATCTCTGTTAAGGAAAATAGAATATACGTATAGATAATTGGAAAACCTTTTGTAAACTTGCATTGCTCTACTTATGTGTCATTTCAGAAGTCCTTTGATGCCCACCCTCGGCGCGAGAGCCAGGTGCGACAGCTGGCGTGGATTGGAGATGGAGTGTGGGTTTCCATCCGCCTGGATTCCACCCTGAGGCTTTACCACGCCCACAGCCATCAACATCTGCAGGATGTTGACATTGAGCCTTATGTCAGCAAGATGCTGGGTGAGGCAGTAGGGATCTCCTCGCAGTGGTCTGTTGCTTACTGAGATCAGAGAGAAATGAAAATTCATTAGCAGACATTGCCGAAAAGTCATACAGACTTAACTGATGCTCCCACTCTTGTGTGTGCTTACAGGTACTGGAAAATTGGGCTTCTCATTTGTACGGATTACAGCCCTGCTCATTGCTGGCAATCGTCTCTGGGTGGGAACAGGGAACGGTGTTGTCATCTCCATTCCATTGACTGAGAGTAAGTGACATTTATCAGAGATTTTTCTGTGTCCCCTGAAAAGAGCAGTGCTTTGGTGTAATTGGTGATTTCTGGCAGATGGCTTTGGTGGGCTAATACTTTCTGGACACTTTTATTTTGAACTTGACAAAGTGTTCAGAGAGAAGAGCGCTGAGCGTGAGTGACCCAGGCCTTGATTTAACTCTTCCTTAGTTATGTAATTAAGTGTTCAGCTGAATGGATTTAACCTGTTTAAAGCCAAATAGAGATTTATTACTGTTCCTTTTCAGTTCAGTTGAAGGCATATTTCTCATGGGTTCCAATGTCATCTCTACCCTCTGTACAGCCTTCTCTTTTGAGGGTGAGCTTGACAGAGCAGATGGTTGTGAACTGATTCTGTACCTACTGAAAAGCAGGAGAAACAGAGTTGGGAATTGTAGCAAGTCTCTGAAAGGAGGAGGCTGGGGGATGAGAAGACACCAGGAAGATCTCCCTGGAAATTTTTATCTGGTGTGGAGATGCTCAGATGTCTATGAGAATATTTTGCAGAAATTGACCTTAGAAAAAGCTTCATTGTCTCAAATTAGAGTTCAGTTTTTATTAATCAAGTAGAAATTGGTATCCTAAGACAAGTCCAGTAGCAGCAGTTGTTGAAAGGCACGTTTCCAGCACTGGAAGTTTAATTGAAGCTCTCAATAAGCCTGTTCTGTACCTGCCAGTCATCATCTAATTTTTCATGGTGGAAGGTCTGTTTCAAAATATAACAAGGAGTAGGACTTGAGGCTGACTGCAGCTCCTTTCAGTGGAAAGCAGCGAGATGTACATTTTCTCATCAGTGCTGGCAGGAAAGCTGAGAAGCAAATGGCTCTCGAGTAAAAGGGGCAAACCTGTTGTGGCCCTTCTGGAAGTCAGAATTGAAGTCGTCTGCTCTAAGGCCACTGGAGCTGAACATCCCCTGGGACTGATGCTGTTGTCATAATTCCAATTGATGCTTGTTCCCTGCTGTAAACCAGTTGTATTATCTTTTAGTGTTTCTTTAAAGATGTGATAAGCTGTAAACCTTCACTAGAAACGTTAGCAATAGATCTTTGTGACCAAGGACCTTCATCTGTCTCAGATACTTCATTTGTCTTTGTAAGATAAGAGTAAAAAGAGCAGGAACAGTGTTGGTACAAATTAATCGAGCCCGTAGCTCATGTGGTTTCTCCAAGTATATACATTTCTGTTGCTACCTGAATTTTCTCCCAGTAATCACCTTTTTCTTCTCTCCCATCCTTCCTGTCTCTTCCCGTGCCCCTTTGTGTTCCCACTCCTTGCCTCTGCCTAGCTGTAGTCCTCCACCGAGGCCAACTCCTTGGGCTCCGGGGTAAGTCCATTGCCTCCTTCCTTCAGCTTTCACTTCTGCAGCTGTTCACCTTTGCAGTCACTTTCCTACCCTTCCATCCTGCCATTCAGCTCTCCCCATCCATCTTTCCTCATCTCTTTCATTTTAAGTTAGTCAAGTGAGAAAAGTGACCAGAGACAATAATGTAAATACGATCATTTCCTACAGACTGAAACATTTTCATCCATCTCATCAGCCACCCCTCTGCTTTTTCTATCAAGTACTTTACTATATGGTACTATTCAGTACTGCCTTTCTGGTAGGCCAGGTCTGAGTTGGAGACTGTGAGGATTTATTCATCCTGCTCCAGGAAGCAGGAGCACACTGTTCTTCCAAGGTCATCCTTGGTTCTCTTTGGTTTTCCGAGGCTACATCTCACATCAGTTTCCTGGCCAGTGGTAGGAAGTGCTTTGACACCTGCCAGCTGCAAGTAGTCAACCAACACTTAAAAGAAGATCTTGGATGAATACTGAGAATTGTTTGGTTGTGTCAGTTAAAGCAAGGTCTGAGTTCACTGTTCAGATTTATACTTGCCTCAGCCTTTTTAGAGACAGAAAGTGTTTTTTCTCCTTGTAAGATGCTCCTGTCCAGAAACATTATTGGTGCATCTCTCTTCCTTTTAAAGCCTCTGGTAGTGGCCGCTGTGAGAAGCCAGATACTGAGCTGGAAGAGCCCTGTCTACTGGAGCTCAGCCAGTTCTGTCTGCCCTCAGTAAACCAAAGCACAGAGGTGCAGAAAGCTTTCATCTCAGGGATATTCCCCCAGCACACATTGATTCTCATTCCTCCATCCAAATATTTGTACTTACCTCAGCGTCCCATTGCAAATCTGCTAGGTTTGTTCCTGAGCCTCTTAATAACTGAAAGCCAGCCCAAGCCAACATACAGAGCTACAGATAGTAAGTAAGCAATTCATTTCGCTCTGTAAGTAAACAAGAAGTGAAAGCCTTCTGATTTTAGTACTATTTGTTTTACTGATGTGGGCACATGCAGAAGGAAAGCATTTCCTGTCCTCACCTCTGAGCACTGTTTTCTTCCCTGATGAGTGGAAGCTTTCCCACTCCAAAAGCACAGACCTGCTCTGAGCTCACCTTGAGGTCCTTGGATGCTGTGGATGTTGAACATCTTTTTGATGTTCATTGTTTGAGTAGCTGATCTTCTAAATCAAGGACTAAGGACGGCGCTGGCTCTGACACTTGCTGGACTGAGAGGCCTTTGCCAGACACAGAGGCTGCTAAAAGCAGCTTGGCGTGAGCAAAGGACTTGATTTGGAAGCAACTTCAGTCCCCAGAATAGCAGTAGTTCTCCAGGTGTATGGAAGACTAGAGCCTTGATTGTGTTGCAGGTACAGTGGATACATTTGCTTACATTGCCAAGTCCCAAAGGCTGATCACTAGGACAGTAAGTGACTTCTGAAGGCTGGACAGGATTGTTCCTGGAAAGAGGCCTTTATTGGTGCACCCAAGAGGCCTTGTCTTGTGTGCCCTAGGGTTACTCTTGTCCACCACCACCAGGGAAGTGTGCATCATTAACAGCCAAGTAAAAAAAAGTAGTTTATTATTATGAGTGGATTTAACCAGCATAACAGAGAGGGACTGTACAGTCTGCTATGGTCTGCTCCATTACAGGGATGGGATGCCATCCAGGGGGACTCAGACAGGCTGAGCAGTGTGCTCAGGAGAACCTCATGAAGTTCAACAAATCCGAGTGCAAAAGGCCTGCACCTGGGTCAAGGCAACATCCACTACCAATACAAGCTGGGAGATGAAAGAATGGAGCATAGTCCTGCTGAAAAGGACCTGGGGGCACTAGTGGATGGCAGCAGGAATGAACCAGCACTATGCTCTCACAGTCCAGAGAGCCAACCTGGACTGGGTTGCATCCAAAGCTGTGTGGCCAGCAGGTCAAGGGAGCTCTGCATCCAGATGTGGAGTCCTCAGTACAGAGAAACATGGGCCTGTTGGAGCACGTCAGAAATGATCCAAGAGATGGAACACCTCTCTTGTAAGGACAGGCTGAGAGAGCTGGGGCTGTGCAGCATGGAGAAGAGAAGGCTGTGACCTGAGAGTGGCCTTCAGTATCTACAGGGGAGCTACAGGAAAGAAAGGAATGGACTCCTTAGCAGGGTCTGTGGTGATAGAGCAAGGGGAAATGGTTTCAAGCTCAAAGAGGGTAGATTTAGGTTGGATAAAAGGAAAAAGTGTTTTACAGTGATGGTGGTGAGGCACTGAATGGGTTGCCCAGAGATGTGGTGGATCCCCATCTCTGGAGACTTGCAAGACCAGGCTGGATCAGGCCCTGGGCAACCTGATCTAGCTGTGGTGTCCCTGTGCATTGCAGGGGAGTTGGACTTTAAATGTCCCTTCCAACTCTAAGGATCCTATGAGCATAACCCTCACATAATTCTGGGCTCAATTCTAGGTCTCTTCTGTTCAGTATTTTATCAGTGATCTGGATGTAGGACTGAAGTGCATCCTCAGCCCGTGATGGCACTCTGCTAGGAGGTGCTTTTGACTCCTCAGAGGGATGAGAAACCTTGCAGAGGGCTCTAGATAGATAGAGCATTGGGCAAGGAGCAACAGCATGAAGTTCAGCAAAGGAAAATGCTGAGGTCTGCACCCAGGATGGAACAACACTGGTCACAAGCAGAGCCTGGGAGATGAGTAGCTGAAGAGCAGCTCAGCAAAAAGGGATCTAGGTGGTGACAGCAGGCTCAGCGTGAGCCAGCAGGATGCCTTGGCACAAGAGAGCAAACTGTATTTTGGAGTCTGTTGGGTCACAGCATAGCTGGCAGGTCAAAAGAGGTGGTTCTCCTGCTGTACTTAGTGTTAGTGTGGCCTCACCTTGAACATTTGGTGTAGTTCTGGGCTCCACAATATAAAAAGGATGTTAAGGTGCTTGAAAGCATCCAGATGAGGGCAACAAAGCTGGTAATGGGACTGGGAGGCATGTGCTGTGAGGAGAGGCTGGGGGCCTTGGGCCATCTGGTCTGGAGAATGGGAGGCTGGGAGTGACCTGTCTGCTCTGCACACCCTGAGCAGGGGAAGCAGGGGAAGGTGCTGTGCTCTGTACCTGGGAGCCAAGGACAGCATGTGTGGGAGCTGCCCAGAGCTGTGCCAGGGAGGCTCAGACTAGGAATCAAGAAGAATCTCTTTACCATGAGGGCAGAATAACACTGGAACTTGCTAGAGAGTGGGGAGCTGTCCCATGCCTGTCAGTGTTCATGAGATGTTGGACTGTGTATTGAGATGCCCTCAATAAAATGCTTTAAGTTTTGATTAGCCCCAAAGCAGACAGACAGCTGGAGTAGATGATCTTTGAAGGTCCTCCCAGCTGAACCATTTTATTCTATAAGACTTTTTAAGAGATTTGAATCCATAAAGGTTTTCTTTCATGGCTCATGAGTTTTCTTTTTAATTGTGGCCCTTCTGTAAATGGGGTCAAAAGTATCACTAACAATGTTCCTTCTCCTGTCCGTAGCCAACAAGACCTCCCCCACCTCTGGAGAGGGCAGCCGCTCTGGAGGGGTGATCCACGTGTACGGTGATGACAACAGCGACAAATCTGCCAGCAGTTTTATTCCCTACTGCTCCATGGCTCAGGCACAGCTCTGTTTCCATGGTCACCGTGATGCTGTCAAGTTCTTTGTCTCTGTGCCTGGTAAGGATGAGCACAGCCTTTCTTCTTGAGGGTCTGTTAGTGCTGGCCTTTCTGAGGCAGGAGTTTAGGCTGACCTGCAGCAGAAAGCTGCCAGTTTCTGGCATTTGGAGATCACTGCAGTTCAGACACTGGTAGCTCAAACTGTGGTTGTCTTTGAGATTTCACCAGCAGAAGGAACTGGCTTGTTCAGTCGTGTTTGTCTCTCAGAGTGCCTGAGGGCTGAGCAGAGGCACTGATGGCACCTCTGTCCTGTCCCAGGCAATGTGCTAGCAACTTTGAATGGGAGCGTGTTGGACAGCCCCTCGGAGAACCCCAGCACAGCAGCCACAGAGACTGAGGGGCAGAAGCTGAAGAATGTCCTGGTGCTGAGTGGAGGAGAAGGGTACATTGATTTCCGGATTGGTGAGTGACTGCAGTGGGGGGGAAGGAGTGGGGTGTGGAACTGGAAGGGGTGCAGAGGAATTATTTGTAAAGGAGAGGGATCACTGCTGTGGGAAAAGAAATCTGAAAAGCAGGGCTGTTTTTCTCTTACCTCCTGCTGTGGTGGCAGATAGCAAGTATTTTCCTTCCACAGTATGAAGCTGCCAAACCTTCCCCCTGCCTGTGCCTGCAGTGCTGTGCAGTCAGCATTAATGGCCCTGGAAAAATAAAAACATCTATGCCATTGGCTGCAAACACTGCCGTCCCACTGGAGTCACCTGTGCTGTTCTGGGGCACTCTGTTGTAAACACTGGCTTCCCCAAAGGTGGTTTTCCATTTTGCTGGAGACAGTTTGTTCCATTTACAGAAGTCCATTTCAGAAAAGCACCATGCCGTTATAAATGTTCTCCAGGCATGCAGGGAGGTCTCAGTCCTGCTGCCTGTCATCAGACTGCAGAGACTGTAGCACAGATATTCACTTCCTCTGAACAATTCCAGGGCAGTGTAGCTTGGGATTTTCTTTCCAGCCTTTTTTACTCTGCTTTCTGTCTTCAGGGGATGGAGAAGATGATGAGACAGAGGAGAATGCAGGAGATGCCACCCAGGTGAAGCCAGTACTTTCTAAGGCAGAAAGGAGCCACATTATTGTGTGGCAGGTATCCTATATCCCAGAGTGAGAATTTCTCCTTTCCTACTGATGTAAGTGTCCCTGTTCCCGCCTGAATGCCACGATGTACATACAGAACACCTGCATTAAACCTACTGCTGGAAACCGACCCCAGACAACTGCAGCGGCTCCTGCCTCGGACTGTGACCCCTTTGTAACCTCTGAACTTGCAGCTTTCATCTTGGGCCCATGAGCTTTCTGCGTGGTTGGATTATTGTTCTGCTCTGAAGCTGGCATCTACAAGAGAGAAATGGCAGTGCATTGATAAAGTGAAGCTTGGAGCCAGAGCTGTGCAAAAGCTTTGCCTGAGGCTGGGGAGCTGGACAGGTGGTGGGTCTGGTTGTCCAGCAGGATGCCTTGCTCCCACCTGCATGAGAAGTAGTACAGCACCCTGGCATCCCCGCCAAAGCAGTGATGGAGGATCACAGCTCCTACAGCACCCCAGAAGAAATCCTTCCTTGTTCACCAGTGGACTTTCCACCTTATCCACTATGCACAGAGAGCACTCGAGCATAGAATAATATCCCACAGACTGACAGCAGCCAGGTCCAAGGAGCCTTCAGTAGAAAGGAATGTCGAGGTTGGGAAGCGCTTTTGCTGTTTGGCTGGAGAAGGTGGCGGGGCCATCAGTGTGGGGAACACATCCTCCACACTTGCAGATGGAAAGTCTCCCTCCTCTTCTGCTGCTTTTATCATAGCAGTAGTGTGCTGGGTGACTGCGTGTGTCCAGAGGGGATTGTTTGGTAGGCTCAGGTGGGTGACAGATGGTTGATTGTGGAGGCCATGGGGCCTTTCAAAACTATTAACAAAGAAGTACTGGAACCCTGTTATTTTAAAGGGGGGAAAGGCAGTGATATTTTAACTCCCTTCTCCAAAAAAATGTCAAGCAGAAAAAATTGAGTTCATTCGTTTTGTGAGCCTGAAAGCTTTAGGAGAAAGTTATCTCTACATAGGATTTATTGGCTTTTAAAATAGAGGCGACAGCAGATAACGTTGGCGTGCTGTGAATTCTGCATTAACACACTGAGATTACTTCGACTCATCAGGTTCCCATCCTGCTGGGAACTGCTGGCATCCTGCTGAAAGGAGGTGGCTGTTTTCCTTTACACAGTGGCTGTCAGGTTAGGAAAGACTGTAGGTGCAGTCAAGGTGTACAGGCTGTTGTCTCTTGCCTGAGGTTATGCAGATAAGGGAATTGAGGCCAGATCTCCCAGCTCCTCTTAGCCAACATCACAAGCACTGATTGACTTTGTTAGTGAGTAGTTTGAAAAGCTGGGTCTTTGTTACTCCTCTAAAGAATGACAGCCTCTGAGAGAAATTCTGACTGCGCTCCTTGTGCAAGCTGTGTGTCCTGCTTATAGGAGAAGCAGCCAAAAATGCAGCCAGGGAGAACAGTTTTAAGCTCCATATTCAAAGTGTGGCAGCTCCAGATGCAGAGGCAGTGGTTTATTTTCCCTTTCTGACAGTTGCAACAGTCCTTTCTCTACAAAGGCTACCTGTTAGCAGTGGATTTAGAAGATTCTGGTGGCTGTCTTACTGGTTTCCGAGCTGTGCAGCACTCTGAATCTCCCAGGGATGTCCACCTCCATTTCTGAGGAATGTGACCTGTGCTTGTTGGCATGGCCCAGGCTGCCCCCAGGCCTTGTGGTCTGCAGCTGTTTGTGTGCTGCAGGAACACAGCATTCACTGGGGAAACTTTAACACCTGTCCGCATTCAGCAGCACTGAAATGCTCTTTGGATCCTCAGTTCAGAAAAGGCTGGGGCACACAGTTCCCGTCCAGGGAGGCAAGAGGATGTACCCAGAGTGCAGAGGCCTCAGCCATCAAATTATGGGGCCACAGTGCTGCCCACAATGCCTGAGCAGCTGGTGACGTGCAGACCCTTGCAGAGGTAGGAAACCAGCTGGGCTGTATCTTCAAGCCAGCAGCTTGCCAGGATCTGTGGCTTGTATTTGGCTGATTCTGCAAGGAATTGCTCATGTAGAGGGGAATATTTGAGAGGAGACATCTCACTTGGGGCAATGCTGACCATGGATTGCTCACTCACATCCCCAGAATGCTTTCTGCTAGAACAGGCTCTCTAGGTCACAGCACAGGGTGCAATAACAGATGTTTAGACAGCAGATTCCACAGATATCTAACAGTTAAAGCCAGGAAAATTGCATAATTTGGTCTCATTTAATGGCAAATCCAATTCTTTAGGTGTGTCAACCCTTCAGCGTAAAAATACAGGATCTCAACGTTCTTACCTCTTACAATTTGTTCTCTATCTGGTTTTAGCAGTAAAAGTGACAATATTCAGTCTTCTGTCACCCACTGGTCCATGGCCACATAAGGAAACCACTCTCGGGCCTCTGCCAACAGGTTCCTTCCCAATTTGGTGCATGGTTTTCTCCAAGAGAAGCACACATGTCAGAGGGGTGGCTCCAGCTCAGCCTCTGCTGTCAGCTCCTGTTGGGATGTGGTGGCTGCTGGGCAGCAAGGTGAGAACTGACTGGCTTCAACACACTTCCCTGTCATATCTCCACTGTGATGTATGTAAAGTATCTTGTATGTTACAAAAGGATTTTAAAAAGTGTCTTAAGGCCTGTAAACTCCGCTGTTTGGTCTGAAGATGGCATTCTGTAAAGAGACCGCTGTATGAATACGTTCCCATGCTTTTTTCCCTATGCTATCAAACAACAAACCATATCTGTTCTGTATGTAATAAATGTGTTAACATCAGCAAGTGCCACTACGTCTTGTTGCTGGAAAGGTCACTGGGATTTCCGCTCAGCCTTTAATAACATCGTGACACTTAAAATGATGGGAATGGCTCCCGTTCAGCAATTAGCAAGAAACGAGATGCATGTTCCTCGCTGTTTGACCAGGAGGTGCTGGTCCTGCAAGACACGTGCCCTTGAAGCCAGTGCACACTGTGGCTTCTCTCAGTGTCAGAAATAAAAGACAGATCCTTCAGCTGCAGTCTGTCCGCTTGTGTCCTTATGGACCCCCTTCAGATAAGCTGTGGGGAATCTTCTGTCAGTTCCTGCTGTT
Source organism: Phasianus colchicus (assembly GCF_987193195.1). Taxonomy (NCBI): domain Eukaryota; kingdom Metazoa; phylum Chordata; class Aves; order Galliformes; family Phasianidae; genus Phasianus; species Phasianus colchicus. The sequence continues at coordinate 2,124,601 of NC_143451.1, read as the reverse complement.
ACCAGGTGGTAGTTGGCCAAGTGCAGTAGGAACGGTGACATTCAACACTTAAGAAGGCGAGTTCAGCTGTTCCTCCCAATCCCAGCAGTATTTATATTAGCTCATTTTGTAGAATTGAATTCATTCAGGGGATATGTACAGCAGTAATAGATAAGAGACAGAAAAGGAGTGAAAATTACTAAGATTATGAGTATTGACTCAGCCAATTCCCAGCTGTCAGTCTTTATGTTGAACTGCATTGAGCAGCTACTGCTGTCTTCCTAGACAACTGTAATTGCATGATGAGCTGCTTCCTCATTAGCTGCATTGCCTGTGCATCCTAAGAGCATGCACGTAAAATTGCAAATAGCAGCATGCTGTGGTAGCAGTGACACAAATAATTTGGTGCAGCCAAACTCTGAGAACAGAGCACTTGGCTCGCACGCTTGGTACTAACTGCTGTGCCCACTGTAGCTTAAATAGGCTGTCCCCATCTGCTACCCTTATGAAAATCCAGGGGAGAGCCCACAGCATTATGGAAAAAAAAGTGGCCAAGCCTTGCAGGTCTAAAGTGACTTCTATAGTGTGCTGGGAGCTGTAAACCAACTCTGGGAGAGGAACCTGGAGCAGAAGGAGTCCTGGCTGCCCAAGAGCTGTGTGTTCAGAAAGGTAAAGAAGCAGAAAGGCTTTTCAAGGACACCCTGCCAGGGGTCAGCTGGCAGCCCTACAGACCTGCCCTGCAGCTCTGCAGGAGCCACACGGGAGGCCCAAACCTCTCGTCTCAAGAGCTGTGTCCACAACAATGGCAGGGCATGGGGCCACCAATCCTGGGCTGCTGGCAGAACCTCAAAAGCCAGGTTTGGAAGCAGGATCCCATCCCATTTGTTTCTGCTCCTGCCCAGGCTCCCCGTCCATGCCCTGGACATGGCCCATTTCTTGCTTTGTCTCTGGCTGTTGGTGGATGCTCTGGTACTGCAGGCTGCCTGGAGGAGGGCACTGCAAGTGCTGGCTGCTCAGCCAGGCCACACAGGGCTGAGGGTAGTATTGCTCCTTCTGAACCCAGAACTAATCTGTTTCCCCATCCCACTCCTCCCTCCTCAGTGCACATGCTGTTTCTGTAGCACCTCAATCATGACTAAGGATGAGCTGCAGCTGGATGTCTCACCCCATAGCGGTGTTAATGCATTATCAGCATCTGGACTTGCCTCCTATGGATGCTCCCACTGCTTCAAAGCCCTTCTGAACTCTACAGCTCCCTATGGAGCAAGAGCCCAGTGCTTCCCAACTGTTCTACAGCTCACTATAGGACCAGCTGTTAACCCATGTGAAAGCCCTCATCTATCTTAAGCCTTCATGAGCCTTTGGTGAGGAAACCTGTGAATCACAGGTAGCAGTTGATCTGTTTGCTGGTGACAGCCTCTTTCTGGCAGCTGCAGCCACGCTACCTTGTGTCATTGAGGCCTGCCATGCAGACAGAGGGCACAGAATCACACTTTTACTTTCCTTCAATAAATCCCTTTGGGCAACTTGTGATTTTAGGATGCTGCTGCAAATGCAACAGCAATTTTCAGACAAAAGTGCCAAATTCTGAACTGCAGGAAGCTGAAACAGCTCTCGACACCTCCACACACAACCAGACTGGAAGCCCTCACCACAATGGTTCCTGACACTGCACCAAAGCCACAACCATTGGGAGAAGAAATGAAAACATAAGCTCTGTGCTAAGATGCATTTTTGTAACTTTCACCACAATGTGCTGCACCAGAACAAATGATATTTTGCAACTGGCTTCAAATAGTAAGAGCTAATCCTGTACATCTTCCGTGATCAGAATTAAAATGATTCCTCTCATCTCCTGACAGCCCTTGCTGGGAATAATGCTCAGTATCCAAAGTTCAGCTGTGCTCCTGCCATGCTGTTCATTGCAGTTATATGTCAGTAAATGAGATGAGACTGTACTGGGTAAGAGGAATGTGATGCTCTACCTGTATTTTAAAGGCTAAATTTGGACCCCAGCAAACCATCATGCTGATCTCCATGACCGACTAAATAAATCACCCACCAAAGAACAGATTTTCTTAGAAATATGCTGTGGAAATAAGAAATCATTTATTCTGGCTCTGTGAAATAATGTTATATTTAACTTAGTCATTTTTCCATGATGTAGGACTTACTTAAACTACTTGAAAAATGTTCTTAAAAAACTCCTTGATTTTCAGGCTGTAAATGAAACTGTGCTCCCAAGCATTGTAGCTGGATGACAGGAGCTCTAAATTCAGGGAGTATACAGTGAATCTGACTTAGTCCAAAGTTATGAGGGGAAAAAAATAAAATCCAAATGCATCTTCAACTTTAATTTCAGAAGAGATTACCATACAGTCCAGGGGAGAAAACGAGGTCAACTGGATACACAGTACCACAGTAGGCAAGGGGGTCTTCAGTAAGGTCATGTACTGTCAACTCGAAGCAAGAGCATGTGGGAAGCTCAGGACACAGAGCAGGACGTTACAGTGATGCCCCTGTAGCATTTTTCTTTGCAGCCTTAAGCTGAGAGGTCCTCTGCAGATCAATCATTGGCTCCTCTGTGATGTCTTTCCCCTCTTTCTGCCACTGAGCTAGGATCATGGCTCGGAGCAAAGGTGGGTATGGAAGGTACCGACAGGTCTCCTCTGGCACTGGGGTAAATTTCTTGAAGGCTTCCTCCTCATGCTTGGGCACCATACGCCAGTCATGATACATGACTTTGTCAATCTCTCTGTCTTCTTCTTCAGTTTTACCTGATAAAAGATGATGAACATTAGTGGACAATGCTCTCAGCAACAGATTCCCTCCAGAAAGTGCAGCGTCAGCTCTCCTGTGCCACAGATAATGAAAGAAGCAACAGCAAAGGAAATTTTCAAAAGATCATACGGTATCCTCACTGCTATACTATGGGATCCCACTTCAGTCCTTGGAAATCTGACCACAAACAGACTGAAAAGACACATGCAAGTTGCTCCATACTGTGCAGAGGTCATGACTTGTAATGCAAGGAGTCACCCCTCCTTCTGTATTAGTTTCCATGGAAAAGAACGAGAGCAACACATCTCCACACTGTGAAGTTCAATGACAGAAATACTCAACAACTTTAAAACCTTTGAGTGAGAAGTGTTTCAAAAACTCTAATTGACCAGATTTATAAACCTAATGTAAAGCAGCTTGGAAAATGGAAAATTCACACATGCAACTTAAGAGTTACTTTGCAGTCCCATCCAGAAGCCGCCCTGCCACCACCGCTGCTCCACGGATGACTTTACCTGGCACATCCCCGTGTGCTCAGCACACGCTTTGCATTCAAACAACCCATCACCTCAGCCCTGAGCGCAGAGCCCGAGCTCCGCGTTACGGCTTCCCCATAACGTGCCTTACAGAGGCGCTCCGGGAGCGCCGGACCGCAGCATTTGGTACCAACGGCCGGGAGCCGCTTTGCTCAGCCCCCGCCGCCCCCCGCCCCTCGGGGGAGGCCTTACCTCGGAACGTCAGCCGGCCCCAGGCCCTGCCGTGGTCCATGCCCTGCAATGAAGATCAGGGAGGCTCAGGGGAGGAACAGCGCGACTCCCCGCAGCCCCCCGCCCCGCGCCGTTGTTACCTCGGCCGTGTAGTCCGCGCGGACCTTGGTGATGACCCAATAGCAGGGCTCGTCGTGCGCCCACAGCCAGGACTTGCGGGTGACCACGCGGCCCACACCGAACAGCGGCAGGCGGCACAGCAACGAGAACAGCCGCTGCTCGCGCCGCACGTCCTCCCAGGCCAGCACCGGCAGCCGCTTCTGCGTCAGCGGCCGCCTCATGGTCTCGTAGTCCAGGGCGAAGCGCTGCGAGTCCCGCGGCCGCTCCTTCAGCGCCCGATACTCGCGCACCTTTTTGGCCATGGCGGCGATCGGGCGGTACAGCTTCTTGCGGGCCATGGCGCCAGACCCGGCTCCGGCCCCGGCCCACCGCCGCCACACGCGACTTCCGGCATGCACCGGAAGTCGCCTCAGACCCCGCCCCCGGAAATAGGTCCACCCCGACTCCAGTGCACTGCCACCACCCGCAGCTTCCGGCGGTCCCCGAAAGTCGCCCCCGCTCCAGGCCCCGTCCCCGGAAGCAGGCCCCGCCCCGCCCGCAGGAAATCACCCACCGCGATGTGCCGTGGCGCCCTTCGGTCAGGCGTACAGAGCCAGCTTTTGTCAGCCAGCAGGCGGGAGCGATGTGTGTAGGGCAGGGAGCAGAGGAGGAGGGCACAGAATTAATCCATTAAGACTCAATTTTAAGTGCTGTTAATGCCTTTAAAACATCCAATGTTCTCCTAACGTGCCGCATCTCTCCTGAAAGGAGCGTGGAGCTGGAAAGGGGCAGACATGTCCGCTTAAATCGACAAATGCCAGTTTGGAACGAGATACTCCCAGCAAGGGGAGCGGCTTTAAGCCAAAAGACGGGCAGTCAGGTTCGATGACAGATTCTCTCTAAAGGGCGGCGAGGCGCCGGCACCGCCGCCCACAGAGCAGCGGACGCCCCAAGCCAGGCGGTACCCGAACGCGACGGGCGCCGCAGCGGCAGCCACACCCCGGGGGAGCGGCGCTGACAGCCCTCCCGCCCACGTGACCGCGTCTGGCCAATCAGCGCCGCCGCGGCCCCCCGCCCCGCGGGGGGTGCCGTCCTGTCCCGGCAGGCCTTGCGCGGCGGCGGCGGTGTCGGTAAGATGGCGGCCGTGAGTCTGAGGCTCGGAGACTTGGTGTGGTGAGTGTGGTGCGGGCCGGCGGTGGGGCGGCGGGGCGTGAATTGGGCGTGCGGGCGGAGAAGGCGCCTTCCGCGGTGCCCGAGGGAGCGGCGCTGAGGCTCCGCCCGGAGCGGCGCAGAGGCGGGCGGGGCGGCGGCGGGGCTGCGCCCGGTTCGGCCGAGCGCGGCGGTGGGGCTGGGCCGGGCGGTGCCACCCCGAGGCCACGGAGAGACCGAGGCCCTGCGGCGGGGAGGGACGGGCTGGGGAGGGGTTCGGGAAGGCGGGCGCTGAGTTTCGCCGTTCCTCTTCACGCCGCCCCCGGGGGATGGCAGCGGCGGCGGTGGTGGTGACGGCTGCCGGGTTCGGCATCGGGGGCAGCGGGGCTCGGGGCGGAGTGGGGCAGCGGGACCGAGGGGCGGTCATTGATTGCTGGGCTGGAAATGCGGTCTCCTTCCGAGAGGAGCGAGAAGGAAAATAAGTAAGCGAGTAAGGTGGTGAACGAGTGCATCAGCCAAGCAGCACAATAACATGGGAAAGCACCTTTTTGTTTTTTTTGCAGGTTAGGATGTTCTCCTTGAAGCTCACAGAAGCTCCTTCCCTTTGTCACTCCAGTTTTACCTTCCAGTAGTCGAAGAGCTGTGGTTTTGTATTTCCCGATCGGGAGAACTGAGGGGATTCCTTCGAGGCCTGTAAGCACTGATCTCCAAGTGCTTGGAGAGGCTCTCTTGAGGCTCTGCTTCACCGGACAGGTTAGGGCTTCCTGTAGGGCCTGCAAGAAGTAGCTAATCCCCACCACACAGGTTTGCATGTTTGTCTCAGGTAAAAAGAAAGGTGTGCTCCTGGCTGTGTGACAGCTGCAATTTCTCATCTGAAAAATGGACAGTGCTGTGAAGCTGTTTAATATATCCAAGAAAGTAAATAAAGCTTCTTTTCAGCACCATTTGCTTCAAACAGGCATTTGGGCAGTGCAGTGCTCTTGGTGTTGGAATGCAGATCGTCCTGCTTTAGTTTTGTACGTGACAGACTAGACAGCTACCATCCCTGGCACCATTGCAGAAGATCTATAGCAATGAGACAGTAACATACAAAAAGCTTTAAGCATCTTGTTCAGCACACGGACGGAAGCATCAGTTATGAGCTGTGAGCTTGGTTAAAGCTCTTGGCAGTAGCTCTGCCTGATCATCGCTACAGAATCTTCTGGGTAACATTCCCATCTCAGGAGGGGCTGGAATGCCTCTTGTTGGGAGTTTTTTTGCTTAAGAGTTGGCAGACTCTACAGATTCTCTCTTGCTTTCTTGCAAGGCACCAACCAAATGACTTCTGTGAGAGTACTGCAGCTTCTGTAGGTGGGAAGGGTAAGGTAGCAATAAAGCTGGCATGTTGTGATCTAAGGCTAATGTCTCTTCTGCTCCTCTGTGAGAAAATAGTTTTATTTAGTTCCTGTAATTGAAACACACACAAGTGTAGGAAGTAAATTTTTCTGCCTTTCTTTGGGCTCTTTTCTGTCTTTAGCACATCACCACCTGTGATGGCAAGCATCTGAAAAATGTGACAGTGGAACACCTGGTGTCGGGGTCCTGCCAATTAGTGCTTCCCTGTGAGAACTTCTAAGAATCTCAGCTGTCTGAGCTGTAAATCCATCCCTTCTGTGCCTACTGGACTGCTCTGTCCTGAGGGATATAAGTTACCAATGTAATCTTTAGTTTGGTTGCCTGCATCACTGCTTATCTCAGTTCCTTGTGAGAGAATATCCAGTCTTACAGGAGAAATAAAAGCTGTAGCATCCAGTCTTCCAGGCAGTAGCTGTGCTGCTGCTGGTTCTTCTGACTTAAATTCTGATCGTGCAGCCAGCTCATGCAGACTTTATAGAGGCTTAGTTCAGGTACAGGTATCTGTACCCGTGTCGAGTGCTTGCGCCTTGCCTGTCACGGTAGGTTTTGACTATAAATTGTATTTCTCAGTATGAGAAACATGATGTAATAGAAAGAGGTAGAATTGGGATGTTGTGGATTTTTCTTTTTCCCCCCCGTCTCTGTTCCTGCTGCCTAATTCTTCCATTTCTCCCTAGGGGGAAGCTGGGTCGGTACCCACCATGGCCAGGAAAGGTGAGTTGGGTTTTTTGTTGTTGTTTTCTTGGTGGTTTTGTTTTTCCCTCTGCACAGACAAAGCTTTACCTGAAAGCTTTTCAGTTCGAGATTAGTGTTAGTTTTTGCTTTACATTTTTTGTTTTTTTATATACCATCCACATGAATCTGAACTGTGACCCAACTGGGGTTTTAATTGATGTAGAAGTTCACTCTGTCACTGAGCTGTTAGCTCAGGTGTGATGAAAAGCAGTTCATCCAGCACTGGAACTGATTGTTTTCCCCAGACCAACCCCTGTCAACTTCCAGAAAGCATTTCTCTTCCCTTCCATAGTAACTTGGTTAAAATAATAGAAATAAAGAATCTGCCTTCAAGATACTGTTTTAGAGTGGTGGTATTTAAGTAATAATTACAGATGTTGAGTGTGTTTTTTTAAATTTGTTGCTGATGAAAGTCCAAAAAGATTTTAAAATGGCACTTTTTTATAATTACCATTTCCATTGAAGGACTTTGTTTTTATTTTTGGTGTATGTATGAGGTGTGAGGGTGCTCACACAAAAGCATGCCACAGAGGAAAATGCAATTAATGCAGCTGACAACCATAAACGTTTAGTTTCACTCCTGTCTTTGGATCAGGTTAAGTCCAGGCTCCCCTGTGGTGTCACCTGTGTGACAGTGGCTGCTTTTCTCTTCACCACTACTTCACGCTTTACTTGCAGAGTAGTTTTCTTATTAAGAATATAAAATATAAATGGTTAAGGTAGCGAAGTGGAACAAGTTCCCTTAAGTGCCATTTGGACTGATAAAGTTAAGAAAGATTCCTGGCTTACCTATTGGGAATAGCCTTGCTAGGGATTGGTGCTGATGTATAACTGGCATTTGTTTTTTTTTTTTCAGTCTGCTGCTGCATATCTAAGGGTATATATGAGGATACACATTGAATTATAGCAGATTCAAGTTGTCTTCGTAGTTAGCAGTAAAAATAACTAAAAATCTGCAAAAATTCGAATGCCAGATAGTAAAATCAGAGTATGGTCTTTCATTATGTACTTTATTTTAACTTTCACCTGTAATTGCCTTCAGATTGTTAATCCACCTAAAGATCTGAAGAAACCTCGTGGAAAAAAGTGCTTCTTCGTGAAGTTTTTTGGAACAGAAGATCAGTATGTAATGCTTGTTCTCATCCCATGAAAATGCTGCTTCATGTAACATGTTTGTTATTTTTTTTCATGGAAGAAAGTTTTCCCAACGCAGCAAAGCGTGGCTTTGTGAGAGTTTCATTGATCTACTTGCAAAGAAATCCATCTCTTAGTGCATGCTGTCGCCTCTTGTGGGTGTATGAAGGCTGCAGAGACTTCTGTACTCGGTCACATTAGGGTTTTAGTTGATGATGGGAAGGGAAGTTCTTGGTAACTTGCCATTTTTAGGGGAGTAGGTGTGATATGACTGAGTTAGGTTTTGGCATGTAACTGTTTGAGAAAGGTGCAGCTAAGGGCATTCATGTACTGCCATGAAGAATAATGTGGCTTTGTACTTGCTACTCCTGATCAGAATGTATTCTCATGCTTGATGACTGAAAACATTCTTCCTGTGCTTTAGAAAGGGTTTGCAGCATTGGACTTTTGTAGGCTCCCTTTTCGCACAGCTGAATTTGTTGATTCCAAACATACCTGCACGATGGTATTTACAATTTGGAGTAAAAAAGCCTGAAAACTTGCCTTTTGTGAAGCTGAAAATTATTTTGCTGGTTTTCACTTTTCCCCTTTGTTTGTTGCTATTTGGCATTAAGTCATGTGATAGGAGTCATTAAGTCATGCAATCCTCCAATCATTTGCAGAATTTTAGAAAACACCTTATTTTTGGTGGGAACAGAAGTAATGAATTGAGACCAATTAATGGATGCTTCTTAAGGAAACTGTTTTCAATTGAAAAGATTTTAAGCAAAAATAATTTTAAAATATCAGTTGTCCATTTCAAGGCCTGGCTCTGGGCAGCCTGGTCTGGTGGTTGGTGACCCTGCACGTAGCAGGGGGTTGAAACTAGAAGAGCATTGTGGTCCTTTTCAACCCAGGCCATTCTATGATTAAGAAATGGAATCTGTACTTGATGGAGCAGAAATGAGTGCTGCACACAAATAGGAAGGTTTGCTGGATCTGTGGTAACATAAGGCAGGTGAACATTGATTTGAAGTCAAATAATGTTTTTTTTTTTTTTTTTCTTATTAACTAACTCAAGCTCTCAAAGTTCTTTACAGAAAACTTCTTTACAGAAAGGGTTGTTAAGCACTGGAACAGGCTCCTCAAGGAGGTGGTTGAGTAACCATCCCTGAGTGTGTTTAAAAACCTTTTGGATGTGGTGCTCAGGGACATGATTTAGGGGTGGGCTGTTAAAGTTAGAGGTAGTATGGTTGGGTTGTGGTTGGACTCGATGATCTTGAAGGTCTTTTCCAACCTGAACAATTCTTTGAATCTAAGTTGAGGAAATTGACTGTTTCTATCCTGTTAGCTTACTCTTGATTTTTGTATTTTGTGTTTTTGGATCAAATACAGAGATGTTCTGTATTAAGAAAAGTTTGGAGAAAGTGGTTGTATGTCTTAAGGTTGTGTCACTGAGATGAGCAGTTTGGTTGCAGGTGAAGAGTTCAGACATATAAGCAGCTGGGGTTTACTCTGTGTTTCTAGATTCTGGCTTGGGAAGATTCAGCCATCTCACACAGTGGTGCTGAATGCACACACGTGTAGGGCTGCCCTTCGCACCCCTGCTGCTTGTGGGATTTAATTAATTCCTGCTCCATGATTATTGCTCAGAAACCTTCTTGCTTTGTCTTGCATACTCTGTCTGAAAATTGATTAGAAGTAAATACTGTCTCTTTTGCTGCCCCTAAAAATAATGTTTTTAGACAGGAGAAAGAGAATCTTGTGTACCTGGGAGTTTTACTGGTGTTAGAACCATGAGAAAATCCTTATCTCTGAGCAGAGTCACAAAGACTTTAAATCATTTCACTTTAAATGTTGATGTTGGGAGGAAAAATCCTTTTATTTTGTGTAAGTAAACTAATGTGTTTTACAAATACCTTTTTTTTTTTTTAAGGTGTATGTAAACAGGGAGTGGAAATACCAAACTGACAAAAAATCACTACATAATGAACAGAATTAGAAATGGGAGGATGCAGAGCTCCTGTCACTGGCTGTAGTCCATGGTCTGATGAATACATAGGCCTGTACTTGTGTTCCAGTGTGTATTGCTCCTGTTTTCTTGCATTTACATCTTTCTGCCCCTTCCAAGTTGATACCATTGATCAAATTTCATGGATCTTCTGTTACTGCCTTGCTGTGCCAACGTTTAACAGATGGGTGTTTGGGCGTGAGCCCTTCACTCATTGTCACCTTACACAGGTGAAGGCGGTGCTTGGTGGTGGGTAGAGTCCTCACAAAGCATTGAGGGTGGTTGCCAGCCAGTTTGTCAATGATAGGTAATCTCAGAGCGTGGATGGTCTGTTTTCTTCTGAGGAATTCTGAAATGCCACCATTTCAGGCTGGAGAAAGGCTCTTTCCTTCTGACTTGCATGGTTACAGTTTCCCCTACCAAAGATTAAGGAGAAAGCTGCTTAAACGTGAGAATTGATTTGCAGTGTGAAGGCACATCTGTGAGCAGAGTGGTTGAGTGAATGAAAATGTTCTGTTTGGCAGTGCTTTTGCTGTAGTGTATAGATAGGCACTGGTTATTCTTGAAATCCTGAATGAGTTGAGGTACAACTGTAAAGAAAATTCACTGCTTTAGCTGTAACCTTGGACATGATATGTGCATAAGGTATACATGCTAATACTGGCTTAGTTTGATGCTGCAGTGATGAAAAGAATGCATTACCTGGAAGGCTCTGTGTAGCTGCAGTGAAAGACACAAAAAGGAGAGTAGAGTGCAGTCCGACTGCTCTGTAAGTGTTGGCTTTTGAAAGTTCCTGCTGAGCTCAGAGTTCTGTTTGTTCAGTTGGTAGAGTTGCTCTGTTGATTTCAGGCTGGTAGATTTTCTAGAAGAGAACTATTTTTACCCATGGAAAAGGAATTTGTTTTTTGGTTCAAAGTGTGACATATGCACCTGTACTGTATGGCAGAGCGGGCCACCTAGATGTTCATGTAATGTCCATGTCCTGTTCTAACTGATTTCCTTAGTTGTGGTGCACATAATCATGAAATGCCTCTATTAACTTACTTTCCAATAGTGAGATTTTCTGAGTCTGTCTGGACTTACCTTCCTGAGTATCTGTCCTCAGAGTGACTTCACATTAAAATGATTCTTCATCCAGAATCGATAACAGCTGATATTTCCAGCCCAGAGAAATGACAAGTGTGCAACAACATTCAGTTATTGGAACTTAAACCTTTCTAAATTGCAATGGAACTTTGACCTCTTATCAGCGTTTCTAGCTGTACTTCTTAGCCTGGAAAATAAAAGGAGCTTTTCCAAGCTACAGTCTTGTCACATGAAACATTGGTTCAGCATTGTAGTAATTGAGGGCAGTGGTGTAAGAACTCAGAAGTTGGTGTGCATGCTTCTTTCTTACTGTTAGTTGGTAGGATGACTAGGCTGGCAGGCTCATAGTCTGTTAATCTTCCATAAATTCTCAGTGCATTCCATCCAGTTGCAAATATTCTTAGATTTCATGGCCTGTTTGGAAACCGTTCGACTTCTTCTAAGCTAACTACTTAACTGGAAGCAGCAGGAAGTCTTGCAGGCTGTGGGCACACACACACACGCTGTAGAAATGCTGTGATAGCCATATAATCTTGTAAGTCACGTATCAGAGTCTTAATAGGTAACTGGAGCAGCCCATTCTTACTCAGAACAACTTTTTGAAGCATCAGTACAAAAGTAAACAGTCTCACTAGAAGTGCTGGGGTTAGGGGTCACTTCCTGTCTGCTACATCAAGGAAAAATGGGAGGAAGCTTGCAGTCCAAGGTAAATAGAGTCATCTGCAGCCTATTTGCATTAGGCCCAACAACTTCAGCACAGACTTCTTTCTTCCCATCCTCCATACGCTGCTGTTATGCCAACATGTTTGCTCTTCTTATGCCACTGTTCTCTCTGTCTTCTTAGGGGGAGAGAAATTATTGGATGTAGTCTTTATAAAACATTCTTTGAGATCCTGACATCAGAAGACATTCGAAGTTTGTCAGGTGTTGGATGTGAATATAAGGAGCTTTGGGAATATAAGGAGCCAGAGGTTATCATAGAATCATAGGGCGGTTTGGGTTGGAAGGGGCCTTCAAGACCATCTCATTCCAACCCCCTGCTGTAGCAGGGACACCTCCTAAAGCCCAGGTTGCTCACAGTCCCACACAGCCTGGCCTCCAGGTAGTGGTAGTAGAGTGCTTCCAGGCAGGGGACATCCACAGCCTCGGTGGGCAACCTGTGCCAGTGTCTCACCACACTCACAGTAAAGAATTTCTTCCTGATATCTAGGCTAAAGCTACCCTCTTCCAGTTTAAAACCATTTCCCCTTGTCCTCTTGCTACCTGCCCTTATAAAAATTCCTTCCTCGGCTTTCCTGTAGGCACCTTCAGGTCTGGGAAGGGCTCTGAGGTGTCCCTGGAGCCTTCTCTTCTCCAGGCTGAACAGCCCCAGCTCTCTCAGTCTGTCTTCACAGGGGAGGTGCTCCATCCTCTGATCATCTTTGTGCACTCCTCTGGACCTGCTCCAACAACTCCATTTCCTTCTTGTGTTGGGGGTTCCAGAATTGTACACAGTATTCCAGGTGGGGTCTCACAATATCAGAGGGGCAGAATCACCTTCATCTTGTTGGTCACACTTCTATTGATGCAGCCTAGGATATGTTTGTCATTTTGGGCTTCAGGGACACATTCTTACTCGTATTGAATCTTTCATTCTCTCACATCCCCAAATCTTTCTCCTCAGGACTGCTCTCAAGCCATTCTCCACTATAGGCTGAGCAAACAGAGGGTTAGCTTGCTGCTGTTTTCAGCTGGATGTAGCCCATACAGAGCTCCATGTTGCTGTAGGCAGGCTGCTGTGTGCCAGAGCCAGCTGGAATGTTGTTAGACATCTCTCAGCATAGTGCCATAGCTGAACATTACTGTAGTCAGAACTTCTTGGCCCTTTGCTGCTGATATCTCCAAAGGTGTATGTCCACTGTACATTTGTCATTATTACACGCTTTTCTCAGCACTGACCTGCTGCTTGTTCTTCTGCAAAATACCCCTTCCTTTTAGTTGCTCAGCTGTATGATTTAACGTAAATGAGATCATCTTTGTGCTTCTTTTAAATTTCCTTTAAAAACTGTATGTAATAAATCAGAGAGCTCAGCTGTGTGATTTTACTCGTCATCATGCCAGTACTGATGAGAAAGTTCAGCATTCCATCACAAAATCCATCTTGATTTTCTCCATCTGGCTTCTTGTGTGCTAGCTAACACTGGCTACTTCCAGGCCCAGGCTATTCTCTTGTGATTTTTGAAGCTGGCTGTGTTAGCACTTAGTGTGGGCCTCTCAACTGGCACAGTGTAAGCTTTGCAAACTTTCCCATGCTCCAGTAAGTAAAAGAAATTTGGAGGTAGTGCCACCGTTCAGCAGAGCTAACTGTAAGTTTTGCCAAATGTGGGTGTATGTGCAACTTCTGCCACTTCCATCTCTCCAATTTTTCAGGCTGTCTTTAGGAATTGATATCTTCAGACTGGAAAATGGCTAAAAGCAGCATGCTTTAAGGCCTTGTTACCTGTACCAAGCTCATACAGTGAATCTGAATCTGTTCCCTCTGGCTGTGTTACTTCTATGCCACCATTTTCCATGCTGCTCTTGGTCACATTCACACTTAGCTCTGCTTCCCCACGAACATTTTTGTTTGTTGTTTATGATTAGAATGTGGATTTTTTTAAGGGTTTTTCTAGGAATGCTATTTTGAAAGGGCATGAAGAGATTAGCAGAGAAGTCTGTTACTAAAATGTAGATTTTTAACACCTTTTTCACTTCCTATTTAACCAATTCTTTTTGGGTATTGGATGACTGTGCCACAATATGAAAACAGTCTCATCTTAAAATATGTCAGCTTTAGTAATGTGACTTCACTTTTTCTTTTCTAGGATGTTCATTCATTGCTGAGTTGTAGTTCCTTTTAAATGTTGCATCCTGGAGACCTCTTCTATAAATAATAGCTGTGAGGTCATTGCTTAACAAAAAAAAAAAGAGATCCTTTCCAGAAACATGAATGAGTGTGTTTGGTGGAAAATGGTTTAGTTTTCAGCTGTCAGAAACACACAAGTGCTTTATGGACGGACATGCAGTGTCAGAAGACACGTTGTACCTTACAGAAGGTCCTCCAAGTGGGTGGCACACAAAGGATAAACTGGAAGAGACCCTTTTTGTTTATCTTCCCCTGAGGCAGCGCTGAAGGCTGTTCCTTACTTGTGAGTTTGCCTTGGAGACTGGGTGATTGCAAGTGCTAAAATGTACCTTCTAAGCCAGGGAGCAGAGAGCTTTGTGCTTCAGGCTTTCTCCATTCCAGTGGAAAAAGTAACGGGGGAAATAAAATAATAAGCATGTGCAGTGAAAAGGCGTAGTATGTGCAGATAGAAAGAAACATAAGAGAGTGCCTTGGAAGAAGAGACACTTCTTATTCTGTAATTCAAATCTGGGAACAACACTTCATGTGCCTTCTTACAGCATACTGACAAATTTTATGTCCTTTCTATACACAATGGAAAGACTTAGTGTGGGTTGATGTTGCATAGTACCCAGGTATGTTTTGTCCTTCAGAGTCACAAAAAAGGCCTTTGCATCTCAGTGAATGTTAGGATATGTCACTGTGAAGTTTGGGCATGTAGGGGGGGTTCACTGAGAGTTGCTGACTGCAGACTTCAATCTGAAAACAAACAATTTGACTTTCTATAGCATGTTAAGTCAGTTATTACAAAGATGATGTAAACTAAGCAGAAAGATTCAGCTTGGTGTGCAAGAGAATACTGAGTTCTGTTTCCAGGCAATGACAGAATCGTGGTGTAGGCTGTATGGCACCGTGGAAAGGATGCTGCTACTTCTGCAGTCAACTCTGTCAGGGAACCTTAACTCTCCCCACATGAGGCACAAAAAGTTTCAGTCTATCTTCAGCGAGCTGATTTCTAACTAGAAATAGTGGTTACTAGAGCACAGTGTGCTTGAGCAAGGGATTGATGACTTTTAACAGCACTGTGAACAGATTAATACTAGGGGCTACCAAATACAGAGGCATGTGATTGTGGATGTTCCTCCTGGTGGTACAGGAGAGGTCACTGGTCAGCCTTTGTTCTGAACAGGTGCTTGTGATCACATCTAAGGGCTAGTCTGCTGATGGAGTATGTCAGTAGTGCTTAGAGGGAGTAATGCTAGCAGAGGAGTGTGTGTAACATGAGGGAGAAACCAAGTAAAAGTGCCAGAAAAAAGTTCTCAGTGAATGCAGACATTGCAGTCCTTCAGGCTGTGGAAAGCTTGTTATTGATTGCTCTGGACAAGAAATGTGTCTCTATTTCTAGGAGCTGGGTGGTTGAGGAAGCTGCTGTTGGAGAATATAACCGATTTTTTTCTCTATTTCAAGTGCTTGGATCAAAGTGGAACAGCTGAAGCCTTATCACCTGCACAAAGAGGAAATGATAAAGATTAACAAGGGTAAGCGCTTCCAGCAAGCCGTGGATGCCGTGGAGGAGTTTCTTAGAAAAACCAAAGGCAAGGACCAGGTGAGTGAGTGGGTTCTTCTTTATCATGTGCATAAAAATAAGTCTTGGAGTAAATGATGGTGAAACGTGTTTTTGTTTAAAAGGAGTTGATTGCTTCTGGCAATTTGTTGGGGAGGATTTTGTTTTCATTTTCATCTTTTTTCCCCCCAATTTTAAATTTTTATTTTTTCTTAACCTTTCCTCTTCCCTGTTCAGTCTTGTCTGATGAGGGGTGAAAAGACTTGTTACGCTGATGGAGAAACTGAAGAGGCTGATTGATCTGCTTTGAATTCATAAATCAATCTTAAGTCTTGGACTTGGATGTGATAGCTACCAATCTTACTGTTAGTGGAAGTGCATGCGTGTGTATGCACTCCCACCTGAGTCTTCAGATGTCCTGTTCTGTTACTCAGTGACTCAAAGTGAGTGTTTTTACAGGTGAACTAACAAGGAACTTCACTCACCGACTTCAAGGGGCTAGCAGTCTAGTTTTCATGTTCCCATGCTGTTGGTTTGCCTCATAGTAAACAGCATGGCGGTCCTTTGCATCCTTGGTTTTGCATGAAAGTCATTCTAGCTCTTCTCTTCTTTCCTTACTGTCTTCTATTCTGTAATCTCTCAGGCATCTTCCCATAACTCCAGTGAAGAGAAGAATCGGCGTAATTCCAGTGAAGAAAGAGGCAAGCAATCTGCTGGTGAAGAGAAACGCAAAGCCAGTTTGTCTGAAGGGAAGTTGAAGAAGGGCACAGGGGAAGGAAAAAAGAGGGTCTCTTCTGTATCGTCAGAGAGAGGATCAAAGTCACCTTTGAAAAGAACCCAGGATCAGAGCCCCCGAAAGCGGGGGCGTCCACCCAAGGATGAGAAGGTTTGTGTTGTGCATGTCCGCCAGTGCCCTCTGTGGACTTTGCAGGTGGACTTAGGGATGACTGGCACCTTAACTAATAGGCCAGTGTGAAGAATATCAGTTCAGTATCAGTTTTTTTTTAAGCTCTTCCGTGTTGCTTCTTTTAGACCAACTGGCTGTCGGATACCTTTGACAAGCAAGTTGTTGATTCTTCATGTGCATTTTTACTATTTAGTTGCTTTGAGTGGCTCTAGTCATATCTTTGAGAGGGCTTTGAGAGCTGTCTCATGAGACTCCACCTTCCATCTTATCATCCCTCAAATTCAGCTGATGCAGGATTAGTGAGGAGGTGTGGCTCTTCATCTGATTTCTGACTTTTCCCATCTCATCTGCTTTATATGATTAAGTGATTTATAGTCTCTTAACTTCACCCTCTGTGCTTACTGAGGGTGGGATGTTCTTAAGGACTAAGGTGTGAAGAAGAAATTCGTGTAGCATGGGAATAATGCACCAGAAGAACTAGTTGTATTCACTTCTATGCTATAGAATATATTTCCATTCTCCATTATAAAGGTCCGGCACTGGAGCATTATTATTTTATCCTTGTTACTTCCCTTGTTTACTTCTGTGTGTCATGACAGAAGCAGTAGCCAGCAATATTTTGTCTACTGTTGTGCAGAGTACCCATTTTTATTTATTGTGGAGCTCCCTGTTGTGGTCCAGATCTTTCTTGTCCAAATGGATAGAAATTTCAGTGGATTACTACAACACGTGTTCTTCACTGGAGACAACACCTGAAGACTGTTGGGAGGCTTCAGTTGATGCACCATGCTACAACAGTGTGCTTGCTCACCACTGCTTCAGAGGGACTGTGCTACTCTGTGCCTCGCTGGCTTTGCTTTCAGTGTGTTTCAGGATGCAACTCAAAATAGTTGGTTTCCATTCCCTGAAATGTTACAGGATTGGCCTTAACAGGTTGAATAGCAAACTCTTGATGCCTTGGTGGTAAAAATGAAGCCGGTTGTAAGAGATACTGGCTTTTTTTTTTTTTAAGCCAGTTTCTGTTAAATCACATCATGTGACAGAACCCATCAGTTTCTCCTTTTGGGGGGAATTGGAAGAAGGAGAAGTTGGATGCAAAGAGGTGAATTACTGTTAATTGTAAATCTTTTGACTTGACTGCAGAAAAACACTTTATGAGCACCTTAGCTTACCCTTCTGAGATGTTATAATCACGTCATATCTTTGAATGTATCTGCTATGATAAAGCCCTGGACCATTTTTTCCCTAATGTAAAATGCTTTTTTGTCTTTGAGGTAAATTCAATCCAAACTAATCAAAATGAATGGTGGGGGAATTCCAGTAGTGCTGACACACTGCATGCTTAGTTTTTATTGTATGAGCTGCCTTAGGGTATTAGAGAGAGCTTAGAGTGACTTAATTATGGCACTAGAAATTTTTACTGGGAAACTGCAAGTGGAGTGGCTTCAAACAGCTTATCACAAAGAGTTTGCCAGCTAGGGGATGAATGCCTTGCTGCAGACTGTGAAAGTAAGCTGGCTTCTGTAGGAAAGTAACTGTGCAAGTTCTGAAAGGCAGTATACTGATAATTAGAGAAATCACTGTGAAATTATAACAGCACTGTCATAACACTTTTTCAATCCATGACATAAATTTGAAATCATACATTCTGCTTACCTGGGTCTCATAACTTCCCAGAATTATTAGTGCTAGGGGGAAGAAAATGTTTGTCACTGGTCTGAATTACTGCAGCGTTGGTATTTGGGATGTATTTTTTCTTTTTTGGTTCCTTTGTTTTGTTCAGTCACAGTTCAGCTACCTTTCCAAGCACTCGGGATGCATAAAATTAGAGGATTCAGTTTTTACTGAGGCATGGTCTATCTAGAAATGCCCTTTAGGCATACATGTTCATTCAGATACTCTCATTTTCAAGTTTATATGGATATTTTCAAAGGACCAACATGACTACTTATGTATATGAGCAGATTTCATCCTTGCTTTGCCAGTTGAAGCAGCAATATGGTCTTCAAAAAGAGAGTTCTAGTGTACAGTGGCACTTTAAGGTTGGAGGCTGATATCTAAGTTGTCGTTGCTATCAGATGAAATGTTTGCATCAGTGTCAGTTACCTCCAGCAGCCTTGTTCTTCCTTGTTTTGTAAACAGTGCTCATCTCTGGTGGTTCTTTGTGGACACTAAGGCACACTGTGCATTTGCAGGAAGTGCATTTCATTTCTGAATCTTCATCTCAGGAAGGTCTAATACAATATAGAAGCCCTGCATGTTCTCTTCATAAATCATAAAGATCTATGTTTTAATCTTTACTTGTGGAAATAAGGATGAACAGATCAAAATTTAACAACAGTAAAATAAAGGTGCTTTAAGGATCGTGGTGACATGTTAAGGAATGGGAAACAGTCCATGTATGATTTCCAGTTTCATGCATTCTGGAAACTACAGCAGGTGTGACTGTATGAGGTGCATACTTAAGCAGGTTTTTGTTTTCCTGCTAACAGGTAGGCTGCTGCCTTTTTTAATGACAGTGGAGGATGAGGAACAGCTCAAACATCTGTCTGACTGTAGTGATGTTCTTTACCCATTTGTTTAGATTTTTGCATCCACCAGAGGGAAATGCTGGATCAAGTTTGTTCATTTGTTTCTCTCTCATTGCATGATTACACAAGTGTGATAATTTCTGTTACAGCTTCTGGAAAAACTGTTCTTCATATGTAACTGGTTGAATTTTGTTGTTGACAGTTCTTGTTTTTTGTTCTTGTTTTTTTTTCCACTTTGCATCACCTGTGTTGATAATACACCTTCTGCTTGGAATATTACCTCTTTGTGGAAAGGCATGCATAGTGCTTTTAAAAACTGTGTATGTGCACTTGCAATCATTTTGCTGTTACCAGCCACTTAGCCAGTTTGTAAGCTCTTTTCTGATCTCCCTTGTATCTTCTCAGGACCTCACAATTCCAGAGTCAAGTACAGTGAAAAGAGTGATGACTGGAACAGTGGCTGGATTTAAATGGCCACCAAGCGTCAGTGAGGTGAGAAACCCTGGGCTGGCTTTACAGCATAGTTCTGCAAGCTTAGTTCCTAGCTGAAGATGGTGTAGAACCTTTTGTTCTACATTAGTAGAGAGTGGAATTCTCTCTTAAAGTGCTTTCTTTGTCATTCTGTAGCATAACAAAACTGAACAATACCTTTGGGCAGCTAGTAAGTATGTTGGAAAGTGAGATTTTTGTCCTTGTGAAGCAGTCTGCAAATTCACACCTAACTTGCTGCATGTGTTTTTGCACTTCTGATTTCAAAAATATTTCTGTGACTGGCTTTCCAGAACTGGAAGAGAAGACTTGGATAGGCTCTCTGTGTCTGGATAATGTGATATCGGATGGTTTACTTCAGTTTCCTTCATAATCAGCTTTTGGAAATCTTTCATTTTGTACTTAAATAATTAAATGATCAAGCACAGTAAGAAGAATGCAACTCTAGGCTAGTGCTTAGAGTGTTCATTGGAGAAATGAACTCTCCAGATGCCCATCATGTGACTGCTAAGATTAATGTTCAGCCACTACCCACCATGAGTATGTTTTAAGGAATTCCTTGGAAGCTGGAAAGAGTTTTTGTTTCATTAGGAGAAGGAGGTGGGATCTGGGACTACGGATAAGAAGGAGAGGCTACTTCTTCCCTTGTTAATCCTGCTGATAGTTTTGTTTTGATTTTCCTGCAGAAATTGAGAAATAAGGGATGTGACTTGAATGGCTTTGCTTTTGGAAATGAAACACAATGTAAACTGCTACATCAAAACAAACTGCTTCATACAGCTGTCATGCATTAAATATTTCCCACCTGAAGTTGTTATTATGCAGCTTGGGAGAACAAGGGAATAGTGATGTGGTTGCTCAGTGACACTCTGGGAATGTTTCTGAGTCTGTACTTTTTCTCTGTAGCCTGTGAAGGACAGTGATCCACACTTCCATCACTTCCTGCTGAGCCAGACGGAGAAGGTGAGGATTTGGCAGAGAGGATAATTCTGCTGATTGCTCTAACTTGGCATCCTGCCCTTTGCTGGAATGAAGGTCTAAATACATAACCAGCTCTGAATTTCTCTTCTTTGGGGCCTAGTAGCAATGAGACTCTCGTGTGCGATCTTACCATTTGGTTACTTTCCAGCATTTAGAGTAATTTGGCACTAAGGACAACAAATAGTTCAAGACATCAAAGATTACCTAGCACCAGCATTCAGCAGACTTGTTCTGTTAAATTCTGCAGATTGAATATGAAGGCTGGAAGGTGATAATTTACTAATTACAACCCTGTTATATGTTTGATGGTTGTCCTTCCAATTTCTTCATCTGGATGAATTTGTTAATTAACTGAATGTGGCAAGACAGTTGCCCCTACCTAGAAAAGCTCCATGTAAAATGTAGCCAACTTTAGAGTCAGAAACCATGCAGGATTTTATATTCAGCCTGTGAATGTCAGGAGGAAAACAAAATATCAAATTAAATGAAAAAACAGTTTATATCTGGCTGAGGATCTGTGCAGAGACAGATTAAGAGCAGCTCAGAATAAGCAGCCTGAGCAGGAGCAGCCTTCACACACTGCTGTAAGCCACGTGCTGCCTTAGGTTAACAAAAATGCTTTGCTTCAGCAGCTACAGTGACATAATGAGCGCCTGCACGGTGCTCTGTGGCAGGCTATAGAGATCTGTGTTCTTTGATTCGGATGTGAGAGTGAGGATATGCTGTATCCTCAACGCTGGAGTGCCTGCTGTGTGAACTACAGAAAGGATTTTGTAGTCCCTGCATCAGAAAACAGTCTGAATTGTTAGAGTAGGGTAGGAAGGGGAGAACTTAGTATGTTACAATAGGGTTTTATTTTCTCTGTTTGAGGGAAGCCTGAGAGCTTTCCTGTGCTGCAGATGGTGTGTGGGTGAGCTGCCTGTTTTCTTTGTAGTGAGGATATGGTCTGTTTGCTCAGCAGAGCAAATCAGCACTGTCTTTCCCCTGAATGCTTTGTTTTATCCATACAGCCAGCTGTCTGCTATCAAGCCATCACAAAGAAGCTGAAGGTTTGTGAAGAGGTGAGACAGATGTTTGCTTTGATGGATTTTCTGTATTATCACAAGGACTGGCAGTTCCTCCAGAGCTGTATGGTCTTTTTTTCTTCCTCCAGGAAACAGGATCCACCTCCATCCAGGCAGCAGACAGCACGGCAGTCAATGGCAGTATCACACCCACAGACAAAAAGTAAGATCTCCAACGCACTTCAGCCATTTCCCTTCCTTTTCTCCTTTCCATCTCATACATGCGGCCATTATCCAGCTTGTCACTGAGAATAAATAAACCTAACATTTCTCTCTAGAGATCTCCTCTGTCCTTGTGTGAAACACTCATTTGGGTGGAGGTGGGAGGGAGGCAGCTAAAATCAAAACAGGAGCTGTACTGCAGGAGAGTTTAGAACAAGGTCTGCCCTGGATGTACTTGCATCTCAGTGCTTTCCTGCAGTTGCCCTTTTCCTGCAGGGCACGTTGCAAAATATGAAGAAGCAATATTTCTGAATGCCATGTGGGGCAGGGCGATAAAAGGATATCTTTCTCCAGTGGTGCGTGGCAGTTGACTAGGGCTGTCTGGTTGCTGCCCTGAGCATTAGAAGGCGAGCGGAAGAGGGAGGTTCCCAGCACAGGAGCTTTGCTATGCAGCACGTGAGCTTTCTGGTTTCTTCTAACGTCCCCGTTCTCCTTTCTAGAGTGAGACGAGCCTCACTTGAGCTTCCTGTTTCACTCTGTAACTTCCGCTGTGTTCAAATTGCACTCAGGCCTTGCTGTTTGCCGTTGGGGTCATTTCTCATGGGATATAAATTCTCAGCTGTACTCACGGGGAACCAAAATAACAATGAAGCTGTTCAGGTAAAATAGTCTCTCAGGAAAGCATGGCTCAGAGCTGGGTTGGGAGAGGGAGAGAGGGAAGGTCTGTTTCAGAGCTTTGTGAATAGATGGACATTAAGCTGTTGAAAGAACCTGTAGTGACTTGTGATCTGCCTGAATTAGTTTGCTCTAACAAAAAAAGTAATGGTTGGGAGAGTACAGGTGACTTGAGAAAGCCGTAGTGCAACTGTAGTATGGCTAGCTATGAAAAATTACCTTTTGGGAATTGTGAGGCTGAGGTTACATCAGGCGTGTAAGTGAACAATTCAGAAATTCCTACTATTGTGGGTAGGTAAGAAGCTTGCTGCAGCAGAGACTGCCAGAGAGTTCCAATTACAGGTAATTATGGAGATGAAACTTGTTACTTTGTTGTCTTTTTCTTGAAATGACGGAGCAAAACTCTCCCCATCTTAGGAGAGGGAAGGCAGCAGTTATCTGTGATTATCACTCACGTTGACCTGTACAGGACTATTACAATTTTTTTTGTTGAATTGCAGCTGTGGAGAGGTTTAGACCTTTGGACTGTGTGAGATGCATAGTACAGTAGTTCTTTCTGAGTTTTACTGAAGTAAAAGTAGTAATGTATCATTCAGTAGTACAAACAAGTCATTGTTTGTGTGACTTGGTTCAAAAATCAAAAAGTAAATTAGAGAAGCACCTGCTGATCTGCAGTTGACCTCTTTCTTCAGTACAGCGATGGCTAGCAGCAGAAAGCACAAGAGCAGTAAATTTAATTAAAAGCAAACTAATGAAGAACAAACAGCCCCTCAACCTTTAGCATTCAGCTACTCTTCCAAAGCAGACTTGAGTCTTTCTAGAGGAAATTGTTAGCGATGCTTAGTATGCAAAACAAACACTGGCTTGCTGTTAAGCACAGTGTCTTCCCAATTTGGAAGTCCTGTTCTTGCTGTGGCTGCGTTGTAGTCTGGTTTTTGCTGGTTGTGCTCCAGGTTTTACTCCTGATCGCTTCCAGGATCAAGGGAAGCTGATGGCAATTGCTTATCTGTTACATAATCCCCTCCCTGCATTAATGCTTCTTTCTTCCCTTTAGGATAGGATTTCTGGGACTTGGTCTGATGGGAAGTGGCATCGTCTCCAACTTACTGAAGATGGGTCACACTGTCACTGTCTGGAACCGGACTGCTGAGAAGGTAGGCACATACCTTAGATAAAGATAATACTTTCCTTTTTTAAAACATGTTCCTACTACCTCTAGTCACCAATCGCTGGTGCCTGGGAGAGGATGCTCAAGAAGCACAGGTATGTTTGCCGCCTTGTTTTATTATTATTTCCTGAGTGCTTGTGGGTGGCCACTTCATACTAGAAGCTGTGAACAGTTCCCACCACGTTGCTGTTGCAGCTTTGTGTCCCTGTTGAGGATTGCAACATAAAGTTCTTCCTGGGCATACTGCTGATTCAGGTAGCTAAGTCATTGTGTTTTGGAGCTTGACAAAAGGACCACGTGCTGGGAAGTTGATCCCAGGAGTGGTGTGGTGAGATACTCTTCTTGACCACAGCTTCATCTAAGCATCCATTGTGCTGTTGGCAGTGGCTGAAGATTCTGTGGCAAACGTGCTGTGTCATGACATGAGACCAGGTTCCTTTTCAATGTTGAAATGGAGCTAAATGGCTATACAGTTGTATTCTAGCAACTGTAGTGGAGGAGGAAATGTGCACACGTCAATTGTATTGTAAAATAGCAAAGGGTTTTTTAAGGATGTTTTCTAACTACAAAACAAGGAGATAGGGTGGGAAGGAACTAAGAATTTGGAACAGCAGCCCTTTAAAAGCCTTTGTCAGTCTCAGCTGTGCATATCCTGTTTACTGGTCAGCAACACCTTTTGTTCTGTTTACCAGTTCTTTTGTACTCCTCTCTCTTAAAAACTGCAACATTCAATCTCTTACAGTTTATCACCTAAGCCTTCTCTCTTGTGCATTTGTTTTGAAGCTCTTCTCTTGAGGGTTCAGAAAAGCTACAGAGGAGCCCCTTGGGTGTAGGAGATGAACCAACAAAACCCAACTTACTGAATTATTAATATATTTGACTCATGTTGAGTCTGGCAGTAAAGTTTGTTTCATCAAAATGCTAGAGAACCCATTTGGTTTGTACTTAATTTTACTTACATTTCAATTTGTGACTTTTGCAGTGTGATTTGTTCATCCAGGAAGGGGCACGGCTGGGAAGAACCCCTGCTGAAGTTGTCTCCACCTGTGACATCACCTTTGCCTGTGTATCAGATCCAAAAGCAGCAAAGGATGTAAGGATTAGCTCTTGTTCTTCCTCCACCGTTCAGTGCTAGTTCTGATTCCTACTGATGAAGGTAGCCTGGGTTATTGCAGGTGCTGGGCAGGACAAATACGTAGAATTGTTTCCCAGCAAAGTCATACTTACCTCTCTCCCTTTTACTCGCAGAAAGATAATCCATGGGGATTGGGTTTTGATATCGTTTTAGAAGACTACACTGCAGTGCCAGACTTTCTTGGACTTGAGGGTTTGAGTTTCTTTGCAGACACCCTATTGCTTTACCGCTCTTCTGTTCCTCACAGCTGGTGCTTGGTCCGAGTGGAGTGTTGCAGGGGATTCGACCAGGGAAGTGTTACGTGGATATGTCCACTGTGGATGCAGATACAGTCACAGAATTGGCCCAGGTAATCACCTTAGCGGATCCTCTAACACTTGTGATTCAGTAGCAGTACTGCAGTACTTGTTTCAAGATTTAAGCTGTTGATGATACATATGTTTTGTAAGATTTCTTGACTTCTTCTAGGGGAGACTCAAGTCTCAAGCAGGTGAGACAGAATGAATTGTCACATCTTGACCAGTGAACAGAGCTGGATAAGATGTACTCTGATGATAGCGGCAAAGCCTCTGGATTTGTCAGGGCTGTCAGGTGGCACCATTGCAAACTGCCTGCTGAGTTTTTAACCCTATGGAACTATTAGTATAGATTTGGTACAGATTTGGTGTTCTGTAGCAAACAGGAGGAGGAACACTATCTGGATGTGTAAGTGTCCATAAACTGATAAAATACGTGATCTTATTTTAGGTGCCCTGGTTATAGGGAAGGAGTGCCTTCATATTTCACTCTGTAGAAGTTTTTGAAGGGAGGATTGATGTAAAAGTGTTTTGATTTATTTCTGGCGTGGCATTTTTTATTTCTTCCTTGACATTTTGATTATCATCCTCAGCCCTTAAATGAGTGTGTTTTATTGCAGAAAGAAGGGAAGATAGTATTGGAGAAGTTTTAAGCAGAGATGATGCAATAATGCATAACACAGGAATTTGGAAAATGCATAGTCACACATATTAGTAAATGTCTGGCCAAAGAGTTCTGTCAGAGGCCTTTCATCTTTGGGGAAGAGGAGTTAAATACAAAGTAAATAATCTGTGAGTGCTATGCTTCGTGTACAGCTTCAGCACTGTTTCTTGGCCATTACAGGGTGCCATGGTAGAAGCACGTAAGCTCAGCTGCTGGAAAATATTCATCATTAAGATAAGAAATGTTGCTGAGAATGAAGGCAACTTTTATGCTCAGGAACACCTTTCAGTGTGTCATGCATAATGTTAGGTGTATTACAGTGCTTCCCTCTCCTGTTTTTGTGTCTAAGCTGTTTGTGCTTTAAAATTCTGTCCTCAGATAGTGCTCTTGCTGTGCTGCCTATTCAGGATCAATGCCTGCTGTTTATGCACTGCTAACCAGAGATACTATTTTTCCAGGTGATAGTGTCCCGGGGTGGTCGCTTTTTGGAAGCACCAGTCTCAGGAAATCAGCAGCTATCAAATGATGGGATGCTTGTGATCTTGGCAGCTGGTGACAGGGGTTTATATGAGGACTGCAGTAGCTGTTTCCAAGCGATGGGGAAGACCTCTTTTTTTCTAGGTAACTGAAACACCAAGAGCCTGATAGCAGATTCTTAGTCAGTGCAAGGACTGGGGTATTCAGGAAGGAGTCAGAGGCATATATATCATCTTTGTATGCTGTTGGCAAGAAGGACTGGCTGTTTTTGTCTCCATAGGCAGTACGGGAAACCAGCCCGCTCCTCTGGAATTCTGCCAACTTCAGAGCCTTCAGACTAAGTTTTCTTCTTTGAGTATTGTCTCATTTTGGAGAATCTGTGTTGCTTTTTATTTTAAAATGATACTTTGCTTTCTCCTGTTGTTCAAGTGCATGGGAAACAGCTAAGTTTTCCAAAGCCTGTAAGGAGAAGGGGCAGCTCTAAAGTGTTTGGGATCAGTATGGAAAGCGTAGTAGTGTTAATACTGCGTGGGGTGGGGGAGCAAGGTTGCTGCATCTGTTCTGGAGGAATGTTCAGTGCTGTATTTTGCTTCCAGGTGAAGTAGGCAATGCTGCCAAGATGATGCTGATCGTGAACATGGTCCAAGGCAGCTTCATGGCTACAATAGCAGAAGGACTGACTTTGGCTCAAGTGACTGGTCAGTCCCAACAGACCCTTCTGGATATCCTCAATCAGGGACAACTTGCCAGCATCTTCCTGGACCAGAAGTGCCAAAGTAAAGTTCTCTTTGTTTTATTATAGGACATTTGTCACAGTCTGCCAACATTTCAGTTAATGAAGGAAGGGAGGGAATCATCCCAGCTTCATCAGCCTAGGATTCTGAGTGCTTTAAGCATTCTGAAAATGAACAGTTGAGTTCTATTCGTTAACCTTTATAGACAGAGACTCTGAGAATACATCTCAAGCTCTGCATTGTCTGCAGCCTGCTCAGGTCTTGAGTTGACAGTGATTTCATTTGGGATGGGGTAATAAGTGAAATGGAGGGCAAGCTGCTTAGAAATCTGAGCTCACTTTGTCAGTGGGCAGAAGTGGTGGGATGAGGATACAAAGCAGAG
Organism: Phasianus colchicus; assembly: GCF_987193195.1. Classification (NCBI taxonomy): domain Eukaryota; kingdom Metazoa; phylum Chordata; class Aves; order Galliformes; family Phasianidae; genus Phasianus; species Phasianus colchicus. The sequence goes on along the minus strand of NC_143451.1, from coordinate 2,097,454 downwards.
AAACAGAAGAGCTAGAAGCAGTGTTCCCAGTAATCACCATGGGAAAGGGAGATTTGGTGTTAAATTGCATGACCTTGCAGTGTGATAGGCTTGATTTACTTTTGTCATGCTTACTTTTTTTGCATGCATTCCTCTCAACAGATATCTTGCAAGGAAACTTTAAACCTGATTTTTACCTGAAATACATACAGAAGGATCTTAGATTAGCTATTGCACTGGGTGATTCTGTCAACCATCCAACTCCTATGGCAGCTGCTGCCAATGAGGTGAGTGTTCAGATGTGTGTTACTCAGTGTTTGTTCAGTAGGCGGAGTTAGAGCTGTTTGTCACCAAGGGACAAAATCTAAGAGTTATGTGCTGTCTAAGAGAAAGGAACAGCAATTGAAATATATTCTGAGTGGGATGGAATTTAATTTCATTTGATGGTAGAAGCTCTTACAGTATTACATCAGTGAAAACAGATGACCTAAAGAAAACCTGGAGTGTTCTGATCTGTGCTGGTGAATTTATTTGAAGCACTGTGCAGTTTTTTGGTTTGTAGTGATCAGGAAAGTAATTTTTCTGCTAGGGAAAGACTTCTCATAAGAGCAGGCACTGATCCTTTTCTAATTTCTCTTCTCTAGGTCTATAAACGAGCAAAAGCGTTGGACCAATCAGACAACGACATGTCTGCAGTGTACAGGGCCTACATCCACTAGGCTGCACCATTCTTACTGTTAATACTATGATTATTGATTAATATTATTATGATACTGGGTTTTAACTCTGGACCAGTCCATCTCTGTCTCTCCATTTCCTTTTATACACAGACTTTGAGATCTGCCATGGAGGCAGCTGCTGCGGTCAGCCTTCCCCTGGTGGCAGAAGGGGGGGAGGAGGGGGCTCGGATTGTTGCAGTCTAATTAGAAAATCCATGCCATGCACTGACAGTCATGGAACAGAACAGTGGCGGCTTGTTCAGAAGCTCTGAGGCAACTCTGATTTCTCAGCAGAAATCTGCTGCTTGGCTGCTTTTATTTTCTTCTTTGTATGCTTGTCCAAGATGCTGTTTCTAACGATCCCCTTTCTCCTTTGCTGTGAAATAATGCGTGTGTTGGACTTTTTGCATCAAGGGGAACAGGTGACTACATCCCATCTACCTGTGAATATCTGTAAAGTCCTTGGTCCCAAGTAAGGTGAGGAGCATTCCTGTTTGTCACCCATGTTTGAGAACAAAGCACCTCCCGTGGAGGAGAATGACAGTTCCAGAAGGTAATGGGGTTGCATGCAACACTGTCTTGATTCTGTTTCTTTTTAAACTTCCACCTCCCCAGCACCTTGATGGAGAAATTCCTCATATTGTTGAGAACAGATTGCATCCAAGTCTTCCCCTGTACAGACAACTCTAGCATAGGGAACACAAACCTTACTGAAAATGAGAGTATATCAGTGTAACTAAGTGTGGCCTCCTAAAAGGCTAATGGCAGCTGCCCACCCCACAAACAGCATGGGAGCTTCACACAGACTTGCATAAAAAGCTGCAAGAGAAACATTTAGCTTAAAATTTAGCCAGAGGTGTTTAATTTGGTGAAGGAACAAACTTTAGGGGGTTGCTCCTGGCCTTAGTTTGTGTTGCTTTACTATTTGCTTTCTTTTTTTTACCCTAAGAGTCAATAGTTACAAAGGTGTCTTGGATTGTAGCAGTGTCACAAGCAGAGTGATGAGTCTGAAAGGTGTGAGAGGAATGATCGTGGTGCCAAGAGATGGAGGCTCCTGATCTCCTTCCCGTGCTATCTCTGGCCTTTTCATGGTCATTTTATCTGTTAACTTGATTGCCCATCTTCAAAGGTGGGTGATAATTACCTACCTCACAGGGATATTTCGTGTAATGATTAGTGATCTTTATACATGTCAAATTTTCCGTAAGTATTCTTAGTGTTACTTCTCTGAGAACAACACTAGCACAGCATGAGAATATTCCCTGTACTTGTGACTCTGCTTGTGGCCGGGTACCAACTTCTAGGAAGACTGGTGGGTGTAATGGGAGGCTAATACTGCTGCTGAGCTGTAGTCTAAACATGTGAGACTTGAACTGCAGAGGCCAAAGCTGAGGAGCAGAGATGATCTCTGTTGGTAGCAGAGCAACCCAGAGTCCAAAGGATGCCTGTTTGTAAAAAATGCACAGAGCATGTTTGTTTATTTTTAACCTCTCAGTGTTAGCCTTTTAGGAGGATTCTTCCATTTTAGATTTGAGAGTTAGTAAAATGCCAGTAAGAAATGTTATTAGTCAAAGTCGCTGCTCAGTGGCACAATCTCCTTCCTTCGTTTGGGATTCTGAAAGGAAAGAAAGCAAATTAAAATTAGACCATGCTGCTCTAAATCCTTGAGGTCTGCCCCTCTCACCATCTTATTTTTCTAGGAACTTAATGGCTATTTATGGAAACTTTCCTGTGGCTTAGGATTTCTTACCGATCCTGCTATCTGCAGCAAGTGTATATGGTTCAGGGGCACCTTGTTAAGAAACAGAGGAAGCTACCAGGTTCTTTGTTGTGAGACATGACATCTAACATCTAATGCTGTAAATGTTACTTTGGTGAATATTTCTCCTGCTGCAGTCACTGTTATTTGTAGGCTAATACTGTGTTACGCATTGTCCTGTGGCAGACATCTAGTAATAGATCTGTTGGCATTTCTTTGCCCATTTGTCAGTGATATCTCTGAGCAGTATTAGTTATGCACATGTGTTTCTTTGACAATACAACTGTCATCCTGCATGTAGATATTCATATTAAAGGCACATATAAGTACCCAGGAAAACTGCCCATCGGCCTGCTTCTGACCTTTACACATTTCCCATCTCACAGAGCTGTTAGCATCAGCAGACCTTGATTAAACACATTGCAGTTAGGAAATCACATATTCAGGGCATCTGCGGATAGTTGTGTTTTGGGGGCAGGGGATAAGACCACGAGTCTTGTAGCTTGAGGTGTGTTTGGGAAATAAGGGAGTGGGAGGTGCTGTCCCAGACCCACTGAGCACAGAACTGTTCCAGGTCAGTGCAGCAGACTCTTGGAGTAGATTGAAGAATGGGTCTGAGCGGGTGTCATCAAGGAGTGGTGTCGTCATCTTTTTACTCCGCGGTGCCTCTGCAAACTGGGAATGCAAGAGGAGCTCTCAAGTCTCATGACATACGTTGCAAAGTGTATTCAGAGAACCATCCCTGTGAGAGGGATCCCTCAGTGCTGCAGGTCTCGTTTCCCAGAACTGCTGCCTTTCTCAGAGCAGAGGTGGTTCTTCTGTGGGCGCTGCCAGCCGTTCCTGCAGCCTCTGGCTGGCTTTGTGGGGGGCCAGGAGTGGGGCACAGAGCTCGGGAGTGGATGCAAAGCAAGGAGGAGGGGTTAAATGGTGGAGAGTGGGCTGTGGCAGGTGCTGTGTGAGGCTGACGCATTTCAGTCTTGCTCGGGTTCTTTTATTTATGTGTGTAGCCTCCGAAGGTGGATCTTGCTCTGTTCCTAGGCCTGAGGTCCGGGGAGGGGAGAGCTGTGGATTGAGAGATGCTCTAATAAAAGTGGCTAGTCAGTGTTGTCTTAATATTGTTGACAATTCTGTAAAGTTCCTTTTTATGAAGATTTGTTTTAGCAAATTGCGGTTTTTTTGACTCCCTCCTTTTTAAAGAGACAATGTGACACTTGTGAGAAGCTTGTAAGAAAAGCAGTTTCTTTTCTCCTCAATGATAGATCCTATCGTTAATTAAGGTTGTGAATTTTTATTTTTTGCCTTGTTTTTAATTAACATTTGTCATTCAGAATAGGATGTGTGAAGATGTTTAAATGGCAAATCAAAAAGATTTTTTGTGCAATTAACAAAGCTACTGGCAAAAAGAATAAAACCTTTCTTGGTAACACGACGTTGTTGTGGCCGTTTTTACAGCCTGTCCCGCTGCTACGTCAGCGCTGGAGAAGGGGGAGCGCTGCTCCCACCATCCCAAATGCTGCTGGCGGCTGCAGCACGGCACAGCCCTGCGGGCGCCATGGCCCGGCCCCGCCCTGCCCGCGTCACGTCCGCGCCTCAGTCCAGCGGGGGGCGGGACTAGGAGAGGGATGGCAGCCAATAAGAGAGGGAAGGGGCTGGGCGCGAGGTGGCAGCCAATAGGGGAGGGAGGGAGAGGGTTCCTTGTGGAGCGATGGCCAATAGGGAGTATGGGGCGGGACTGGATGCAGATCGATAGCCAATAGAGCGCGGCGGGGGCAGGGCTGGAGGAGGAGTAGACAACCAATGGGGGAGGCGGGGGCGGGGCTGGCCGTAGGATGGCGGCGGCCATGGTGAGCTCGGCGGAGCGAGCGGTGCTGGTGAGTGCGGGCGGGGGCTCGGAGCCGCCGCGATGACCGAATCCACCGGCGGCGGGGCGGCACCGCGGGTGAAACTGCGGGGCTTATTCCCTTCCCGTCCTGCCCCGGCGGCGCCCCTTCGAAGCGCTTTAACGGGGCCGAGCTGCCCCTGGTCGCTGCGGGGCGGGCGCAGTGCAGTGCCGTGTGAGGACCGCTGCCGTGCGCGTGCCCGAGCTGTGCGCGTGCCCGAGCTGCGGGGTGGCTGCTGGGGGTCCCTGCCCGCGAGGACCGCGATGGCAGATCGCTGCAGGGGGCGGAGGTGTCCGCTCCCACAGCACGGAGCCCTGAGTCGTCGTGCGCTTCCGGAGGAGAGCCGTGAAGCGGAGCTGCCCGTTACCCGCTGCGTTATCGCTGCACTCGTTGATAAAGAATCCCCCTCCAGCTCTCTTCTAGGCCTCCTTCAGGCACAGGAATGCTGACGTGGGCTCCGTGCAGCGCTCTCCAGGCTCCCGGCTCTCAGCCTGCCTGTGTCGTGTAGCGGCTATGGGATGGGAGGGAACGGCCTCGGGTTGCCGTTCAGCTTGGATAAAAAAGCTGCTCAGGACGGGTGCTGAGGCACTGCGATGGGCTGCACGGGGAGCTGCGGGAGTCGCTGCAGTCACCGTGCGTGGAGCTGTTGTAGAACTGGGGATGTGGCAGTGACAGACATGGGGTGCAGTGTTGGTGGATGGTGGGACGGGATGAGCCTGGAGGTCTTTTCTGACCTTAATGATTCTGTGATTCTTAATGGTGTGATTATTGCTGCAGTGATTTGTGCAAATTCTGTTTTATTAAAGTCAGGGCGGGAATGTGAAGAATTGACTTGCCTGGGATGGAGCAGTAGAGAACAACGCCTCTGAACACATCCAGCAGAAAAAAGATCTTTCTTCTCCTAATAACGTGATGCAAAGATAACACACATTGCAGTCTACTTACAACTTCAACCATTTTCTTATATCAATTACGTTTATTTCCAGCATTTGGCAAATAGTTCTAATGCTTCTGCTGCTGTCTTTCCGCAATGTAGGAAGAAGAGTTTAAATGGCTGTTACAGGAAGAGGTCCATGCTGTTTTGAAACAGCTGCAGGATATTTTGAAGGTAAAGGCAATGTGTTTCGTGCACCTCTGTGCTGAGAGTTTGCCTGTTTGCTCTTTGCTGTGAGGAGAAATCTCAGTAGGGAGTGTACAGAAAGAGCCATCAGGTGTTTATTGTGCTGTCCCAAAGGTTTGCCTGCTGTCTAGTTTTGAACACTTGCAGTGAAGCTGTGCTCTCTGAGGATGCTCTGTTCTTGACATGGAGCATCCTCCATGCTCTGGAAGGACACGTGGAAGCAGCCAGGCATGTGTCCCAGGCTATTGTTTGGGGCATGAATGTTTTCAGAATAGAGAATCTAAATCTTCCATGAAATCTGCCATGTGAGGGCAGGAAGCAGTACACTAATCTTTAGCTAGCAAGCTTCTGCTCACGCAGTAACTTGCACACGTGCTCCTCCCTGTTTGAGCCCACTTTTCCCCCAGCATCTCCTGCTCAGGTGGGGGTCGTGGGTGGTGCAAGAGCAGGGGCAAATATGAGGGGATGATGGGAGGAGGATGCCCAAGGATTTTAGTTGTGATGTGGCATACGGCCCAGTAGCGGGTGAAGATGACCTCCAGTATCCGTATATATTGTACTGCTTTTGAAGAATGTCTTAGTTTTAAAGATGAGGTGTGGCTCCAGGACAGTCAGTGGTCAGTGTAACCAGTCAGGAGGGCTGATCCCTGGGGGTTGCTGTGGGAGAGCCCTGCAGGCATGACTATGAAGCCGCACAAAGTGGCACTCTGACAGTGGACGGCTCTGCTCTGTTGTGACTCCGGGGTGAGCCATGGCATGCTGGTGCCCAGACAAGAGTCAGGGGATGTCTCTGTTCTCTTGTGATTGCTGGGCAGGGTGCTGGAGGCTCACAGAAGTGACTGCACTGCTCCAGGCCTCTTGTTGGCATTGTTCTGCCTCTCCCTGTGCCCAGGCTGAGGCAGGCCAGGCCTGGGGGCTCCAGCACTCACTGCTCTCTCTCTGGGGCAGGAGGCCTCCCACAGGTTCGCCCTGCCAGCGGGGGGCTCAGAAGGAGCAGCCAAGCAGGAGAACTTCGTGCTGAGTGTGGCAGGGTAAGTGGTGTTACTGCTGGGGCCGTGATTCTCCCCTTGTGGGGCCATTTTCTGTCCTTTGGTGGTGAAGATATGCTGCCTCCCAAATGTCTTTGGGAACGGTTCCCATGGCACTGCTGAAGTAAAGGGGCCTCATTCAGTATGGGATTTTGCCTTTTGGAAAAATAAATCCTTATGGCAGGTTACTTTAGCAGTCTGTCTGTATTCATGTTTCAGGGGCTGGCTTGACTGGATTTTTGCAGCTTCCTACTGACTCTGTAATACAGTCATTGATCCCTGACCACGTGCTGGTGTACTGCATCAGTGCACTGCTGTCAGCAGTTCTTGCCAAGGGACATTTGATTCTGGGCTCTGTGAGCTGAACCTACAAGACCTGCTCTGACTCTGACCTTGGATAAATCTTAACCGTTGTTGTAATCTCCCTAAGATAACAATGCTAAATCTCCTTGACACAGAACAAACAGAGCTTTGTATGTGGTCCTTCAGGAGTGTAATTCTGAAATAGCTGTCCATTTTTTGATCTACAGCATAGTCCTCTGTCTGAATGTCTGCGCCTTGGCAGGGTTACAAGCCATGGGCAAAGCAGAGTACCTTGCTGCTTAGAGACAGCATGGCGAACACCGAAGGAAGATGAAGCATTCCTGTCTTGTTTTTGAAAATCACAGTCTTCAGATCTTATAGCATTAAAATGAGCCTAGCTTTTATTCCTCGTTTTTCCAAGGTAGATCTTAAAAAGTGCAAATCATTAATATGTAAGGTATGGAGAAACTGAGTTTTACAGCCTAGGCACCTCAGTCCTCCCCCACTGTTTGCTGGAGGTGTGAGCCATCTTGCAGGACCTTTGAACGGGCTTGGGGTAGCTTTTTTTGTTTGCAACAGCAACCAAAGTGTTGATAGGTGACACATGAAATAAACCTTGTTTGGAATAGAACGTGATGTTTTAGGTAGGGCAGGCAGGGTGTGGTGGTGCATAGTGTATGGCAGAACACCAAGAACTGGGGATTTGGATGTGTTCGTAGAGTTCACCTGCACCCAGTAGCTGACCCTTAGAGGGAGGGAACTGTGGCTGGCTGCATGGCCTGGGGAGGGACAGTGCTCTGCTGGCAGTGTGTGTGGGTGTCTGTTGTCTCCTGTGACCTGTGTTACCCAGATTTTCTTCTCATTCTTTTCATTTCAGCATGGACCAAGTAAAAGGTGTGTTGACACTGCAAGGAGATGCCTTGTGTCAAGCTGTGAGTATATCCATACTTTGTACCATAAAGAGATGTGGGAGAGGTCTTCGTTGCTATGTTTTAAAAGTGATCAATAAGTATTTTTTGTCTTCCTTAATAGGCCTTAAATCCTTAATGTTTCGAGGACTGTTGAAATTTTTCAAGATCCAGCATTTTGAGCCCTCCCCCTCAATGGCATACCACTGCAGTCTTGATGCCAGTTGAACTGGCAGTGGATAAGAGATGTCTTTGGTTGTAGTTTAGACCATATAGACCCTTAGACTTGGACTTTTTGCAAAAGTCTTACCTGTTTGGCTGCAAGAAAGAAGCATAATTGATGGAGGTATATGTTGATAGTCATACCAACTGGTACTAAAATTCCTATGGTGGTTGGTGCAGTCAGCTTTTATGGGGATTCTCTGCCTTTACTACTTGCATTGTTGTAATTTCAAACTCTCTTGAGAGAAGACTTTGGAGATGAGATGGTTTTTCCTGCCTGGTTTTTGATATGCTAAATTCCCTTCAGCTTATCTGTGGTTTTAACATCTTGGAAAAGGACTGATGTTCTGACCATGATGGAATAGCTTTTAGCAGCTTGCCAAGATGGTGTGAGAGGCAGAATGGATTGGCAGCCTCTATGTTCTGCATGTGGGGATTGCTTGCTCTGATGTGTTTGCTTCTTTCTTCAAGGACCTTAATTTGAAGATGCCCAGAAGTAATCAGCTCCTGCATTTTACATTCCGGGAAGACAAGCAATGGAAACTGCAGCAGGTACTGTTAACTTTGTAAGTTTACCCCTCTGCAGCATCTGCTGCCTCATTTCTTTCAGTAAGGACTATTCCATCCTAAGTTGTGGTAAAAGCTAAGGGAGGAAACGTTTAAATTGAATTACGGTGCTAGGAGAGCAAGAAGTGAATTCTGCTTGTTCCTGAAACACCACCAATCTGAAGGCTGTTTATATAGAGCTCATAATCCTTTAAAAGGAGTGTTTAGAGTGTATGTGCAGCATGTAACTGGATCTAAAGGCCAGGCAAGCAGGACAGAGAGCAACTTAAAAGGTTTTGAGCTGGTTCAGTCACTTGCTTTCAGTGTCTTACAGAAGCATTTTTTAATGCTAACTAAGAACAGCTGTCACTACACTGTGCCCTTGTAGCATAGCTGCGTTCCCTCAGTTAAGGATTTCAATATTGAATCTCTTACCCCCCGTTTTACTGAAGAGATACTTGATTTCAGAACCTTATCTAGAGCCTGATCTTGAAAGTGTGGTTTCCCACAGTTACTTGTCGTAGTTGAAGAAGGTTGAAGAAAAGTGTATGCTGTGTACCTTCCTGTGCCATGGCTTGGGTGTTTCTACGTGGTTGGTGTATTTTGTCCTGGAGTGCAGTTTGCAATGACTGTTTGGGCAACAGAGTGAAAGCTCTGCCTGGTAACTTTATAAAAATCTAGAAAATTGTGTGCTCGAGTTGTTGATGCTGAATTGAGCTGTGCTTTGTTTTGAGTTTCAGCCAGTCAGGATTGTAGATAAACTGTGTTTGTGCCTTAAAAGAAGGAAGCACTTTGGTGCTAACACTCTGCAGTCTGTCCTGTTGTGTGGCTGTCTTGGAGATGGGCTTCTGCCAGCTAACACCTTTATTCACTTGGGAAAATTATGCTGAACTGTTGTTAAAGTGTGGAATGTGGATGTGGACTACTTCTGTGTAGAAGCATTTACTGTCATTACGTGGAGATCTTTGTCCTGTCTGGGCTAAAATTGAGGATCTTGAAGTGCTGTATTTCCCTTAGCATGTGGTGCCAGTTGGAGTCTTGTTTTTCTGTGCAAAGTGGGGTAAAGTTATGGGTAAGAAATAGCAGCTTAGGTCTGGTTTTGGTGAACACAAGCGCATGCACAGAACTTGGGAACTTGACTAGAAAAGAGAGCAAAATCAAGGGGAAATAGAAATAAAGCAAGTCCCTATAATGGCATTATTGGTATTGCTGAGTTTGTTAGTGCACAGAAGCACTTGGGAGATGCAAAGGCTGGAAGTGGAGGCATTTTAGAGATGTCATAGTTCAAATGCCTACAGAATCTCTGTACAAACTGTCAGTGGATTTTATAATATTGCCTTTCTGTAACCTCCAATGCCTTGTGCTGCCTAAGAGCAAGAGTCTGATCTGTGAGCCCAGGATAAGAAGGAACCAGTGCCTGGATCTACACCAGAGAGGCCTCTACAAATTTGGGCTTGGATCTGGTGATACTCAGGAGTAGCACAGATGTATCAAACAACAAATATCCCAAACTTATTTCATCCATCTCCAGCAGCCACACTTTCATATGGCCTTTAATTTCATTTATTGTTCCTTCTGAGTTGCCCCTCAGTTCTTTTGTGCTCTCTGAAACTAAATATAAATCACTTTCTCCCAGAACTGTATTCCTCCTCCTCTGGTTTGTCTTTGCACCCATGAAAACACTGGGGTACACCTACTGATCTTGCTCTGATAGTTGTCTCTCAGCTGCAAGCAGTCTTACGTGAGAGAAATTTGGGCTGGCTGTCTCCTGTGTTTGGTCAAGTTCCACACAAGCAGCACAATGGCATTTTCTTGAGGCTGGAAATAACCTTCAGCCCCCTGCGACTACAGGGCTTTTGCATTTGTCATTTGTTTTAGCTCTAAGGAAGAAATCATTATTCGTGATGGTAGACTGAACTACCATATGCTATCAGCAGTGAGAATTCCTGCTTGAATGGTTGTGGTTGGAGTGTCTGATGTCACTGTCCCTTTGGGGCAGCAGCAGTATTTTTACTGACAATCCATGGTGTAGCTATTAGACTGTTTATTATGTCCAGTGAGCAGTATAGTAATGTATTTGGACAGCAATGGCAGATTTGTGTTGGCAAGTATCTGGTAGTAATAGAAGAATGGCCTTAACATTTGAGAAGTCATCATTTTCTTAGATGACTCACAACAAGATGGGGAAATGTGTTTTTTTTATAGAGAGTGCTTCTTTAATGCTGCTACATTTGTACCTTTGCAGATCCAGGATGCTAGAAACCATGTTAACCAAGCAATTTACCTCCTTATGAACAGAGATGTAAACTACCACTTCAAGACAGGCTCAGAGGTTCTTAAGGTGAGGAGAAAAGCACTCTAGCTGAGTTGGAGTGTGCATATTTCTCATGTTTCTTCCCTCTGTTTGTTTGCTTTTTCTTTTCTTTTTTTGGGGGAATACTTACTGCACATTACTGTCTTGTCTCTTAGTACTGGAAGTGTCAAGGAGTATCTATGTGACCTCATATTTGATATGAATCTATTACCAATCTAGCATCAGTAGCGAGGTTATAAGTCGCACTGAATGGTAATCTGAGCAGTCAGTGCCTGGTTGCACAGCAGTGATGTTGTGAGAGAACCTTTCTTGGGTGATATAGTTATCACAGAATCACAGGCGTTGGATGGGACTTCTGAAGATCTCCCAACCCCCATCTAAAACAGGTTCCCTACAACAGGTTGCACAGGAAAGTGTCCAGGTGGGTTTTGAATATTTGAATATCTCCAGAGAAGGAGACTTCTTGGCCTCTTTGGATAATTTGTTTCAGGGCTGTGTTATCCTCTAAAGAAGTAGATCAGTCATGCTCTTCACTGTCAATCAGTGCTCTTGAGGTGAGGAGAAGAAACGATGCAGTTGTAGCAAATAAAAGGTAACAGGATTTAGAGGTGGTTTGAAAATGACTTTTCCAGTTGCTGCTAATGATACCTGTGTGATACAGACTAGCTATTGTGTGGGATACAGCCCAGCCTGGGCATGATCTCTGGACCAGAGGTTGGGCTTCACTCAGTAGAACTCAGAATGGTATCAAACATTTCAGCTAAATTTTTTTAGTTGCTATATGTATGCACAAGGGCTGCTGATAGGGAAGATGCAGTTTTATTATCAATATCCTTTTTAATTTTGAGTGGAAGGAGAGTGGAGAAATTAGTCAAAATTTTAAATGCCTTCATTTTAGCAGCTATAACTCTGCAGCAGGCAAATGTTACTTCCACTTCCCTGAAAAAGGAAGTCTGCCTGAATAGAACCTTTGAACTGTGGTGTTTCAGGAAGAATTGGACCCACAATGAGTTGATTCTGTGCTCTAGCTCTTACAGGGTTATGAATGGGTCAGGAGGTATTCAGTACTTCTTGTACTCATTAAATGGCCAATAGAGAAACTGGCACATGGGTTGCTGTTTTTCTTGAATACCTGCTCTTCAGAAGAGATTATGATGAGCTGTGGATGCTTCTGTGACATCAGTAATTGATCTCATCTTCTCTACTCGTTCTTATAATGAATAGTTGTTATCTCTTCAGTCTCTGACATTAAACACTTATTTCTCACAGTTGTCTACACCTCCCACTTGACCAGGATGCTTAAAGCCCCATCCAGCCTGGCCTTGAGCACTTTCAAGGATGGGGCATGCACGGCTTTTCTGGGCAGCCTCTTCTGATGCCTTGCCACTTTCATAGCATTGAATTTATTCTGGATATCTAATCCAGATCTACCCACCTTTAGTTTAAAGCCATTACCCCTTGTGTTATTGCTGCACTTCTTGATAAAGAGTCCCTCTCCAGCTTTCTTCTAGGCCTCCTTTAGGCACAGGAAGGCTGCTATATGGGCTCCCTGGAGCATTCTCCAGGCCGAACAGCCCCAACTCTCTCAGCCTGCCTTCATTGGAGAGGTGCTCCAGTCCTCTGAGCTTCCTCCTATGGACTCAGTCCAACAGATCCATATCCTTCTTCTTTTGGGTGCCCCAGAGCACCAGCTCAATTTCAGTTTTTTTGTCTACCAATAATGCCAGGTCCTTCTCCACAGGATTGCTCTCAGTGCACTCATTGCCTAGTCTGCATTCATGTTTGGGGTTACCCTGACCTGGGTTCAGGACCTTGCATTTTGTCTTGTGTCACCTCAGTCAAGACGAGGAGGGGTAGAACAAGTTATCTTTCTTTGTTGTTCTTGTATACTTGTTAGTTTTCACAACTCTGGCCAAGTTCACCTCCACCTGTGCCTTGCCTTTCCTGATCTCCTCCCAGCACTTATGCAACTTTAAGCTTTTGTAGCTGGTGCTGTTTCACTGTATGAGTCTTGCTTTACGATTTCAACCATTGCCAAAACCTCATATTTGTTGCTGATTGATTGGTATTTATGAGGAAAGTCTAAATACTTTGTTGCCTTGAGTTTATAAGAGACCACAACACCTCCTTTTCCAGCAGCCTGTATCCAATCACATTCTTTTGTCTGCTAGTCCTTGTGGGAGCCACATCTTCCTAAGTCCCTGAATTCCTGAGTGGAAGAGGGTGGTTGTAACACTGGAAGAATCCTACAGCCTTTTGCAGCATGTTATCAAGAGCTGTCCCTGGCTTTCCACTCAGCACTGTACTGTCATTTTCCAGCTTATGGATGCTGTGATGTTACAGCTCTCAAGAGCACGGAATCGACTCACCACTCCAGCCACTCTGACTCTACCAGAAATTGCCTCCAGTGGTCTCACAGTAAGTATGTGGTAGTCTAAGTCTTTGGTAGTCTAAATACTTTGGTAGCATACAGTGGTCAGGATATTGTGCTGCATTTTGGTGGGAATGGATTTCTGAGGCCTCTCCTAGGCAGGGAGAGAAAGGGAGAGAGATGAAGTAAGTGCAGACCCTGAGCTCTTAATTCTTGTCTGTTCTGTATCTTTTGGGGTGTGAGGACTCTGGTTCTCAGGAAGAAGTTGTGTTCCCTGTCCAGGAAGTTTGTCCAGGGATGATTTCTTCTTATGAATACTATTCCATCCTCTTTTGGCACCAGCACTCATGCCCACACCATCTGATCAACTGCAGCAGGAGGAACAACCATTACATGCATGCTGCTCAATCTGTTTCTTTTGTCATATCTCACACTATGGGCTATTTGCTGTACAGCTTAGAAAAGGTAGTGATTTTGTAGTGTTAGAAATAATGGACTGTTCACTGATTAAAAAAACAACTTATTTTCTCACCAGAAAATGTTCAGCCCTGCTCTGCCTCCAGACATCCTTGTGAATTTCTATATAAACCTGAATAAGCTGTGCCTGACTGTCTACCAACTCCATGTGCTACAGCCCAGCACGACCAAGGTGATGCCTGCCATTTCTTCAGCCTTGTTTATTTATCTCTCCTTCCCTCCTACTGTGAGGAGATCACACTGTTACATAGTGCACTGTTATAAGCGTAAGATAATGTAGAAATCATGGTGACTGGTATTGTGTCTGCATTTAGGTCTACTACAGCCAAAACACTGTCTCTAAACCTAGCTCATGGTGTGGCTCTTTAGCCAAGAGGAAAATAACAGTGCTCTGGAGAAAGCCATAATTATTTTTGCCAGTGTTTTATCTTGCAGTATAGTTGGATAACTTTTACATAGTTCTGGAAGGGCATAGTTATAGTATTGCATTTTATACTGAAGTCACATCTTAGGTTTTCTGAATGGGGTTTTGGTGGTTATTTTTCTGCTTAACATAGTACATTTGGGTCAGCTTGATGTCCCATAAAAACAGAATTAAACTCTTCCAGTTAATGAAATATAGTCCCTCCATAAAGATATTTTTCCTAAAATCAGTTTTCTGCTCTTCTTCTGGATATTCTGTTCAGTGGGAACTTATTTCTGTGATTGTATAATCTGGAGCTAAATTGGACTCAGCCACTGTGTAGAATGTTCTTCTAAGGGAGCAAAATGGCATCAAGTGGCATGGACTCAATATGAACAAAGTATTCAGACGTATACAGCAGGTGTTTTTTTTTGTCAAGATACTGATTTGCACATCTTATAGGTCTTCAAAATATTTTACTGCCTCACAATCCTAATTACTTTTGCCTTCTCCTAGAACTTCAAGCCTGCTGGAGGATCCATTCTGCACAACCCTGGAGCCATGTTGTAAGTACGGTTGCTACAAGGCTGTGTAACAGTGATAGGAGGATGCAGAGGGCAGGGTCCAAATGGATCAGATGCTCTCGATTGCTTAAATGGAAAAACTAAACTGAGTAATTTGCTGTGGCTGTACCTGTAATTGCACAGCTACCTGTAATAGCGTTTCTTTAATGACTGTGAGAAAGGCTTTTCAGGATTCAGCTTACCCATAGATTGTCACGAGTTTGGCAAGAGATCGGAGTCATTAGCCAGTAGAACATCAGAGTGTTGGTATGGCCACCTGCATTTCCTGCAGTGTGCCTCTCTGGAAAGTGGTAATGTTTCTACCTGAACCCTATTAAACTGTGCTTAATTCTGAGTCCTGCTGGAGGTAGACGGAGAGTTTGTGTTCTGTAACTTTGCCAGGTGCTGTTTTAAATGTGGAAGACATTCTGATTCCTTCTGTGAGAATAGAGGACAGTTGAGTTTTGTGTTCTGTGCTGCTGTGTGTGAAGCTGTGCTCTTCTTTTACCTTATCCAGTGAGTTCGGCAACCAGCGGTATGAAGTCAGCCATGTCCATAAAATGGAGTGCGTTGTCCCATGGTTAAATGATGCCCTTGTCTTCTTCACAGTTTCACTGCAGCTCTGCCAGCAATTGAAGGACAAGGTAATGGCCTTAGAGAAGGAGCTTTGTTTTATAACTCTGAATTTCGAGGGAACCTCAGATATCCTAAAAATCTGATGAGATATTTTGTACAGCTGGTACACAGACTGAAAACAAGCAGTGAGTCAGCGCTCTGGAGCCTAGGAGCTGGCTGTTGCTGCTGAGCAGACAGCCATCTGGGGTAAATGTAGCATGGCAGATGTTTGCTGAGCTAGATGGAAAGGAACAGGGCAAAGTTTTTGTGTTAGTCGTGAGCTGGATGTTAAGAAATGCCAGTGTCAGGGGGAGGAGATGTGGAGACCTGTCCAGCAAGCTGGTTTCCAGTAGAACAAAGTTCACTTCACCTCCAGCTCTGCAGCTGACCTGGCTGCTACCTTGGCAAATAACAGTGTGCTCTAAGCCTCTTCAGTGACAATAGCAGCAAATCTGTCTTTCTGCAGCACAGATAATACTGTAAAGCTCAATCTTTTCACACTTATCGTAAGCTCATTCTTCTATGGTCGAGGGATTTCAGGAGCTTAACTGCTTTCTCTCTTGCTTTCCAGATCTCAGTTTTCTCCAGTTACTGGAACTACAAGCCATATTAATTCCTTATGGATTGTCCGAGCCCTTAAAGCACTTCCAATGTCTCCCTGTTTGTTTTCTGTGTGCCAGTTGAGTCCAGGTCAGCCTGTGAGGAGTGCTGTGATTCGCTTACCTCGTGGTCCTCTTCAGGGTAGGGTCAATGGATCTGGAGACACGTCTGGTAGCCTTGTCTGGGAATAATGCACGAGCAGGGCACCAAGCAATGGTTGGTGGGAGCTTCCACCTGTCTTCATTGTGTGGTTTATGCTTTGCAAACCTCTGATAATGAAACAGCAGTCCCTTACAAGGGATGGGGAGCTGTGGATCTACCACCTTCAGTAACTGTATTTGCACACAGTGCTAGCACTAAATGCTGGATTATGAGCTGGTTGGGAAGGGGTGAAATTAGACTCACTTAACACACCACAAAATGTGCAGGGCATGTTGGTCCAGCTGCAGTTATGACTAGCTCAGCTTTTCTCTCCAATCTTACTGATTCCCCTTTGGAGATATTCTTACTTACTACTATTTGAGCTTTTTTCCTTGGCATCAATGTGATCATCTGTGTTATTTATTTTTCCTAAACCCCAGTCCGGCCACTTGGTTTTTTTCCAGGTGTGATATCTCATTTTCATTGCCAGCCTTTGGAGCTGCCTTGGTACCTTGAGCACAGATGTGCAGTCTCACATCCTGTCATTAAACTCAAAGTGAGTACCATGTTGTTACTATGATTTGCTGCCTATTTATGAATGCTATATTATGTAACTCAGCCCTCTAAACGTTGATAACTGTGAAATAAAGATCCTCAGACATACCATGCTCCCGTGGGTTGTTTTTGCTGCGAATAAAGGTTGCCAAAGGTTCTGTGCCTTTTTTTCAAGTGAGTGCTTTAGTTGTGCATGCTGTGATACTGCCTGGAGAATGGAGCCTAAGAGCCTGTAGCTCTTAGCCAGTGTCATCTGACCTGAGTGTTATTTAAAGCCCTTCTCCAAACTTCCCTTGACAGTCATGTTTTGAAGTGGCTGTATGTACTGTGACTGGATTGAGTTGGCTGTTGGAGCTGACTGGCTATGTTGGAGAAGCATTGCCTGTCTCCTGCTTGGCAGCTACTCACCCTCTCCAGCCTGTGTTTCTGATGGGTGTCATCACTGGAGGACCTTACCCAGGAGCCTACATGTGTGCTGAGGTAAGCAGAGCAGGCTACAGGACATCAGGGCCATGGGAGGCTATCTTGACAGGATGCAGGATTTTGTTGCTTTCATGGTATCAAGAGCTCTCTGCTCTAAAAGGAGTGATCACAGAATGGCTAAGGTTGAAAGGGAATGTAGGCGATCTGATCCAACTCTCCTGCTCAAGCAAAGCCACTTGAAGTCAGTTGCTCAGATGGTTTTTGAACAACTCCGAGAATGGAGACTAGAGATAAGTCACTTTGATTTTTTTCTTCTCTTTGGATCTCTGCTCTGGGCGTTTGTTCTCTTTTGTCTGTAACCTCCCTTTCTGTTCCATAATGAGACCCTTGGGATCCTGGATTGAGTCTGTGCCCCTTGTCTGAGGACTTGGCACCAGGGCTGTGCTTTGCCTAACATGTTAATATTGCAGGTTGCAGGCATTAGCACTTCCTATAAATGAATATCAGGCTGTGACTGATTAATGTGTGTGTCAGTAGTGAAAGGTGGCGAGTAGAGAGGCCTGGGTGAGCTAATTCAATAGCAGATACAAGGCTAATTGACTGGAGTTAGTAATGTAACTAATTGTGGTCATGACCCTGGATATGTATTTACCAGTCCTTGCTCTGTTCCAGACTATTTTCTGCTTAGAGAGTGGCTATACAGGTGTGCTCAGCACTAACAGCTTCTCAAATTAGAGTATTTTTATAGTTAATCTCTCTGGAGCTGTCTGAACTTCTCTTTAACCCTCTGTGTGTGTGGGTGGAGGATTCTCTTTTATTTCACACTACTGTGTGCAGTGCTGTCGGTGTTGCTACATCTTCTCCAACGGTGCTTCCTGCTGTCAGGGATAAAACACTCCATCCAGTGTGTTTGTTTCCTCCCAGTGAAAACAGTCTCCTTCTGTTCTGAAGGGCAGGAGTGTGCAGAGTGAATAGCTGTCCTGCTTCCAGCCCTGATGCAGAGTGACTGTGTTGTGAGAGCTGCTAGGCAGCAGGGTAGCTCCTATACAGAGGACACTGCCTTGTTTAATGATTCAGAAGAGCAAGATAGGAGCAAGATAAGTGGAATTCAACAGGCACAGTGCCCTGGGCTTATGTCCCATGATTTGGAAGATAAAACAAGGATCTACCAATTAAGGTCTTTACAGCTCATTCCTTTTCCACTCTTGCCCTCTGAGGGCAGAGGAAAAAGTTAGAAAGTTTTTGCAGCTCAGTGAGGTTGGTATGGCACAGCGAACAGCAGCCCATCCCTGTCTTTGCAAGTGCAACTCAAATGTAGTGTGGGCTACAGTTTTAGCAAGTCCTTGTCAGCACAAGGTGTGTGCCACAGTGCTGGCAGCTTCTGAATGGTACGTGAGTCGTGAGTGTTGCTGTGCAGCTGAGGTGGAATGCAGTAATCAGACTGTCAGCCCTCTCTGTGAAGAGTTTTTGTGGCCTCCTGGATTATTTTTTTAGTTTCCTTCTGAGAAGCTGTGGCTCTCATAAGCAAAACCTTTCATGGTGGCACCTTTTTTTTCCATTTTGCCAGGGGATATTTAGTTAATCTACAGTTTTTCTGATAGAGATAGAAGTATGCTGCTTTATTCTGTGGCTGCTTGCTTTTGAGGGGTCTGTCAGCTGAGTTGTGCCTGGGTGCTGCTGATGCTGAAACTACAGAAGACACTGATCCTTGGGCCTCGGCTGTTGAGGCTCTAAGCACCATTGGAGAAAGAACTAGAGTTGCCTGAACTAAAATAAAAAATTCACATAATCACAGAACTGTAGGGGTTGGAAGAAACCTCTGAAGATCGTCTATCTAGTCCTCCCCCATCCTGCTAGAGCAGGTTCCCTAGAGTGGGCTGCACAGGAAAGAATCCAGGTGGGTTTTGTATATCTGCAGAGAAGGAGACCACAACCTCTCTGGGCAGTCTGTTCCACAGCTCTGTCACCCTCAAAGTAAATAAGTTCTTCCTCATTTTCGTATGGAACTTCCTGTGTTCCACTTCATGCCCACTGCCCCTTGTCCTGTCACCAGGCAACCCTGAAAAGATCCTGACTGGGCAGCTTGTAACAGCAGCACTGCAGCAGGCTGATGGTAGAGCAGAAACAGACTACGAGTAATTAAGGAAGTTTATTTGATGTCGGTCTCAGTCTAAGCATCTATTTCTGTCTTGCCTACTGAGTAGTGACACACAATAAGCAGACCCCCTTGGTGCCCTCAGCACCATCTCAGCTCTGAGCAGAGCCCAGTCGAGGCTGACCAGGTGCAATCATGGTTTTTCGGAGCTGTTTGTGAAACTCAAAGTATCTGTGCTGATGCCAGCCTGCTCAGGCATTGCTGTGAGCTGCTCAGAATGCTGCCTAACATCCCTGGTTTCCCATTAGAAAGCCCCGTGCCACTACATACAAGTACATCCTTGGCTGCATTTTAGCATGTCTTCTGTTCTCAGTTCAGAAGTGAACCTTTCTTGTTCTGCATGAGCACCGGCAGAAAGGGTCACTGCCCATCTTGGGATCACACTTTACAGGTATGCAGAATATCACCAAAAAGTAAAGGTAATTTCTATACCAATCCACCAGAGACTGTAGGGTGCTCAGTTAAGGGGATGATGCTAGGGGAAGCAGTGCTAATCTTTAGCATGAAGAACAAACCTTTTCTTTTCTGCCTGCAGCCCGTCTCCTGGATGCTGGAGGTTCCACATTCACCCCAGAGGTGCAGCAGTAAGGTGATGCGAGTCTAGCGTGGAGGGGCTTGAGAGCTCTGGTCACAACAACCCCAGGCAACCCTACAGGCTTGGGGAGGAGTGGCTGGAAAGCTGCTTGATGGAAAGGGACCTTGGTGTACTGATGGACGGGCGGCTGAATGTGAGCCAGCAATGCCCAGCTGGCCAAGAAGGCCAATGGCATCCTGCCTTGGATCAGGAATGGTGTGGTGAGCAGGACTGGGGAAATCATCCTGTCCCTGTACTCAGCACTGGTGAGGCCTCACCTTGAGCACTGTGTTCAGTTTTGGGCAACTCAATACAGAAAGGACGTGGAGGTGCTGGAGCAGGGCCAAAGAAGGGCAGCAAGGCTGTGAGGGGCTTGGAGAATATGGCCTATGAGGAGAGACTGAAGGAACTGGGGCTGTTTAGTCTGGGGAAGAGGAGGCTGAGGGGAGACCTGACTGCTCTCTTCCAATACCTGAAAGGTGACAACAGCAGAGCAGGGCTGGTCTGTTCTCACTGGTGACAGGACCAGGGGAAGTGGCCTCAAGTTTCACCAGGGAGGGTTAGGTTGGATATCAGGAAAAACTTTACAGAAAGGGTGGTTAAGCACTGGTTGAGCTCCCCACGGAGGTGTTTAAAATCTATTTGGATGTGATGCTCAGGGTCATAATTTAGGGGTGGGTTGTTAGAGTTAGGGTAGTATGGTTGGGTTGTGGTTGGACTTGATGATCTTGAAGGTCTTTTCCAAACTGAGCAATTCTATGGTTCTATGAGCATGCAGACATCATTCCTGCTGCTGTTGTTGCACCTGTGCCATCAGCAGTGACCTGCAGCCCTCAGGAGCACCTGCTCACACCTGCCTGGCTCAAAAACTTTGCCTGTAAATGTAGAAATGCCCTTTGAGAGCCCAGTTGCCCTTGAGTAGAACAATCCCTGGGAGGCCTGAGCAGGGCAAGGTGGGGAAAGGCCAAACCCAGCCAGCAGGGCAGTGCCTGCTTTTAGCAGCTTGTGTCTGTAGCATGAGCAGCTGAGGCCGTGTTCCACCAGCACAGCCCAGAGCAGCAGGGACTGAGATGGAGTGCCCAGTGACATGGGACTGGATTGCAACTAACATCACTGTAGGAGGAAATAAAGGAGTCTGGGTCCACGGTGAGGTGGGCAGAGAGCTCTGTGTTTGCCTGCACAGACTGTGCTGCACAGACTTCCTCCTGCCTTGGGGTGCCATGTTTTCTAGTATGAGTTTGAATTATTGGTAGCATAATGCATCTGTCCGGGCTCAGGGGCAGGTTGCAGGCAGCTCCAGCTGGCTGGGGATTCTTCTGTTCATTCTTCTGTAGGGTCAGAGAGCAGCACCCACAGGAAAGACTGTAATTTATTTTCCCACTTCCTGAAAATGGTTTTGTCCTTTATTGCTGCTCCATGTTGTCATTAACAGGTGCCAAACTAATTTGGCAGTTCCGATCACGGTGTTGGAGGCAGTAACATTCATTGAGGCAGTAACAATCTATTCCTTATGAGAACCTGGAGCATATTACTGAGAAGTACAGCTGTCCTGAGGGAATGCTGCTTGCAGACAGGAAAATCTTCATGCTGAGAGGCACCTTCCGTTCTCACACACACACACACACAAAACAACAAAACAAAACAAACAAACAAACAAACAAAAACAAAAACCAAAAAAGAAAAAAAAAAAACACATAGCTGAAGTAGTTTGCTGGAATGAGCCATCTTGGTAGAGCAAGGGTAGGACTGGACGAGTTGCGTGAGGCAAAGATGTGAGTTTAAGCCAAGATGAGCTGTCCTGGAATAATGTGAGTGTAGATGAAGTTTTTACTCCAGTTTACAAGGTGGTAGTAACTGTCATAACTTTAGTTAATGGCATCGAGAGTGGTTTTGGGTTCATTCTTTGGTTGTGTGGCCCAGCCTGCTGGAGGTAGATGGCACATCTGTTCTCAGGAGGGCACTGTGGGGCCACAGGATGGATTTCAGTTCAGAAGCTGAGCTTAGGGTCAGAACAGTTCTGCTCACAGTGTTGCAGAAATGCGCACAGAATGATGCTTTGCAGAAGCGTGTGCTGGTCCAGTGCCAAAGAGGAAAGGCACCCAAGGGCTCTGCCTGCTGTGCTGTTCTGTCACCTGTTGTCTGTGCCTTCTCAAGATGAGCCCTGATTCCTAGGGGCCAAGACAGGGATTTTGCTCACTCGTACTTCAGGCTTGACTGTGCTTGTGTTATCTGAAATGACAGCAGGCAAGTTGATTTGACAGGTCTGTGCTCCGTGGAGTCACAGTCAGTGGTGTTTCATGCCTGTCTGGTCCATCTCCCTGATGCTGTGTGGAAGGAGGGAGGAGGTTTGCTGGAGGTTGCTGCTGGGCCACAGAGAGCCTCCCACCTCTGAAGCTTGTGCCCAGCTTGCAAGGTGTTTGCTCTAGCAGAACGGTTATTCCTTCTGGTGTCCCTTGTTTTGGCAACCTGCCTGCTGTTCCCAGGATGGGGCATAAGGGATGGAAACCTTGGTCACTGTCCCTCAGATAGTGGACTATTATTGGGTTGAAGCTATTTTTTTTATTAAGAGAGAAACTGAGTCACTATGGAGCTTATTGTTGCCTACGTGGAGCAGGGAGGCTCAGACCTCAGAACTGCGAGATTTTTTTTGCTATTAAATACTCAGGAAGGATTGCTGGCTGGTGCTGCTGCTGCCCTCACGCTATCAGGCAGAGGAAGCTGAGTGTTGTGGCCAAGGCTGGGTGTAGATATGATGCTGAGTCCTTGAAAGCTTGGGCAGTCCTCTGAAAAAAGGCAGCAGTGCATTGCTCCCTGAGGAGCCACTTGCAAATACTCCTCTCTGACAGCCTTAGCCTGCAGGGAGGCCACAGGGAACAGGAGTGCTTCAAAGCCAGATACCCTGCACTTTTTGTGCAGAGACTCACTGAACACACCTCATTTACTGATCTTGCAATTGCAATCAGATTGCTGATTGCTGCTCTCTTCTGCAGGTCCCCCTAGATACACTGGTACAAAATGTGGTGGGCTGTCGTGCCCTGGAGACGTCGTCCAGTTCCCCCTCAGATTTGGACAGCAAGAGGAAGCTTTCTGGTTGGCCTTGGCTGCACAGTGAGAATTCAGTTTGCTCTGCTACCTCCTCTCTGCTGTGCTGATGACTTTCGCCATCAGAAAAGCAAGAGCAAAGCTTTGCCTGTGCAACACTTTCTTTGTTGTGTGCTTGCAGGGTGGTACCAGCAAATCCCTGCTGCAGGCTGAGACCAGGCTAGAAGGACACCATCACACACCAGAGAGAGATGGGGTGTCCAGCTGAAACCTTGCTGTGTCCAGCTTGGGTAAGATCTGGGGAGAAATTGCATCTCAGCAAGAACTTCCATGGTATCGATACAACTCTTGCTGCATAGAGCAGCCATTCCTCACAGACTGTCATGGATAAGCATGTGCTGCACAGATGTGCTGCACTTTTCTGCCTGTGATGTGTATAGGTGCACACAGAGCCTGTTGCTTGGTTGTCCTCTCAGTGGTTTATTGCATACATGCATCATGCTGGGAGCACTGAGGTGTGCAGGACAGGCATCCATGCAGTATATCCGAGGGGAGGCAGTTCTGTTTGCTGGAAATCTCTCCAGAAGTTGGAATTGTTTGTCCTGATTGCTGTGAACAGCTAAGAGTACAATGTCTCCCTGCTTCTTGTCACAGTCTAATTAGAGCCCAATTCCACTGCCATTCAAACTGCGCTGTCAACTCAGGCAAATGAATGTTTTACCTCTAAGCTTCTTATCAGCAGAGTCTGTAATTCACCTGGAAGATATTCATGTGTGCCAATTCACTGCCTGGAGAACGGAATGACGTTTGTCTCATTGCTGGGCTGCTGATTATGAGAGCTGGGATAGGGGCAGTGGCAGCAGGGAAGGCAAATACATTTGCCCACGTGGCTGGCTAGAAGCCTGAGTGGGTTACAGGCAGATGAAAGGTTACACAGGGAGACCGAAAGCTTGAATGGGCAAGAGACAAAGTGATGCATTTATTTGTTGAGTGACTAGCTAGATATAAATGGACATGAGCGAGACCTCAGTTAAGCATCTGATGAAAACTGAGCTGTTGTCTGGCAAATGGCCCTGGGAGCAAAAATGATCTGTGCTCCGAAAAGAAACATGGACTCCAAAATGTTGGAGCTGGTGTAGGAGGCACTCCTTGGCACTTGAGCTCTAAAATCACTCGGCATCTTGCTGGATCTCTTCAGTCTGCTCTTTCCTCCCTGTGTTCCTGTTGCTGGTCCAGCTGTTCCTTTGTCACAGACTTGCCATCTTCCCCATTGCATGTTGGGACTGGGAGTCCCTCTTGCTGGACATCCCCAGGAGAGCATGGAGTGCTTTCAGCAGCTGCAGTCACAGGGTGTTAGGAAGTGCAAGGCAGATGTGAGAGCAGTTTCTCCTTTTTTAGATCATCAGGTTCTGTCCTTTGCAGTGGTGTGGGCAGTGCTGCTCAGGTTATCGGTGTGGTCAGCCCACATTCTGGGAGGTTTTGGGGTCAAATCCTGCATAGGGAGTCAGGACATAAGTGAAGAAAACAGGGAGGGAATGCAAACATGCATACAAATGCATGAGAAGGGCCACAGAGCCACTCAGTGCCTTTCTGTTCAGGTTATCTGCCCACCAGATGGTATTTCTAGACCTAAGCATGCTCCAGAGAGCCTGGTGGTCTGACAGCAGACCCTGCTCCCCTGCAAGCCTACAGTGGCATGAACTCCTACAATCCTACATCACTGAGGCTGACTGAGCTTTCCTCTGAGAAAGCTTTTGACGTGAACTTGAGCACTTCCACGGGCAGGGTAGAGGATTTGCTGCCAATTATAATGACTGTCACCTTGCCAGAGAGAAGAAATGCACCCATTCCAAGTCTGAGCACGTGCAACTTCTGTTTTCCAGCTAGATCTGAGATTCCAACCTGCAAATGGGGCTTCTCTTTTTTTTGCTAGCACAAAGAGGCGGACTGAATGCCAAATACCTGCTTTCTTCCAGCCTGCCAAGTGAGCGGGGCGAAGAAGGGTCTCTGTCACAAGCAGTATTCACTCAGCACTGATTCTCCCTTTCTAGTGATGATCTGTGGCACAGTCATTTTAATGGGGTTTTAACCCATGTCTTGTGCATTATTCTGATTTTGTATTGTTCTGGCCTGTTAATCAAGCACTCAGGCATGGGACAGTGCCAATCAAAGCAGGGTTGTAGAAAATAGCTTTCATCAAGGTCACTTGATATTTTTCAGTACAGGATATTTTATGGATACTTTGGTTATTTTATGTCAGAAGACATCTGTAAAAGCTCTGTTCTGCCATTATGTGGCAGTAATTAGTGAATCTTATTTTAGTTTTTCCATCATTCTGCTGATGCCTGTCTAAAAGAGCACAGCTGGGCTGTAGAATCATCAAATCATTCAGGTTGGAAAAGACCTCTAAGATCATCTCATCCAACCATCCACATAGCACCAACACTGCCCACTAAACCATGTCCCTGAGTACCACAACTACACAGTTCTTGAACACCCCCGGGGAGGATGACTGCATTACCTACCTGGGCAGCCTGTGCCAATGCTTGAACACTCTTTTGGAGTGGGAATTTTTCTTAATATCCAACCTAAACATCCTCTGGCACAACTTAAAGCCATTCCGTCTCATCTTGTTGCTGTTACTCAGGAGTAGAGGCTATCCCCTACCTTGCCACAACCTCCTTTCTGGGACTTGTAGAGGCAATAAGGTCTCTCCTGAGCTTTGTCTTTCCAGCTGTTCCTCCTGAATGGACTATGTGCCTGTGCTGTATGTGGCTTGTCTCCAGTAGTAGAGCTGAGGTAGTGTTAGCATGTGGGCATTGCTGGAAGGAGGTCCCAGAGGACCTGACTAGGGACAGGCTCTGTGCAGAGAATTGGATGAGCTGCGTTGGGTTGGCTTGTGGATAAGCTGTCCTATTGGCATTGGGTTGTGGTGAAAACAGTGGTTCCCATCCCAAGGAGTATTGGTGCTGCTTGGAAGGGAAATGTTTTGTGCTGAGAAAGTCAAGGGGATACTGCTGTTTAAGCCTGGTCTCAGGCTGGTCCCCTGGCCTGTCTGCCTGGGGACAGCAGGCCTTGATCCAGCACTTAGAGGAGTGAAGAAAGCTCCTCCTGTCAAAGAAAAGAGATAAACCTGCAAAGAAGTATTTAATGCACCTTAGTTCCTGATAACTCTCCAATCAACGTAGCAGCTAACTTCAGGAGAGTCTGGAGTCCCTGAGTTGGGATGGCTCTGCAAGTGTGAGGGCTGCAGAAGAGTGGGAGCTGCCTTTGGCATGTGGCTTTTCACAGAATCACAGAATCACCAAGGTTGGAAAAGACCTTCAAGATCATCCAGTCCAACCATCCACCAATCGCCAATAGTACTCACTAAACCATGTTCCTCAACACAAAATCCAAACATTCCTTGAACACCTCCAGGGTTGGTGACTCCATCACCTCCCTTAGCAGCCCATTCTAGTGCTTGACCACTCTTTCAGAAAAGTAGTATTTCCTAACGTCCAGCCTAAATCTCCCCTGGCGCAGCTTGAAGCCATTCCCTCTAGTTCTACCTCTAGTTACATGAGAGAAGAGGCCAACCCCCAGCTCACTACAACCTCCCTTCTGAGGCAAAGCCAAGGACTGGTGCTGTAGGGAGCAGCAGGAGATGTGACTTTTGTACAAGTACATCAGCATCAGCCCTCAGATTGGGCTCTGAAGCTGTCAGAGTGACCACGAATCTTTGGGGCAGTAGACGTTTTATGTCAGGAAGTGGAGCAGCACCCAAAAAGGCATTTTGAGCATGCAGTCTTGAAGTGTAGAGCTTCCTTACCTCTGAGCATTGCCAGCTGTGATGTGTGAGGGTTGTAATGCACTGGAACAGGTTGCCCAAGGAGATTTTGGATGCCCCATCCCTGGCGGCATTCAAGGCCAGGCTAGATGCGGCTCTGGGCAGCCAGGTCTGTGACCCTGCACATAGCAGGGGGTTGAAACAGATGATCAATGTCGTCCTTTTCAACACAGGTCATCCTATGATTCTATGATTCTATGATTCTATGAAGGAAACTGCTCCTTCTCCACGCCAGACTCTGTGCCCAGTGGCAGCAGCTCTCGCTGGAGCCAGTTCTTATGGGAGAGACTCAGATTGCTTTAACTGTGCATTTAGCTCTACTCCAGTTTGAAAATTATCACCTTTAAAGCAAGCTTAAACTAAGATCAGGGCTGTTCTAGATTTAGCTACTGGCTTGGGCAATAGCCAGCTGGGAGCCATTAGCAGGGCAGGAAGGATGGTGTGAGCAGGAAGCTGCACAGGACACCGCACCAGGATTTTGCTGTCTACCACAAAGCCAGGTTGAACACTTCATTAGAAGCAAACTGTGTCATGTTCTAATATTAGCAAATGTGCAAACAGCTTGCTCTGTCCGCTGCTGTTGTGCAGGCTGTGCTGTGGCACGGAGGCCATGTGGCTTTGCAGAGCAGAGTGTGCAGGGCTGCTGCTGACAGAGCTTCCTGTGTGTGGGGCTGCATTGAGGGCTGACGAGCCTTGGCTCAGGCATCCAGTGCTTGTATATGTTTAAACATCCCTTGAAATATGTGTCTTTATCTGGGAGGGCCCGATACAGGGAGAATCCTGCCCACCAAGTTGGATACTACGCAAAGGACTCTGCTTGTTCCCTTTTATTGATGCAGTAGTCCACGCTGTTATCTCAGTGGCTATGGTCCAGAAGGAATGGATGTCAGGGCTGTAGGGTTAGGAAGGTTGTTGTGGCTCAGTCTTTCTGGGAGAGCTGTGTCTAGAGGCTCCAGCATGAGCGATGAGCTTAATTATTGCTGACAGGTCCCAAATTAACCTGTTTCTGCTGAGATGAAGAGAAGCACCTGCAGGTTGCCTGATACCAAACAACAGAAGAAGAAATGGAGGATGTGGGTTGAGCTCTCACATGCTCATTTGATAGAGATGAAGTTAAAATCAGTGACTGAAGGTTTCACTGAGCTATAGGGCAGAGCACCAGGCAGTGACCACACTGCACTGTGTATAGGGGCTATGGCTGATTGTGAGGAAGGGGAAAAGGGACTTGTGCTAAGCAAGATGCACCTTGGGCAAAAATTTACAATTCCAGATCTTGAAAGAATTCACCATTTGCTCCCACAGCTATAAATCCCCACCTCAGTGACTTTGGTACCTTCAGACTAACCTCAGGAGCTTCCTGCTGCAGTGCATCCTGCTACAGACACCCATGTGTGCTTATGGCACATTATGGGCAGTAGAAAGGGCACATGAGAAGAGATGTCAATACCACTCACTACACGGGACCAGAAAGCTGTGACTTTAACACAGTTATGTATGTGGCAGGCATATGGGCCCTGAAACTAAAATTGCCTCTTCTACCCAACTGCACCTATGAAAAGAAATTATATGTCCACCCAGAAACATCAAGCTGAATAATAACCCTGCTATCCCCAGCACAGCTTCTTTTTCCATTGCTTTTCATTCATTGAAATGAAATCATTACTCTCTGAAAGTTGAACACTCTTGGTCAGTGGAGAAGGATGAGCTTGG
Source organism: Phasianus colchicus (assembly GCF_987193195.1). Classification (NCBI taxonomy): domain Eukaryota; kingdom Metazoa; phylum Chordata; class Aves; order Galliformes; family Phasianidae; genus Phasianus; species Phasianus colchicus. The sequence continues at coordinate 2,069,218 of NC_143451.1, read as the reverse complement.
TGTAAGAGCAGATGGAACCATTTATTTCTGCTTGGGTTGGCACTCATTTCTCTGAAGGCATCTGGAAGTATTTTGACACCTGCCCTGATGCACACACCATGCTGTATAATATCAAGCCATGCTCTAGGCTCTCTAATCACAGCGTTTATGTAACTGGCACGCTGGGAGGATGCAGAAGCAGACATGGGAGCCCCCAGGAATGCAGGCAGCCCATATAGAAGACAGGCTCCATGTCCAAGGGCGCTGTCTGCCTGCTCATGTCTTTATTGACCCCAGCTTTAATCACCAGGACTTGCATCTCCTCCTTGTCTGCTCTCTCTATGCTTATTAAAGGTGCTGCTGAGGTTCTTGTACAAACCACTCAGCTAAGTGGTGGTGGGCATCTCTGCCAATATACTCAAATTAGTACTGGTCTCTGTCTGACATTAGGAGAGAGAGGTATAATTAAGATAATTACAAGCAATTCAATAGCGGACAGGAGAGCAAACTGTCTTTCACATGAGAAAAACACACCATGTTAGCCAGTCTGCCCAAACCATCACATCACAGTGAAAAATCGGAGATTTCCACCTGGCCCACAGGTGTCTGTCCCCAGCACAGCCTAAAGGTGACCCCAAGGACTGGGTATGCTCCCAGCTCTCCCATTGGGATGGGTCCCCTTGGGGACACCACGGCTCCTTGCCAAAGGTGGGGATGTGTTCATCTGTCTGTGTGCCTGGGAAGCAAACAACATTTCTCCTGAGCCCCTGAGTGGATGTTGGTCCTCACTGCAACACAGGGAAGCAGCTGGGAATTGTGGTTGTTGTATTTGACTTGAACAACCATGGTGTGCCTTGTGCCTCTTAGGGTAGGACAGGTAAATGCTTCAGGACTCATACCCACTTCTTTCCCCCATTACTGGTATCCTCAAAGCAGTCTGTACCACATCCTGCCTGGCTAGACAGCAAACCTCAGCTCCCTTGGAGAGCTCTAAAACTCACTGCAGGAGACAGAAATGCCTGATGTGCTGCACAGTCCTGCATTCTCTCTTTTGTGTTTCTCACCTGTTCCTCTGTTCAAGACTGCTGTGACATCCTCTCTAGGTCAGGATAGAAGAAACAATCTGTGCCTTAAATCACACTTAACTTCTCTGTCAAGCAGACGTTGCCTGGGACAGAGAGGGGGTTTCACATCAACATTTTTGCTGCTGCATCTGTACTGGAAGGACCTTCTTCAAGGCTACTATGTGTCATCTGCAGGCACCTCTGGTGTTTGGAGCAGTTCCTCTGCCGTGGGGGTTCCACCATCAGCCATGGGTTACCAGGCTGGAGTAGCAGAGCAGGCACATTGAAATACACCCAACCATACATCCTTATTACTTAAATTGAAGGCATAGACATGGATTCTCATCATCACAGCCCTGCAAGAAGGAAAAGGCTGGAGTTGCTGGTGTCACTAGCTGGAGGATCTCTGAGACAGAAGGGAGCAGCATGCTCTCTCCTGAGGAGTGAATTGCTCTCTGAACTGTCAGTTGTTTGATGAGAGCCAGGGCCCTTATCACCAAACCACCCTGGTGCGTGGCCCATGCCATCCCTGCCATGCACTTCTGCAGGTTGTCATGTCCTCCCCAGCACAGTGCAGGAGGGAGCCCTGCAGCTCAAAAGTCACTGGTGATGTTGTTTTGTGCCTGGTTTGTTCTGTGGAAGTGGTTGTGTGCTTGGGCACATAAGCGTGGAAAATGATTTTGACTGAATGCATGCATGAGTCGAGGACATCCCCACGTATAAACAGGCAGATACTGAGACTCAGAAAGAAGGGGGGTGCAGGAAAAGTGTGATGTGTAGTATTCAGTTCTTATGTCAGAGTAGAGAAAGCAGAAGCCTAAAAACAACCCAATCAGTGTGGGAAGACTGATCAAACTGATTGACTTTCTGCTTCTCCCCTCTTTATCCTCTTGAAGCTTGAGTCTCTGTTTAGGGCTGGTATTGCTGCAGTACGGTTGCAATAGCTTTTCTCCATCTCCAGTCAGTGAGAGGAAATCTGTGGGTTTCAATTTACTGGGGGACAGTTGGGCACTAAGAAAAATGTGATGGAGGGGGCTCTGTGTGCAAAGATGTTGAGAACAGCCACCAATGGCCCCAGCATGGGCATTGGGACCTCATTCCCATACTAATTGGTCCAAATGAGAAACTAGTTGGGCTCTGTTATGACCACCTTGTTTGTTTGCCACTCTATGGGCATCAATTATCAATTTGACAGTCTGGGCACAGGGTGTCCTGACAGAGGGACAAGGTGCTGGGTTCTCTGCTTTCTCATGTTTTGCTGTGGGGCACCATGCACAGGGGCTTCCCTTCATTGAAGGCCTTCCCCAGTGCTTCCCCGTGGCTTTGGGCAGGTGTGTGGTTTGAACTTTGTCAGGATTCCCAAAACAGAGGTGCTTCTTAAAGTTCTGTTCAGTTCAGCTGTTCTGCCTGTTCTTATCAATTTTAGAAAGAAAAAGAGAAATAAGTGAAAGCCAGTCAGAGCAACAGCCAAACATAAAACAACTCCTGGATTGTACGAAGTGTTCTCCACCATTAGGAACAGACCCTTAAATCTCAGAGCTCGTTACTTTCCTGATTTATTCTCCTTCCTAACCAGTCTCTGTCCCTTTTTGTCTTTGGTGGCTATTAATGAGTTTTTCCATTTGCTTTGTCTGGATGTGCTGCTGATTATATTACTGCAGTTCAAGAAACAATATGAACTGAGCTGGGTGTGCAAAGTGGGCAGCAGGAGACCATTAGCACCCACCACTGATCTCTGTCTAAATGTTAATGTGGTCACCTTTCTGTATGTCTTTTTCAAGTGGGAGCTGAACTAGGATTCTGACCAAAACCAGTACTTTGGGAGGTGAATCCTCTCTTATAATATTGGCTTTGTTCTGTGATTTGCAGCAGTGAGTGGGAAGACCTCTCAGCCCTGCTTAGGCAGTTCCCAGCCAGGATATGAATAGGGGGGAAGCCCCTGGGGACAACAAGTAGCCTTAAATGCCACTGCTGAGGAAGCTGACAGTTGCAGTGGCAATGGATAATTTTTGAGACCAGACTGAGGAAGATGGCTGGGTCCTTTGCTTGGCAGAGCAGCCAGGAGGAGCAACACGGGTATCACAGGTGGCCGTTGGCTGTGGAGCCCTGGCTGGGGGTGGCAGGGGCTGTGCTCAGGAGCTTTGGCAGAACTGTGAGGCTGTTTCTCAGTAAATTAAGATTGCTAGTCTTCTGGCACTACTAGTTTGGGAACAGAGGCAGGAGAGAGATGTGAGAGTTTCTATGGGGACACTTTTTTCAGGCACAAAACAGCAGGTTGCAAGAAGCTCACAGCCACTCCTGCTGTCTGTGGTCTTGCAGCCCTTGCTTGACATGGCAGAAGTGAAAACCCTGGGAATGCTGTGCTGCAAAGCAATGCTCACACTGCCCAAATTCTTATGCTCACAGGTAGCTATGTAGTAAGAGAGCCAGGGAAGACATGCAGCAAAAGAAACAACCCATTCCTACTTCTGGGTCTTTTTCTGATTTGTTTCTAATTGCTGAGTTAATAAGTGCCTGATGGCTAGCAGTCAAGTCTGCTAATTACAGGGCTTGCCTGACTGCAATTTCTCAGTACATGGGGCTTGAATTCATCCATTCTGCAGAAAAAAAGGCAGAAGGCAAGCTATGACAGCAATCCTGATGGTAGTGTGTTTACCAGATTCCCCTCTCTGTCTGCGCTGAGACAGATCCCTCATTTGACTGTACCTTTCCCTGCACAGAGGAGTTAAAGCAGCTGATTTTTTTCCAGGAGTGTATGAAGAAGGAAAGGTATAGCAAGAATAGAGGAATGGCAGACATTTTGGAGGTACAAAGCCAGCTGTCTGCCCAGCACTGAGCCTTTGCAGAAGGAGCTATAGGTAATACCTACAGAATACCTGTGAGTTTTCAGCTCTGATGAAAATCTCGGTGTTTGGGCAAATTTGTTTGTGCAACTTCTGGTAGCAGGACAGCAGATCTATGCTTCTCATGCACCCAAGGGACGTGGAACAGTTCATTCTGACACTTCCAGAGCTTCCTGTGTGAACAGGGATATGGGAAACTGGGTCTGCTGTCCCCCCAAGCCAAACACGAAGGGATGGCCTGTGCTGGCTTGTGTGGGAAGTAGGTTTTAACTACCCCTCTTTAATAAGAGATTTCAAGGCTCTGTGTGCTGTGCTGGCCACCAGGCTCTGTCACTTCAGCCTACAGCCACTTACTCTGCTTACTCATCTCCCTGCTCCTGCTGGCCAGGCTATTTCTGGTACAAGCCAGGATGCTGTTGGCCTTCTTGGATACCTGGGCACATTGCTAGCTACTTTTCAGCCATCTGCCTACCAACAGCCTCAGGTCCTTCTCTGCTAGGTAACTTTCCAGCTACTCTTCCAGTCCGTATATATACCTATATATGTCCATATATTTACAAGTGGCTTTACTCTTCCACCAGCTCCTTCAGCACTCTTGGGCGGATCCCAACTGGTCCCATAGATCTGTGTGTCCAGTGGTGTGGTATGCTGTTAAATATTGTTTCCCTTGAATTGTAAGGAATTCATTCTGTTCTTTGCCTTTGTCTTTCAGTTCAGTAGGTTGAGTACCCCAAGAGAAATTAGTCTTACTAATAATAACTGAGGTAAAGAAGGCATTCAGTACCTCAGCCTTTTCCTCACTTGGCTTCTTCCTTGTCAGTTCATGCTTCAGCACATGGGGACAGCCTGCTCTGGTGCCTTCAGAATTTCATCACTGAAAAAAATCCTTCTTGGACTCCTTTGCCCTTTAGAACTGCCTCACAAAGGTCTCTGCCAACCAGGTCTCTCAACAGGCCAAAATTTGTCCTCCCCAAAATCTAAAGTAGGACAGTTCTACCAACTGTCCTCCTTGCCACCCCCAAGGATGGAGAACTCCATCATCTCATTATCACTGTGCATCCAACCATCACATCACCCACAACATCTCCCTCTTAACAAACAACAGCACTTTCCCTAGTCGGTTCTCTCACCACCTGTGTCAGAAGTCATGTTAGATGGGAAGCTGCTGCCTTTGCCTTCCTGAGATCTTGGGACTGAGCAGGAGCTTGCCAGCAGTCCTGGAGGAGAGCCCAGCCTAGGTACACTGAGCTTTTGAAACCTCTGCCTGTGGCTCTTTCTCACTGCTGCATCTGGCAGCAGAGGTTTTTATGTGATGGATAACACAGCTAATGCATCAGCTAATGCATTTCTGGATCTGGGTTTTCTCCTAGGAACAAAGACTCCTTCCCATACCACTCTGTAGCTGAGCTGCATGGGGAGTGGGGGTTTTCTGCTAACTCCTGTTTAGGGGAGGCAGGAAAGTATCTATCTTCTGCAAAACAAACCATGTAAATTTGGTGGGGAAACTTAATATTGTTAAAATCTTTGGGCTTCTTTTGGTGGAAAAAAACAAAACAAAAACATAAACAACACAGTTGCTTTAGATTTAGATTTCTGCTGGTTTGAGCATGCTAGGAGCTTTCCGGCAGGACTAATGAGCAATGATAGATGTGCCACAGCTTGATTAGTTCTTGTCTGGTGGCTTCTGCACAAACAATTATTTTTGCCCAGGAGAAGGCTGCTGATGAGAAAGCCCTAGCAGTAATGTTGCTAAGGATCTTTGCTATCAATCTGATTCAAGCAGAAGAAAATCGAACCTGAATTCCTTATTGATGAAGGCGAGACAAAGAAAGTGTTTCCTGTTGGGACAGGGCAGATGGAGGCTGCGTGGTTAGCTGCAGAACTGAGCAGAGGGACTTCAGCAATACTAATGAAGGATGGGATGCAGAGGGTCCACCCTGGAGCTGTATTCTGAAAACCTCATATCTGTTCATGACCCGAGCTAGAAACAGCAGTCGTTGGTCATCAGCCAAAGGAGAGGGTGCCCACTCTGCATGAGTTACACTGGTTACCTGTGGTGCAGGCACCACAGGTGATATCATGTAAAAAGCCTGTCAGGATCCCCAAAGAAAAATCATCTCCAGCCAAAAAGACCTTTACAGTTGGCCAGACAGGAAGGGCAGAGTTGCTGTAAATGAAAATGAATAAAAGAATAAAGTCCTGTGTTGTTAGCAAGGGCACAGAGGGAGTCAAGAACCAGGCTGGATGATTCTTTCTCCTGAGCCAAGGGTTTCCTCTGCCTGGTTTGTTCTTGAGCTGTCTGGCTCTGTTCATGCAACCAGGGATGCATCACTGCCAGAGGTGGGAACTATAAACCTTGGAGTTTCTACTGTTCTGTTGTTTTATGAGAGCTGTCTGCGTATTTCTGGGCTGGATACAGCTCTCTGTCATTTGTTTCAGCTGCCTAGTAGAGGCACCAGGGGGTTCTTTCCATGGCAGGAACCAAACCATAAAGCAATTGTTTATGGCAATCACCATTAGCTGAATTTACTTCTGCTGCCAAGAGTAAACCTGGAGAGTCATGTATTGGTTTCAAACAGGCTGGAAATTGCTCTCCAGCTTGTTAAGTCCAACTCTTGTGAATGAAGTTGCCCTGATGATAGAGAAGTGGAAAGGATTGGAGAGTAATATGTTCTTTAGAGAGTACAGAATAAGGCAATTGGTTGTAGGGGTCCAGACTCTGTATCTAAGAAGCTTCCTTAAGAATCAGGATGGGGAGTCATCAGAGAAGTGCTTCACTGATGGAAGTGCTCAGCATCTGCTGGGCAAGCTGCTGCCCTGGAAGCCCTGCTCAGCCAGCCAACAACTGCAGCTGTGCAGAGAATCTTCCCTTGAATTCTTGCTGCCCAGCACTGGTTGGAGTGTAGAGTCTTTGGGACAGGAACCACTAGCTCTGCACTGGGTTCCTACAGTGTTGTGCACATGTGGTAAGGGGCCATACCTGGGATTTTCAAGATAACTTGCAGTGGAACCGGTAGCAGTGCTGGACAAGTAGCAGGGCTTTGCCAATGGGACTGAGAATGCATCAAGCTGGCTTGGAGGCCCAGTCATGTTTTGCTCTATACAGGATCCAGCCCTAGAACTGGAAGGAAGATATACATTGCTCCTGTGTTTGTCCAGCTCCGCAGGACTGCAGTCACTTGTTGAAAAGGCAAGAGAGCCTCTGAGTTAATGGGGAGAGTTGGCTGGACTGCACTGAGCACAGCAAGGAGGTAATGGTAAATTATTCCCAGTCTTGGGTGCAAGTCTCTGGTGTGGGAGTCTGTTGTGTTTGCAGGTTTTCTCAGATCTGTTTTTCAGATCAAACTCGGTCAGCTGGAGAGGCTTTCTCCATCTCCAGTAATTTAGTAACAGCAGGAAGGCATCTACTAACATCTAATCAGCCTCAGAAAAGGAGATGACAGTTTTCCTCCCGGAAGCTACAGGATTGCATGTTTGGCATTCAGCATGCCCTGAAGACAACCATCTTGGGACCGGTGCTCTTTAACATCTTTATCAATGACATCGATGACGGAATTGAGTGCACCCTCAGCAAGTTTGCTGACGACACCAAGCTGAGTGGTGTGGTTGACACGGTTGAAGGACGGGATGCCATTCAGAGGGACCTCGAGAGGCTAGAAAGGTGGGCCTGGGTGAACCTGATGAGGTTCAACACGGCAAAGTGCAGAGTTTTGCACTTGGGCCGGAGGAATCCCAAGCATCCCTACAGACTGGAAGGAGAGGTCCTTGAGAGCAGCCCTGTGGAGAAGGACCTGGGGGTCTTGGTAGACGAAAAACTGAACATGAGCCAGCAGTGTGCCCTTGCGGCTCGGAAGGCAAATGGGATCCTGGGCTCCATCAGAAGAGCGGTGGCCAGCAGGGACAGAGAGGTGATTGTTCCCCTCTACTCTGCTCTTGTGAGGCCCCATCTGGAATACTGCGTCCAGGTCTGGAGCCCCCAGTACAAGAAAGACAGGGAGCTGTTGGAGAGGGTCCAGAGGAGCCACAAAGATGATCAGGGGACTGGAGCACCTCCCCTACGAGGACAGGCTGAGGGAGCTGGGCTTGTTCAGCCTGGAGAAAAGAAGGCTGCGGGGTGACCTCATTGCAGCCTTTCAGTACCTAAAGGGAGCCTACAAAGAGGAGGGGAATCAACTCTTTGAAAGGGTGAGTGACAGCAGGACAAGGGGAAATGGTTTTATGCTGAGGGAAGGGAGATACAGGTTGGACGTCAGGGGGAAATTCTTTACGGAGAGAGTGGTGAGGTGCTGGAACAGGCTGCCCAGGGAGGTTGTGGATGCCCCGTCCCTGGAGGTGTTCAAAGCCAGATTGGATGGGGCCCTGGGCAGTCTGGTCTAGCATTAGGTGGAATGGTGGTGGCCCTGCATGTCGCAGGGGGGTTGGAGATTCATGATCCTTGAGGTCCCTTCCAACCCTGGCAATTCTGTGATTCTGTGATTCTGTGATCTGCTGCACTGTGGAGAGAGAGCTTCCCACTCCCTTTTGCAAAGACTCAGCTATGCAGGCAGGACAAACCATAACCTACCCAGCTCACTCTGACCACTGGCTGCTTGACTGCCCACAGGGCATCCAAAGAGTGATGGATGGGCAAAGCTGCTTTTATATGTTGATGGTAGATTCTGAGCTGTGTCTGGTGGCGTTCAGTTGTCTTCTGAGAAAAATATCATCTGTGTTGCAGAGTGATTGATCTGACATCAAGAGATGTGCAGGCAGGGTAAGGGAAAGACTGTACATCTCTGGGCAGTGACTCTTTGCACGTGTGGTTTCCTAGGCCAGGAGTTTGATGGTTTGAGGTGAGGGAGAGCGTGTGACCAGAGAGCGTGTGACTATATGTCGACAATGATGGTGACCTCTTGGCAAACCCTGGACCAACGCCATCCAGAAACTCTTCCTTTGAACCTCCTCCTACCTGGGCCTGGTCTGAGGATGAGCAGAGAGGCCCAGTGATCATGTCAGTAAACGTGGCTGTGGTGTGAGAGTGGGGATGTGAGGCAGGGTTTGGCTCAGTTGAATTGATAGTAATTGATAGTAATTTTTGTAGTACACATATTTATACCAGTTCAGAAAAAGGCCACAGTGATGTGTAGGTAGTCCATTCCTATCCCAAATCACCATCAGAGGCCCCTCTATTGCCTGCATTAGGGAACTGCATTTATTTACTCTGGATCAGAAAAACATCTCCCTAATATTTACAGCAGCAACATTGCACACATACAGACAACCCACAGCCCCACACCACAGGGAAGGACTTGGCCACCAGGAAAGCAGCACAGCCAGTACAGAAACCACCACTGTAACCTTCCACGGGCAATGCTGGTTGCTCTCTGTCCCACCTTTGTTCACCTGGCCCTGCTTACGCTGCCTGTCTCCCTTGCCACTCCATAAGAAACACTTTGTCCAGATCAGACAACAGGAGGCAAGAAGGGACCATCTGAAAGCAAACAAATGTGTCCAATGTAGTGGGGCTGCTAAGTAGAGGACTTAGAAGGATGAGAGTCAACAGAAGAGCTGGAGCATTAGTCCTTGAACTCCAGGTGGGCTGTGAATCAGGAGCAAGTGTGGGTCCATTCCTTTCCTTGTACATAAGATGTGGGGAGGCAGCTTAGGAGGACAGTTGATACCCAGAAAGAAAAGGAACAGCAAGGCCAGAAGCAGGATATAGCAAGGTTTCTGTCTTGCCTTTCCTAGCATCCTGTCTCATTCAATGGGAGAGAGTGGCATGAGGCAGATGGCACAGCTGGGCTGGCAGATGGTGTGGAGCTACTAAGAAAGGTGAAGGTGCTTGGAAGAACCAGAGGGGACTGCCAGGGAGTCTGGGTTCAGCTCACACCTGTTATTTTCCTCATGCACCTGGGACACTTCAGTGGAGCCTGCCTCAAAGCCAGGCACAATGTGAGCAGCATGTAACACATGCACCTTGTTGCGGTGCTTCTTCCTCAGGAGACAGCTGAAGACTTTTTTGAAGCCCTTACGGAAATGTTTGGATACCAGGGCATAGACGATGGGGTTGAGGCAGGAGTTGGCATAGGCCATGCAGTGGGAAAGCAGACGGAAGGCGTAGGTGGCCTGGTTGAAAGGGAAATCTCCATAGAGGTATCGGAGGATGACTACGTGGTAGGGCAGCCAGCACAGGCAAAAAAGGATAGTTACGATGATGATCATTTTAGTTACCTTCCGCTTGGCCTTCTTGGACTCTGACATGTCCTCCAAGGGTTCCACTGCTGTCCACAGGTACTTGATGGTCCTGGTGTAGGAGAGGCTGATGACCAGAACTGGGATGACATAGCCAAAGGCAAATGTACTGGTGTCCATGACCTTGCGTCTCCACTCCTCCCAGCCAGGCATGCAGATATAGCTGGACTCCCACTCAATCAGGTTGTAGTAGCTCAGGTAGGGCCCAGCAAAGACCACAGAGAGACCCCAGATCACAGCCATGGCAGCCATTGCATTGTAGGGGGTTCGCAGCTCCCGGGAGCGCAGCGGATAGCGGATGGCCAGGTACCTGGAGGAGAGAGCAAAGCAACCGGAGCTGAGATTTCAGTCAAGCTGTGGCCACATAAACACGAGGAACAAGAGGGCTTCCTTCATTCTCCTGAAGATCTCTGAGTAGTGTCCCTGCATGATATCTCATGGCCTCTTAGAGATATGGTCCTAGGTAAAACAGCTGTTCTCTTTGTAGTAAGGATGCATCTTCTCCCATAGGTGTGGGCTGGCTGGCTCATCTGCATATGATGTGGTGGGTTATATGCTGATCTAGAAAGAAACAGGGCTGTGGAGACCACACAGATATTCACTGCTTGGTGGAATTTATCTAGCAGTTTCAGTATCAGAGGAAGCTTCACTTGGTGATGGATGCAGTGCTGGCTCCTGCCCAGTCAGGGTTCATTTTCAGCCCTCTCTGGCTTTCACAGATCAGACTGGCAAGGGAGAGATTTTCTCCCTGTTGCCAAGGTTGTGTCTGCCTCCACCTGGGTGCCAGCAGGGCCAGGCAGACTTTTGCCTTTGGGAACCTGTCTCTTCCATCAGCAGTGGCCAATGTGATGGCCAGCTTTGCTTACCCACCTCCAAGCAACACTATAGGACAAAGCTGGCAGAACTGCCTCTGTGGTGCTCTATGCTGTTGCACACATTAGGCTGGAAAGGGAACAAGCAGCAAATGGGAATCCCTTTTCCCATGTTTGCTTTGCACTCCTGCAGGAGCTGCAAGTAGATGTTAGAAAGGAGAAGGTGGCTTGGTGCTGATGGGTAAGGGACAGAGAAGTGCTATCAGCACAACCACCGCAGTCTCCACCTGCCAGCACCCAGGGAAGGACATCCATGTGATGCACTGTCAGGCCAGCAGAGCAGGGAGATAAAACAGGCAGCTGGTCTAAAGGGTCATAAGTGTGGCAAAACTCTTGTTGCTTGCTGGTCCTTTCATCCTGAAAGCTCCAAGCAGCTGTGTATGAGTCATGCAACGTTATGCTGAAATGCAGATGCTGCACAACATCACAAAAGTGCCACCAGAAAGGGAAAGAATACAGGCACAAATGCCCTGCCAACATGTCTTTTGGGAGGGTGTTTTTGAGATTGTACTCCCAGTTCTGAGCAGGCTGGAGCAGCAAACTGCAGACAGGGGATGTAGGTACAGAAAAGCAGGAGGCTGAGATGTTGCCATAAGAGTTATCCATCTGTCATGGTTGTCAACACTGGCCTGGGCTGCTGGCTGGTGTTGGTCAGGAGGCTGACAGGCCTTGGCTGAGGGATGCCCAGCACAGAGAACATGCACACAAGGTGGAGCGTGAGAAATCTCAGATCTTTGTTGTGACAACAGCTAGAGCACATAAGCACTAGAAACCCAGAGGAGTGTGATGTTTTTGTTGGGAATCCTACACCATCACCCCATCTGGGATGCTAGCCTGTTGGAATGGAACAACTGCCTGATATCAGAGCCCTACAAGCATCACCTGGGAGCAGGATGAAGTGGAAGGAGACTGGAAGAATAGACCAACCACACCGCTTACTGGGACTTAATCTATCCCAGAGGTTCCCTGTTACTGGGACCTGGGAGCACAGGTACTGAAGTGTCCTTCTGCCTGCAGCCTTGTGATCCTCCTTACTGCAGAGGGCTGTTTGACCTTGTCTTGTCTTAGTACCCTTGGAAGCAAGCACAAAGAGCAAGATGGGCCAGGGCACGTTCTGTGTATGGCAGGTGTGGCTGAGTCTTACTCCAGCATGGAACTCCTTCTCATCCTGCACCACCAGCACAGAAGTGGGGCAGCTGACTCAGTCACCATGAGGGAAAACTAGGTAGAGTCCTTGGAAACAATTTAGATGCCATCAATAAGGCCAGAGCAGCCTAGGCAGTTTCCCAGGAAGAAACATGCCTTGTGGCATGGCTGCCCTCCTGCATAGGGTGCTGTGGGGCCCAGAAGAGCTGGGGAGAAGTGAGGCAGCAGGAACTGTTAGGTGACAGGTTTTGTGCTGGGCTGGCAGCTGCAGGAGAATGAGTGATCCCTCTTGTGCATTTATGTGGCATCCCCCACAGTGCCCTCAGTTCACCTTGCTGACCCCACATGAAACTTTTCTGCAGTGGTGGGTTGGGGATAGCCATTACCTCACAGTGCTGCCTCTGATCTAGGGCTAGGTGATGAGCAGTGGGTGTTTTTGGCACAGTGTGGAGATAAGTTTCTCAAGCACCCTAACCTGTCTGGGAAGCACGGACAGGAACAGCACTGGCTCTGCACTCAGGAGAGCTGGAAGTGCTGCTTGGGGTTGTTAGAGGAAGGGAAAACCAGTCCCCAAACTGCCTTTGACGCAGACCATTGCCACTGTGGTTTGATTGATTTGTCTAAAGATGATAGGCCATGACCTTCCCATGCTCTCACTCTACCCAGATTCTCCTGACTGTCCTCCTTCCCCAGCCCCAGGGCATCGTTAGGCCGTTACCTGTCCACAGAGACAGCAGCCAGTGTGAAGCTGCTGGCGTACATGGTGAGGTAGATGAAAAAGTGGACAGCCTTGCAGATGAAGGAACCGAAGACCCAGCCCTCAAGGGAGTAGATGGTGGCCTGGAAAGGCACGCAGAAGACAATGAAGAAGAAGTCAGCCAGGCTGAGGTTGAGGATGAAGAGGTTGGTAGTGTTGTGGCCCATTTGCCTATTGCGCAGCAGCACTGCCAGCACCAGGCTGTTCCCAACTGTGCCCAGGAGGAAGATGAGGGAGAAGACCACAGGAACAATGACACTAGCAGGGCTGAACTGGTAACTGTCAGAGGAATTCCAGTACCCAGCCAAGCTGGTGACGTCCTCATGCTCCATCATTCTGTGCCGTGGTGAGTTGCTGGAGCCTGTGGCAACACAGGGAGAGAGGTGAGAGACTGGAGAAATGCTGCTTGGCCTGTTAGGTTGATGATCTGTTGGATCTGTTGGCTGGCAGGACACAGACAGCTCTGCTCTCAGCTCTGTGACACACATGCATTTCAGCAGGTTCTTCTGGTCACTGCTGGCCTGCAGGATAGGTGAGGGTAAGGTGGGAGTAAAGGGTTCCATGCTCCCCCATTCTGGCCCTGGAAGGAATCCATACCCCAGCCTCAGATTTCACCTTGGACCGATGATGCTGGAAATGAGACCTGGGGGAGTGGAGAGGATAGCATCTGTCCCCATAGGTGGCGCAGCCTCCAACTGTGTGGGAGAAGGGAAACAGAATTTTCACCTCCCAGCTGGTCCAGCTGATGGAAGGAGGGCTGTGAGGTTTGTTCCCAACAGTGGGGCTCCAACCTCGAACCAACCAGCTGGATGATCTGAGGTGTTTGCTCCGCCAATACTGACATACAGTTTTATAGCTTCTGTTTCAGTCCTTTCAGTACCTGCTCCTAGAACAAGCATCACACACTAGATACAGGCTGGAAATGTTTTTTGCAGTGACAGCTACTACCCAGTTCCATGTTGTGCCCAAGTAATGAGTTTCTGGGGAGGGCAACTCTGATGGGACACCCTATGCTTTGCTTCCAGTGATCCAGAAACAAATTTCTTCTCTCTGCCCCACAGGGCAGCTCTCCCCTAGAACTGGGCTTTCTGCATCAGTCCCCTGCCATCAAAACAAGCATTTGGATTGCAAGCTGAAGATGAGGTTGCATGGAGAAACTCTAGTTCTCCATCACAGGCACAGAAATCTGCGTGTTTTTTTAGTTCTGGAGCTGGAAGAATATATTTTATATCTATCTATCTTTGTTCACAGGCATAGTTTCCCTTGAATAAACATGACTGGAGTCCTTTTCCCTCTGCAGTGTTTGTATGGGTGTGCTGTGGTTACTACTGTGTGGTCCAAGACTGGCTTACCACAAGCATGGAGATCGTGGAATCTCTGCAATTAATAAAGCTCTAGCTTGTGCATTCTGATTCAGGTTTGGGAATTGGCCTGGGAGCACAGGCAGTGTGTGAAGTGCAGTGCCTGAAGCAGAAGCACTGCAAGAGGCATGTGAGCGTGGGTCTGCAGGTGCTCCAGGTATCGGTGCAGATTTGGGGATGTCAGCTGCTTGGAGTCACTGCAAGCTCTATTCAACACAACCACTGCTGCAATGAAGACAGTGTTAAAAGGCACGTAAAGGCTACAAAGCAGGATGCAGTCCTTGGCCTCCCGTGGACTTCCCAGCAGCTGCTAGGAGTCAAATGCTCCTCCTGGAGTTACAGCCTCTCCTTCATCAGGGAAGGAAGCACATGCTACCCCTACTCTCTGGAACCCAGGTCACTGCCCTTCATTTGTAGACATGCAGATTTCTCCCTTGGATACTTACCAGTCCTGAAGCAGAAGGGTCCTCAAGGCTGTCTGAAAGTAAATTTACCTTGTGGCGAGTGCAGCACAGAAACTTGATCTTTGGCTGAGCCTCTTCTCCTTCATAGAAACCTTGAGGTTCGTAGATGTGGAATGGCCTATTTATGCTGCCTGTATGGCAGAGGAATGAACTGACTCCTCCGGAAAAGGGGGCTGACCGGCACTGAGGTGCAGGCTATTTATCTTTGGTAGATGATAGATGTGATCTCAGCTCTGCATTGGTGTGTGAACAGCACCAATTAAAATGGCAGTGTCAGTTCTCAGTATAGCCAAAAGTCCGCCCTACAGCCACACCGGAACTAAACACCCCACACTGTATGAATGTATGAGAAGCAGGGGAGCTCACCCACACCCGCCAGGGAGTCTGGTCCCAGTATCTGGCTGAAGGACCAGTGATGTTGTTACCTAACACCCTCAGGACCAGAGAGCTTCCCTGCGTGCAGCAGTGTGCTCAGGCTGTTATGGGTGTTGTACTCCTATTGCTACTTGATTGCACTGGCTTAGGCTCAGTGCTATACCCTGTGCATACCCTGAGGTCCTTCCGTAGGTCTGAGAAAATCGTTAGCAAAGCCTTTCTAACATCTGACAGCTCAGCCAGAAACCAGCTTCGTATTAACATCCACACAGACTGTGCCTGTGCTGCCTGGTAGGATGACTGCTGTCCCCTCCCCACCATCCTGCTCATCAACAGATGCTCTTCCTTTGCTCTCTCTCTCTTGCAAGGCAGATAAGTCACAGTCAGCCCTCTTCAAAGGCTGATCTAAAGAGAACAAAAAGACAGGGAATACCTCCATGCCTCTCAGCAAATCAAAGAAGGCAACTTTGCAAACATCCCCTCACTGGTGTGATTTGCTGTGGGATCACTTCAGAGTGCTGGCATGTCACAGAGTCTGGTTACAGTCTGCATCTGACTTCCCTTGATGTGCATGCGAGCAGTTCATGCTTCACTTGGCAAAAATTGGTTCTGACAGTCAGGGAGCTACTTCTGTTACAATTTATCACTCAGCTACAAGCATAATTCTTGATCCTGTTGGAAAAGGAATTCAGGGAGCTTGGAATGCTCTTATCAGGGACAGTGGGTGACCAGGAGCATGGTGACTTAGCAGGAGGTGGTAGCAGGCTGCTAAGTGCCTGGCTGCATGTCTTTCCCACAACTTCAGGGCTCTACCTGGCTGCCCACAACTCATGACCTGTCTGTATAAAGCCCAGCAGTGCTTTGTTTCCCTTTTCATAGGGGAGCTGGGAACATAAAGTGGTGGCTTAGTAGCTATCAGAGCACTCATTGATGGAGCAGAGAAATGAATATATATGTCTACTCCACTAGTTCTGAAGCCCTCCTCTGTGTGCAGCCCTGCCTGCAGAGGCAGGACAGTGGTAGCAACAGCACAGAGTGACAGCAGCACTACCCCTTCCAAGGTATGTATGTGTAAGCAATACACACACAGTATCAAGGAGTGACTCAGAGCACCTTTGGTGCAGTGAGATACTCCCAGTCCCAGCATCTTCCCAGGCAGCTGCAGGAACCCGAGGGACTGCTCTCACGTCCCTTGGAAGCATTTTGCAACCGTTTGACACCCTACCATTTTGTGAATGGGTTTATGGCAATGCTCTTGAGTTTCATTTGGT
The DNA here is from genome assembly GCF_987193195.1 of Phasianus colchicus. NCBI lineage: Eukaryota > Metazoa > Chordata > Aves > Galliformes > Phasianidae > Phasianus > Phasianus colchicus. Next base: position 2,052,855 of record NC_143451.1, on the reverse strand, counting down.
TCCAAACAGTCTTTGCTATCAGAGAATGAGAGAGGGACAGCTACCGTGAACAGAAAGAATAAGGAGACTATGGGCAATGGGGTTCCTCTTCCACATCTGCTGCTCAGGGCTGGCACGGGCAAAGGTGCTGGGACAGGGAGAGGTAAAGTTGCCAGGGATGGATGAGACCTGAATCGGTGGCAAAGCTGGAACGGCAAACCAGGAGACGCAGGGCGGGCAGGGCTCAGGGCTGCGGGCAGCAGCAGGACCGGCACTGACCGTCGGTGGGGCGGCAGCGCGTTCCGGCGGGGACTCTGGGAACGGCACGGCCAGATCCTGCATCGAGGGAACCACAAGGAGGGCGGGAGAGACGGGGGAGGAATGGCAGCAGTGATGGGATGGGGGCTGCGGACCCTTCGTGTTCTGGACAGACAGGAGCAAAGGGAGAAGGAGCAGGCGGTTCGAGCTCTCTTTTTTCAATGGGCTGCTCATTCTGCTGCTGTCACTGCTGTTCCCAGCAAAGAGTGCCTCCGTTTCCCCATTTGTGCAGGTACCTCGTTTGCTCTGCTGGGGGACAAACTCGGTGCTCAGCTTTGGAACAGCAGCCACCCCAAAGCATCCGGCAGGCAACGAGCCGGGGCGGGCAGCCGGGGTCTCCCCGGTGCTCCCGCAGAGGGCACGGTCGGGTCTGGGGCTGCGCGTCCGCACCGGGAGCCGCTCCCTCCCCTCGCCGCCCACCCCGCTCCCGGTCGTTTGGCCCGGACGGGCTGCTCGCACCGGCGGGACCCGGGAATTCGGGAGCCCCGTTCCCAGCGGCAGGATCCTACCTGCCACGCTCCGCTGCCGCCTCCGCTCCGCTCCGCTGCCCCGCTGCTCGCTCCGCCCCGGCCCCGCCGCACACCTTTATGGATGCACGCACTCCGTGCAGCGCTGACAGTTGTGGGCACCTCGCACCGAGCACGCAGCGCCCGCCCCGCAGCGCACACAACGTGAAGATGTGGCACTTGGGGACACGGCTTAACGGCACCGTGGGGATGGTTAGATTTGGTGATCTTTGGGGGTCTTTTCCAACTGTAACGATTCTATAACTCGATGTGATTCTACTAAATCCAACAGCGAGCTAACGCCTCTTGGCACTGACAGTGGGCACAGCTGCATGCACCTCAAACACACACAGCACGAAGCCCTGTAGGTGTGCAACAGCCAACACTACACCACCTATGAATTGTTTCCGGTGTCCTCCAGCCACAGACACGCCATAAACACAGAGCCCACCCCAGGACTCCCCAGCCCAGGCAGGCACCCGGGGGCACCCAGTGACCCTGAGCCGCAGCTGGAGCCCCCAGCAGCTCCCCTCAGCCCTAAGCCTGGCCCAGCAGGCAGTGGCTGCCTGGCTTTCAGGGAGGCACAAGCTCCTCATGGCCCTTGGAGAAAAGCAGCAGCAGGGTGACATCAGGGCTGCCCAGCTGCCCCCCAGCCCCTCTCTTTGGGCAGAGGCACTTCGAGTATCTTGGATGTGTTTCCATTCCCCACTGTGTGGCTGCCCTGTGCCTCTCCCCAGCTCCTTCTGTGGGTCCTGGGTCAGGGCAACCCTCACTATCAGTACAAACTGGAAGGATGAAAGGATTGAGCACAGCCCTGCTGAAAGGAACCTGGGGTACTGATGGGTGGCCAGCTGGACATGGCAAGCAGCAATGTGTCCACAGAAACAAGAAAGCCAACCATATCCTGAGCTGCAACCAAAGCAGCATGGCCAGCAGGGTGAAGGGATGATACTGCCCCTCTGCTTTGCATTGTGAGGCCTCACCTGGAGGACTGCATCCAGATGTGAAGTCCTCAGTACAGGAAAGACATGGACCTGTTGGAGTGTGTCCAGAGGAGGGCTACAGAAATGATCCAAGGGATGGAACACCTCCCTGTGAGGACAGGCTGAGAGAGTTGGGGCTGTTCAACCTGGAGAAGAGAAGACTCTGGGGAGACATGAGAATGTCCTTTCTGTATCTAAAAGCGGGCTTTAAGAAAGAAGGAGACAGACTCTTTAGCAGGGTGTGCTGTGATGAAACAAGGGAAATGGTTTCAAACTAAAAGGGGAGATTTAGACTGGATAGAAGGAAGAATTTTTTTACATGTTGCCCAGAGATGGGGTGGGTGCCGCATCCCTGGAAACACTCAAGATCAGACTGGATGGGGATCTGAGAAATCTGATTGAACTGTAGGTGCCCCTGTTCAGTGCAAGGATGACCTGTAAGTGCCCCTTCCAACTCAAATGATTCTATTACTCTCACTCAGAGCTGCCCCTGCCCTGGATGTACCTCAGGACACAGTGAGCAGAGCTGTGCAATGCTTCCACCAACCCAGACTCACACCATGGAGTGCTGTGTGCAGCTGCAGGGCAGGGAAGGATGGGGCCCTCAGGCCCCTGCTGCACAGGGTGGGAGGGAAGGACCCAGGCCCACATGCCCACTGCAGCCCTTCTCCAGGCCCACTGTGCTGTACACACTCACCCCACTGCTCCTCACCCCTTCCTCCTCCCACAGCCGTTGCACCATGGAGTAGCACAATGCAGAGATGAATTAGAAGACGTGAAGATGGAAAATGCCTGCTGAGAGGGGCCTGGGGCTCAATCCTCACACAGACACCCATGGGCTGCTGCAGTGAAATGGTGCCATCACTATCAGGGAAGGCTGAGCAGGCACCTGTGCAGCACACAGTGAGAGCAGCCCCCCATCCCTGGCTCTGGGATGTGGTACAGGTCGGTGCCCATCCTGCTGAGCTTTGTCAGCTGCAGATGGAGTCAGAAGCAAGGTGCTGGGGCCTCAGGAGCATGGCTGCTGGTGCCGGAGAGCTCATGCTGGAGAGCTCAGGCCCTGCCGTGGCTGCAGGCTCTCGTGGCAGCAGGTCCATGAGGTATCTGGTTGAGGTGAGGCTATGTGTGCAAGGAGTCCTGTGTAGGAGCCCTATTTTGGAGTCATCTCCTGTGCTCCACTGCAGGACCTCCTCTGCTCTGCATGCCATGCTCTCAGCCCTGCTGTAAAGGGGCTGCACATTTGTTGTTAGGGCTCTGGAGTGTGCTGGGAGGCTCTGAGGAGTACTGTGGGGCTCTGTAATGGTCACAGAGACACACTGGGGGGACACTGCACCTCTGAGGCAGGTACTGGGGGCTCATGGGCGTTCTGGGGGACCTGTAAGGCTCCACACTCCTCTGTTCTGCCTCAATGACTTCTTTTCACTATCCCTAATACTTCTCTCTCCATCACTGTGCTGCTCCCTGTCCCTGTTCTCTTGGTGTCCTGTTCCTTGTCCTCCTCTGCTCATCTCCATCCTCCTTGCCTTTCTTTGTGTATTTCTTTCTCTCTCTGCTCCTAATCCTTCTTTCTCTGTCTTGGCTGTTTAACTTCGCTCTTTTTTTTCTGTCTGTCTCCACATCTTGCTTCTGTTTTCTATTTTTTCAGTCTTCTCTGTCCTACTGCCCTTTCCCTCACTTCTGGCTACATCCAGCTGGCTGTCTCTTTTTCTCCCCAGTGCCTCTATCCTGTTTCTTTTTGTTCTTCCTCAGTCTGTGACTTGCAGCCCATCTCCATTTTATCCCTTTCCCTCTTTGTTTTCTCCTGATCTGCATCCCTCCCCTGTATCTCACACCTCCCCAATGCCAGTGCCCTGCTCTGTCCCTTCCTTCCACCACCCACACATTCTCTACCCCTGCTCCCTCTCTTCTCTCCCTTACTTTCTGCTTCTTTCTCTATCCCTCTGCTCTGTCCCCATTCCCTTTTTAACTTCCTCTCTTTTTTTTTCCCCCTCAGTCAGACTGTCCTGCTCCTTTGCTCCTGGGTTTCTGTGTCACTCTGCCCTTCTTCCCATGTTTCTCTCAGTTTATCTATCCTGCTACCTATCTCTCCTTTTACTCTTTCTGCACCCCATTGCCCTTCTTCCTGTTCACCTCATCTGCTCTCTGTCCAGCTGCCCATCTGTGTGTTTTCCTACAGCAAGGCCCTGCTCCCTGTTCCTCTCACCCTCCATCCCTGCTCTCCACCCCAGGATATTTTATATTCTCCCTCATCCTGCTCCCTGTCCTTCTTTCTGCTTCCTGCTGTCCCTCAGCCCTTTCCTCACTCCTGCTCCATCCCCCATGACAGACAGATGGCTCACCCTGTCTGTCCCTCAGTGCCTCTCGTCTCTTTTTGCTGTTTCTCACTTCCAGTCCTGCCCCTCTCTCTGCCTTCTCTCTGCTCTGTGCCCTCCTTTTCTGTCCCTGTGTTACTCTGTTATTCTCCTGCTGTCCTGCTCCTCTCAGCACCTTTTGCTTCTCTATCCCTCAGTTCTGCTGCCTGTCACTAATTTCTTTCCCAAGCTTTCTTCCCCCCATACCTCACTTTCTCTTCCTAGCATTCTTTCTTACTTCTTCTCCCTGTGTTTTTCTGTACTCCTGCATCCCACGCCGTTTTTCTCTTCATTGTATTTTCTTGCTCTTCACCTTTCCTTTCAGTCTCTCTGTTGTATTCAGTGCCCCCTACCAGGGAATCTTTCTGTGTCCCTGCCATTCATTTTCTTTTTGCCTTGCTGTCCATTATATTTCGTCCTTCTCCCCCACTCTGCGCTGCTTCCTGTCTCCACGTCTTTCTTGCCTCTAAGTCCAACACTTTTCTTTCAGATCTGTCCTGCTTCCTGCCTTGTCTCTTCCCATGTTATCCCTCTGCTTTCCTCTCTGCCCCTTTGAGTCCCCCCACCCCTCCATCCCACGTCCTCTCCCTCCTCTCTCCATCTTCGCAGCCTTCCTCTCTCTGGTTCTGTCTCACTCAGTCCTGCTTTGTGTTTCTATGGGTGCAGCTGCCCCTTACCCTTATCTCTCCTCCAGATGTTTCCCATCTCGATCTCTGCCTTGCTGCCACCACATTTTTTTTCCTACACTGCTGCCCTCCTCATCCCTTCCCTTCTCTCTCTGTCCTGTTCCCTTCCTCGCCTGCCCTCTGCCCCCATCCACGTCCACTCTCTGCGTCACTCCTTTTTTCTTTCTTCCCCCGTCTCCGCCCGCAGCCCGCAGCCCGCAGCGCGCTCCCCCTCGCAGTCAATGGAGCCGCCGCTTCCCTTGGGACGGAGGCGGCCTGCAGCCTCACAGAGCGTGGCGCCGCCCGGCCCTCTGCTGCCACCCACTGGCCAATGTCAGTACTGCGGCAGATGGCAGCGCGCAAGCGCAGTGGTGCTGACCCGCCGACTTCGACAGTGATACCTTTGTGAGCATGCGCATTAGCGCCACGGCTGTGGACAGCATCGCTCCCCCGGCGAACATGCGCAATAGCGGCCCTGGGGAGCATGCGCAGTAGCTCACTGGCGGTGTGCGCAGCGGCGCGCTTTTCGACAGCGAGCTCGGACGCGGCTACGCCGACGGACATGCGCAGTGTGGGCAGATTTGAATGGTTTAGACAGCGTGGGAACATTTAAAATGTCCCAGGATAGAATTAGGGATAGGGGAGCTGGCTAGAGTTATCATTAAGGTTTGGATTTGTAGGTTTAACTTAACGGGAGATAGGTTTAGTGGTTAGGGTGAATGCTGTTAGGGCTAATGTTAGTGTTAGGGTCATTGAGTTGTCACAGAAACCTCAGAGACCTACAGCTGGCATAAGGTTGTTAGAGAGCCTGACAGTCATCACAGAGTCATCCTAGAGTCCTCATATTGTGGACATAATGTCCTCACGGAGGCATCCTGGAGTTGTCACAGTCATCACAGATATATCATAAAGTCATCATGTAGACCTCAGAGAGTAATACAGTCATCACAGAGTCCGTGTGTCATCATAGAGGTGTCACTGATTTGTCATTAGGGTTGTCATGGATTCATGCAGTTGTCATGGAGTCACAGTCATCATAGAGTCATAGTTGTCACAGAGTCACAGAGTGGTCATAGAGTCATCATAGAGGATATAAAGATGCCATCCATAGCTGCAGAGATGAGATCAGGAAAGCACACATGGAACTGGACTAGGTAAAGAATGTGAAAAACAACAAGAAGAGATTCTGCAGGTAAACTGGTCAGAAGTGACAAACCAGGGAGTGTACTCCCCTCTGACAGATGAAAATGAAGACCTGACTCCAATAGATATAGAGAAGACTAAGGTACTCAGTGAGTTCTTTGCCTCAATCTTCATTGGCAGTCATGCCTCTCACATCCCTGAACCTTTAGGTGGGGCTCAGGAGAGCAAAATCCTTCCAACAATAAGAGCAGAGCAGGTCCAAGACAACCTCATGAAGCTGAATGTGTACAAGTTTATGGGGCTGGGTGGTATGCATCCCAGGATCCCAAAGGAATTGGCTTTGTGGTTGCCAAGCCTGTCATTTTTGGAAAGTCATGGCTGTTAGGCAAAGTCCCCAGTGACTGGAAAAAGGGAACTATCACTCCTGCTTTTAAGAAAGGGAGAAAGAAAGACCTAAGGAACTGCAGGCTGGTGAGCATCTTGTCTGTGCCTGGGAAGGCCATGGAGCAGATCTTCCCAGAAGAGATGTTAAGGCACATGTAAGATGAGGAAGTGATCTGAAATAGGCTTCACCAAGGGCAGATGGTACCTGACCCATCTGATGCCTTCTACAATGGAGTGACAGCATTGGTGGGCAAAATGGCAACTGGTGTAATCTACCCAGCCTTGTGCAAGGCCTTTGACATGGTCCTGCACCACATCCTTATCTCTGAATTGTAGAGATGTGGATCTGAAGGCTGGACTGCTAGAGTCATTATAGAGTTGTAAAAAAATCAAGGTGTTATCACCGAGTAATCAAAGAGACATCACAGAGTTAAAGATTTGTCATAGAGTCATTGTAGAATCACAGGGACATCAGTGACTTGTCAAATTCCTCATAGTGTCATCATAGTGTCACTGAGTAGTCATAGAGTAGTCTTAGTGTCATCATAAAGACATCACAGAAATGTCACAGAGTCATAGAATCATCATAGTGTCATAATAGAATTGTCATAGATTTGAAGAGTCATAGTAGAGACATTATAGAATCTATTAATATCACAGACTCAAAGAATCATCAGAATCAGAGAGTTGTCATACAGCCTTAGGGAAATTTTACACAATGTACTGATGTTGACAACTTGTCCAGAAACTAAAAGAAGCCAAATGACAGTGAAGTCCAATGAACTGGACTTTGTTACTCAGCCAGATGGGGTTTATTCTGCTGCTCTGGACAAACTGGTCGTGTTTAACTCTGAGCAGGAATGCTTTGAAATTCTTTTCAACCATTCTAAATACACTGCTTTGGATTTTGAATCCTCATAAAGCCTTCCTGTTATTATAACATCTAAGCATTATTGTTTTTCAGTTAGTTAATGAAAATGTCTAGAAATAAATTTAATATTTCGTAGATCTATTTAATTTGTAAAATCTGTTTCTTTTGTTTAAACTAATTAGGTTAAATTTATGCTCATAGAAACAATATGATTAGATGAAAGAGCATTTCATTTCCCTGTACATAATCACAGTGAATCTGATATAGGGTCATTTGTAGTCTCACTGTAAGAAAATACTGTCAGATTGTATTGCCATGGGTCTGTGATGGTCAAATAATTGGTAGTTACTTACATAGCTAGAATGGGGTCAGTTTTTTCAAAGTTACATTCAAAAAATGGATTAAAAGACAAAGAGGTACCAGGAGAAAAAAACAACAAAAAACCAATTAAGTTATTCCAAAATGTAAATTGATTCTATTTCTAATCTGACTATCCTACTTCTTAGAGGAGTCTTAACTTCAGGGTGCACTGTCAAGAACTACTTTTCTAATCAGAACTCAGTGGATACTGATATTTGGATACTGGTATTTGTTAGACAAAGTAAAGTTTCCACATGCTCTTGAAGATGAGGAATTATTTTTCCAAGATCATGAAATGTAAATTAATGAGTCAGAACTGTAGAAGTTTTTACACCTAAAAGAGAGAGATGGTGTTAGGCAACACTCAGTAATCACGAACTGGATGAATCATGTTGAAAAGAAAGACTACAATAACATACTTTTCTACAATCTAATTGCTTTCAAAGCACTGGAAATCCACATTTCTAGGCCAGGTGCTGGATAATTTTCTGCACCTAGATAGAAAATAAGAATTTGGCATTGAGAAACGGAGAAACGTTGAGAAACGGAGCTGACCAAATACTCCTCAAGTCTTTGGTTCAGTGGTAAACCAAGCCAGATCAAAGCAGCTATTCATGAATGTCAACAGCTTTCTTTTATTTCTTTCCAGTAAAATGAAAAGGTAAATGACTTCAGCTGATTTCAAACTGAAATATTCAACTCAGAATAGAAAACAGCAGAATTCTTTGGGTCAAATAATATATTTAGAGTTGATAAGATTACTTTTTTACACCTATACAAACGCTCAAAAAACTACTTTTATTTTTAAAATGAAAAAAATCAAATGTTTTGATTTCAACAATATCATAATTAGTTCTTCATTAAAAGAATGCTGAAAATGCAAAATTGCAATCATTTGGAGTGATTTCTTTTTTTCCCTTCAGATCCAATTAAGATCCAAATTAAGAGTTCAATCTCAATTTTAGTGAAATTCCTTTAGAAGATAATTACAGGTGACTGTATCTCCCGTTCCTATTTTACAGACAACTCAAAATTCTAACAGAATAAAATGAACTTGCTGGAAAAAAAAAAAAAAAGTCAAAAACTAAAAGCTTACCCAGATGATGATATCACTGTCTATCTCATCAAACCAGAAATATCCATCTTCATCTCCATAAGTCTTGTTTCCAGATGTATAAAGAACACCATGCAGTTCTGGCAACTTTTCCTATGGAGTCCCAACAGCAGCAAGAAATATCCCAGAAATCACAGTGAGGAATCCTTCATATTTCATGGATGTCAGTGGAAGGATGTGACAAAATCTGCTGAGGCAAAGACCTGGCCTTGAATGGAATTAAACCAACCAGCTGCTGGACGCTGTTGCTCTGCCACATCCAGTGGAAACTCAGACACCAGTGGTGAGTTTTAGTCTGTGTCTTAAATCTAATATTTGAATGGGAAGGCTGAATTCCATCTCTAACTGATCTTTTCAACAATGAATTCTTCTTACACAAATTTGCTTACAGCCATTTCATTTATAAATTGTGCTAGATTTATATGTACAGGGTGATTATGAAGACTCATATAACATATTAATATAATAACTGGTTTTACTCCAACAATCTGGAGAGCCTTACAAATAACTAAAACCAAACTCAATTACTGCTCTGTTTTTCATTATGGCTCTATTCCAGTGTTTGTACTGGAAAGGAGATGAAGTTGTAGATCACTTATTAAATGCTTCTGCTCAGTGGAATAGCTAACATAGCAGACTAAAAGTTACAAAATCACCATCCAGCAAATCTGCAATACAAAGTTCAGAACATATTCTGGAAATGCGTTAGGGACTTCTTAGATAGCAAACTACACATTAACTTACTTCATAATGCAAGCAGAGCTATACAGACACACTATATGTGTGTGTGTGGGGGGGGGTTCAGATTGGATATTTAGAAAAATTTATGTAAAAAAATAGGTAGAAAATAGGAAAAAATGGGAGTGCTTATCTTCTGAAAGAGTGCTCAGATGCTGGAATGGGCTGCCCAGGGAGGTGGTGGAGTCACCATCCCTGGGGGTGTTCAAGAAATGCATTGATGTGGTACAAAGGGACATGGTTTGGTGGGCAATATTGGTGGTAGGTGGATGGTTGGATGAGATGATCTTGGAGGTCTTCTCTAACCTTGGTGATTCTGTGAGTCTATGATTCTATTCTATTCTCTCTATATATACACATAGATGCACACAGTACATTTATATGTCTGTAATATTAAGCATAGTTTCTACAACTATCAGTTTATCATTGCTTATGACAGCATCATCCATGAAAGGATTATTTCTCTGTACTACAATTAATCTCAGTTCTCACTGTATTTGCCTCAGGGAGGTTCTTGAAACAAAAGATGAGGTCTTATGCTCATACCTAACTCACAAGTTTATTTCAAAATTATCTGTAGTATAAAGACATACTACTTGCACTATTTTGCATTCTTATACTATGTATTAGAACATGATTCCCTGTTTAAAAGCGTCCCCAAAATTCCCTTTTGAACTCTCCATTGGAAATTCCATCCCTGGGTTGTGCTGTGCAGACAGAGACACACCACCAAAAGAAGGGCAGCCTACACATGGTTCTCACCCTACTACCATAGAGGTGGATTTTGAATCCTGCAGAAATACAACTGGTAGTCTCCCACATGTAGCAGTGCATTTTCAGTGCTTGTGCTGCCACTGTCCCAAACCACAAGAAAATGGATACAACCAGTGAAGAGGAAAAATAAAGAGAAAACATTTTTGCTGTTCCAGGTTGAAATTGAAGCTTTCTCTTTTTTTTAACTAAAAGTTCAAAGGAGAGAAACAAATAGTTTAAAATAACTGGCTGCTTGTTTGACTTGTCTGCAGTCCTTAGAACAACTGCATTGCCTATTCTAAACACAATTAAAACAGAACAAAGGGCTACTTACCTGCTGAAGCAGAAGCTTCGGACGACCCAGTCTCAAGAACACAACAGCTTCTCCCTTATGGTCCATTTCTGTTTCCTTGACGTCTTTGCAGAAGTTCAGCAATATGCACAGATGCACTGACAGCATTAACACCAGGGGGAGTGTGATTTACAGCCTCAGCAAAGCAATGCACATCTGTAATCCTAACAGAGACCATACAGCCCGAAGTCACCGTGTCTCTGCCATAGGCTTTGGATGAGAGGCTAAGTTCTCATGAAAGAAGGTAACAGGAAAAATGTATTTGATGCAGAATACCTTTTCAGATAAAGCTATTACTTTTTTCCAGTGTCTCTGAAAATAATGGCAAATTGAAGCTGGGCTACAGTGGGGCTAGAGAAGAGACCTGAGAGGGAAGGCTAGTCTATAAAAAGTTGTGTTTTTCAGTTAGAATGATATAAACCATTCAAGATTCAAACTCTGTGGCTCCAAAAGAGAGCCACAAGCTGGAGGTACGTATTTTGCTTTCACCTGCTTGTAGTTGCAAACCCACATCTCTAAAATCATTCTGCATAGAAATTTCTTGGTAATTCTCTGATCCTGGGCAGAGAAGGAGAATTAAGCAAACCATCTACCCTGAACATGAGACAGAAAACTATAACGAATATCAACAGTAAGAGGTGCATAGAATCATAGAATGGCCTGGGTTGAAAAGGACCACAATGCTCATCTACTTCAACCCCCTGCTATGTGCAGAGTCACCAACCACCAGGCCAGGCTGCCCAGAGCCACATCCAGCCTGGTTGCTGCAGTGTGAACCAGGGCAGCTCATTGGCTGCAGCAGAATGAATGACCTGGCAATATGTTTGACTACGATCCTGTCCTATTCGTGCAAAAAACTGAGTACTGGTTCACAGCAAAGCACCAGCTCCTAGAATCAGCTGAGTAAGGAATCACAGTAGATGATAGTTCTAGCACTAAAGCCTGTGGCAAACTATTCTAATCAGCCAACAGCTAATTGCAGAGCCAGGGATTGTTTCTAGGGTCTCTGAATTCCAGTTTATACACTTGCTTATTTTTACATACATGTGCTTGTAATTATGCTTTTTGCCTCTGGCTGAGTGTGCAATAGTAAAACGTTTGAAACAAAGCAGAAAGATTTAGAAGAGGCAGAGAACCTGGAAAGTCCAGAAATGTATGATTTTTAAGGGAAACAGAACTGTATACAGATAAGAACTGGTGGCAGTGATATGTGACATGCTGAAGTGCATCTAAGAAGGCAAGGACTAGTAGTACAATTATGTAACCTATGCTTCTAAAATACAGAAATACTGAAAAGTGCTCTGAAATCTCTGTGAAATACTAAGGAGCATTAAACAATGAAGTGGCTGTCAACAAAGAAAAGTATTTATTGACAATTGCTTTCATTTCAGCTGTTGCTGGTACAGAAATTGTTTCATTGACATAACCAAAATGTTTAATCTCAAGAAATAAAAATGCTTTATCTTCTCAAAATTAGCATTCTCCAGATCTCACTCTAGAATGGAACTCCAAGCAGGGAGGCAGCTGGAAAAGACCTTATCTCATGCCCAAAGATACTGTTGTTTTCCAGCAGTTTGCTCTTAATTAATGAATGGAAGTGGCCTGCTGAAGGCTGGAGATGTTTTGTCAATTAATGAAAATTTGTGGAAGGGAAGGGAAGGAAAAGGGAAGAGGGAAGGGAAGAGGGAAGGGAAGAGGGAGAGGGAATGGAAGGGAAGGGAAGGGAAGGGAAGGGAAGGGAAGGGAAGGGAAGGGAAGGGAAGGGAAGGGAAGGGAAGGGAAGGGAAGGGAAGGGAAGGGAAGGGAAGGGAAGGGAAGGGAAGGGAAGGGAAGGGAAGGGAAGGGAAGGGAAGGGAAGGGAAGGGAAGGGAAGGGAAGGGAAGAGGAGTACATAAAATTTAAAAAAGCCTGAGGCTGGACAGCTAACAACTAATACAGCCTTAAAGCTTGGCACACTGTTGTCTGTGCAGTGTAAGGAGGAAGGGTGTGCACATTATAGTACGTACTTCTTTAGAAAGCAGAGAGCTTAAAGTTAAGCAGATGTGATGATCTAAACCAGACTGTGGGAGTTTTCTCACTGGTTTCACCTCTACCTAAGTTGTTGCTGATGTAGCCTCTTCATGCAGCACTTGGCTACTGTGGCAAAGAACTGTGGTTTAGTCTACAAATTGGGTCACTTGCCAAACAGCAAACTTTATTTTAAAGAGCATCAGAAGTGGCATAGGAGTTTTGCCTCTTGTATGTGTAGATCAGAATAGAGGATGAGCAACAAAGCCACTCTCTGTATTAAACAACATTTGTGGAAAAAGCATGGTAGAGCCTGGCAGTACTGGTCATCAACACATAACACATGAACATAGGTTTAGGAAGGTCTTTTGGTATCAGCAGAGGAGTCTTTCCATCTTCAGTAAATGTTAGAAGGATTGCATTCAGTTTAAAGCATGCTGCATTTAAGGACAGTGCATGTAAGCAACTCAAATCCACACCTGTCTCTTTCTACAGCTTGGAGCTAAACCATCTGTATAATAGAATCATAGAATCCTAGAATGGCCTGGGTTGAAAAGGACCACAATGATTATCTAGTTTCAATCCCTGCTATGTTCAGGGCTGCCAATCATCAGACCAGGCTGCCCAGAGCCACATCCAGCCTGGCCTTGAATGACTCCAGGGATGGGGCATCCACAGCTTCCTTGGGCAACCTGTTCCAGTGCCTCACCACCCTCTAGGTGAAAAACTTCCTCTTATCAGCACCATCCTGGATGTTATATATAAGAGATGGGTCACCAGCTAAGTTCTGGTGAACTTTTGGATAGTAAGGACTAGAATGGAATTGTATATTTGGTTTGTTCTCCCAGCAGGGAATCAGGACTGAACCTGTGTTCAGTGAACACTGCCGACATTAGAAGTTTTTGCAAACAGATGCAAACATCACACTTGGCGTTATGTACAAGTTTTGATGCTCAGGCATTTAACAAAAGCAGATCAGGCCGATTTTAACAGAGAAACATAGCATTAATGGGACAACAGGAGTTCTGTTAAATTCCACACAGTGCTACTTCTGTCCCCACTCTTTGGCTCTTAATTCATTCCTCTTTATCTTCCCAGTGATTGTCTTTGGTAGCTCCTGGACAAATTCCACCTACATAAAAAAGACAGAAAACGATGTAGCATGATCTCTGCAGAGCAGCTTTTACAAGTCTCTCAACATTCATGGAAAACAAGGAGATCTCCCATCAGTAAACACATCTTGCCTATAGGATCAAGTCCAAGCCAAATAAAGGCAGCAAAGTGTGTATCTTCTGAAGATTTCTTTGGCTTCCTAGATGGTCAAACACCAGGGGAGGCTGCCTTCCAGCTAACCAAGCTGGGCATTGTAACTAAAGGATGAAGACTAATGCTACCTGAGAACAAGATGAATAATGACAAAATGAAGAGAAGAGGGATGATGTAGGCATAAAGTAATGGTCCTTAGTTTCTACAAGTTCTACATACGTAAACTAAAGCATTGCTGGTAGCATTTTTCCTATAATGTTGATATTTCTGAGAAACATCAAGCATATCATCACTGTTTCTTTCAGATGAACAGTGAAGATCCAAATAATAATTTTCCTGGGATTTATGAAAGGATGTTCTGGTTTAGTTTCTCCAGAAACCATTTACCTTCCTGGGATATTTATATGGAGCAGTAGTTTTCTTGACATGCTCCTGCAAGTCGCGGGTTAAGCTCTCACGATTACTGGATAAAAAGGCGTCAGACAGGACCACAAATGCTTTCACAACCTAGAAGACAAGGTCAGTGAGAGTGATCTGACACTGTTAGTTTTTAAGAACTGATACATTGGCTACCAGTGAGCAGTTATGACATGATATGAGCTTGGAGTCATGACGTGCAGGAAGGAATAAGAGAGAAACCAGAGCAGTGTATGAAATGGTTGTGCCCAGCTTCTGCACACTGCTAAGCTGAAGGGAAAGTTGAAAGCATAGTTTTCCTGCCCATTATAGGAAAAGAGCATTTGCTCTATACCCTCATAGGGGGTCAAGAAGAAGGGGTAACAAGAATTGTCTTTGCAGAGCCTGCTGAACATTTTATCTCTCTCTGAAGTTTGCTTTACAGCAATACATTACTCAGTAAAAAAGGAACTTATTTATATACTTATACATTTAAACAAACGTATGGCTTCTGCCACCACTGTGCAGCATCGTTACCTCTCCTCTGAGGGGATCTGGACTGCTGACAACAGCTGTTTCTGCTACTGCTGGGTGTTCTATCAGGGCACTCTCTACCTCAAATGGCCCAATGCGATACCTGGATAAGGGGAGAACAACAAAGGATTTGATTTTGTGAGCTGCAAAACTGGTACCAAACCAGTACTGAAATAAAATGTTTCCTTGGCTATGATAGAGGTATCCTTCAATTTCAGTTTAAACTGAAACTAGATTAAAATCCCTCCTGTGCCAGTGGAAAATAGGTAGGTTGTGTTGTGCTCGTGCTGAAAGAGATGAGTTGCAGGGGAAACTGATACAGATACATGAGTAAGATGATAATACTTGCAGGTCTAAGAAAAACTACTAATAAAAGTGAGTATTCATAAGGTGAGAGGTAATGCATTTCACCTTAAGGACCACTGTGTCAGAAGCACAGCAGTAACATTGCATAACAGCAGGTTTAGAAGAGAAGCACACAAACTGACCCCGAAGAAATGATGATGTCGTCGTCTCTTCCAATAAACCAAAAATATCCATCTTCATCCATAGTCCCTCTGTCCCCTGTGATGTAAAAATCTCCACGCTCGCTTTCTGTAGTTTTCTTAGGGTTATCCTTGAAGTGGATTACAAATAGTAACTTAAATTTTAAGAATGCATCAGCTATACATTATATTATAACACACATGATGTTAAATTAATTGGAATTTATTTTTTTTGGTTAATAATCTTCAAGAAGTATACTGATATTGATATAAAATACAATAAAATAGGCTTAAAAAAACCATTCTGATTCTTGAAAAGAAACTAACTTAATCTTTCTTCTCTTCACCTGTCTAACATTCACCAATCCAAGCAAGTGAATTGTTCATGTTTTCTCTACATTTCTTTATCTTCTAGTCAATCCTTAACATAAATATTTGATGAGCTTTTCAGATAGCATATGGTGCACATATGGTACTTCCCAGTGAGGTCGCTGTCTGTGATAAGGATGGTAGGGAAATGTTTTAGGCTGCTTTTTCAGATCCACGTTTTAACGTTCTTGAACAAAAATCTGAATCAAATAATGTGGGATGAAATGAAGTCTGGATCACATTTTTCCACTTGGAGATTCATGATCCTTGAGGACTCTTCCAACCCTGGCCACTCTATTATTAAGTGCATCTGAGAATCATAGAATCATTTATGTTGGAAAACACCTCCAAGATAACCAGCCTCAACCCATCCCACCATGCCCTCTAGCCATGTCCCCAAGTGCCACATCTCTGCATTTATTGTACATCTCCAGGGACAGTGACTCCACCTCCCTGTGCCAATGCATCACCACTCCTTCTGAAAAGGAATTTCAGATATCCAGAATATCCAACCTTAAGGGGAAGAATAGCTTCCCATTAGGTCCCAGTCTGCACAGGGCATCTGAGGAGTTCATTCTCAGATTATCTCTACCAAATATATTGCTTCTACAGTTCAGGACTCAAAAAAAATGGGCCAGCAAGACTGAAAACTGGTGACAAACACAGGGCCTTTTTAATCCCTAAGGAATTTGAGATATTCTGGGGAGATTGCTGTTGGTGAGGAATAAAATACTTACTACATATTCCGTGAATAAACCAAGTGGTCTTACGGGTTTGCTTCTGACAGCAATTTCCCCCTGTTGTCCAGGAGGCAGAATATTAGCATTTTTGTCTACAACCTAGAATGAAAAACAACATGTACTTCAGTAAAAGCAAAATAAAATAAGAACACCCACCCCCTACCTATGGAAAAGTCTGAAAAGCAGTCAATAAACCTGAACATCAAATGGGGGAGCAGCCTTTCCCATTGATCCAGGTTTGATCTTCATTCCTTTAGAAACAGAGCAGATTATTCCCTGTAAAAATAAAAATCAAAATAAAGTTTTGCCATACAAAACCACTACATTCACATTCAATTCATTGCATGTATTTTCTAGAATAAAGCCAAAGGAATTAAGATTTGGAAGATCCTGGTTGTTGGTTCTGTAAAGTAGAAATGAGCAAGATGAAGAAATACCTGGAAAGAATACTATTCCATTAACTACAAAGAATTCATGTCCTCTCTAGCCCATCTTTCTTTAGCCTAAAGAAAGATGGCCTAGAGAGGACATGAATTCTTGCCTTTATTAGCTCTCTCCTGCCACAGTCACTTGGCATTTGCTTAAGGACATTTAAGAAAATATTAGAGCACATCCCCTCCCAACAATCCCCATTTCCAAGAGGTTCTGTGAGGAGAGCCATGCACAGGTGCTCTTTCAGAGGTGATCAGTGGAGGTCACTGAAACATTCACTGACACGTGGAAGAAGAAATAGGCTGTGTTAGTGAAAATAAGCACTAATGTTTCACTAAGCAAAAGGGAATTACAAAGATTTAACAGAATATTGACACTACCGCTTCAGTCTGGCCATATATTTCATAGATGTCCAGCCCTGTCTTGCTTTTCCATTGCTCAATGACTTCTGGGTTTAGCGGCTCCCCTCCGCTCATGCAGTGCTTCAGGTTCATGAATTTGTAACTTCACAGGGGGTCAAAAAGCAAAGAGAAACACTTAAATCTATTGCATAAAACAAGGATTAGCAAAATGCTGAAAATAATCCTGGAGTTCTGTTTACTCAGGAAGTTATTCCCATGAAACAGGAAAACCAGAGGATTCCTGATTCTTTGGTTCCCAATAGAGCAAGGATATCAGTCTTTGCTCAGTGTTACACAGAAGTAGACTTAAACATGCATGAAAAACAAAGTAAAAGTTTTGCTGAAATCAGCTGGGATTTAAGCAGCAGCTTGTAACTAACCAGGGACCAATTTGCTGAGCCAGGGGAATGGCTGCTGACCTCTGCAGCAGCCCAAGGGAGAAAGTACAGGAGAGGAGCAACCAGGAGCAACAGTTTGTTCATCAGTGAGAAACTGGAGCAAAAGGTCTGTCAGTTCCAGCAGTTATGCTAATGCTATCCAAGGGTGACAGTGCTTCCCAGAGCATGGACAGTTGACATGCTGATTGGAATTAGAATTTCCCAGGTGTTCAGTTTTATACCCTCTGGGATTTGCGTAGAAGTTCAGTAATGAAAAGTCTCAAATGACTGGTGGAAAATATCAAACTTCTCTACAATCAGCAAAACTCACAAATCTTGTATGACTGTCTCTTCAAAAAGGATATCTTATACTGAATTATGACCCTACGTTGGGTCAAAAGCTGGACCTGGGAAATCACTGATGTGTAGTTAGGGCAAATAATATCTTTTGACGTACCTGGAGAGATCAGTTTGCACCAGCATGCGGTACAGCGTGGGAGCACTAATAATGGAGTCAATGGGGAATCTGCAGAGAGTCTAGTGAGTGAAGCAACAAGACAACAGGTGAAACTCAGACCACAAAAGCTGTCTTCTGGATGTACAGTGCACAAAGGTGTAGGGGCCAAAGGTAGCTCTCCCGTTATGTAAAAGCAGAACGTATGTATATACATTCTGCTGGGCAAGAAACCCTCCTACCCTTGGCATAACAGGTGGAGAATCACAGTGTTTGGAAAAAATCCCATTCGTTCTTGTCTACATGAAACCCAGACTGCCTAGACAGCTCAGAGCATGGACAGTGCTCTGCAATGCTCTGCATTGTCTGCATTGAATAAGCCTGTCTGCATTATGGGGAATGGTTTGGGTTGGAAGGGACCTTTAAGACCATCTCATTCCAACTCCCTGCTGTAGGCAGGGACACCTCCCATAGCCCAGGTTGCTCACAGCCCCATCCAGCCTGGCCTCGAGTGCTTCCAGGGAGGGGGCATCCACAACCATGCTGGGCAACCTGTGCCAGTCTCTCACTGTCCTCACAGTAAAGAATTTCTTCCTGATATCTATTCTAAATCTACCCTCTTTCAGTTTAAAGGCATTTCCCCTCATCCCATTGCTACCTGCCCTTATAAAAATTCCTTCTCCAGCTTTCCTGTAGGCCCCTTCAGGTCCTGGAAGGGCTATAACATCCCCCTGGCGCTTTCTCTTTAGGCTGAAAAACCCCAGCTCTCTCAGCCTGTCCTCATAGAGGAGGTGCTCCATCCTCTGATCATCTTTGTGCCCTCCTCTGGACCTGCTCCAACAGCTCCATGTCCTTCTTGTACTGGGGGCCCCAGAACTGGACACAGTACTCCAGGTGGGGTTCACTTCCATCTTGGCTGCCACAGGTAGAAAATAATTTTCAGTTTGCATTAATATCAGCTAATATTATCCCCCATGGCTTCTGGAACAAAGGCATGTGATTAGTCCTGCTTCTGGGATGATTTTCCCACGTGCTTACAAGCTAAGAGCAATATGCATCAAAGTATCTTGGGACGGACCCCTTCTGTGTACATTAAAAAAGTGAATAGGACTTTATGGAAGGATACATCTTGAATGCAAAAGTGGACATAACAGTCATTAAATCTTTCTATGCAGTTAGAAATTATATTCTGCTCCTTTTCTGCAGGTTTACACACATCCATAAGTTTTTCTTACATTTAGGATAACTGATGATTCAATCTGTGGGAGCTGGTGGACAAAGACACATGATCCCAAAGCCCAGGCATCAAATACAGATGCTATTGAAGTTACTATCCAGCCTGTGTCTGTAATGCCCCACACTGTGTCTGACGGGGATGCATCCAACCAGTACCTAGCAGCAGGAAAAAGAGTTAAAAAAATAAAAAGGAAACGATAACTTTTGTTTAATTAAAAGAAAAAAAAAAGCAAAAGGAAAGCAAATGAAACCAAAGGGTCACTGTTCCCCACTCCTTCCATAAAAAAAAACCAAATAGCCAGCAACCAGCAACGCCAGTAGAAAACAAAAATCAAATCCAAGACTGCTAATGAGATATGTAGGCTCCGGGCACTCTCAGTAAGTTCATTTGTTGAACTAGCTCAGGGATAAAAGGACCTCTAAGGTTTAAGTATATGTGCAGATAAACACATACATGGTAAAGATACGAGGTCATTCATAACATAGGATACAATAAAGGAAAGAATTGCAATGAAGTGACTTTTCTTGGGGAGGAAGGTAGGGCTGAAGCAGAAGCATGCATTGATTCTGTGTTGGATACCAGGTATTTCACTTCCATGTCTGCTGAGGGATCAGGCTGATCTGTGCAACCAGCATCAGCTCTGACTCTGTTCATCTACGCACATGACATAATTTTTGCAGCACAAGCAGCGTGATATCCTTGGTTCTGCACTCTAAAATATTCCCAGCTTGGGTCTGTCCTTTGAACCACTCTAAAGAAGGACTGGAAGAAGTCATTGGAAAATAGAAATACTGGAGCTGATCCTACTCATATGGAAATCTGTCATAGTTTCTAACCTGATTTCTGGGGGAGGAGGACTGTAGCCTTACATCTGAGTAACTCAGGAACTTTTCATCAGTTGTACTGTGCAGCTCCAGTTATCAACCAGGCTCGAACCTTTCATACCTTTCACATAACAGGGGTCTAAAACCAAGGCTGCCCTGGGAATGTTCGGTCATCTTTGGAGAACCCGTGGTCCCACTGGTAAAGAAGATAATCATTGAATCTTGAATCCTTGTTTTGACACAGGAATGGTCAGCAGGCTGGTTTCTGTAAAACACAGAATGCAATTGGTGACTTCAGTGGTTACGTGGGCTTCAGGATGTAAGCTTCACAGAAGCCTTTCACCAAATTAGACTGAAACTATGCTTTCCTCCATGACGAGATTCCACTTAAGAAGGACAGGATAGAAACTTCCTGGAATAAAACTGAAGACTGTTGGTAAACAACTGCTATCAGCAAACAACTCTGATGTGGAAACAGCAATCGGGCAGTCATGAATTCACCTCACTAAAGCTTAGTGTTGGTGTTTGATGAATATTCACAGTTGATGAGCATTTGTGGAGAACAGGTCTGCTTTCTGCATTGTGACTGCAGTGCTGCTCATGCATACTCACTTGTACAGTTCATTGAAGTTCAGCCATCCCTCCCTACTGCCTTTGGACACCACCAGCTTGTTTTCAAGAAACTGGCACTCAGATGCCACTGAGTCTACTGCAGGAGCCAGGGTGTCATTGGTGATGATGCACTTGGCCTTCGAAGCCTGGAGTCGATATAATATGTCTTTGGCTGATAATTGAGATGTTCCTGGAATTAAGACAATTCCTAGAAGAGCAATATGGTTAATTTAGGATAACATTTTTTACATCTGATCCTTTTCTAAGAGTCTAAACTAGCGACTGTTCCCAAACTGACCTCTGGGATGGCTTTGCCCTGACATTCCCAAGTCAGTTAATGTTGGAGTAATGCAGCTGCTGTGCCCTCCTGTAAGGAATCAGAGGTGACCTCTCTGGTGCCTCCTCAGCTCTCCATGCCCCCAGGCCACCTGCTCTATGGCACCTACTGCAAATCCTTCAGGGCTGCCTGCATAATTGGTAGCCAGGCAACTCACTTGGTTATTAATTTACATTACTTCTCCTTTATAAACGATCCTGTATCCTCTCAAAAGATTTGCATTATATACCAGTTTTACTGATCTCAGATATGCTCACTGACCTGCTCGAATGCAAGCCACGTTCACCAGCCACCACTCCGGGATTCGTGGCAGAACCACAATGACTCTGTCCCCTTTTTGCAGTCCACATACTTTGGTCAACACGTTGGCCACTTTCCGAGAAAGGAATCCCAGCTCCTCAAAGCTCCACTTTACTTCCTCTCCATTACCACTTATCCACCAAAAAGCAGAGTTTGTTGGTCTTTTTCCAGCCTAAAAACCACAAGGATTCCAAAGAAACCCAATTTCTTTTGAAAGACTTCATAATTATAAAAGCACAAGTATCTGCGAGTTGTGGAGGATTCAGGTGTTTCCAAACTTGCATATGAGCCATTATTTTCCTTTGTCCCTAGGGTGTGCAAGACTCACTATGAATCATAGTCAGATATTCCTAACAAACTGCCCTTTTCTAACATGAGGTGTTCACCATTCTGTGCATCTCCAGACTCAAGTTGTCTGAATTCTATTCCTGTTTAAGCTTTGAGCATTATTTCTCTTAAGAAGGTAAAGGTCAACATGAAATACTTCACCTAATACTTGTGATATTCTGAATTGAGTTGTGGAATACTAAAAAACAGAAGCTACCCAGGCAGAGGAGAAAATAAATCAGGAGAATGCAGTATCCCAGGACAAGCCTCAGAGCTCAGGGAGAGGGGAGTGAATGAAGCAAGAGGTCGTTAGCGACACAACATCTGGACAAATACAGCCTTTACTTTGGAGCAAGGCAACTGCACACTTGTGGAAGAAAATTCCTTGGCATGCAGTATTATTGCTATGCTACTCTTGTTTTTATGATGTGGCAGCTAATATTATGGCATGCAGAAGAAATAAGCACAACCATTCCAAGGATAAATCAGGGTCATGAGGGTCTTATCATTGCTTTTCCCACCTACACAGGGAGCACCAAGGATCAGAGACACTTGTAACAAATGAAGCAAAAAGAAATGAGATCCCACATCATTTCCTGATGCAAATTGTTTTTAGCAACTGATTATTTTTTTAATAAACAGAAGTTATTATTTTATATTAATTAAAGGCTCTCATCTGCCCAACAAAAGCTTACCTTTTCAATCTCAGACCATTTGTCCAGTACATCACTTGCAAAGTTGAAGTACTTTGGTATTTCCTGTTCACCACGCCTGACAGACTCGTAGTGAGAGTGCACATCAGAGACAAGCAGCCTGGGATGGCTATGGAAAGTCCTACAAGGAGGTTTCAGAGTCCACAATGATTTTAGAGTCCGTAATTTACAAATCTTCATGGCAGGATATAAATGGAGATGCTGTAGACTGCATAAGAAAGTTAATGGAATCATTGCTACTGTTTTTTTGTAACAAAAATAATGAAAAAGAGAAACACTGTCTTGAAATTAACCGAAGAAAGATAATTCTATTATGAATTGATTAATTATTAGTTGAATTCACTTAGGCTATTCGCAGCAAAATTGGTGTTTAAATGTGAAGTTCCCCAGCATGCTTTCATGTATTTTGCACCAACGGCTTCTTAAGGACTTAAACTACTGACATGATCATACTGTCTGTAGCTTGGCTGATCCATACAGATTATAGATTAGTTCTTCAAGGCTGCTTACATCACCTGCATGATGGAAGGATATCTGTTCTTACATCAGAGCACCTGGTATTTGATTTTCTGAGATTCTTTTTGTTTCATGTGGAACTGAAGGATGTTACCAGTTTCCATTTGGTCACTGTAAATGTCCTCCCTCTTCTATCTGTTCTCAGCACTAGAATCATAAATGATCTGCAGTCTAATGAATTGCTTCCATTTTATTGCTATTCTTTTTTCTTTTCTTTTCTTTTTTTCTTTTTTATTTTTTATCATTACTCTCAGTAACCTGGAAGATTGCTTCAGAATCTTGCCAAAAAGATGGAATGCTGTTTAGAGTTGCCTGTTGAGCGAACACTATCCAACATGGAACAAAACATGATTTGCCTCTGGAAGAGTCTGCAGAAATAGCAGGGGACAACACAGTCTATGATGACTCTGAATTCTATTCCTTTCTATTGATTTTCCTTTTTCAGCTGCTAAATACAAATTACTAGTCGTGTTACAAACTTAGGTGACTGACTGCTGATATTCAGATCATTTTCTTTCCTATTCCTACAAAGAATGAAGCCATCAACCAGCTTGGAAAAAATAACAAGAAAGCATTTGATTAATTTCTTGTCCACATGAAATGTGTGCAACCTGAGCAAAGCTGCAAAAGCAGTGAGTTTGTCCCATGTTTTTAAGTTAGCTTTGTATTCAGCTTATATTGTCCCATATTCACAACCATAACCTCTGAAGTACTGAGCATGATTTTATAAAAAAACTTTATTCCTCATGACAAAATAAATATTTTAACACCGGAATTCTTTCTTTTTTTTTTATTAGCAGGAGCTGGTAACAATCACATTTGATTTTCCTATAAGGAGAATGAACTCAGATACCTACAGCTTGCATAACTTAATCTTTTCAGTGATGTACGACAGCTCAAAAAACTGTGTGGTCTGGATGCAGAATGCTTCAACATCTTGTTATGATTGTGATCTTTGGTGAAGCAAAGAATCTCACGAAGGTATTCAAAATAAACACAAATGTGTTACTGGGTATAAGCAGTACAGGAAACTGTCATGCATTTACACAATGGCTGATGGCGTGTTATGCACTGTTGCCACAGAAAAACATTCAGTGACCAGTAATATCATTCATTATCATTGCTGGGAAATAGTAATACCAGAGGTCTTCAAAAGAATTACCAGTTGTTCACTTCTAACTTGCTGAGTGAAGAAAAAATGCATGAAAATTTTTAACCTGGTGCATTTAACCCATTGCCTTTAACCCAGAGGAGTAAGCAAAGAGGCAAGAGTGGTCAAAGAGAAACGTGGTCTTGGCATCAGCGACTGGGAGGAAGGGCTGAGATGGGGCTGCAGGCACTTCCCCTGACTGGGCCATGTTCAGCTGCAGGTCTGCGTCACCCCACTGCAATCAGCTCATGGCTATCAGTAAAGGCATAAACAGAGCTATCTGTACCACCAGAACCACCAAAAACATAGAATCATAAGGTGGGAAAAGACGTGCAAGATCATCTAGTCCAACTGCTCACCTGCCACCAATACTGCCCACTAAACCATGTCCAACGTGGAGCACCAGACCGGATTAAAACAGATCCACTTGAATCAAACTGAACATTTCAGTGATCAGAAATAAAGTATTTTGCTCATGTTATGTTATTTGAATACATTTGAAAGACTGTTTTAGTAGAATAAATAGTACTGGCTAAAAAAATGTCATCATTCTGGCATGAATGGGTAATTTGACAAAACCAAAGTAATTCACAAAAATAAACTGTGTTAGAGAAATACTCAGCAGCTTTAAATAATCCAACAGGGAATGGATGTCCAATCTTTGGGCTTGCCAGGGCTGCACTGAGTGAGGAAGAATTGTCTTGGACCGCATATGTGTCCAAAAGTAATGCCTCCAATTTATTTTCATGGAAACTACAGCAGATACAATGGGCACAGTAATTCTGCTTGATAGAGCTGTATATTCTTCTCTGTAAACAGGACTGTGTTTTGGCAGTGTATCAGAATGCATACATTTATTTGCCATAACTTGAGAATCACAAGTCTGTGTCCTTGCATGCTCTTTTCCAGCATCAGTTGGTAAAACAGTGCTCAACTCAACAAATAAATCCATTAAAAATGAATAAAATTAGGTTCACAGCAGTAAGAGGATGTTTCCCCTTGACAGAGAGAATCAGGTTCCCAAGTGGGTGCTTGAACAGGGAATGGAAAGCAAATCTGATTAAAATCCAGTGCATGCATTCCGATAACTACATTTGTACCCCAGAGGGATCATGACAAGCAACAGAAGAACCATGCTATCCTCTTCAGAATTAGGATTATAGAGGAGAAACTTAGAATCTAGGTGGTAATTGCATTTAAAGTCAAAATCCTATTCAGAGGGATGTGATTTATTCTAAAAATCTAAAAAGGTTTTACTTGTGAAATATGGCCTTTTAAATATTTCCTAAATTCTACAGAAAAAAGGATATTAAAGATTTTTTAACATAATATTCTAAGAAATATGTTTTTGTTTTTCTTACTTAAGAAAACCACTTTCAGTGAAAACTAGCAAGCTCTGCATTAAATGTAACTTTTCTTTAAGATGTGACTACTATCATTAATGCTGAAAACCCATGGATCTACTTTCAGCCCTGTAGCACAAAGGCCTAATCCTTTTGATTATTCTTTTTAATATCATCATAAGCTCTATTATCATAATGTGCTCTAATTCTATGATTTAGCTAAAATCTGTAGATTTAAGAGCATTGTAAGAGCAAAATATACACAACAGTGGGTAGAGAGGAGACTACAGACATTCAGGAGCACTGTTCAAGTTTGGACAGAGTATTTAAAGCTGACAAAGTGAAAGAGATTTTAATTGGAGGATTCCCTGGTGGTCTGCCAAAATTTACATTAAGTTTTGAAAACGAAAAAAGAAAACTGACAAAAGGATACAGTAATGAGAAAGTCTTCTGAATTGCTGCTAGAATCAGAAATCATGTTTCCTGGTTAGTAGCCATTGCTTCTTCTTGATGATCGCGCCATTGAGAACTCAAACAACACATTTTACCAACCTGTTTGCTCTGGGCAGTGTGGATGGATTGAGCTGCCTGCAGTAGATCCTCTTCAGTGGCTCATTCAGCCTTCAAGACATGCTTCCCAAAAGGCACTTTGGGAAGACTGTCTGGAGATGTGCAGCTCAGATGTGCTAATTAAGAAGTACTTGGAGTGATGCCCCTTTACCAGTTGCTTTTTTCAAAGTAATGAGAGCAGAACGTAGTACAAAACTGACCAGGCAGTGTAATAATTTCTAGAGTAACCTTTCTCCTTGTAATCATTTACACCGTTGTCAATCATGTATAATTTGCACCTTAGCCTGAAGAACTTTGTATATCCTTTCCTTCCATTTTAACCATTTGAGAAGATCACAGGTTGATCAGAATGAGAGGTAGTCATACAATATGTCCTTCTCCTTCCAAATAGAAGGAGTTTGGGAATGTTATAGGGAGAATATTTAAAGAGAGAATATCATTCCATCACTGCTTGTACTCATTACAGGACAGAGATTATTTTTATTAATTTCTTATTTATTTGTAATTGTCAAAATTGCTGTGGACCTTTATTTTTTTTTTAAAGGAATCTGATGTTTATATTAATTGCAGTAAAAAAATTAAACTTCCATGCAGTCTTGGATCACTCTCTTCTCTCTCATACTACATTTTTAATTATTTGTGCCTTTTCCCATCCGAATAATTGTGGATTGCTGGTAGAAGTGGTTCTCATATCACACATCCTCAATTTATATGAGTGGTACCTCCATTTTTGCCCCCCGCAGCTTGTTCTTCCAAACGTTCTCTGGTGTGTGACAACATGCTGAGTCCAAACTGCGCTTTGGCTGGTGTGGATGATGGAAATTTTCTCTCCTCCATTTTCAGATAATGTTATGCTTTTCCCCACTCCTTGTTTCTTAGAACCTTTCTCTGGATTTTCCCTGTAGCTGTCTTTGGCAGAGACTGAACGAACTCCACCTGAGTGACAAAAAATGCTCGCTTTTAGCCAAACACATTCTGCTTAATCTCAGAGATGCAAGAAAATATACTCTAACACTGTGGCGAGGGTAACAGGATGCAAAGCTGCACAGCTTGGAGCTGGGATGGTGAAATTCCTTGTTGCACATCTTAGTTGCTCTGCACTGGCCATACTTGCTTGCAAGGGCAAGTACAATGATCCTGGAGAGGAGTCAGCTTCAACTATTAGGAAAGAGAATCGTGGGTGCTCTCCAGACATGATGCCAGCAGAGATTTCTGCTTTGTTATGACTGCATCTGAACACAGCTGAGGGAAGGAACTGATAAGAACAGAATGCCTTGCCCATTTGAGTTTCTGTGAAAACCCTGGTATTTCAGGAACTGGACTCTGATATTACCATTTCCTCTTTCTTTCCTCCCCCCCTCCCCCTTTCCCACAGAAGAACAGCAAATCCAAGGCTACAGCTGCAACACATTCTCTAATTTATTTTTATATTGGAAGATTTTGTCAAAAAGCAGTGGAACAGAAACAGGGGCAGGACAAAACCAGTTCAGTTTCTGATGTAATTAGAAGACCTGGCTCTTTATGGGGTACTTACCTTTCTGGGGTACTTGTAAGGAGCAGTCACCTTTTTGACATGTTGCTGAAGATCACGAGTCAGTTTTTCTGGGTCGTGTGATGCAAAAGCAGGAGCCAAAACAACGAAGGCTTTGACTACCTGTGCCACAAAAGTGAAAGGACTCTGTTAACTTCTAGATGTGGTAATTAAGGGATTGCTAAAACTGAACTCCAAAATACAAAAATTGAATTTTTTCCTTAATCTCCCCTGTTCTTGGCTGTTTATTACAAAAATAGTTGCAATGAATGACATATACTGAAGCATGGGAATGTTTGCTTTTTTTTCCTTCGATGTTTTTCTTAACATTAAACACTACTATACTTTCCAAAAGTTTTAGAGCAGAAAGCAGCTGGATATTTCATCTCAGATCTCAAAGACACACTGCTGAGCTGAAACAACAGAACCAAAAAAACCCCCCTCTGTTTATCAGTGCCACCATGTGCTTGGTGACAGAACACAAGGAATTAAATCTCAAATACTATTTCTTAGACAAAGAGATGCCACAATAAATCTGTTTACCAAATGAAACCTTGCTACCAGGGAAATGCTGAAATTCTGTGATCTGTTAAGGCACAGGTTTTAATTTTTTAACCCATTTTAATTTCAATATCTTCCCAAAGGAAGTCACAGAATCACAGAATTGCCAGGGTTGGAAGGGACCTCAAGGATCATGAATCTCAACCCCCCTGCCACACGCAGGGCCACCAACCTTCCCACCTAATGCTAGACCAGACTGCCCAGCAGTCCAGTGTATGCAGAGAACTCGATGCTTAGAATCAAATACATTTCTTTCCATATCTTTACCTCCCCTCGAATTGGATCAGGACTGCTGACAACAGCTGACTCTGAGACTGCTGGGTGTTGTATTAATGCACTTTCGACTTCAAATGGACCAATACGATACCTAGGAGAAAAATCCAGATATGACAACCACAGCAAAATTGCCATTTCACTACTTTTTTCAGATTGATTTTTTTAATAAAAACAGATCATTAACAGGTAAACAATGGAATCTAAAAGCAGCCGACTTACCCAGCAGAATTAATTATATCATCAGATCTTCCAACAAACCAGACATATCCTTCTTCATCCATAATCCCTCTGTCCCCAGTGACATAGAAGTTTCCAGTCATACAGGCAACAGTTTTCTCTGGATTATCCTGACAACAATCAATAGTAAAAGAAAGAATGTGATTGGGACTATTTCTTAAGCAATTCTCATAGCAGTATGTTTAATACTATTTTGTGAGTTAGGTTTAAAAAAAAAAGAGTCACATTAATTAGCAGTCTTTCATTGGAAGTATGTGAGAAGTGGAAAAGAATATTTGTGTGTCCATGGATTCATGTTCTAGGGTACAAGGGTGTGCTCCATCAAAATGCTTATTTATCACAGTATTTTGCTCAAATGTATAATTCACTCTCTTCAGATAAATGTTGTCTTGTTTTTTTTTCTTGCAGAGGGTCTCCACAATGACCTGTCAATAGAAACTTTTTACCTCTATCTTTCAAGACAAAAGCAAAATGAGGTGACCTACAGGAAAAATATCATTACCTACACTGATCTATTGAATGAACATTATACAAGAAGAAAAAAAAAAACACCAAACAGTTTGACAACTGAAAACTTGAGTGAAATTGAAGCAATAATACCAAACTACAATAAGATTTTTAATCCCATAATTAATTTCTGGGAGTTGTTATTAGGGTATGCTACAAATACCCAAATATTGTATAAGTTCAGAAGAGGATGAAACATATAGCTAGGTTCCCCAAGGCTTATTCAATGTGATGGTCCAAATGCAGCAGAGAAAATCTACCATGGTCAGGTACAGGTGTGGAACAAGCTACTTCTGCTTCATGCTGCAGCTTGCAGTTATACTCTGCCAGGCTGTTCTTGATCAGATGTACTGATCAGGCTCAAAGCTCTTAAGCCACATAGAGAAGCCCTGTGAAGATTCTGATGAAATTCTGTTCCTCGGTAACTTTGCCCTGGGTCTCTCTTGAGCTTCTCAGCAGGCACAGGCAGGCAGAACAACTCGAACTTACCAAGTACTCAGAGAACATGCAGAAAGGTCGTGAAGGTTGAACTTGGATAGCAATGTTGCCTTCTTCTCCTTTAGGCAGAACAGCCCCATGGTCATCTATGATCTACAGGAAGAATAATAGAATCACAAAATACCCTGAGTTGTAGGAGACCTCCAAGGATCATCAAGTCCAACTCTTGGCTCACAAAGCTTGAGAGTGTTGTCCAAATGCTTCTTGAACTCAGGCATCCTGGGGCCATGACCACTGCCCTGGGGGATCCATTCCACTGCCCAACTACCAGTGCCCAAAGGGATGTGTCATTACAGCTCTGATTAACTTATTGAAATATCTGTGATGCAACAAGTGAACGACACACAGGGGCAGTCAGCATTCTAATGGTGTGCCCACAACCACAGCTGAGCTCAGACGCAGTGTATCAACATACCTGCACGTCGTAAGGTGGAACAGCTTTTCCCAAAGAGCCGGGTTTAATTTTCATTCCTTTCATATTGGCACATATTGTTACCTGCATAACAGATAAATAAACATACATATACATGTATATGTATTTATATTTCTGCAGCATTTTGTAGATTTTATTATGGCCTTGCGTTAGGCGTGACACCTCTTCATGACTTTGTCATGACCAGGACTGAATCAGGTCCAAAGCACCATGGTTCTCCATCACATCAGGGAAGGGTCAGCTGTGTGGAATGAGATTATTTTTGCTCAGACCGAGCCAGCAGATTCTTTTGTAAACACTTGAATTTGCAATCCAGCAGAGACAAAACAGCAGAGACATCGCATATCTTATTTCAATAATGGGACAATTAATTTGGGACCATCTCAAGGGTAAGTAGAGAGAATGCCTGAAATCTGATTCTTAATAGCTCTGTTATGTTCGCTTACAGAGTCATCAGGGATGTGAACTGATTTAATACTTTCCATCAGAAGCTCAGATGGGCCAAACTCATATTCAGAGCAAATTAATTGTTATTTTCCCTTTTGAAGCAAAGATGATGAACGGATTTACTACGAGTTATTTTGCAGGGAGTTTCTTTTTAAGAAGTTCATTTAAGCGATTCTCATCTTTCCACTGATTAATCAAAGCACACTGTGCCTTGAGTGTTGTTACCTTTGGGATGGCATACTGCAGAAATTAATACAAACATACTGTTTCAGTCTGGCCATAGCCTTCATAGATATCCAGTCCCGTTTGGATTTTCCACTTCTCCATCACTTCGGGATTGAGCGGTTCTCCTCCAGATAGACAATGTTTCAGAGTCAGGAATTTGTAGCTTAAGAATAGCAAATAAAAGAGTTCTTAATTTTTGAAAATAGCTGTTGAATGATCTTACCTGGGGAATGGGCCTCAACTTTCAAAGGAAGTATGCCTAAAACTTCACAAGCTAGTTTGGAAAAGACTACAATACTTCTGTCACACTATCCTTGATTGGACTCCTAGATTGCTCATGTTACCACCGAGGGGATTCATCTCTGTGTCAGTAGGAGCTGGGTAAGGACAAAAAAAAGTGTTTGCAAATTTTCTTGGAAGAAGAGTAAATAAAGGCATTTCCTTGGGAGAAGAACAAAAAAGGAATTATCTGAACAAGCACGTCAGGTGTTCTTGGAAAGCTGAATGAGGTGACTGTGTCCTGGCAAAATAAGACAAGGAGTACATGAGTAATGGTATGAAATCTCCTTACAAACCACATTGACTACTCATAAGCTTAAATATTTTACAGTGTAACAGGCCAGTGGGAACAGCTGCCAAATAACTATCAGCATGTCAAAGTCTTCTAAATGTTTACGTCCTTCTCAAGGATACAGCAATGACTTCATTGTACTCCCGTAGCTCCTTGATCCAGTGCTGTCTGAAATCCTCCTTAACTTAAATTTAACTGTGAGCCATAAGTTTGGAGGAAGTGACACCTTAAAAAAATATACCTAATTTATATCTAATAATTTTAATCTAATTTCCTATGTGCTCTTTTTTCAGAGATTCCATTCCTGAAGCCCAAATGGATCAAGGTGTGAATACTTATTCTCCTTTTTTGGCTGAGAGCAAGGCCTTCCTTTAGTTAGCTTTCCTTTAACTGATAGAAAAAACACCCTAGCATAAGTAACTAAACAGCCAATGCTGTCACAGCATTATATCCCTGCTACCCCTGCAACACACAGATGTGCAGTACCTGCTCACATCATGTTGGACAAGCATGCAGTAGGCAGTGGGGGCAGTGCAGAAAACAGTGATAGGGTATCTTGAGAGAGTCTAGAAAAAAAAAAAAGGAGGTGATTTTATTGAACAGAAAAGGTAATGGTGGCTCTGACCTAGTAGATATCATGAGATTAACGTGACTAGAGAGAATGGCCTCAAGTTGGATATTAAGAAAAATTTCATCTCCAAAAGAGTGGTCAGGTGCTGGAATGGGCTGCCCAAGGAGGTGTTGGAGTCACTGTCCCTGGAGATGGAGATGTGGTACTCAGGGACATGCTTTAGTGGGAAATATCGGTGGTAGGTGGATGGTTGGAGATGATCTTGAAGGTTTTTTCCAACCTTGATGATTCCATGATTCTATGACTTCTGTGCTAAAATGTTTGCAAAATGAAACCCATAAACATGTGATATGTTTAACATGGAACAAATTATGAATGAATGAAATATTCTGAGCATAGAGTGGTCGTATCAGTCAGTGCCAGTGTTGGAGAAAAAATACAATGCTTTCTGTCCAACAAAAATCATTCGTAAATGAATGACCCCCGAGAGCATCTAGTAGTTCCATGTAAGAACATTTTCTGTTTCCCAGGGTGACTGTCCTAGCCCCAGAGTTAAGTGACAGTAGCGAACTGAGATACAGCTCTTCCAAGTTTATTCTTGGGGCAGTCTGGATCTCCTCTCCTACAAGAGGCTGATGTTGGGGAGAAAGTTCTGAATAGCACAAACCCAGTTCAGACCCATACTCTACTCTGATTACTGACCAATGCCCACCCTCCTCCCAAAGTGCCCAAAAGTCCACATTCAAACTTCACTTTAGGCCAAACATGGGACAGAACAGCAGTGATCTTGAGTTAATTCTGTCCTGCATCTTTCACCACATTTCTTCCACCCTAAAGCCTAATCAGGAGGGAAAACACTTGCTCCTCTTTTTTACTGTGCACCATAAGGAGGGATAACTTCTGGGATGGGGGAAGTACCATGCCTGCTGCCGAAGAACACTGTGTAGGTATGCTCTGGAATCCAGTTTGTTTGTTTCATTTATGCCAGCTGGAAATAAAGCTCACAGCATGAAATGTTATGCTTACTTCTGCAATGATTGTTGGTTTAAACTGTGGCATATTGTGAACAAAAACACAAGATCCACTGATCCATGGTGCAAAAATGCTGCTCCAAGCTGCCTTTACCCAGCCAGTATCAGAGGTATTCCACATTATATCTGAGGGAGTCAAGTTCATCCAGTACCTGATAAAGCAGAGGGGAAAAATAAATGGTTCACACAGCATGAAAGATTTGACTTAGGCCCAAGTCACAGCACAATTAAAGGAAAGGACAGGAGGCTTCCATTAGAAAATACAGTTTCAGCAATTAGGGCTCTTTAGAAAGTTTGTAGGAATTTAAGATTTGATACATTCTCTTGTTTCCATTCATTTCCTCCTGCTTAACATTTCCAGTGTCTGTTTTACTCCTGAACAGCCCAAAACAGCCTTGGAAAGAGTTGTGCAATTGGATTCAAACCAAAAACTGGTCATTTGGAGTAGCCTTTTCTCACCCTGTGGATTAGAGACATCAGCCAAAACACAGGTTACTTCTCTAGGAAAATAACCACGTTAGTTCTGTTGACTCCACACTACCACCTTTCAACAGAGAATGCCTAAGGATATTTATCTTTTATTTTTCACAGAACTTCTCCCTTCATGGTAAGTACAAATGAGAATGATGTTCAGTGGAGGTAAATAAGCATCAAACTAGATTCCGAATGAACCGCGACTTTTCAGATGCTATGATAAAAGGGTTTTGGTTCTCAAGGGAGGCTTACATAATACTGAAGAACTCAACTTTATTTGGTTTATTACAAGGATATCCTGACTGCTACTCTGCAATCCTGTGAGTGATTAAATACCGTGGCTGATATTTTCAACTGAGTCTACAAAAAACTTTTAATAACCACTGTTTCACCCTGTGAGAAGAAAGAGGAGGAAGAAGCAAGATCCTACACGGATGTAACACCTACATTTATTGCAGTTTTTAGTGTTACATTTTAAAAAATAATAATTCTTTATTATGAGGGTGACAGAGCCCTGGAACCAGCTGCCTGAAGAGGTGATGGAGTCTCCTTCTCTGGAGATATTCAAAACCCAACTGGGTGCTTTCCTGTGCAACCTGCTGTAGGGAACTGCTTTAGCAGAAAGTGTTGAAGTGGGTGATCTCCAGAAGTCCCTTCCAACCCCTGTCATTCTGTGACTATGTCACTTAATCAAGACACTGGGAGCATCCAGGAACAATACCTGCTACTGGTTGCAAATCCGATGCCATAACTGCTGTGGGACTGCACTACCATTTTTGGAGAGCCTGTACTCCCACTGGTAAAATAGATGAGCATTGGGTCTTCATTTCTTGTCTTAACGCATTTGTGGTCAGCAGACGTCACCCTTCAGAAGAAACAGTGTATGATGGTTACTACACCTACATTTTCCACAAAGGAAACTTTATTTTTTAAGATTTAGCAGTTAAATAGGAAAGCAGTTGGCACTAAAACATATGATCTCACAATATAAACAGTTGCATCAGACTGTACACATAAGAGTTAGAGAGCAGATTTTGATAATCACATTTGTGTTCCATACATGATAATTTTCACAATGTGAAAACCTAGAGCCTATTCCAGTGACTGCCTGCAGCTTTATTTCAGTGTCTCTGAAAGTGCTTTTAGTGGAACATCAGGTTTTGTGGAACATGAGCTTCTGCCTCAACACATACCATCTCCCACTTCGAAGTCAGTGGAAGTCATATTCATTCTATGATGCCAGATAAGGTGCTCTTAGACACACATTATAGTACTGAAGTTCAAGGTGCTGATGAACTATCCAGGCTGTCTGAGCTATCAAGATATTCAAGGGAAGAAATAACTGATGCCATGTCAGCTGGGCAACAAGAATTGGCAACAGTTGTATTATCGCAGAATTCGAGAGCCATTAGGCTGGGATCTAGGAGACAAGCACAGCATGGCATCAAGATTAGTACTCTGTGCTCTTATGTTGTGATCACAGTTGTCAGCTTCTAAAAAGGTCTCTGCTTCCAAGGTGCTAAGTAAGGAGCAGCTCCAAGATCTGATTCCAGCTCCCAAGAGGTATCTGGAGGGATATGTACTTAATGTAGTGATAACAGTGAGTTGGCAGAGGGTTGGAAAAACATAACTCATCTGTATTTTGGAATCTCAAAACTCAGCAATATCACCTGACTGACACAGTTTCCTTTATTTCACAGAGATGATGCTGAGACAACTGGATACTCACGCAAAGAGTTCTTTGAGGTTGAGCCACCCATCTCTGTTCCCTTTGGCTACAATTAGTTTGGCTTTCAGAAACTGGCATTCAGGCAAGATAGATTCCACTGCAGGTGCCAGGGTATCACTGGTAATGATGCACTTGGCCTTTGAAGCCTGGAGTCGGTATAAAATATCTTTGGCTGTTAACTGGGATGTTCCTGGAATAAAGACAATTCCTGGAAAAAAACAACAAAGAATTTGGAAAATGGTCCAGTTGTCTTTATGATGTTTGTACAACATGATAGTGTGGAATATAGACATTGTTCATTTTAATAAGGAATTAATACCTCCAATGTGATACAGAACTCAATAGATTGAATACAGGTGGCTCACGCACATCGCTCAGTCAACATCTCTGTCTAGCTTGGATTAATTTTGTAGCATAAA
Organism: Phasianus colchicus; assembly: GCF_987193195.1. Lineage (NCBI taxonomy): Eukaryota > Metazoa > Chordata > Aves > Galliformes > Phasianidae > Phasianus > Phasianus colchicus. The sequence continues at coordinate 2,017,438 of NC_143451.1, read as the reverse complement.
CAAATGTGATTTTGGATAATGGGCAGAATGTGATTGGTATCACAGTTTCAGAGGGAAAAAAAAAAGAATTTCCTGGATTTCTATACATCCTTTTCCCAAGAATTTCAAGAGTCTGAACATACATGATTGATTTCAGTTTTGTTGCACCTTCAAAGGTGTCTACCAAATTTTTCAGTTGGGAAACTGAAGAACTGAGCTACATAATACATAATACAGAAAAAAAAACTTGGATACAAAAGAACTGGGTTCCCTGAGCCTCAGTATCATGTGCAGTCTGCAACAGAGCAAACAATACAAAAATGCTTGTATGTGTCCCTGTTGATGCTGAATTATTCTATCACAGATGTTTTGCAGACTGAAAAGGTGATGGGTCAAATTCTTCTGAAGAATCTGTGGAAATAACAGCAGAGCAGAAAAGTACTGTACTGAATTATTAACTATTATTGTCCTGTTACTGCATTAGAACTGTCCATACTGATAATATGTCTGGTCAAATCTGGCCTCAGATTGCAACTATTCGGCCTCCACTGGCTTCAACTAAGGATGGCATTTAATTGAACAAAGTCTGTCAGCATCTAGGTTCTTGTGTGGGTACTGCCATCTCTCCTTCTATATAAAAGGAGAATTGTACCGAAAAGAACAGCTAATTCCTGCTTACTTTTCTCCTTTCCCCTCGCCTCCCCTTTTTCTTTCTTTCTTTCTTTCTTTCTTTTTTTTTTTTTTTCAGATTGACAGAGGAATGTTTCACATCTATTTATTTTCTGTATTCTTTCTATGTCTAAAAGATAAGACAACTCACCTGCCCGGATGCAGGCTATACTCAGTAGCCACCATTCAGGGACGCGAGGCAGAACTGCCAGAACTCTGTCTCCTCTCTGCAAACCACATGCCTCAGAAAGTATGTTAGCTGTTTTCCTGGACAGAAATCCCAGCTCTTCAAAGCTCCACTTCACCTCCTCCCCTTCATCATTTACCCACCAAAAAGCTGGATTTGCTGGTCGCCTTCCATCCTAGAACATAGCAATAGAGCATATTAAATAAGATGACAAACCTTAAAAGGTTAGTTTCAATCAAAACTAACTCCAGACTACACAAATGGGTAATTGGTCCCTTGGAGTGATGCCCACATTTCTGACAAAGAGAAGAAAATACTGTGTTGTAATTTCCAGCTGCTATTATCCAGCATCCATCATGAAAATTGTTTTTTATTGTCTGATATTTGTTTCATTGTCTATAAAGTAGAAGAAAATCACCACCTTTTCCAGTTGCAACCATTCATCCAAGACATCACTTGCAAAGTTGAAGTATTTGGGCAGTTCCTTTTCACACCGGTTTACGGAGTCATAATATGAAATAATCTGGGATGTACGAAGCCTGTTACATCCATGGAAAAGTCTGGAAGGCGACCTCAGAATCTGCAGGCACTGAGGAATCCAGGAGATCATAAATGTCCTCATGATAAACAAAGATTTATCAGGCAGTGCGAAAAAAATCCAGATGAACACTTACAGGGATCAGACATCTGCAATGAGAGAAACTGTCTTTAGAAGCAGCCAGGTATTTGATTTTTTTTCCATCTTTGTTCTCTAATTTTTCAGCTCATGAATGAATCCCATATCTCTTGACTCTTCTGAGTTTTATACTTTGGCCACAGAATGAAATGGTCTACTGCTAGAAGTTAGGAAATGTGTTGAGCTCAGGACACTTTGTATACTAGATTGATATCATCTATGATACCTATGATACGATTCTATGGTTCAGGACTCTATGTAATTATGTTATGTCTTACATGCACACTAGGTGGCGATTCTCCACACCAAATAATTCACCTATAAAACTGAATCTCCTTCCTCGCGAGTTCTGATTTTGCTGGGGGCATGGAATAAACTCAAAATAAACAGTGTGCAGGCAAATATGGAATTCCAAAATCTTCCATTTGTTTTTCCCTTTATCTGAAGGTGCGTCACGTTTTACACGCTGTAAAACATATGAAGAAAATTCCATCACTTCTGTCCTACACAACATACAGGCACATGCAGTCATTTACAGCCCAGCTTGGGAAGTAAAAAAAATTGGATCTTTACTCATAGATGCAGAACCATCGGATTACAGTTATGAGTTTAATCAAGTCTCTAGGGATCTAGTGACCTCGTTAAATCTAAGGGAACCTTTCCCTGTGTCCTGGAAGGACTGAGTTTCATATCATTCTCCTCTTAATCCAGTTTTCCTCCTGGAGATTAGAAGCCCTTTTCAAATTTGTGCTTATTCCCTTGTAGAAGATTTTCAGAAGGGGTTTGATCTGATTGCTGTTTGTTTCAGTGGCACAGAGGGAAAAAACAGTTCTATGATCAGATGTCTTTGTCATCCCACCTGTGCTCTGGGAGACTCAGGCTCGGGTAGCTTACAACAGGATATGTTCAGATCAAATAGGTCTTGTTCCTTTTCCCCTGTTATTCTGAAAGATGGTTTTTACCCTCCTAGGATATTACTTGGAAGACAGCTTTGGAAAAGAGATGAATAACAGATGTTTTCTCTGTTACTGAAGAGAAAACAACCACAAAGTCAAACAGGAGACTCTTATCTTCCTGCTTTTTTTCTTCCTTCCCTTTAGAACCTGATTGCTGTGTCTGTATTTACGTGTGATCTTATCTTGAAAGCAGCCTGAGCATACAGCTCTCTGATTTCATTAGTCACCCTGAACAAGTGCTAATCAGACACGTCTCAAGGTGCATTACCACCCAAAACCTTTGAGATTTACAAGGAAGAGTTCACTTGAAACCAAGCCTTCCTCACACCAGGTATGAAAACAACCCAAACTGAAGCAATCTGTCAACCCCAAAAAGTGGAGACTAGCACATCAACCACAATGAAGATCACCAACCACTTTTGAGAAGTACCCTCCTAATAGTACATTTTTCATCCTTTAGCTTAAGAGCATGAAAGAGTGAAGCTACACAATTATCTCTTCAAGAGAAACATTTCTTGAACTGTTAGTTTCTTCAGAACTGGACAGATCCATCCTCAGGTCATCTCTGTCCTTGCTTTCTGATCAGACCTCTAGAGACACTGCACCTTTGGGTGTACACTTTAGGCTACAACTTTCAACGTGGTTTAAGGATCATAAGTGTTCCTACTACCATGAGAGACTGGCAAATATTTTGGTTTCAGAGTTCACATTTGAAAGCTATCCGAAGGTTAAAAGGAAACATTTGGAGCCTTCAGTTGCTGTACAGACACTGGCTAGCAAATTTGGGTCACAAGCTGTTCACATCACATGAAATCATTCTGTAGCTGAGAATCAACAGCAAAATGCTCTGGTTAGGTTAAGTACAAAGTAGGTATCTTTCTTGAGCTACAACATGGTACTTCATCAGAGAGCTTACCCTGAATCAATCTCCAGGATGTAGCTTTGCAAGCACAACAGACAAACAGGTATTAACCAGAGGAACAGCTATCATCTACTTTTCCTAGGTGCTTGCCCAGAGGGGCTGTGGATGCTCCATTCCTGGAGTTGTTCAAGGTCAGGTTGGATGGGGCTCTGAGCAATCTGATTTAGCACTTGATCAATAGCTTGGCAACCCTGCCCACGGCAGGGAATTGATGATCTCTGAGGTCCCTTCCAAGCAAAGCCATTCTAAAGTTCTATGATTCTATGATCCTATGATTCTAGTTACCTCACTTACTGTGCTCTCTGTAGCCCTGTGCTGGGTTAGGGACACAGAGCATGCTGTCAAACTGACCTATGCTTCTGTGGGCATGTTTCCCCTCCTGTGCTCTCCCACCTTCTCTCCAGTGTTCTTACTACTTACAGCAACTGTATACCTATTATCTCCACAGAAATTGTTTTTCCAAACACTGCTCGAGATGGGGAGGTAATTAGGTTAACCTTCCAGTGGAAAGGTGCATTTGGCTCCACTGGTGGTAAATTTAACAGCCTTATCAGCCTCTAAGTTTGGCTGATAAAACAGCAGCCATCTGAGCAGCAAATAGCACTGCTTAGTGCTGCTTTTCTCCTTTCTTTTTGGTCACCCAATAAAGGCAGGGCAAGATGAAGACACATCAGTTCTTCTTTCTGCCACTGTTATTTCTCTCAGGTTTCCTGGCTGTACAGAGCATAAGCCCAAATGAAAGAAAGCTAAAGAAAGCCAAACTCCCTAAAATAAGAAAGGAGAACAGCGTACTCTTGCTGAAAAAGAGCAACTTTGACAGAGCACTGATGGAAACGAAGTACCTGCTGGTGGAGTTCTGTGAGTATCTGCTTTGTCTGTGTCTTACCCTGGCAGCTCTGCAGAGCACGGCTGATGCTGGAGCACGAAGGTATGCCTGTTCTACTGTTGCTTTGTCCTCTGACAGCCCTTCTTTCATGCCCACCATGTCTCTATTTCTGACAACAACTACAATCACTGATTCCTTTTTGGAGTTTTTGAGCACTGGCCTGCTCCATAAAACTGATACTAAGATAGGTTTACATGTGTGCAGCTCTGACTTTGCATTCTCTGCTTCCACAGCCTAATCTTGCAAGTGTGTTTCATAGCAATGATGGGTGAAGCTATGTTCAGAAATCAGAGAGGGCTTTCCTCTCTCTTACATTTTCATGTACGAGATTTATGCCAGATGTAAGCGTTTGGGCTACAGGGAATGGCTCAGTACATTATTTAATGTCTGTAACTGCATGATACAGGTTGCAAGACTACCTGAAATCAGCACTTGATTAGGTGGAGGCAGGCTTGTGCTTTTTCTATTACGTTCCTGCTCATTCCTCACGGGGAGCAACTAATTTTGTGAGTTAGGAGATCTGGCATTACAAGAAGTAAATCACAAAAGCAAAAGCCAAAGAACAGTCCTGTGATTGCGCCCACCTAAAAGCTCAGACACTGCATAACTTCCCCCTCCACATGGGGAGGTTTTTTGAACAGCTTGCTGGTAGCACAAATTCTTACCTCCAGAGCAAAACTCCTTCAAGGTGCTGTGTGTTACAACTCATGCCTGCAAACCTGAGGATGCCATTTCATGTTCAAAAGGTCCTTCTCAGTTTCATTGCCAGTGGCCACAATGAGGTGCAGGACTTAAAAAGGGCTATGCAGCAAAAATCATTCATAGTGGGGCTGCAGAAGCCCGATGGATAGCACTGGTCTTTCCAACATGTTTTGCTAGCTTGCTTCATACAGCCTCTCAGCGAGGCCTGTCCCAGGGAGCAGTGCTCATCCCACTTCTCCAGTTCATCACTGACATTCATGTTGAATTTTAACAGATGTGCTTACGATTCCATGCCTGCATACCTTGTGCTTAGTGCTTTGCTGGACCAGAAATGATCATTCAGTCTGCAGCAGGATGGAAATAACGCGTGGAGACACAGCGTATTTCATATTAAAAACCATGCACTATGATTGGTGCAGAGAGAGGAGTTACAGCAGAGATAAAGGAGTCCTATGAGAGACTGCAGTATAAATAAAAATGCTGTAAATCACCAAGTAGAGGCAGTTCAACCAAACAAGCGGGGGAAGATACTATTTAAGATAGGAACTTTCTTCTGATAAGCTTACTATGGGAGTGTCTAATGATTATGGACAATGGACTTTTCAATCTGTGTAAAACAACAAAAGCTTTGTCTCTGTTCCCTGAGCCTGACATTTCTTTACCCTGCTATCAGTTGTGCTGCACTCACTGAGCTCAGCCTTAAATTACACACTTTGCAGCCCAGCTCTGCTCTGAAGGCAGGTAGGCATTAAGCACAAGATGCAAATCCCAAATCTATCCTGAATCTGCAATAGCTATTTTAAGTTAAAGCAATATCCTAACTTTGCAGAAGCAGATGTGATGAATTAATGAAAGTAAAAGTAAATTTGGGTCATACTAAGCATTTCATTAATCCTCAAACTGTTACAGAACCTAACATACTCCTTAAACTTTGAGAGAAATTACTTTAGAAATTTATTTTAAAAATTAAACATTTAAATAACATGTTTGAAATGTTGAATTTTAGCAGGAATATATATGTGTTTTTGTTATTTGTTGGGGATCTCAAGCTACTTCTCAAATTCACCCTGCAATTGTGAATTGCTTTGGTTCCCTCTGAAGATGTGATACTTGGGTGAAAAAAATACTGCATCAGAAAAACCCTATTCAAGCACTACTCTCAACCTTTTTTGAGAGCTGATTCAAAGCACTGAACCTAAACATCCAGACTGGGAGGAGTTTGTAGCCAAGCCTTCTTGTGCTGGCAGAGCTGATCATCACCTACTTTCTGCAACACAATTCAGGATTTCAACAGAATACCAAATGGGAAGAAGACGTGAAAAATTCCATGAAAAATGAGAGATGAATAAAGAATTGTTCAGAATATAGCAGCTCAGAGACCTGGGCACTCACAGCATGTAGGAGACCTAAAATAAGGATCTCCTGATCCTACTTCAGAGAAGTCTTGTCCCTCCATCTGATACTCCACCACTCTCACAGATGGATTTCTTCAGAAGCAGAGGACGAACACACCATGTCCTTGCAGTCTGCATCTTTAGATAACATCAGAGAGGAAGCACTGCTCCCCACCACATCTTGACCAGTGAGCCTCACTGCGTTCTGGTTTGGATTCAAGGTCACTGCACCAATGTGAAGGGCTGACTGAAAACTCATGGACTTCCTTTCTTCCTACAAATCAGAATGACATCTACAGAGACTTATAAAATCATTCAGACTGAGTTCCTCAGCCAAGACACATTACCTGGAAGTCTTCAGCCTCAGTCTCAGTAGGTCCCTTTGGAGATGATGGTACTAACTAGCCTTTCAGACAGTGAAAATGCATCCTGCCCTGCAGCACTGGCCCAGGATGTGGGAAACATGAGCCTACTCTGGTTCACATCTGGTTCATTCGCTAGAATTTGCTTTGCCTTGGAATGAAAAGGATAAAGATCAGACATGCACAGAGAGCCCATAAATAATTTTTTGTGCCCTACTCCTTAAAATAGGCTAAGTAAACTATGTGAACGTGGAACTACTCTGGGAATTGAGATAATGAGAGACAGAGCAATATTCCCACATAGGGAATAGAAACCCAGAACGAATGCAAGACCTGAGATTCTTCTTCTCAACCCTTTATCAATCATGGCAATGCAGTGAGAGAATGCAAAGGAATCCCATACACCCAGAAAGTGGACATGACCAAGAGGGGGAAAAGCGTAAGCTGCACATTGGGATTTAATGCTCTAGGATTGCCTTACATCTGTTTTGAGAAAACCTCAACCCTTTGCCTGCTGTATAACAGTATCTACTTACCAGTGGCAGAATATTCAGTGAAGAAAGACCTGCTTTGACATCTTCTGCCCAGTGACTCCCAGGTCCTCCTGGTGCCGCCTGCAGTTCCACCCTCACTGTGTCACAGCTCTGTCTTCCTTCAGGCAAGATTTAATATAAAAACATCTGCTGATTTTCTGCCGTGCAGTGTCAGTACCCTAATGAGCCGAGCGAAGTACACTGGGCAAATTCCCATTATGGAAACAAAGTAATGATCCAGAAATCCAACATTCTTCTGCCTTCATCCCGAGTGCTTTCTGCAATGAGAAAGTAACTGAAGGGGCAGCACAAAGGAGGTGGGGGAGGGCAGAAGAACAGAGAGTCCAGTTTCAGTTTGTTTTTTTTTTGGTGAAAAAACAGTGAACAATGTCTGAAAACAGCACAAGCAGCACGTGGCATTGTGCCCGTTCTCTTATCTGAATTGTGTGTCCTGATTGTGCTTGGAACACTCAGTTTCAAAGTTCACATGAATGGGTCCTCATTCTGCTGCAGTCTGCAGCATTGCCATTAGTGTTAAACTGACCTGAGTGTCACTCAGATGCATGCTAGCATAGAGAACATAGTGCACCTGCCACCAAGAGATGCTAGATCTTACATGAGTGTTGCCTGCATGGGAGAGTTTTGTTATTTACCCTTTGTGTTAACTGAATATAAACCCCTGTGGCGAAGTGCATCGCAGGATATTGTTGCTTTCAAGTTTTATCCTCAAAAACAAGATAATTAACAAAAAATCCCAAGCACTTCAACGACAATTAAGCACCACAGGGAGGATGAAATGTGTCCACTTATAAACACAAACACTCCAAGTACTACTGCAAACAGCCACCAACCGTGACCATTTTCAGTCATCTATTAACTTAGTCCCCACAGACTTCTCCAGGCTAAAATCTCCCAGTGTTTCTCCATGTGAGAGGCATTCCAGCCCTCCAATGATTTTCATGGCTGTCCTTCTCTAACATCTCCATGTCTTTCTGACGCTGGAGACCGCAGTGCTGAATGCAGGACTCCAGGTGGGATCTCACAGAAGTGGAGCAGAACAGGAAGTATCACCATCTGCTGTCACACTTTTGGTACAACCCTGGCTACAATTGGCTTTCTGGGCTGCAAAAGCACATTGCTGGTTTGAATCCCATTTTTCATCTCCAAGTTCTCTGCAGAGTTGCTCTCAGGCAATTCTTCTTCCAGACGCTGACAACAGTAAGGATTGCTTTGACCCTGCGCAGGACCCTGCACTTAGCCTTAGCTTCATGAAGTCCACATGGGCTTATTTCTAAAGCCTGTCAGGGTCCCTCTGTGCAGCAGTTGTCACTAGTTTTCCTGTCTTATTTGTCTTGTTTGTGGTAACATTTTCATTGTCTTTTTATAACCCATGGACAAACACACAAGTGGTGCATTTGTGCATCGCACTGCTACTTGGCTCTCCAAGCATATTTCCACCTATTAAAAAAAAAATAAATAGAAGAAACATTTACCTTTTCTAGCAGATCTGTGCATGCAGTGAGCCATGAGATCAGCCGTAGGATTCCTGCAGCCTGTGACTGACAATCGGTGCTGGGCTAATGACATTTAATAGGCAAGATAGGGTGACAAAGACATTCACCACCTTCCGAGGGCATTAAAGCAGAAGGTGACGTTCCTGAAACAAATGGGAAACTGCTTACTGTGCATATATGAGGAGATTTCCTTGCAGTGAAGGGAGCACGACTGATTTTAAATCAGTGTGTCAACTCACTCGTAAAGCCAACATCCAAAGCACACTCACTAGTGTGCTAGGAGCTGCTTCCAGCAATGCAGAAATCTGCCCGCTACATAGAAAATGGGAACAGTTCAAAAACACCCCCAAACATGTATATCTGATAACTAAGCTCCATACAGGAACCTAATGCAGCATGAGGAGAGTGGGATGTGGGTGCCTCGCTCATGTAGGCTTTGTTGGAAATCTGTATCAGTCCTTAAGAGTACACTATCTGAAATAGATTTATTGATTTATTTGTAAAATATGCTCTTAAAAGGGAGCTCGATGCTGAAAGTGCATGTCCAGGCAGGTACAAGCATCACTGGAATCACTAGATGATATTCTAGTTGCTCGATGCAGTCCTATTGATTAGCATCAATCCCTTATCTAGATGTCCTTATACATGCTTTTTTTTAACTGAACATTCTGTAGAAGGATCCAAACTCTTGAATAATCTTCAGTGTTTGCATAGCAGGAGACCTCAACTGAACTGCAAACTGCAAACATTAAATTAGCTCAGATTCAAAGTACAGAAGTCAACACAGGAGATAATGGGCTGTATTTTGCACAGTAGAATAGAATGGGAACACTTTCAAGGTCACATAAGAAAACGTGCATTTGCAGCAAGATCAATACCTTGCTTTTCTCACTTCCAGTCTAATATGTTAAACAGGAAACCATTCTTCTACACAGAAAATTATATATCTTTAGTGAAAACTGTAAAAGCAGACTACACAGGAAAGAGGAAAAGTAGGAGTCCTGAAGTGACTTTCTGACCGTGTCAGGAACTAACAGCTAAGAAATCAGTATTTAGCATGACAACAGCTACATTCACAGTGTCTGCAGCAATTCCCAGACATCAGTATAGACTGCCAATGAAACTGGAGGCCATCAGCAATTAGCTAAAGGAAAGAGGAACTCATCATACTTCCATGTATTGTCACTTAAAGGAAGCTTTAGGGTCATGAAAGAGGTGTATATATCAGCAAAAAGTATCTCTGCCCACACTGCAATATATCAAGTAGCTGGCTACATGACACCATGAAGCGAAGTAGTTGCTTTCTCAGGTCATCCATGTGTTCAAAATACAAAATTTCTGGTGTTCTTCCCACTTATAACATATCCATTTGGTGAGGCTTTGGGTAAAACATACTCTGGCATTCTCTCTAGGACAGAGATGCTCTGTGATGAGGTCCTGTTCTTAATCCTTAAGCAGCAATGCTGCAGGTCTGGTTCCTCATTTCTTGCACAGAACAAGAGTGCTGGTGGCTTGAGTTATAAAAGTGGAAAATATGACAAACCTCCCCCACTCAGCACCTTTCCTTTGGGGAATGAGGGTATATATAACATCTGTTCCTTCTGACCTTTTTAGAGGAAGGCTTTCTTATAGCAGTTCTTAAAATAAAGGAAACTGTAGTCATCAGAAAAAAATGAGATGCTGTTCTTCAGCACTTGCTGTCTGGGTAAACTTGCTGCAGAAATGGTGCTATGGACCCTCCCCTGCAAATAAGTGTCCTGCAGGCACATTTCACAGAATAGCCATGGCTGTGTGAGAGTGGGTTCAGGTCATTTGGTGATAAGAGATCATTCTTTAAACAAAATACATCTTTGAAGTTGAAATATTTCACAGAAAAATGGATCTTAAAATCCCCCAGACAATCTACATATTTATGTAATGCCCATATTGCTTATTGATACCTGCATACCTGGGAAGCCTCCAGGCATCTTCAGCTTCTCTGTCTGGAATATACCAACAATTTATTTTGCCCCTTCTTGACAGAGTTCCACTTCACATGCATCAAGCTTCTGATCTTCCAGATTCCCAATTGGTAAAAGATCTGTGCAACCTTACATTATTAGGGAAAACCAAAATTGCTATATTGAAATTGAATCACTGAATCCTAGAATGGCCTGGGTTGCAAAGGCCCACAATGCTCATCCAGTTCCAACCCCCTGCTGTGTGCAGGTCACCAACCAGCAGACCAGGCTGCCCAGAGCCACATCCAGCCTGGCCTTGAATGCCTGCAGGGATGGGGCATCCACAGCCTCCTTGGGCAACCTGTTCCAGTGCCTCACCACCATCTGGGTAAAATTGCTTCTGGTGTAAACCACTGCCTTGGAATTAGCCAGAAGGTACTGGATCCCTAACCACCATGTGACTTCTACTCATTATTCCAAGTCCAGAGCAACACATCTTCTTAGAAAGACCAACATCTCTACCTAATAGATCTGGGCTAACCCTGTCCATATGCAGTCATTACATATCAGCACTCAGTAGCACACCACCCTGTGTTTTAATAAAGACTCCATGCATCTCTAATCATTTTAAGCAATGATATTTCATAAAGGCTCAACAAACATGCTCTCGAGAAACAGCAGTGTTTTTATATGGTAGATATGCCACGTCTCCCAGACAGAGCAGAACTTCCATTAGTTCTTCTGCAGTTTCATCTAGAGTGGATTGAACTCAGCCAAGACAGTACTGTGGTGTTTTTGTGCTGGGAGACAGCATGTTGCAAATTTATGGGGGAAAACGTTAGCAAGAGCATTTTTATAATTACGAGAAAGAAAACTCAAGTTACAGTTAAATCTCAGAAAATCTCTGTAAAGTAGCAATAAAATTAGAACCACAACTGCCACTGGAGCTAGCTGACGGTTGGCACATGGCACACACAGACACCTGTTATTTTAGAACCACTATCAGTCTGTAAGAATATATTCTCTTATTCTCTCCTTCTATATCTTATTTGGAGAAAGTAGTTTCTGAATTACACAAGTTTACCCCAATGAAGTGCAACTAGCATCTTATAAAGAGTCTCGATGTGAGTACAAACTCTACCCTTGAACTCCCTTTAGAATCTACTCAGGATATTCTGTCAAACTTACTTTTTTACTCTAAGTCATTTCTTGCCAACAGAAGACTATTGCAGTCCTGTTGATTATTCACTCTGACTAGTCCAAGTACTCAGGTAGCCTTGAACAATCAGAAGCAACACAAAGAAATAAGAAGTAAAGATAATTTCTCGCATACTTGAGTCATAAATGGCCTTTATCCAACCCGTCCAGCTACTATTTGACATAATAATTTCTGCTGCAAAACTTCACACTGAGCCTTTGTAACCCATTCTCTTTTGACTGACCCTTTCCAGATGTTTCTTTATCTCAAGCATCTCAGAATGTGTCGAAAGAATTTGCTGAGGCTGCACGACTGCTTAAGAAAGAAGCTCCAAGAATCCAGTTTGGCAAAATAGATGTCACAGATCAATTTGATTTGAGAAAAGAATTTAATATTCAAGAGTTTCCTACCATGAAACTTTTTGTGGATGGCATCAGGGAGGCTCCTATAGACTGCAAAGGTAAATTATCTTCTGCACTGTTAATGACAGGATGTGCTGACCTATTTTGCTGCCAAGGATAAAAGTATGGATGCTCAGATACAGGCTATGCAAACTCTTTGTGCCCATGTGTTAAACGTGCAATTAACTCTGTATCTATACAAGAATTTTGATTTTAATTGATCTTCTATGTTTTTAACTGAATATGCTTCTCTCTACTGAGTTCACACAGGCGAGCTCACAGCTGGCATAATTCTGAGGACACAGAAACACACCCAAAATGACACACTCCCACATACTACAAACAAACAAACAAAAAAGCCATAAATAAAAATTACACCAAACAAGAATTGGATCCCAAACCCACTCGTTTGCACTTCTGCTGGCTCACTCCAACTTCCACAGGTATTGTACCTGCAGCAGGATGCATTTAACAACAAATTCTGAACAAAGCCAAAGAAAATAATTTGACAGTGCAGCCATGAGAGGGAGCTCATACATGGCTCAGAAAAGACATGATGGAATAATTTCAAATCTTTTGGGGGAAGTTATTCAGCAAAAACAACAATATTGGAATAGTACAGATGAGCAATCCCTGGAAATTCAGGCTTTGTTAGAACTTTTCTTCCAAGTAAAGTGCAGACAAGTAATTCCTTTTCCTTTACCTCTTCCTCTTCCTTCCCTTCCATTCCCTTCCCTTCCCCCCTTCCCCTTCCCCTCTCCTTTTAGTTCTTCTTCCTAAAAATGGCCAATTTTACAGAGTCAGCAACAATGTCATGACTTGCCTAAGCCTCCATTTGTGCTGAGCAAATACACTTGAGTCACAAGTTTAAAAAAGGACTGTGAAGTTTGTTTCTGACCCTGTACACAACAGTGCTCACGTTCCTTCAACTGCTGAGCCCCTGCGGCTGCTCTGCTGAAAGCTGATCTGAAGTATTTTTAGTAACTTGCTTCTCCTTGTACATCAACTATTGAATTTCATACCCACGTTCCCATAATCTACACTTGTGCAAACAGCACAAATGCCACTGAAATCCCAGTTTGCCATAGAAAACTCATATTAGAGGTGCTGATATATGAGAGTGAAAGCTTCGACTTAAGTTTCTAGGGCTGACTTGAAAACATCTTTTAAACTGGTAAACTAACTTGTCAAGCATGCTTGAGAGAGCCAGAGAACACAGAGCACTGCAACACAAGATGCACACAGCCATCCTTCAGCCAAGAGCTGCTATTTCAGAGACGCCTCCCAGCAGGACACAAGCAGTTAGCAAACCGGCTTCTCCCCTGCAATCTGCATAGTGCAGTGCTGACTGTTCAGAGACATATACTGCTCATAACGACTTAAAGCACGCTTTGTTGATTTGCTAGCAAGCATAAGTCTAAACAGTGGGAATCCACAAGCAAATCCTAGGCACTGCAGAAATCGTTACTTACAACTCCAAGGCCAGAATTTGCCTAGAAGAAACAAGTTACAGGCCATGAAGAACAGCAGCAGGAATACTCTGCATATGAAAAGCCTGCTGAGAGGTTATATAGCTGACAGAAAGCTGCAAGAGCTCAGCTCTGCATGTGGATAGAAGCCAAGCCCTGTGCGGCCACTAGGCAGTGCTCTGTGCTTTGCTCTGCAGCCTGCACACCTTAACAGCCCAGGTCTGCCAGCTTGGCCTTAAAAAAATCCAATGACAACAAAAAGAAAAACACCACCACCAACAACAAAAACCCCATATTTTAAACTAGTTGCAGTGCAGCCTGCTGCAAAATGACTTGATGGCAGTAAAATGGTATGACTCAATTTTGACCTTGCCGTATTGTTAAAATACCCAGCTCTAGGACTTGCATCTTTGATTATCCACTTGTACAGCACATCTCGACTCTGGCACTTTGCAGCATAACACATGCAGACGTTTTTATGTGCAGTTTTCATTAACCCTTTGCTGGACTTTTGTTCTAATCCCAAAAGGATGCCAGGCTCACAGAGAGGAAGGGGTTATTTTATGGCTGAGTGCCTCAGTTTATGGCTCCATTTCCTTAGAAAACAGAATAACTAGAAACTATTTTAAAAGAGATTTAAGATTTCTAAAACTCCTGAAAACCTGAGAAGAAATAAATGGACTGAGTACGACCTTATGAACACAGTAATGTTAATTTAGAACCCCAAAGATGGAATGCTGCCAAATTTAAGGACAACTTTGACATTTTTTGGCTTTGTTCCTCATTTCTGAGCCAAAGTGAAGCTGCAGTACCACTGGGGAGTTTTATCATGTCTCTGTACCTATTAGATCCTTTCTGCAGCAGCAAAGGAACAATTTTGACACCTAACTCAATTGAATAGCCAGTCCAATAAAATCTGCAATTGGTTTGAAGACATTTTGGATTAAACCTCAGGTCGATAGCTCTTTATAGCTTATTATGATTTTGATTCACTTGTGGGCACATGAAACCCTGCAGGACAGGTTTTCTAGCTGTCTGAGTTTTCTCATCTCTACGCTCAAACAATTAACTGCACACAGTTGTGTGCAGAGGTCCCACAAAACACTGCACATCACTGCTGATCTTCTAGAGCTGGCAGTAATTACAGTGGTGACAGGACCCAGAAGTTGGGTTTGAAGCAGCATTGACCTCAGTCCTGAGGAGTCCAAGTTCAGCATCCTTCCCAACTTCCACTGCTTTTATCTTGATTGCTCAGAAATGTCTCATACATTTTGAAGGTCATTTTAATTCTTTTTTTTCCTGCTACAGGAGTCAGACAGGCTTCAGCTTTTATCACATGGCTGAAAAGACAAACAGGACCCAGCACAGTTTTAATCAACTCCACCGATCAGGTCGAAGCCATCATAAATGCTGACGATTTGGCAGTGATTGGCTTTTTTAAGGTAATTCAATGGAGAGCTCAGAAGGCTGGTTTCCCTTCAGATCTGTTAGGGTTATGTTGTTTTCCACTGCCACCAAATCACACACATCCAAAAGGCCCAGAACTTCCTGAAAGACTTTTTGTACCCTCCAGCCTCCTCCCTGGCCGGGCAGGGCAGCACAAGAAGCATAAAGTGCTCAACACTGCACAAGCAGGACTTTGCAAAAGCGGAAAAAACTGGGGTACTATCACCACTGTCATCAAAAACCCAAAACACAACAGCGTGAGCCTCTACAAAGAAAATTAAACTCTGTGCCAGCCCAAACCACAACAACTAATCACAGTATTTCTATTCAAAGATGGTGTAAAATCACAGATGTGAATATTTGGCCAGGGGAAGGAAAGCTCCCTTCATGCTCAAATCCATAGAAAAGGTGATAAATACCTTCAAATGTGCCGGAATGCCTTTTATTTATCTTTGCATTTGAGAAGTAGAAAAGAGCTCCATCAGTAACTCATTAGCAGTTTTTTTAGCTCCTGCCAGCTAAGAAATCTGCAGGGAATAGGAAGTCAAAATACTGCACTGTGTAAATGATCCAACTCATGCAGTCCTTTCTCAGGTAAAATCCTACTACTTTCCAGAGTAGAATAAGGTTCTCAGGGTTTGGGACTGAACGATGCAGAGCAATAGCCAAATAGTGTAACGTAAATATGAGCTGTCAAAGCACTCAGTTAGAGGTCAGTAAAATAGGGGTAGGTTTTTTAATTCTGCTTTTTCATTGCGTCCTTGAAACCTTCACTATCTGAAACATTCAGTCAGTGCTCTAAAGAGACTTTTATTCTGGTAACTTTCTGCCTAGTTCAAGGCACGACGTCTGAACTCGAACTGATAAGGTCCCAAATGTGCTGGCTACAGCAGACAGACCATATTTTATGGCTGAGGAAAGTAGGATTCGTTACCAAATTGCCCAGAGTAACAGAGGTGGTGAACACAAATGGCATAATAGGACAAACTGTGAAAATGCTCACAGAGCCCAGAATTTTGCTCTGCAGCAATCTGCTCACAGCCATGTATGGAGAAGGGCAGTTTTCCAGTGCTGGACCAGACTGAGACGCTTTTGGTATGGCAGTGATGCTGGAGAGTCTCCTGCAAAGGGCTGATAGCAGATAGTGCCTGCAGATGTGTCTGACTGGACTCCACAATTTCCCTGAAAAAACAGTAGATGAGCACTATCATGGCTGAGGCCATGTCAGAAATGCAGGGGGTGGAAGCTAATGCAGTGGTGTCCAAGTAAATAAAGAGCTGCATTTGGCCTTCTGTTAGTCACAGATTGCTCACAAATGTGAGTGCCAAAATGTGTTGGGAGATCTCAGCATATAAATTGCTATTAATCCAGCGTGAAATAATTGTCTGATTAAATCATACCCGAAAGAGCTGCTGCCTTTCATCGTGCTTATTGACTACTAGTTCAAGGGTGGACAGAATGGTGACTGTTTGACAGATGTAGGAGTCAAGATGCCTGCTTTGAGGAGCACTCAGTCGAAGCCCCAGACACATCCATCAGGTTCTCCTGCAGGCAAGCAGCCCTCCCCTCTTGTCCATGCAGCTCTGTGTGCAGCTGTGCAGCAGAGCTGGAGCAGGGGAGCAGCTGCTAGCTCCATCCTTCCCCATCTGGAGAAGTCTTGGCAGAGCACAGCAATGCCAGGGGAGTGCAGGGCAGATGAGATGAGTGCAGGAAGGAGGTGGGGGCTGTTCAGTAACCATATAGCCCAACACTGGCCAGAACAGAGAATGCACCGGTGTTGTCACGGCACTCCTATGATTTCCTCTATTCTGAAGATCTTCCCGTGAAGGTAATTGTGCCAAACTCACTTACACCTCACAAGCCTTTTGGGGCCCGCATCGCTTGCAGCTCTCACTCCTACACATCCTGTCAGGATCCTGGATGCAGCTCTTAATGAATACTCTTTCTGGGACTAGGAACTTCACAAAGACAGCGTGGAAGTTTTCCGTGAGACTGCAAAAGATGTGCCAGAGATGCCTTTTGGGATGACAAGCAGCGAGGACATCTGTGCCCATTATCGCATCCAAAGTAACACTCTGGTTGTCTTTAAGAAGGTAGGAGTGCAAGCCTAGTGAGGTAAGGTGCAACAAGCTGCTGTGGCAGCTTCAGGACATGGAAAGGCAGTGTGGTACTTTTTTAGGTTAAATAATTCCCTACCTGAAATTCAAACAGCTTAACACAAAAAATATTGCATTTGCTGACAAGAAAGATAAGGAAGAGGCAGACAACAACCTCTGGGTATTTTCCATCTGTCTGCTCACACTTCAGGATCCTGGTTTATACTTAAAGCCATTTTATTCAGAATCCCTATGTTCTAATTCACCAATCACCTATGCACACCATGAACTGAACGTGGTAAATGTTCAGAGAGTTCTGCTGACGTTCACTCTTCCCTTTTCCTTTAAGCAGGTATCTTTTCTTCCAGCCCACATCAGAGGTGGCCAACAAGATCAAATATACAGTAACAGCATCAAACTTTAGGCCTAAAGTAGCCAGATCAAAAATGGGTATAGAAGAAATCTGTTAGTTTATTAACGAGCAAATTAAAGCTGTCAACTCTATCCTGGATTCTAGCTACAATCTTCTGGAATCCATGACATTCATTTTACAAGCTATGGAATTTCACTTACTGAGGATCATAAAACAGCAAAAGCAAGAACAATGTTTTAGCATAAAGACAGTGGTTTTATTCCTATAGTTGATAAAGTCAACCACCTCAAACCTCACTATTTATCTAAGGGAAAACCTGTGCATAATGAAGTGCTTGAAGATGGCAAACAGAACAAACTGGACCTCACAAGGATAATCAAAACCTTTACCTTGGATTTGGTCACTGAATATAATCTTGAGGTATGTGTATTTTTTCACTGTGTTAACAAAAGCCACAGGAGAAGGACAGCCAGTAACATCTCACATCAACCTCTGAGAAATCTCCCTACATTTCTTAGGTTTTAGGCTATCAGATTGATACAGGCAACATGTTATGAAACTGCTTGCATGCCTTGACAAGTTATTACCTGGAACAGAAGGGAATATTTGGCTAACATATTTCATATGCTATTTCCCACTTACTGGTATGTACGTGGTATGTCTTATAATACTGTAAAAAAATGGGAAGGAAGTGGGGAGGGAGGAAATCCTACCCACCAGATATAAAGTCTACGTGTTAAGAATTCAGGGAAGAGGGAAGACAGTTGCTTTTCTTCCTAACAACTGCTGTTACTGTGAACTCTGCTGGCAGTTACCATCTGCAGAGGAATGCATACAGAAAATAAGGAGCTGATCAGCTTCTTAGTGTTTGAGAATGTTATCTGACTAGGCTAGCCCTAATCATGTCTGGGAACCCCAGTAAAATCCAACAGGCAGCTCTTGGTCAAATCCAGACCAGAGGGTGCAAGATGATGTCTCCCAAGGGGACAGGGAAGGGCTGGCCAAGCACTGAGCCCACCTGAACACACAAACACCACCGACCTGAGGCAGCACAAACCTCAGGCTTCTGAGGCAGCTCAGAGGGTTGGAGGCTGGAAGGTCAGTTCAGTTTCCACCCTGTCTCCAGCCCTCCCATTCCCATGCACCAACCCAGGCCTCTGGGCCAAGAGAAATTAGAAACACTGGAATAGCCATTGCTAGTGTAGGAAGGGGAGTCAAGGCATGGAAGTGCTTGTATGGGAGGGAACCCCATTAACTCTGTTCACGGTGTGGGATGAGAAAGGGCAGTTCTCTGCAAAGGAGGAGATGTAGGCTGCTGATGCCATGCAGAAGTGGGGGAAGTTTCCCAGTTGGCTCTAGCTGCTGCACCTCAGCCTCCCTAGGTAACACTGCCTTTTACTTTTAGCACATCTTTAGCACTAACTCTTCAGCATGTGTTACACAGGAGGACAGACTCTCCCTTCTGACTGTAAAATCTGTGAATACCAATGAGGTTTTTACTGGAATATAGAAAATACTCAGGAGCTACTGATTCTTCTCACTTTATCTTCTCTAAAACAAGGAAAGCAATCTCAGGGTTATGGAAATTATTGGGAATAGAGCCTTGAGAAGTAAAATTTGCAATATCAGAACTGAATGACACTGATGCTCTGAGCCTCTGATTCCCTGCTCTCCTTAAGAGGAATGGAACAGATGTTGAGTGTTGTTTTCCAGACATCTGTGAAGATTTTTGATGTCCCTGTTGAAAACCACATCTTGCTGTTCATCCCAACGAACTCAAAGACGTTCAACACAACTTATGAAAACTACAAGTCTGCTGCTGCAGAATTTAGGGGGAAGGTTTGTAATACTGAATCCTACTACACAAATACAAATGCTAAAAGATCAGTGGAAAAACACCACTGGCGTTTGTAAAAGTACACTGCTGCCACTGTGTCTTTAGGTCTACTAAGCCCTTTAAAAACCATTTCGGCAACTATTTTTCAGCTTGTGCCCTTAATAGAATTATCTGAGAAATTCAAAGAATAAATGTCACTTCAAAACGATTCTTCAAAACAGAAAGATCACAGAAACCAATACTAATTCCAGCTGCTCCCACTCAACTGGCTTCTGATTTTACACATACAACTTTCTAGGAGCAATTTCCAACCAAAGCTGGTTTTAGCAAGCTTCTGGCAATTTCTGCCTGCACCCGGAAATGGCTGAAAGATCTCAGGGCATTGCCTGGAGCAAGAGCTGGTTCCAGCTGCAAAGCCTGAGAAACGTTGCAAGGCATCTGTGTAGCTTTGTGTGCAACGCACAAGTGTTTGCATGTATATATTTACAGGTAAGAGCAGTCTTACACAGAGGTATTTCAGTTTCTACTGCCAGCCAGTGTGGTGCTACTTCTGCTTTAACTATGCTACAGATTGAAGTATAATTTGCCTTGTAATAGAGGAGCACACACAAGTATTTAAAAAGACATATGCATGACATGTGTTCCAGCAATTCTGTCCTGTGAAGATCTATTAAGAACTTTAAGTGGTAATTTAGAAATGTTTCTAAAATAAGTGGTAGCAAACCAGTGTGAAAAGGCAGAAGGGAAATTTCCATTTGTTTTGGCTGCTTTGCCATTTCTTAACTTGGATCAAGGTACGAAAATGTCCACAGAGCTGCTGGCTGTTGGGCTGAGACCAAAAAAGGGTTCTACAAAATTGCTTTCATTTAAGGTTAGGTACAAACCCGCTGCCAAGCTGCACTTCTCTGAAATAGCTAAACCAAAGCTGTAAGACTCAACCAGATGCTTGGCTCTCTTTATTATCAGATAATGTTTGTGGTGGTGAATACTAATGAAACAAAGAATGGACGCATTTTTGAGTATTTTCGCATCAGGGAAGTTGATGTTCCTGCTGTAAGAATCCTAAATCTGACAAGCCAAGCAAAGTACAAAATGCCTGCAGATGAGGTGACTACAGAGAACGTAAGACATTTTTGCCAGAGCTACCTGGATGGAAAAGCAAAGGTATGTCCATTACTAATGAGACACTCCTCTGCTACACCAACTAAAACAGATTTGCAAAGTTAAAACATCCATTTTAGTATTAGAACAGTGTGCTTTTCTGATTATCAACTGATTAACTTACTCTTGCCCTAGTGCATTCACTGACAATTACTGAAAGAGCGTTCCTCTGTATTTAAAACAGAGGGGAATTACAAAGCTCTCCTGCTCTCCTACCTGAAAAATGGGCAAATTATTTAGGATGCAATTTTTCAGTTGATGCAAGCTGATGTTTTAGTGCTTTAAAGCCTCCCTGTGCTTCCATCTTTCCAATAATCGTGGAGAAAATCTACTCTCTTAGTTGGGAGAAATGAAATTTCACTAATGATTGCAAAGGAATTTGAAATCATAGAAGTTCAGTAAATAGAAAATTGTCAATTTCACAGTAGAACAGAATTTAGCATTTGCTGCAAATGAGTCTAGCGGAGTGAATTTTCACAGGAGGAATCACTCCCAGTGGTAAATACAGTATTTTTTGTCATAATGAAGCATCATCCTCCATACTCACATGAAAAATACATGAAAACATTTTCCTTCCTCAGTGCTCTTCAGAGTTATTTACTTTCATTTTCATCACAAGGAGTGATGAGGTGATCAGTCAGAGTAAATTGACTTGAAAAATGTGAGCAGTAGATCCTATTTTCAATATCAAGGCAGGTGGAGGGACAGAAGAGCTGCAGATATCTCCTCCACAAAGAGCTGCTTTGGTGGCAAACACATGCCATGGAACAGCTCCTAAGAGGAGAGCTGACATTCTTCTACTTGGTCTAAAAGAAAAGAAATTGCCAGCCCATATACTGGAAATTGTAGGCTATGATCAGCAGTAGAAGAAAAGTATAGACAATACTCAGCTTTTTATGTGTTTTACTTAATTCTGATAGCCCTCAATAGAATCATAGAATGGACTGGGTTGAAAAGGAACATAATGATCATTTTGTTTCAACCCCAGTAAGGGGGTAAGCTTTTCAGCATTCTAGCTTTTTGAACGGTGGGCAGCAAGCACCCAGAATAACAAATACAAATATGTTCCCAAAAGTGATTTGCAGACTGTCTATCATGTCTGTATTCAAGAGAGGGACACATAATTCCGCCTACCAACTATATGGGAGTGCGAGATACCAGTTCCCTGCTGAGGGCAGAGCAGAGAGCAGCATGAGAACGCAGGAGAGGATTTAGAGATAGCAAAAAAAAATAGCATTTGGCAGAGGAGGACAGCAGGCAGAGGGTGACTTGTCTCACAACAACTTGATCTGGAGTACAGTTCCTCGATGCTTCCTGCACTTTCACAGCAATGTTTGTTTCTGCTTAGTTACATCTCTCTAGTGAAGAAATTGCCAAAGACTGGGACAAGATGCCTGTCAAAGTGCTCGTTGGGAAGAATTTCAACAGGATTGTCTTCAATAGGACCATGACTGTGTTTGTCATGTTCTGTAAGTGTCATTGTATTCAGATTGCTTTAACGTGGTCCGTTGGAAATGAAAAAAGAAAGCTCATTCTTACATACCAAACTGGTCTTTGCACTTTACAGAAGTCATACTGAGCAAATTTGTGATGTCTGATGAAAGCACTTTAAAAAATTTTGTCCTATCTATGAAAATGCTGCACTACCTTTGCTGACTTAGAGTGGCAATGAGAAACATTCAGTCCCTTCAATAAGTTTTTGTCAAAGAAATTTCAAATCTCTGCCTGGAAGGAAAGGGACACCCAGATCTCATGCTGTACAATGGAACATTATAATATTCTGTACAGTTTGAGTCTGGCTGTCTTCCAAAGAGAGAAGGGAGTTAAGTAAGGTTGTCTGGATACAATGCTGTAGTATTACATCCCAAAGAGCTGCAGTTTAGCAAATCAAACTCCTTTCCCTTTTCTGTCTGCAAGAGAAGTGGCATTCCCTGCTCAACCTTTCTCTGCAGGAAACTGCTGCCCTATCCTGTTCCAGCCAGCAGAGATTACACTGTGCTTCAATTTGTTCAGTAGAGCAAACATACAGCATTAATATAAATACAGCATTCAGCGTAATACTAACAAATTCTTACCGGTAGCACAATCGTGCAATGCTTTTAATTCCATCTAACCTGATCATGACTACTTTTCTCTTGATGGAAAATCTGTGGCTGTGGATGCTATTTAAGGGCATTCTCAGCAGTATGCCTTTTTGTTAACCTGCTAATGTGCACTGCTTGGAGACAAAGCACCATCATACCTCAACCTCCTCCTTTTCAGTACAACTATAGCATAGTTTATGGACATATTTGATTTTAATATGTCTAGAGACATTCTAATATGTGTAAAGCATTTTGTGCTTCTGGCAAGTACCTCATCATGGGAACAATGCGTTACTCGGGTTGCATGGTTATCTGCCATGCTTCTCCAGCAAAGTCATATGGCAAGTGCTGTGTGTTATAGTAATAAGGATCTAAGAAGCAGTGCTGCTGTCAGAAGGGCCTGAGAGACAGTGATAACCTTAGGCTGGTTATCACTACATGAAGACTTATGGAAAATGGATGGTTTCAAGTAGAAACTGACCACAAGAGAAATCATAAAACCCCATTAACTTTCACAGACTTAGCAGATCCCACTCGGCACACCAGGACATGCTCTTACAACAGACCACATACTTTTAAATTTGCAGATGCCCCTTGGTCCTATGATTGCAGAAAACTTCTGCCAATCTGGGATGAGCTAGGAGAGAAATATCAAAACCACGAGGACGTAATCATTGCAAAGATAGACGTCACAGCAAACGATGTCCTGTCAGTTGTGATGGATCGCTATCCCTTCTTCAGACTCTTTCCTGCTGGACCCGATATCCAGGTGAGAAACTCGAGGGGATGGCACAGCTGCCTGCTGATGGGGGGCTGTGCGTGCACATGTCGGATAGAAGCGCATCCTTTAAGCAAGGCTTTGCTCTTCATCTACTCAACACTGAGCTCATTATCAACAAGAATCTGAATTAAAGGGGAAACTCTTCCACTGTTTCTGAAATGTAAAGTTGTAGCAAGAGCCTTTGCTCTATTCACCATCTGGGACCTCACTACTGCCTTACTCTCTGCTGTTTAGCAGCCTCTCATCTGGGTTCTAGCAACGGCCTCACCTCAGAGCAAACTCCTCTTTGTGAGAGCCAGACTCCTCATCACTACAGGCCTTTCTTCAAACCACGGCAAGAGGCAGACAGTCACAGAACAACTCTGCCAGTTGTTTCTGCAGCAGCTATGACTAGGCTGTAAAATACTGCTATCACTTGTCACATCCTCTATATTTTCACAACATGCAGCTCTCAAGACTTATTCCTGTGCAGTTCTGCCAGTAATTTTATTTCATTCAGTCTCAGTAGGGAAGAAATATTTGTTGTCAAGACTAATGATCTTCAGAATATGCTACCTAATGCCACGTTACAGAATAATCAGAAAATGCTACAGCTGAAAGAAAGAAAAATATTAGACAAGTAGTTATATTCCTCTATCTACATATACAATCTCATTAAAAAGAAAATACATCTGAAGCCAAAGTAAATTAAATTCTAAGATACCGCTATAATTAAGACATTACTAAGCTTTTCATTTTTCTTTTTAGTCCCAAACTTAAATTAAATTTGAAGACATTTGCTCATGTTCTCATTTAATCTTTTAGGGAGATATTTTGCTCTCAGATGTGCATGCACATCTTCTAATGAATTGAACTATAGTCCTGCACACTCACATTGTGCCTTGTCTTTAAACAGGAGAGCAGAAATCCATGAAATTCTCATAATAAATGCCAGTTTGTAAAAAAATATCAGTAATGTCTTTCAGTAGCCATTAAGGCATTGTTCCAGACTTAAAATACTAAGTTTGTTTGTCTGACGTTCTTGCTTGTACACTATGTTTTTATGCCAGGTCCCTTGGCATTGGAGATGTTAGCCTGTGGGCTAACTGATGGGCAGTGCAGGTGTCCTGCAGCTTCCTGCAGTGGCTGACCCATGTCCCAGCCTTCCTCCTTACTGCAGTGTATGGACAGCTGACCATCACAAATAACCAGAGACACGCTCAAGCCATTAATACACAGTCACTGCAACAGCTCTCAGCCATTTCCTACCCAACCAGCAGTTATACCAGGAATTCTTTCAAGTACATTTACACTTTTTTAGAAGTTAACCAAAGTAAGGATGCAGTAATACCCCAACTTGCCAATACACAGAGCATGATACACTGTATAGGCACTACCCCACATTCCCAGTCCCTGGAGACAAAGAGGAACTGGTATGTGCAGAAGGAAGAGGAACAGGACATATCTACAGGCCAGCATCACCACCTGGTACAGCCCTGATTTCACACAAGCACAGTTCTGGAAACAAACACAAGCCTTCTAACTGCCCCTGTTGATCCTTCATGTTGTTTAAAGACTAAGGATGAATTGAAAGCTAGTGTGGAAGCAGGTAGAATTCTAAAGATGGACTAACTATCTTAAGACTCTAGAAAGCACACAAATATAAATAAAGGAGCTTGAGCCCGCTCCTGATAAGCCAATGGAAATGTGGCTAATACAACATGACTCATAGCTGTTTTCTAGATTGGGTTATCATGTTCTTTGGTTACCACAGTCCCCCTTACATCCACTTAAAGAACACGTTGTTACACAGACCCTTCCATGCACTCTCACCTGATGAGATCACACTCCCCTCCTACTGACAGGAGCATCTGCTTGGTCTGCAGGGCATAAACTGTCTGCTTTCCAGTCACACTTCATCTAAGCTATCTAAGAAGCCAGCTTTTTCTGAAGCTAAAGACAAGTCACCCTCTTACTTACGATGGATGCAAACTTGGTGGTTTATTTATTTATTTTTTTTAATAATTAATTTATTTTTAAACCTGAAGTCACTTAGTGTGGAGTTAACTGGGGCTACATGAGCCCAGACACCTTGATCTATAGCCAGACACTTAAGCGTGGGTCCAGTTTTTCCAAGGCACCAGCTCTGTGTTCCTATGTTATTTTTTCATTCTCTGTTTAATAACCATTGATTTCAGTGTAAGGATGCACTGCTAGATGGCTACTGATAAGATAAAAAAAAACCTTCTGATGTCAAATGCAAAAATCAACTCTCAGTGAGACAGAAAAGTTTCCTCCTCCCCCAAAGAACAATTAAATCTGGCACATAGCTGTATTCCAGGAACAGCTATAGTCAGAGCTGGAGGAACAAGAGAGTGGAATGATTGCATGGAGGAAAGAGTGACCAGGCATCATCTGAGCTCCATCTGTGAGATGAACAACTCATCCGCTGTGTCATCAAGTCCAAATGTGAGAGAAAAACATGCATTTTTTCAGGCAGATTTTAAGGTTATTTGATTTATTTCAGTGGATTGAGAAAAATAGCATTGACATACACTTATGCACTGACTGCTGTAATGAGAAATGTTGGCACATATCCTCAGTAACCAGAGCAAGGATCAACTGCTTCTCTGGTTTTACAGGCTGAGAAATTTCTATTTCAGCCATTAGAGTGGAGCAGGACTCATCTGAGAATATTAACTGCCTCCGGAGGAATCAAATAATATTACCCAAGAAAGTTAATTTTGCAAAGAAAAGATACCTTCAAGGCTGCAACACCTTTTATTACAAGAGAATACCTTAATGCATGGGGAATATTAAACCCATGTATACATCTAGTGAATTCACCAGGGAATGGAGGTGTTGTGTTTATAGTCTCTTGAACTCAAATCAGGCGTAACAGCAGGTATAAAGTAATACAGCATTGTTGGTCTTCGTGAGAAGTTAGCTTACCTCAAGTGAGAAAAGACATTTGCCTAAGTCTAAATAGACTCTGGTAACAGCAGACAATTCCTGAAGTGACACACAGGGGCTTCTACAAATTTTCACTGAAACATCTGTGCAAAATCCTTTCAGACTTCCAGAGGGCACTTGGAAGTGATAGTATTTGGGAAAAAAAAAAAACAAAAAAACAACATCTTTAAAAAAGAGTACGGTGCTCAGACTCATTCAGAGAATTGTAAAGACCTAAATTAAAAGTGCATCTCACTAAACTTATTAAGAAAATCTCTCGTGAGCTCCCAACTGAAGGTGAAGTGTAAGAAAATTAATGTAACTGCTCCCCTTCCTCCTGCTCTTATTGAATACTCAAGCTGGGGAATGAGGATTTTAAAAGCATTTCTGGATTTTGAATTTCCATAAGAATGTTCAGACAGCTTAGAATATCAGAGCTGGACCTGCAAAATACTCTGCTCCCCAAATATCTTGCAAACGTTTAACTGCTGCAATTCTACCTTCACTTTTTGAACTAAGAGCAAAAGTCTAGAGTGTGGGCAATCTAAAAACATGGACATTCTTCAGCTAATTATGCTGCCATTTCCAGCACTTTGCGTAGAGAGTTAAAGACCTTCCTAATCTTCAAACTCTTTCTAGGAGGTGCCATATGCTGGGGAGCACAACTTGGAGGCATTTTCAGAATTCTTAGAAGAACAAATCAAGATGAAAGCAGAAACAAGAGAAAAGGTAGGCATCTGACCCAGACAATTACTGATCTGTTGTGCAATCCAAGGCATGTTTGCACCCTATATAGGCACACCTGAATCGGCAATAGCATAGACCGCAAGTATGGGCTTCAGCCATTGCTTGGATGGTTCTTACCAGCTCACCACCTTGGCATGACCACATTAACTGCAATCATAGCACCCCGAGGCTGGCACACACCCACTCACATCCTTGTTTTCATCGCACAGAAAGCTCTTCTCCCACTCCTCATATTACCACTGAGCCCCTATGCTAATGTGGTACTGCAAAAAGAAACCTGCGCCTTGACAAGTGTAAGCAGAACCTTGTCAGGATTTTAGCTGGAAAAAAGCCTTTGCTAAATTCATTTCAGCCACAGCTAGACTGGTTCAAATATTCATACTTACCTCATCCTTTTGCATGCAGTGTAGCCTCCCTTCTTCATAAAGCAATGGCACAATTGAGAGCTGACATTGTCCCTCATATTGACAATCTAGTTATGACAATTTTCTGATTCCTCAACTCTCTCTGACTCGCTGTAAGTCAAACCAGATAAGCATTAGCTGTCTCATTCAATGTAAAAATTGATTCACTCCTGACTTCACTGCTGAAATAGGTAGCTGCAAATGGAGAGAGATGACTAAATAGTGTTACCAAACTGAGGTCTGCACTGAAGGATCAGACACGCGACTGACCAGTCACTGTACACCTCTGTTTTCCAATACCTGGAGCCTACATTTTGTGTCTGCCCCTGCTGCATGTACCTCAGTGCAGAGTCTGCAGCAGATCCTTTGAACCCCATACATGCCATCTATGTACCATGTTGAGGAGCAATTCTGTCATCCCTTCTTCATGCTTTGTTTTGCATTAACCCATAAGTGCCAACTTGGGAAACACTATCCATAAAAGCATGCTTTGTGCAGTAAAAGAGGTAAATATCTGACATTCGCTCATCTGTTCAAAATTCTCCATCCTGATGTTCCCCAAGTTTTCCCAGAAGAATGCAGTTGTAGACTTTTCGCAGTACAGTGCTTGAAGTCCCCTGTTAGCGTAACTTCTTGTCCTGACTTCAGGGTATTCATAAACAGGATAAATAAATA
Source organism: Phasianus colchicus (assembly GCF_987193195.1). Classification (NCBI taxonomy): domain Eukaryota; kingdom Metazoa; phylum Chordata; class Aves; order Galliformes; family Phasianidae; genus Phasianus; species Phasianus colchicus. Next base: position 1,989,115 of record NC_143451.1, on the reverse strand, counting down.
GGTAATTTCTTCTGTAACTGCCTAGGAAATATTCTTCTATACTCGTTATCTTACCAACCATGATGTCCAAGTTCTCATCAAAGCTTCATTCAAACCCTCATCTATGCTTCACCATAACCCAATGCAAGGCCGTGCAAACAAAACATTCTATCAACAGCAGCTCTGCTTCTTACCCATTAACATGCTCTCGCTGAATTTATTATATACATATTATTTTTTTTTGTTTTTGAAAGTAAAGAGTTACTAGAGCAACTCTCTTAGTGAACATGTGTAGTAAGCAGCTTTGCTCTCACATTTGGTTTTTTAAAAGGGTCCTTCAAGAGGAATGAAAGAGGTTCTCAGCCAGAAAGAGACTGTAATAACTGAGAAAGAAGAACTTTAATAGTACAGAGAGAAAAGTCCTGAGGATTGTGGAGAATACTTCCTGGAAAGAATTCATTGTGAGAATGAATCAACTCAAGCGAGAACAGAACTGAAAAATAAATAAATAAAAATAAAGAATTCAGCATCTATTGCTCACTGTATGACCTCCATTCTGACTTCAGTTTTATTCGTAGTTTTACCAGGATCGGTTGTCAGGGTTCTTAAAATATTGTCTCTTTGGCCTGAATAATTCTTTCATTATCAAACAACTGCTCTTATTTAGAAAAGTATAAGTGCCACAGTAAACTGATCAAGATGCAGTATTATTTGTTTTGATCAAAAAGTGCAGTGAGTTTGCAATCAGTTCCTCTCCAATGGAGAGAAACTCCCATTGACAACCCTATTGTTTCCAAGGGAGATCAACTGATCCCTGGAGTAACTGCAGCTAGGGGCTGTGCCCAAAGTGGCACCAAGGGGTGGTCTGTGATCCTTTTGCTACTTGTCAAGCAGCAGAAAAAGCAGAAGTTATGATATAATATAATTCCAGTAAGAAAAATACTGTTCCTAGTACATGAAGTCAGTGTTATGACTCATATTTTAGTTCTGATAGGTTTCCTAAGCACCTCATACATGCGACACTGCTGGACAATGGGGTTTCTTCCTGCACAGTTTAAACAAAGTAGAAATAAGTTTGAAAACTTGAAAGCTTTTTTTTTAACAGAATTAGAAATCACATACTAAGCATTCATTTCAATAATGGACTTCCCAAGTCTTTGTTCCCAACTGGTTAATGTCAATAAGCTGCTCTTTGTAAGCAGAAAAAGAAAGGTGAAAACATAAAATGACTGCAGTGTAAAGAACACAGCACTGAAAGAGCAGTGGAGATCTCCTACCTCTCCCCTCTTGTGAAAATCAACAAGAGATGGACAATTCTGAGCTGTTGGACCTCTCACATCTTGCAGCTGTTTGCTAGAAAGAACAGTTCAGAACCAATGGCTTGTTTGCCAGCCAGGCTGCAAAGTGTAAATTAAACAGACACACTTAGGGATGGAAGATAAAATATCAACTCCTCTTTACTTCAGAGATCTTGCAAATAGACAGCACTCCACATGCAATGCTGTCATCTCATGCGGCTGCTTGTTGGCCTTTGTTGATGAAGCGTTAATAACAAGGAGACAGAGTAAAGCAGTTTGTTTGAACGCACACTTAATCTCTACTGGGGATAATCTTCACTTGGACTGCAATTAAATTCTCATAATCTGCCACTTTTAGATGTATGTTTTCATGCAAGATCACACAGAAGATCTGCCTGGGCTTTGTAGGTCTTGGACCTGCTTTCTCGAGCAGTGTGATGGGTGTCGTTCCCCATAGCTGAGAAGATGCATTCAAGTCACTCAAGGTATTCAACATGTATTCACCTCACCCTACCTATACAGTGGGAGATAGAAAATGGTCACCATGACTGACAGTGTTCTTTACCACCTCAGCGCTGCTCTTTAGGAGCTGAAGTTGACCCTTCTATACTTCACTGGAAGCACAGGAGGGGTTCAAGCTTCTTGCACTGTTCTAGTCCTGTTCCCAAATTCAGTCCTATAACCCAGCCAGCCAGCTGGATGGTAAACTGCAAACATGGTAAGAGCCACATCATTTGTATTCCCTACTTTCCTAAGCTTCTTATGTATGTATATATACACACGTGCACGTATATATGTATATACATATTTTAGAAGATTCAAATACTCAAATTTGAGCAATACTTTTTACCCCCAATTCTTTGGCAAAATATTTTGTTCCTTGCATTTCAAAAGCCACTGAATTAAGCAATACTAAAAATGGAAACTGTAGCTTAAGTCATGATAGCAGAACTGAGAATCAGTCCACTCCTTCACTTCTAATTGCAAATCACAGCTGAGCTATTATTTAAAGCAAAATTCTTCACTAAAGATGCCAAGTGCTATTTAAACCTCTTGATTTTAGGGCAGAACAAGATTTTGATACAACTGCGACACAGCACACATCAAACCAAAGTCTCACTCAGCAGCAACAGCAGAAGATGGGATCTCAAATAGAAGGGTGCTGGGTTTGTAGAGATCAGCCTTAGTTGCCAGCAGTGGAAACTCCCATCCCAGCTGGACAGCGAGGGATGCAGTTAACAGTAATTGCTTCTCTGCACCATTATTAAGGGCTTTTATTTACAAGTATCACAGAAGAGTTTCTAGCTCCAAAGAATGCCAAAGGGTTTTTTTTTTAATTATTATTACACACAATTGAAGAAGTCAGTTCTCTGTTGGACATCAAACCAGTTGTCTGCCAGTGGGTCCTTGCACAAAGTAAACCTGTTCACTGCTGGGTGCTGGGTTTCATTTAAATTTGGGCATTCATTAACAAACAGAGGCACTCATGTGATACCCTGGGAGATCAGATTAGAGAGTGAATGAGAGGAAACAAATCCAGAAGAGGGAAGTGCCAGCATGCTTTCCCTTTGCTGCACTCAACATGATGAAATTCGAATGGCAAGCAGTGTCACCAATGCGTTTTGAATGACTATTAAACACAGAAGCTATAATCTTTTAATTAGTTGCTCCATAGAAAAACACAGCAAGCGATGTTCGGCACATTATCAGACAGATGGGTTACCATTCAAGATAATGAAAAAAAATTAATTTTCACTGCTCCTACCCCCTGTATATGAGGCTCAATCCTGAAGCTGCTATCTATCCTATTATAAGGTGCAAGATTAGAGATTAATGGAAACATGTGCCACCTCAGCAAATGATCTCATTTCTATCCCAACCACTCTCAGATGTTGTGTAAAGACAAGAGGCCAAGTGCATGCCTGCCTTGCCCTGATACATGGAGAGAATTACAAATCTACTTTATAAAGCATCTGATAAAAGTCTGCCTTTAAGACAAGTTCTGTGGTGTGAATTCCTTCCTTACCAGCTGTACTGGGTTTTTCCTGTGCCCAACCAGGCAGGATGTGCCCTCAGTGGCCACAAAAGTGGCATTGCCTGGTCATTTTCCATTTGCTTCAGGTCAGTTCCAAAACTGAAACCAAAATTTAAAGCCAGATTCAGCTGATCCAGTAACTCACTTTCCCTCCCATGCCAACTTCTGTCAGTTTGATCAGCAAAACCTATAAGTGCCTCTGAGGTTCAACAATCACAATCAGAAGCAAGCCCTAAAAGCTGGAAGCTGAATCACTTTCTCAAGCTTTACGAAGTCAAATGCTATTTTGCTTTAGTCCAAACATTAGAGAACTTCATTATAACCAAGGTCAGATATTCTAAAAATTATTTAAATCCAGGCAAAAAAAAAAAGATGTTTATTAATTGAATGACAGTAAATGAGTATCAGTGAGCACACCAATATCCCCGGTTTTTTATCATATGAAATATGCACCCATGCACATAAATAAGCCCAATCAATTAAGTCTGATATGACTAAGTAAAAAGATATCAGTGTGCACCAACTATGGAGCTCATTTAGTCTGCAGAGCCAAGATGGTTTGGTTACTAATATGGAGCAGAAAAAACACTCTCTGCCAAGAATCTTACTTTAAAAAGCACTCAAAAGCAATGTGAAGCATAGCAAAGCTTTATGAAAAAAATAAGGTGGAGGTTTTGTGAACTACCTCCCAGGAATTCTGACTTTTAAAAACACTAAATATCTGCCTATTTTGCCTTAAAATACAAGTTTTGAACACCTTCAGGATAGCGATTCATCTCATTAAGCTCTCTTCTTAAATCCTGGGGAAGAAAAAACATGGTTCAGAATTGATAATCATTCATAAATGCTCATATGCACATGAAAATTGCAATAATTCTTCTTGTCTTTGCAACAGCTTCATTCTAGCTTAATTCCCTTGGAGTTATTTCCAGCCAGCATAGCATAACGACAGAAACAGTACCACAGTACATTAGAAAAGGTTAATATAAAGGCACAACAAATGCACTGATTGCTCAAAAAGTCCCGACTGTGGTAGTTGCACAATTGGTATAAACCAGAAGGTCTGAGTTGGGGGCCAAGAGTTTGGCTTTGGTAGAAATATATAGGTTATATCCTTGAAATGTGATGTGATGATCCAAAAGAGGTGCTAAGGTCAGCGCTTCAGGAATTTGGTTCAATGGCTGGAATTGCCAAACTTTGTGTGTCTGGAAGCCTTTACCTTTGTCTTGCCCTTCTCTCACCTTTACTCCTGATAACAAAGAGGGGAGATAGCTCCAAGCATACAATGCCTATATGCAGAGATATTAATGAAAATGAACAACTACCACTTTACTAAAAACGTGCTATTGTGTTAACTCAAGCACAGTTTGGCTGATGGAAATTACTAGTTCAAAAGTTCGTGACTGAAAACCATGCTTGGATATGATAAACTCTGATAATGGGATAGGAGATAGTGTTACAGATGGATTTGGGGGATGCTTCAAGTCCACCTGTCCCCTAGGCTTGTGGGACACCATTGAATCTGTGTACCCACAGTGCCACACAGCCTTCAGGTCACTCGCACAAGTTTGTGTTCCACTCTGAGAGTTTCATGTAGACTTTACTGCTCAGCAGTTTACATACCAGCAGCATGTATACAACCAAAGAACCATTTGCTACCCTTCGCCAGCAAGTAAAACCCTGCTGTGCTTCATTTAACCTCCCCTAGGCAAATGTGTGTTACCAGTAATTGCCACCAGTGAATAATAAATATTAACAAAACATTTAATTGGAATCTTATTGAAAAGCACTTTCACCAGCACAGCTGGCAACAGTCCCCTTGAACAAATGTTGTCTCCTTGCCAAGTACAACACAGGTAGAATCATAATTAGTCACAGGCTACAGAACGTACACGTGTAAACATCACTGCTCAAGCATGATCTTTGCAAAGCCTGAATTTGATAGATTACAGTAATCTGGGTTCTAACCAACTTCCCTGGCCTTGTTTTTGAACAGGTGCTGATTATTTCTCTATATATACCTCTAGTTTAAACTGTTTTTTTCTTATAGTCTTTGATAATTTCCCATGTAATCCTTTATTAAGACTCATTGAAGGAAGAAATTTGGACACTAGTCTGCACCCAGTTAGCAGTCCTTGCTGTAAATCTTTCTTTGGCCATGTGAAACCCTTGCACTAAGATGCTGGCTGGTGTAAGAATTCATTAGAACATTTCTTCTGAGAGCACATCACTGTGGAGGTGTGAAGGATGTGCTCCCTCAGCAACCAAAGGACATCATAGAGGGTGAGGAAGATGACTTTTTGTTGGATAGTCGTAGGTGAAAGCAAACTACAAGCTGCGATTCTTGAAAAGAAAATCAATTTGGATAAACTAATGTCTTTATTTTGAAATTCATTTCCTTTTGTGACCTGAAATCTTCTCTTCAGCCATTGTGGTGATCAAATCTTGGCTTACAAATTCTCATTCTTACTGAAAGCATCCAAAGCACTTTTCCAAATCCATTTATTGTTTTACAATCTGGTTCTTAGTAACGTATCTGAGCCTAGCACAACAACATTTCAATCATCCAGTCAGAGGTGAGAAATAAGGTGTATGACTTCAGGGAAAAAACACTGAATGGTAAATAAGAGAAGCTCAAAGCAATCACTGAGCACGAGGTTTGAAAGGGTGATAAAAGCTAACAAGGCAGAGCTCAGGTGTATGAGCTGGCAAGTAAAATGGTAACAAGAATAATCATAACTTCCCAGGAAGCCAATGCAGCGTGTTTCTTCACTAGCAATGCCCAAAGCACAACCGACCACTACATTAATGACACCTGCTGGTGAATTGCAAGGTTGTGTTGACTCCCTGGGGAACTCCCTGACATGGGGACAGAGCATGGAGCACCACAGGGTCAAATATCACCATCCCTGGAATGGAAAAGACCTTGTGGGTTGCACCTGTCAGGATCCCAAGGACCCCATCCATGTTTTCTCATTAAATAAACGTTCAGCAGAAATCTACTTGATCATTCATAGTCATATGTAACACTTACCAAGCTTTAGTGCTTCTGGAAAGATCAGGTGAGCACCAAGTAAATTTTCTAATATCTAGTGTTAACCAGAGACTTCTCCAGCTGACAGAGCTATTCAGAAGAGGGGTAACTTTGGTCTGTTGGAAGTGGCCTAACAAATCACATCTCTTTTTTTCCTCTCCAGACCAAAATATGAAGGCAAAAAACCTTAAAAGTACCAATAAATTAAGATTTTTGAAATCATAAAAAACTCTGCACCAGGGAAGATAAAATGAATATATTGCAGCCTCATTCCAGAGCCTTAATGTGCCAAACTCATGTTGCGACAATGCATAAAAACCATATTAATGCCTTCCTGAACAGAATCAAAACTTAAATCTGCAGAATTGAACAAAAATGGCTGAAACTGAACATGTGAAGATGTGATACATGCCAACCAATAGAAATGTTGAACAGAACTCAGCTTGCAAAAGCACATCTGTTTACTGCAACAGTTGGAGTTGCCATGTTAATATGCAGTGAGATGCTCCCAATATAGCACTGCTATGCCTGTTGTGAAGCCAGACATCAATTTAAAGAGCACATTTTCCTGGAAATACCCCGCATGTTAGTGATGATTACACACAAGGTAAAATTGAACCAATGTTCCGGCAAAACAAATTTACATACTTGATATCCTAGGATAGCTTCCTGATCATACAAAACCAGCTATTATGGATAGTCTTGATTTTCAGCCTTCTTAATATCCCAATGGCTTATTTCTTAAAGATGTTGCTTTCTGGATGATTTCCAAGATCTTCATAGGTTCTTCTTCACCCTATCTTCAATACCAAAATTCTTTCTAGCACCTCTCTAGCACCCAGGCTTAGTTCCTTTGATTCTCTGTTCATACAGATCACTCAAGACGTTATCCTCTCATTTATTTCTCAGGTTAAAACCTGTAGGCACTAGTGCCTACAGAAAAGCGATCTTCAGAGGCACTTTAAAGAGCAAAGATCACGACTTTTCAAGATGAATTTATTGTAAGTGGTGATAAACAAGCCTAAAGCAGCAAAAAAAAACCCAAAAACACAAACCAACAAAACACTAAAAAACCCAATGGATTTTGCTAGAAGTGCACTTCTTGAAAACTAGTTGAAAACGTAAGAATTTGTTGCCCATCGATAACCTGACTGACTTGCAGCATTGAAACACCAGGTGCATTCACTGTGAAGCTGGAAACTTCCCTACACCACAACTGTCAATTTAATGTCATGCAAGTGCAGCTTCATGCCAACCTCTCCTTGCCTTAATGAAGTCAGGCTACCCATCTGGCATCATTGCACATCTAGAGCTGCGCTTGCCAAGAAAAATAAGCTGACTCAGACAAAAGCTGAGATCCACTTTGCAAGAAATGCAGTTTTTATTTGCTTTTTACACTTTTATCTGTATGTAGGAAGCATCTCTGGACTTGCTGGAGCCTTCAGGATCAGCAGTGGTTCCAGCTGCCAGTTCTTTTCCATCTTATTGATTTACTGATTTTAATGTTCTTCTTGTAGAAGAACTCTGATGACAACAGCAAGTGGGTCAGGCACATGTTCTTCAACTGATGAAGCTAAGCTGATTGATGTAAGTTGAGAACCAGATAATTATCTGCACCTAATTCGATTTGATATTGTCCCAATTCAAATTCTAATTTTCATTTTGTTCATGAACATGACTTGCAACTAAACAGACTCAATTAAAAGTTGCTTAAGTGCAGCTTTGGATCAACTTTTCCACGTTCTGAGTATATTTTTGACTAAAGAAGTAAATTTTCTTCCTTTTCCCTCTCTGAGAAAAAAAAAAAGTTATGTTAGTTTTACAGTTGCTCTGTCATTAAAGTGAAGGACAGAGTTTATGTTTTTCCTGCACAGAACTGCTTTTTTTTTTTTTGTACACAAACACCACTAATTACCTTCCCTTCATGTCTGAATGTCAGAAAATTATCTATATTTAGCAAAATGAATGTAAGGAGAAGGATAAAACTTCTGAGCAAGACATGACAAACATCTTGGTCAGAAGAATCCAGCATTTCTCAAAGCCTATTATATCAATTCATATGCTTATAGGAGAGAATGAATTTGATTCAAATTTATGCCATCCTTTCAATCTTACAGGTTTTCATCATGTCTCTTTTAGAGGAGAACATGGAATACTTGTGCTCTGTGTTACTCCGTCTGCTGATATATACAATACTTTTCTACCTTGTCCTCAAGCGTGACAGATAACAAATGATACAATCTCTTAGCATCATCATGTTGTATTCCTCACACAACAAAAAACCAACCAACCACAACAACAACAAAAATACAGAGGGAAGGGCAGAGCATATCCAGAAAATACAGAAGATATTTATGAAATGAAGAGATACCACAGGACTGGTGGGAAGGCAAGGCACTAACTAAATGTGAGACTCCAAAAATGAAGAGTACCTGAAAAAATCTGTAGGACTGTAGGAGAGGCTAAGAAAATATCATGAGAGGTGATACATGCATGAAGTTTTACAAGAGAAGAAAAGCTTTGCTGCTAACTGCTTCTGTATCCAGGCCTAAACACACAGTGATACCATCTCACTCACAGAGAACCAATCGTAAGTGCCAGTCACCCCATCCTACTATATTCTGAGTAGAGCCTTTAGACTCTGTATGGAATTGGGTTTGATTTCAAGGCTGTGCTTTGGGGAAACAGTTTTAGTGCAGTTTCATCAAACCCTAGAAGACTGACAGACAATGGAGACTTTTTTTTCCCCGTCATGAAGTTTCTGTTAAATTTATGCAGTGCACACTCTGGATATTTTCTACCAGATTGTGCTGGGTTATTTTTTCCAAATACATCAGCATTCATGTTGTCAGGAAGCAGATTTGAGTGCAGCTGTGAGATAGTACATCTCATGCCTCCACTCGTCTCATCTTGAGCAACAGGAGAAGAACAGCTCTCACTCCCATTCTAAAAGCTGCCAAGTAAGTTTTAGTTACAAGTACTGTAACTATCCACTTTGAAATAGGATAATTACCAGCACTTCTAATTTAAGATAATTATCAAGTCCTGTAGTTACCTATCTGAAATAACCTTTGCATCAAAATAAGATGTGGCCTGCGCTTCCTCCTTTGTGTTGCACAGTCATGTAGGTTCAGAGCAAAGCAAAAATATTTCACTCCTAGCTAGCTACACCAAAGGCAGTGGCACAGACCCACACCAACAAGATCATACCCCTTCTGAAGCTTATTTTACTTGGGAAACTAGTCCACATACGTTAATCTGGGTAATGTAAGCTGTATCTACAAGGAAAGTTTGCCAAACTGTTGACAATTGTGCATATTCTAGTAAAAGTATTCAAGACTTTGTCTAGCAGGGTGTGTAACCCTCCATTAAGATCATTCGTGTTTTGTTTCTAACTTTTTCACATATTTAATCACTTATTTACTCCACAAGTCAGTCTGATGATAAAGTTGTTGATCCCATAGCTCCTTTGCCAATGCCATTTCAGTGAATACCTTCTTTCAGCATGGCCCACACCAACTTCTGAGACAACAGATCTCGCAGCACTGCTAGCTTACGGGATCTTGGTACCCAAGTCCCAACCCAAGGGAGATGTCCTTGAATGAACAACTGTGGGTGAGCAAGAGATGCACCAGGATGGTCATTCCAGCCAGTATGTGAATAATGCATCAGTAATGTATTACACACAAGAAGTACCCAATTCTCATTCTGCCTGCTGGCATGCACTTCAGGATTACCACAACATCAGCTTAGTAAGAGCAAAGTCAGAAGTGATACTACAAAAATCACCAGCTACATAAACAAAGCTTTGAATGCAGGATCCAAGCCTATTTCCACAGATTTATGGCCACTGCTTTGAGGAATAGAGCATCTGAGAACTGAGAGTATCTCATCCTTATTCCCCCTTACAGTAGTTTCTACTGTCTTGAGGCAGCCTGATTGCTGACTGCAGAACCTGCCCATGTGTGCCCACAGTCCTTCAGTTTCCACATAATTTCTCCCCTTCCTTCAGTGTAGCAACAGGAAGAGACAGTGACTGCTCCTACCCTCCAGTAAAGCAAGGTGCCAGGGAGCAGTGATCAAGGAACATCCAAGAGGTGCTATCAGGGCAGCAGGGACCCAGCATCTCTTGGCTGGGAAAGCAAGGGGCTCTTCACCACACACTGCTCCAGCACCCAGCTTCGGTGCCTTAAATCACAGAATCCCAGAATGGCGTAATGCGCGCCCAGTTCCAACCCTTCCAGCCCCCTGCCATGGGCTGGCTGCCCCCAGAGCTCAGGCTGCCCAGGGCTTCATACTTGACCTTGGATACCTCCAGGGATGGGGCAGCAGCATCAGAGCCTCATTGCCCTCCGGATGCAGAACTTCTCCCTTACATTTAACCTAAATCTACCCTTTCAGTTTAAAACTGCTCCCCTTGTCCTCTCACTATCAGACTGTGTAAGAGGTAAGTCCCTCTCCTGTTCATCAGCTCCCTTTAAGTCCTGGAAGGCCGCAATGAGGTCTCCCTGCAGCCTTCTCCTGTCCATGCTGCACAGCCCTGGCTCCTCAGCCCGTCTCCATAGCAGAGGTGCTCCAACCTCCGAGCATCTTCATTGCCTCCCCTGCCCCGCTCCAACAGCTCCCACCCTTCCCGTGCTGGGCCCCAGGCCTGGACGCAGCACTGCAGCTGGGGGCTCCGAGGGCAGAGCAGAGGGGGACAATCCCCTCCCTGCCCGCTGCCCCCCTCTGCTGACGCAGCCCGGGATGCAGTCGGCCTTCGGGGCTGCGAGCGCACACTGCTGCCTCACGTCCAGCTCTTGGTCCACCAGAACGCCCACGTCCCTCTCCGCAGGGCTGCTCTCTGTGAGCTCTTCTCCCAGCCTGCACACAGCTGGCATTGCCCCGACCCAAGTACAACACCCCGCACTGGGCCTTGCTCAACCTTGTCAAGTTCACGTGGGGCCACTTCTCAAGATTATCCAAAAAGCAGCACTCGGCCCCAAGTAGCCACTGTGTTACAGCAAGGGGTGAAGCGTCTGTCAGAGCAGTTAAGCAAATTATGAGGAAATTCAAACCAGTGTTCAAGACAACATCTTTAGCATAAATTCCTGCTACTGAATTTTGCAGCTGACCCCTAAAATCTGTCATCTTTTAAAAGAACTTATAGAGATCTTATTCATGAAGTATCTGTCCCTTTCTGGAGCAAAAGGTTTAGAGTCACAAACCCAAGTGCTGGCTGTGTTACCACCTCATGTCAGGTGTGCTCACTGCAGCCAGGATTTCCTTGCCAGAACTGATTCAGAGAAGTAAGAGCAATATGAGAAGATAGCCATGAGCAAATTATTTTAAAAGCAAGGAGCACAGCAGGTCTGTGACTAATTAAGAGCATTTACTGATGGTCTTTCAACAGCCCTTTTGGTTGGTGTAGATTTTCAGATGAACACTGTAGGGCATAGGATGCACAGACAAGCTACACAAGTGTGATTTTGGAACAATGCAGGTCAAGGACAGTGTATTCTCTATATTTAACAGAGATAATGACGATTTTATCAGTTACTTACACCAGCTATCATGAATGTTAACTGCTGATCCTAAAGAGCCCAGCACAAACACAGCAAAGACCAAAACCAGAACCCCTTTTCTCCACCAGAGTTACCACAGAAGCAGACACAGTGGCTTACCAGCCAGAAAGGCTATCATATAAAAGGCAGAACCAGCTTTCATTTTAATGGGTAACAGAACAGCCAGAAAGTTGCAGTGCTTTTCCAAGTTAAGATGAAAAACTCCCTGGAAGGGTGCACGTATGTGTGTGCTTAAATATGAAGAGGCTGTTAGCCTAAAGGATGAACCGTGTGAATTCCACGAGTTGGCAGAAGATTTACAGAGGCAAAGCTGCCAATTTACAGAGATCACCTCCTGAGGCATTCAGTCTACAGCAGTTATAATTTCTGAAGTCGTGTGTGGGAGTGCTATCAGAAGGAACTGTCACCGGGAGTAAAGAAACAAAACATAAGAAATTATATCTGAATATCCAGGTCTGCTGGTGGTAGATGTCTCTGGTGGTCATTCCGGAAGAAATGATGGTACTCAAAATGTTACAGTAAAGGCTGATAATAACAGCAACAAGATACAAATCTTTCACCTTCTGAGGGTCATGGTACAACTGACAGTGTTATATGATGATATAATCCCTCCTTCTTCTTCAAAGGGGAGCTGAGCACAACAGCATCTCATGCTGGCTTTTGGAGGAGAGCCAGAGTGAGCCTGGTGGGCTGTGAAGACCCTTGCTGAGGTCAGAGCAGTTTTTGCAGAATGTCACTCCGCAGCTGCAATCATTTACACTTCTCAATTTCTTTCCAATAACCTTCATGAGCAGCACACAATAGAGCACAGATTGGTTTCAAAAGATAAAACATCAGCAGAGCCCAGAGAGACACACCGCTGCTGCTCAGAAACAGAAGCAGATTCTGCTGTTCCAGTTCAAGCAGTTCCTGCCTTTGGCCCACAGCTGATCCAGGACAGGAAACAGATCCCTGCAAACCTGTGGCCACATACTACCTTGCACTTGTGGATGGAGAACACTGAAGGACCGAACTGAACCTTTTCCTGGCTCGCAATGAATACAGGTTTTCCAGGAGCAAATGCTTCTCCCTCCAACTGTCCCTTAGGCAAGTAGAGCAAACCCCTCTCTAAGTTTTGTTAGCCCCCTCAGCTGCTCTCAGCTGAGCAGAAAAGCCCGTGATTAAGGTATCTGCAGATCTTTGGAGAAGCATATGAAGAGGCAAGTACCCTATTAACATCAAGTACTCATAGAAGCTCAGTTATCAGAGGCACACAGTATGTTCCCAGGCATCTTATACATCAGACTTCTGCAGGGTCTAGGAGAGGAAATTTATGTTTAAGCTCTCATTTCCCCCATCTGCCCTTCAATATAGTCTGCTGGTTGGTAAATGGGTAATACAGCCAGGGGAATGGCCACTGTCAGCTTCAGTCAAATTACGCAGGAAAAACAGTCTGTGTTTTCCTGAGAGGAAAGCTATGCCCTCTGTTCTGAGGTGGGAGAAAATCTGGAATGACAGATTTGTCTCAGTCAGATGCTCCAGGGGCACTTCTCTTACATCAACCTAGATGTGCCCCTGGGAGAATGAGGGGGCACAGATGGAGTAGCTGCAGGCAAACAGATATGATCACTAGCAGCTTTTAGAGATAGGTTTTCTGGCTCAGTATGAACTCCCAGGGAGGCTGAATTACATGGCATGAACGGTTACAAGCAACATTATCAGAAGCAACTCCCATCAAACTGTAATGGTGGCATTCTTAGACAAGCAGAGGGCTCCTCTCCCTCCCCTTCCTGTATCACCTCAGGTTGTAATTCTACAATTTAACAGATGGTGCTTGGAGAAGTAGCAGTTTTCACTTAAAACAGTCCCTAACAATTCCTGACGTGCTCTCATTAAGAGCATGCTTATATTCACAGTGGGATGGGAAGCCCTTCATCTGGCTGGTTAATGCACTATGGAGACCTGTAATGATCAGAAAAATCAGTGCAGTGGAATGATGATACAGAAGGTGTAAAGACAAAGGGACTAGAGCAAAGGAGAGGTATTACAAAGGAAAAGTGCTCACCCATCTCTGAACATCTCAGCTCCCAGGGGAAAACTCCATCAAGGAGGGATCTCTCAAAAGAAATCCTGCCCCAGTGGGGTCTAAGGGAAGTGCAGCCAGGCTCCAGCCCTTCCAGTCACACAGCTGAATTGCCTTCACCTGTGCTGCCAGTGCTGACCAGGTCCTTTCCCCAGGTCTCAATCAGTGGTTCAGGCTGGGACTCAACAGTTACCATACAAGACTTTTCTCAATCAAGGCTACACGTTTTCTTGTTCAAATCTCATTCCCATAGGAGATTTTCTGTTACCAGCCTGTTAGCAGTGGTATGCATCAAAATAATAAGATGTTTTTGCCCAGATGGGCTCACGTGAGATTTCTGTCAATATACGCTTTTTGTGGACTTAAGCATTGCAGTCACAGGAAGAGATGTTACTCTGCTGCCATATATATGCATCTTCAGGTAGGATACAAACTAGGAAGCACCGACTCAGATCAACAACAAGAAACAACAATTTCCAAGTTCAGCTTGGACAGTAGGAGTGTTCATTTAGAGCTCTTGTACACTTTGTGTACATCTACAAACCAAACTAAGTACACTGCAGAGATGTCTGAACTAGCAGATACCTCTCAAGGGCCAAAGCCAGAAGGTAAATAACTACACTAGAATGGTGCTTTGTCCAAAATTATAAAGCCCTGCTTATTGCTAGCAGCTTTACTTTACCATAGGGATCATTTCCAGCTTGAGCCAATAGAGGTGAGCAAATATTTTCCTTCTGCAATGCTTTGGAAAATCCTGCAGATCTGCTAAAAAAAGAAAGTTTCCCAACTCAGGGGTCCGTCAAATAGAGGCATGCAAATCACCCTCAGCAGAAGAGGATCACACTAAGCTGTTTGCCCCAAGTGCTGCAGCAAAACCTTCAGGGTTACAGAAGAGAGAGGTTTGGGCTGAGCAGCTGAAAAGTTCAGATGCAGGCTTGTTCAGTGAATGCCTCTAAGTCCGGCCAGCACAGGGATGTGCTTTCAGTCAGTTTTCAATTTGCTCTCATACTCTGGAAATTCGAGGCCTCATGGAATGAACAAACAAACAAAAAACTCACAACAAAAAACAGCAGTTGGGGCAATAGCAAGCACAGATACAGGTTGGGTGGAGAATGGCTTGAGAGCAGCCCTGAGGCGGAGAATTTGGGGGTGTCAGAGGATGCAAGACTCAACATGAATCAGCAATGTGTGCTTGCAGCCCAGAAGCTCAAATATATCCTGAGCTGCCTCAAGAGAAGTGTCACCAGCAGGGAGAGGGAGGTGATTCTGTCCCTCTGCTCTGCTCTCATGACACCCTGTCTGGAGTACTGCGTCCAGTTCTGGACAGTAAGGACAAAGACCTGTTGGAGCAGGTCCAGAAGAGAGCACTAAGATGATCAGAAGGATGAAGCACCTTCCATAGGAGGAAAGGCTGAGGGAGCTGGGGCTCTTTATTCTGGAGAAGAGAAGGCTCTGAGGGGACTTTATCACCCTTCCAGGACCTGAAGAGGCCTACAGGAAAGCTGGGGAAGAACTTCTATAAGGGTATGACAACAAGATAAGGTGAAACTGTTTTAAACTGGAAGAGGGTAGCTTTAGACTAGATATCAGGAAGAAATTCTTTACTGTGAGGGTGGTGAGACACTGGCACAGGTTGCCCTGGGAGGCTGTGGATGCCCCCTGCCTGGAAGCACTCGAGGCCAGGCTGGATGGGGCTGTGAGCAACCTGGGCTATGGGAGGTGTCCCTGCTACAGCAGGGGGTTGGGACCAGATGGTCTTAAAGGTCCCTTCCAACCCAAACTGTTCTGTGACTATGATTCAATGACTTAACCTAAAGTATGATGGCCAATCTTTGCTGGCCCATGGGCAGTAGTACTGAGCCAGTAAGTAAGACAAATCACAGCTGCACATGACGTGCTTTCTCTGCCTTCTAACCTAGGCAGAGGCACCAGCAGCAGCTTCCTAAGGCCACAGACAGCAGCTGACATCAGGAGACTGGGAAAACAATTAGTTGGGAGCTTGAAGGAAGACTGCAGCTGTGTTTGGTGCAAACCTGTTGACATACGTTCTCCAGCCAGCTGTGATCCAACTCTAGAAATATACATGTTCTTTGTTTTATATGTGAGAGTCAAGGGCAGGAAGGTTAAGCTTAATTTTTGCTCTGGACCGCATCTGCACCCTGTTACTGATGCAGAATACATTTACAGGGAAATCTTGATGATACTGCAAGAAGCTCTTTTATACCACTGTAATTTACAGAGGAGGAGGAGGATCGTCTGTAAAGGAGTCAGCCAGGGACAACGTATTTTTCAATAAGTAGTTATGGAAAATGCACTGTAGCTTGGGATGGGAAAAAAAAAAAAACAACAAAACAACCCTTCAGAAGTGTGAATCTGTGCTCCGGTTCCTGCTGCCTTTCCTGCCTCATTCCCAAGGCACACAGCAGCCAGGCTGGCAGTCCTGCCTCTTCCAACCAGAAAATAAGCCTCCAGGTAAGAAGTCACAGCGGTACAACTGAGTACACTGTCAGAATCGATTCCTCCCACCCTCTATGTTGACTTCTTGACTTGATTCATTTAGTGCCTATGACTGTTGCAGCAGAATTACTGTGTGTATTCTCTTTTGATCTAAACACCTCGACACAATGGTGAGTTTAGACTACTTGGTGGGAGAAGAAAAAAGGAATGGCAAATAATTTCATTCTTACGAAAGAATCTATTTGCTGGAGAAGAGAGCTGGAAAATTACTGCTGTCTTACTGTTCTGTTTGAATAATTTTCTGCAGGAGAATTTTAAATGCCTTTGTGTCTGTAAGGGGCAGCTTCTCCTTTTCCCAGATGGGTATTATGGTACGAGGCACTGATACAATTTGGAAGATGTACTATTGACTGTCGTGAAATGATACTGAAAATGATGAAATCAATTTAATTCTCTAATGTCCCAAAGAAAGGAGGGAAAACTTTATGTGTGTTGTTTGACCTGCCTTATGAGATGCTGAAAATCCTGTTCTGAGTAATCAGAAGATGGATCTCATATTTTACAAGTTTGTTGTTTTGGGGTTTTTGTTTTGGTTTGTTTTTGATTCAGAAACCGAAGAGGGAAGAACTGAACCACAATTTCTAGATTTTTCCACTATCCCTCAGAGTGAGCAGAGAACACAGCTTTTGTTCCAAACCCTGAAGTGCTTCAAGCCTTCAGATAGCCTAGTGGTCATCGAAACCTTCCTGGCTGGATTAGAAGGATGGCTTGCTGGGTATGGGACTATGATTCAGGAGATTTGCATTCAGTTCACATTGTCACTACGGGTTTCTTCAGCAGATCATTTAACTTCATTAGGGCTTTCTCTGCTCTGGGCATCTTCTAGTCATTTATACTGTCAATTTCCCATGAACAGGCCCACATAATACTGTGTGCTCCTAACAGCTAACAGAGTGCAGAACTGGGCAAGGCTGGGCTCCCCTGCAGTATTGCATGGAAGATATCAAGCACACTCCTCTCAGCCAGTGCACCCTGACTGAGCATTGTTCCCACTGTTTCATGGGCTGAACAAGCAGTGAGATGATCTGAAAGAAACATCAGCTTTAGGAATCTCCTTTTTGCATGAAGCCATGAAAAGGAAAAGCCCAGGACCTGATGCAACCTCACTGGTTCAGGTCTGCCTCCCCTCTATCCATCAAATGCTCCCTTTATTACAAGCCTCCAGGATAAACAATGCCTCAACATTTTTGATTAAATGCTTTTCAAGCTCAAAGGCCCTAGCAAGCAAGCGGGTTTGGTCTGTGATATTGCACTAATATGACAAGAATGATTGATTGAAGCAAACCTTTTCCCCTTTCACTCCACAGCTACTTCCACAAGTATTTTGATTCTGGCAAGAAGTATGACATTATTGATTTGCTTCTGCACTGCTTGGTCTGGAGCCTCATCTGCAAAAGCATTATTCTTTATTGCTTCAATAATTTCACTGAGTGCAAAGAACTCCACTGTATTTTTTTTTTACTTAGCGTTTAGTGATTCTTTAAATTTTTTATGTGCTCTGAAGCTGAAAATCAGCCATTTGCAGAAATGCACTGGAAAGCAACCAGAAATCCAGATGTCTCCATAGACATGGGACCACTTACACTTGCTGATCCATAGTTCCGACTGGGACACTGCCTTCACGTAAAATTGTAAGGAGAAATGGGCAGGGAAGGGTTCTGAACATGGGACAGCACCACATCCTGTGCCCAAATGGCTCCTGGTCAGCAGGAGAATAGAGGCAGACACACAGCAGGGTCTGTAAAAGCATGCTCACTTTTACCTTTTGTCCTTCCAAAGCCCTCTATTTGAGGTGCTGTTGAACACAAAAGAAATTCCAGACCATTGGAGGATCAAAGGGTACATTGTGCATGTGTGTTTTGAGATTTACAACTGTGGATCTGCTGGTGTAGCCTGTGGGAGACACACTCAGAATGCAGGATTTGCACTCTGACACAATATTGTGTTTAGTTGCCTCCTTTGATCTCTTACATTGAGCTGAAATGTCTCACAAGAAGAAAAGACTGGAACTGATTCACTGATAGCAGAAGGTGCCAAAAAGGGCATCACTTGTTTAGTTAGATAGAGTAGCTCAGGACAACAGTGCCATAGAAACCCTCCTAAACACATCTGCTCTTTCAGTTGATTTTGTGTGTCAGCTGCATGTTGTAACCCAGCTAACAGCTTCCAGCCTGGGCGCCAAAACGATTACAGTAAGACAGAGAACCTCCCACTCTCATTAGAGATGTGAATGAGCCGTGATCTTTGCATCATGTAACATTTTTCAGTTTCCAGGACACTGCAGTGTACGGAGTTATTTAGCAGCCTGAAAAGGTCACATCTACTTTTTTCCCACTGCTGTTTACAGAGCACAGTAGGCATCAAATACAAGAGGTCATGTATTTTCATTCTGGAGACTTCAGGGCAAATGAGGATTTAGAAAAAACACGCTTGCAAAGTAACACAACTGTGAATGGGGCAAACAGACAGCCAACACATCCTCTTCCATTGGTCTTCAGGGGAACACTGACAATTTTCTGCATCTGAAGAATTAGACTCAAGCCTTGAATATGGAGCTGAGAACAAATCCCTAAACTAAGATTTCATCCTACACAACACCTGCCCGGAAGCCACTTTGTACCTCAATCTTTGCTTTGTGACCTCAGAAATTAACAACTTCATATGAAATGTCAGGCAATGGGTTTGTAAATCCTAAACCCCAAAGCTTCTCTTTATTAAGATGCTAACTTGTCTGTTTTGGTCAGCAAAGGGTATTCTTAAGAAAAAGTTTCTTATCACCCTGAGATATTGCACTACGACACTTTAAAGATGTACAGGCTTAGAACAGATTGCCTGGTAATTTTCCCATGCAGAAGATATATGTCAGTGTTTAGAGGAAGGAGAACACTATAAAAAGTGCAATGCTGGAAGCATATATCGAACCCCTTTTCATGTTTTATCTCTCTCTTTCTCTCCAAGCAGTTGAATGATCTGATACAACACAGCTGATCTGTTCCAGTCATTGCTACCCTGCAATGCATCTCCATGAGGGTGGAGGCAGAATGTAGTTCTGATAACCAATCCTACCCACATCTGGGAATATTTCATTAACTGCCTCCTTCCCTATTTCAAAAATAAGAGAAATTTTCCAAGCCATGGAAATTCCATCCCAAATCCTCAAGCAAGCAACTGTCCCATGAAGGTAAAGAGCTGATCCTGCTTGAGTGCGCAGAGCCAGGGCTGCCAATATAGCTATGCTCCCCCAGAGCAGCTCTGCTGAACCTCTGATTACAAACACATCCATAGAGGTGCTACTGAAATGTTCAGGGCACTGCCATAGGCAAAGTTCATTTGTCTGAGTGAGAACTGAATCACATTTCTGATCGCCGAAGTCGCCTGACTCGGAGCCGTCCCGGACCGATCAGCAGCGACTGACCGCGTGGTCAAGGGGGATCTCGGGCGGTTCCTTCAAGCAGGGAGCCCCCGGGTAAAGGAGAAGCCCGGCAGCTCTCACGGGAGCAGCTGACGCAGCCGCTGACGCAGCGTGTGGGCGTTCCCCGCCTACGGCGGGAGATTTAAACGGGCACAAGGAGGGCAGCGACTAGTCGCTGCCCACCAGAGACGGTCAGGAGGAAGCAGGGCTCGCGCACCTCTTGACTTCCTGTTTCAGCTCTGGTAAGTATTCTGCTTCGACATGGGTGCTCCCCGGCAAAAGACTGCTGCCAGAAATACTGAGGAGGCCCAGGCAAGGGTCCCGATCTCTCAGAAACGGGAGGCAGCAACCAAGAAGACTGCAGAGACCCAGACTGAGGTCCTGCACATGCCTTATAGGAAGGCTGCTGCCAAAATGTCTGAGGAAACTCAGACTGAGCCCCCAACCCGAGATGCTGGTGTGCAGGTCTCTGGTTGTACTGAGTGCCAGAGCCTGGCCCTTGCAGTGCTGGGTGAGGGAGGCAGTGATTGTGTTCGCTGCGACCAGGTGAACTACTTGCTCAGCCTCGTAGTTGACCTGAAGGAGGAAGTGGAGAGGCTGAGGACTATAAAAGAGTGTGAGAGGGAGATTGACTGGTGGTGTCAGTCCCTCTCAGCCTCAAGTTCTCAGCACACAGCCGAGGCTCCTAATGGAGCATGTCAGCCCCTGTCACCTCACAAACAGGTGGTAAAGGGGAACCAGACAGCTGGCAGCACTGCAGCGAGCCCCCTGTCCTCTCTTCCCCCCAGCAGCATTTTGAGAAGGGAGGAGGAGTGGAAACGGGTGCCTGCTCGGCGGAAGGGGCATCCCCCATCCCGACCATCCCCGGCTCCACAGGTGCCTCTGCGAAACCGGTTTGAGGCCCTGGAACTTGAGGGGGAGACTAGCGAGAGTGTGGAGACAGATTCACCCACGAGGTTGCCTCAGATGAAGCGGTCACCCCAAAGCCTCAAGACTGCTTCTACACGTAAGGACAGAAGGGTGATTGTTGTAGGTGACTCCCTTCTGCAAGGAACAGAAGGCCCTATATGCCGGCCCGACCCCACCCGCAGAGAAGTGTGCTGCCTTCCTGGGGCACGGGTCAGGGACATTTCAAAGAAAATTTCTAGGTTGATTCAGCCTTCAGACTACTACCCACTTTTAATAATTCAGGCTGGCAGCGAGGAAGTTGGCAAGGAAAGCCTGAGGTCCATCAAGAAAGACTTCAGGGGAATGGGGCGAATACTAGAAGGAGCTGGGGTGCAGGTGATCTTTTCTTCTACGCCCGTGGTGTCGGGAAAAGGTACAGGGTGGATCCGAAAAACCCAACTCTTAAATAGATGGCTTAAGAGCTGGTGCAGACACAAGAATTTCGGCTTTTTTGACCATGGGGCAATCTACACTGCACCTGGCATGATGGCTGCTGATGCAAGCAGCCTGTCCCTGAGGGGTAAGAGGGTATTAGCTGAAGAATTAGCGGGACTCATTGACAGGTCTTTAAACTAGGAATGAAGGGGGAAGGGGGCAAAATAAAGGCTACTGGGGTTGAACGGTTCATTCGAGGGATTGTACCAAACTCTGTGGGCAATGATGGCAGAGTGCAAAAGGAGGGAGTAGGGCAGGGGGATGCTGGGGATGCTGCTGTTCTAGCGGATCCTGGATCGCTTATGAAGGTGGTGAGACGGACAGCCCGGCTGAAGTGCCTTTATACTAATGCACGAAGCCTGAGTAACAAGAAGGAGGAACTGGAAACTGTGATGCATTCTGAAAGTTATGACATTGTTGCTATCACAGAAACATGGTGGGATGACTCCCACAATTGGGATACTGCCGTCGACGGCTATAGACTCTTTAGGAGAGATAGGAGAGGTAGGAAGGGTGGGGGAGTTGCTCTCTATGTCAGAGATTGGATAAACTGTGAGGAGCTCCCCATGAGAAACAGTCAAGAACAGGTTGAGAGCCTGTGGGTTAGGATTAGAGATGGGACTAATAAAGGTCAGCTGGTATTAGGGGTATACTACAGGCCACCTGACCAAGGGGAGGCTGCTGATGAGGCTTTCTTGCTCCAGATGCGTGAGGCGTCTGCCTCACGGGCTCTTGTCCTGGTGGGGGACTTCAACCATCCGGACATTTGTTGGAAAAACCACACGGCGAGCTGCAAGAGCTCCAGAAGGCTCTTGGAATCCATTGATGATAGCTTTCTGGTTCAGGTATTGGACAGACCGACCAGAGGTCAAGCGTTGCTGGACCTGCTGCTCACCAACGCTGAGGAGATCATCAAAGGCGTCAAGGTTGGAGGATGCCTAGGCTCCAGCGATCATGCCCTGGTTGAGTTTGTGATCTCAAGCGATGTGGGCCTGGTAAAGAGCAGGACCAGGACGCTGAACTTTAGAAGAGCAGACTTCAAGCTACTCAATGGAATGCTGGCCAAGATCCCCTGGCGCGCTGCCCTCAAAGATAAGGACGTTGAGGAGAGCTGGCTGCTCTTCAAGGATGCCCTCCTGGCAGCACAAGAGGTCTCCATTCCCCTGATTAAGAAAGTGGGCAGGAGAGGTAGAAAACCGGCATGGCTCAGCAAGGACCTGCTAAGAGAACTGAGGGTGAAGAAAGGGGTGTACAAGCTCTGGAAACAAGGCTGTGTCACCTGGGAAGAATACAGGGATGCCGTCCGGACTTGCAGACGTGGGATCAGGAAAGCCAAGGCGCAGGCAGAACTGAACTTGGCCAGGGACGTGAAAAACAATAAGAAAACCTTCTACAGGTACATTGGCCAGAAGAGACAGGCCAAAACGGGCGTACCTACTTTGGTAAATTTAAAAGGAGAAATGGCTTCAACAGATGAAGAGAAAGCTGAGGTGCTGAATGAGTTCTTCACCTCGGTCTTCACTGGTGGCCAGGATTCTAGTCTTTTTCACGTCCCTAAGTCTTGCACCCCCATACCTCTATGTGGGGACCAAGGAGGTAAATCCCTCCCCACTGTAAGGGTTGAGCAAGTCCGAGAGTGCCTCCTTAGACTGAATGAGTATAAGTCTATGGGGCCAGATGGCGTGCATCCCAGGGTCCTGAAGGAGCTGGCTGAGGTGGTTGCTGAGCCGCTCTCCATCATATTTGAGAAGTCGTGGCTGTCAGGTGAGGTCCCGGACGATTGGAGGAAGGGTCACGTCACTCCCATTTACAAGAAGGGGAGCAGGGAGGACCCGGGTAACTACAGGCCGGTGAGTCTCACCTCCGTGCCTGGGAAGATTATGGAACAGATCCTCCTGGACAATATGCTTGATCACATAAAGAACGAGCACGTGATCCTAGATAGCCAGCATGGCTTCACCAGGGGAAGGTCATGCTTAACTAATCTTGTGGCCTTCTATGATGGAGTGACGGCATTGGTGGACGAAGGGAAGGCAACTGATGTCATTTACCTGGACCTGAGCAAGGCCTTTGACATGGTCCCCCATCACATCCTCATCTCCAAACTGGAGGGAGGTGGATTTGACGGGTGGACAACTAGATGGATAAGCAATTGGTTGAAAGGCCGCAGACAGAGGGTGGTGGTCAATGGCTCTATGTCCAGGTGGAGGCCGGTAACGAGCGGTGTCCCTCAAGGGTCTGTCTTGGGACCGGTGCTCTTTAACATCTTTATTAATGACATCGATGAGGGAATGGAGTGCACCCTCAGCAAGTTTGCTGATGACACCAAGCTGAGTGGTGCAGTCGATACGGTGGAGGGAATGGAGGCCATTCAGAGGGACCTTGACAGGCTGGAAAGCTGGGCTCGGGTGAACCCAATGAGGTTCAATAAGGCAAAGTGCAAGGTTTTGCACTTGGGCCGGAAGAACCCCAGGCACCTGTACAGGCTGGGGGGAGTTGTCCTTGAGAGCAGCTCGGCAGAGAAAGACCTAGGGGTCCTGATAGATGAAAAACTTAACATGAGCCAGCAGTGCGCTCTGGCAGCCTGGAAAGCAAATGGGATCCTGGGCTCCATCAGGAGAGGGGTGGTCAGCAGGGATAGGGAGGTGATTGTCCCTCTCTACTCTGCTCTTGTGAGGCCCCATCTGGAGTACTGTGTTCAAGTGTGGAGCCCTCAGTACAAAAAAGACATGGAGATTTTGGAAAGGGTCCAGAGGAGGGCCACGAAGATGATCAGGGGGCTGGAGCACCTCCCCTATGAGGACAGGCTGAGGGAGTTGGGTTTGTTCAGCCTGGAGAAGAGAAGGTTGCGGGGCGACCTCATTGCAGCCTTTCAATATCTGAAGGGAACTTACTCCCAGGAGGGGAGTAAACTCTTCATAAGGGCTGATAATAGCAGGACACGGGGAAATGGTTTTAAGTTAAAAGAGGGAAGATTTAGGTTGGATGTTAGGGGGAAGTTTTTTACTAGGAGGGTGGTTAGGTCCTGGAACAGGCTGCCCAGGGATGTTGTGGATGCCCCGTCCTTGGAGGTGTTCAAGACCAGGTTGGACGAGGCTCTGGGCAACCTGATCTAGTAAAGGTGTATGTTTGGTGGCCCTGCTAGGCAGGGGGGTTGGAACTACATGATCCTTGAGGTCCCCTCCAACCCAGGTCATTCTGTGATTCTGTGATTCTGTGAATCACAGAATGGCCAGGGTTGGAAGGGACCTCAAGGATCACCCCAACCCCTCTGCCACAGGCAGGGCCACCAAACTCCACATTTAATACTAGACCAGGCTGCCCAGGGCCCCATCCAATCTGACTGTAAAAACCTCCAGGGATGGGGCATCCACAGCCTCTCTGGGCAGCTGTTCCAGCACCTCACTGTGTCAAACCCACTGAAGTCCACAGAACTCTCTCTACATCAGTCAAAAATTCCGCTGAAAATTAATCTTGTCATGCCTTCAAAGACTGTCCCAGGGATTTTAAGTATATTTCTTTGGTTGTGCATTTGTTGACCTTATTTAAGAGACTTTTCAGTAGTTCTAATGTGCACATCTGTTCCATGCAACAACAGGGCAATTACAAAAGCAATTAAAATGATACTCCAGCATTTAGAACTGACAGATTCTTGCAGGTGACATCTGTTCTACTACTCTGCCAATTCCACAGCAAGCTTCACAGCACACCACAGGAAAGGTTACAAGTCACTGTAGTCACTTCTACGATGAATAAAGTGTCACAGAGCCATGCCCGGGCAGAGGGCAGGCCCATCTTAACTGAAGCAGTGCAAACTCCACGCAGTGCCCTCACACAGCACTTCCCTGCTGCTGGAAGCAGAATGCATGCCCCTTTCTTCCAGACAAGTTTGCAACACACAGCATCCTTCCAGACACCACTGGGAGAAATTGAATGTGAGGAGGGAGGTCAAGATGTTATTTTTGTCTTGTTTGTACTTTTATGATTTTAGCCTAAGCCTTTAGCTTAAGGAGTACAGTTCTTATTTCAGAGAAATTGGGACCAGTTTGAAACTCAACAGAACAAACAAACAACAACAACACCAAATAAACACCATTCTTGCATTTCTTTTCTCAGCATATAATGCAAACCCTGCTGATACCAGCAGGGTACAAGCTGCCATCCTGCAGGACATCAGCCAAACCTGGACTATTGCCTGCAGTTTCACAATATCTTGTAGAAGACCACACAGAAACAAGCTAGGATATGCTCTGGATCGCAGCTGCTCTTCACTTCAATAGCCTGTTGACACCTGCACTGTTTTACACTCTCTCTTCTGATCTTAAACAATAGCAGACAATGTCATTGTGGTATGTGGCTTCCTCATCCCCAGTTCTGCTTTATTGTATTGAAGTATGACCTTTAAGACCATCTCTCAGTTGAATGTTCAAATATTTTTCTGTTGGGTGATCTCAGGCTTTTAATTTTATATAAAAAACAGGTCAGGACCTTAGCCCATAGTGAATTAAGTCATTGTAAGGGGTGTTTCTCTAGGAAGTTAGGGCAAATTAGTAAGTAACCAGGTAGACTTTCTATGCAGTACTAAACATTTCCTTCTCTCATCATTGCAGTAATAACACCATTATGTAAGTAAGCTTTCTGGGCTGCATTAAAAAAGGGGTGGCCAGCAGGGAGAGGGAGGTGATTGTCCCCCTCTACTCAACTCTTGTGAGGCCCCATCTGCAGTACTGCATCTGGGCTGGGGTTCCCAGCACAAGAAAGATGCAGAGCTCTTGGAATGAGTCCAGAGGAGGGTCACTAAGATGATCAGAGGGCTGGAGCACCTCTCCTAGGAAGAAAGGTGGAGGGAACTGGGATTGTTTAGCTTGGAGAAGCTGGAAGGCTCTGGGGAGACCTCATTGTGGCCTTCCAATATTTGAAGGGAGCATATAAACAGAAGGGGGAAAGTCTGTTTACATGGGTGAATGGTGATAGGACAAGGGGGAATGGTTTAAACTGAGACAGGGGAGGTTTAGGTTGGATATTAGGAGGAAGTTTTTCACTCAGAGGATGCTGAGGCACTGGAACAGGTTGCCCAAGGAGGCTGTGGATGCCCCATCCCTGCAGGCATCCAAGGCCAGGCTGGATGTGGCTCTGGGCAGCCTGGGCTGCTGGTTGGCGACCTGCACACAGCAGGGGGTTGGAGCATTGCGGTCCTTTTCAACCCAGGCCATTCTATGATTCTGTGATTCTATGATCTGGGAAGAGTAGCAGTTAAGATAGATATGCTGGAAAATAGTCTTTGGCACCAAAAATATAGTGAAATATTGCAGAATATTTCTCTGAGCACTGATGGAGCTGTAGGTGTCCCTGTTCATTGCAGGGGAGTTGGACAAGATGGCCTTTAAAGGTCTCTTCCAACTCAAACAGTTCTATGATAAATAGATTAGGTTAGCGTCACACCTGATCTACTGAAGTCTAACTTGGTCTGTGTTTGTGAAGGTTTATAAATACCCTGAGTGATCAGACTCATCTGTATGCAAAATTTGGATTTTACTTTCAGAGATCAGTGCTGATCCACAGCACAATTTTGATGTTTCTATCTTAGAAATGTTTTTAAATTCAAGAGCACTGGAGAAGCAGTCAGAGAAGAAATACATGAAAAGGACTATGAATTAACAAGGATTACATTCCTGACAGAAACTGAGCATCTGCTAATCACACAGATCCAGCTTCTGTTGGAAAGAAAAAATAAAAAATACAAAAATCTAATCCTAAATCAGTAGATATTACAGGCACCAGATCCATTCATGATTGAATCTTTGAGATCTAACAAGACAATAAAGATGTTCAGATGTACTGCTCTAAGCAGCTTTTTCACACAAGTCTTAACATCAGTATAGTATTGCCACTGTGGAGTTTGGCACTTCAGAGAAAGCAAGAGCCGCCTGCAAGCAGCAGACTGAATCATACCCGGTTTTAATGAATGACTCAGGACATTCTATAGTATCCCATCAGTATGATAATGACTGTTAAACACAGCTGTTTTCATAACAATTTATTTCCTTGACAAGACGAGTTAAGGTAAGTTTTCAGTGCTGTTCTCAGTGATTTAGCTCTGTGCCTCATTAGAAGTCACTTTCATTGACACCGTTCATGCTACTGTGAAATCCCCTGTTGCTTGAGCCTTCTCTCGTTGTCCCACCTCTCTGCAGTTTATATCAATAAATCCTTTGCAAAGTCGTCTTTGTGCTTGAATGCTGTGATAAGGATACCCTTCAAAACTGGGCACTCAAGTCATTATATGGACTCTGACACTGCACGTATCTCTCTTCCCTCCTCCTATCTCTGTAGAAGTAGCATGACACCCCTTACAGAACATGATACCACAAACCTACACATGAATGGGTAGTTTAAGGAGACACACTTTGTTTTAGTATAGATGATTCACTGAAAAATTGACCTTTGTTGCAATATATATATTCCTACACATACGGGAACTACAATATTCCATGCAAGAACTTTCTTTGGGCCATGGCAAAGACCAGGTTCCCAAAGACAATTTAGGCTTATTCAAAAGGCATAAGTATGAAAGCTTGCTTTTCAAAGGGTGAGTGGTTCTTAAAGGTTACACCTGTTGCTTCTGGTGCTTAATGAGTCAGATTCTTCAATGTAGAGATGGATATGCATGCTGACTGGTGCTCCAGATCAAAGCACTGTGCTAATTGTGCTGTTAGTGCGGTGCTAATGCTGAAGTGTATTGGTAGTTTTAAGAGCCATTTTTGTTCATGTAAAATTTCCAGCAGGTATGTAAGACAAATTCAGTATCACTGAGTCTACTTGATGTGTTGGCAGGACAGACCTTGACTTGTGCACAGAGTATGGGAGCAGTTATTTCTCCATATACTTTTGCCTTGAAAAATTCTGCCCTGGGCAGGCAGCCTTTGCTTGCAACATGCAACTCATATCAGGAGACAGAAACACGACGCAGCTCTAGGATGATCTTGTTGGCCACTGTTGCCCAGTCATCCTTTCACTCTCCCTGTTCTGTATAAAGACCATCTCATATTAAACAATTTCTTGATAACCTCTTGGTATATTCCAGGGTGAGATCAAAACCAAAACCAAGACAGATATACATGCCATTACTAATTGGTGATTAAAAAGAATGACCAATTAAAGCTAGCACTAGATCTACCGTGACTGAAACAGTACAGGAGGGTAATTAATAGCAGACTACGTGATTATTACAGCACTAATGCAGCGCAGTCATGTGGAATACTGAAATCCCTTGAAAGTTAGAAGAATTTAAAAGCCAACTGATATGACTAAAGCATCATTCATTGAATGGGGATGCAGATATGAATTAAGCTGAAATTTTCTTCTTCATTACTTTAATATATGGAACTAATTAATTATTTTGCAGCAAAGTATTCTGCAATCACAACAAAAGACACAAAAGCATGCCATCTGGTCAAAAGAGATGGTAACAATAAAGATGGTCAGTTGACATGGCCAGGTTGACAATTTAAAGAAGCTTTTACTATACTTCCTTTGTTAATCAACTTTGTCTACAAATTAATCTGTAATTAGTGCCATGAGCACGACAAATGAAAGTTCAAATCATGCAAGAAGTTGAATCAAATCACTGCTCTGTGAGGCTTAGAAAAATCTCACCTGAGTCACAAAATGAAGATAAAGTACTAAAATGTCAGCAGGACTGGGAGATTTTGTTCTTTGCAAAATTAAATAACTGTAGGCTTCAATTAATTTTAAGTGACTAAGTTGGGCCTGTTTCAGTACAATTCTGCCTTTCTGTCTGTACCCCTGTACTTAGCTATTTCCAGAAGGCCATAAAACATGTCCAAAGCAGGAGGAGGAGCAGCAGCTAGCTGGGAAGTCAGCGCTTGCAGTAAGTAATCAGAATTCTGGAAGGAAAAAAAGAAAATATGTAAAAAATTTCCAGTGCAACAAATCTATTCTTACTGTAGACTGAGTTATTTCCACCTCCTCTTTTCTACACACACACATCTATCCTGCTCAAACTGAAGCTGTCATTTCAGAGCACTGTTATCTGTCAGGGACAGAAGGGATGCTAAGGCTTGCACAAGAGCTGCTAGACAGTGAGCTGGGGATGATGTGTTAGCCCTGGTATCCATGAACTCTTGTCTACAAGGAAGCTGCAGCTGGAAGCCAATACTATGGTAATGGCTGGAGGCACTGCAGCCAGCTTTTATTGCTATTGCTACCTGCTACATCTTCCCACTTGTCAAGACTGGCTTTTTATAGGCAAAAATTCTTCATTCCACTGACAAGATCAGCATCAGTCTCTTGCTTTCAGGGTCTATTCCTTGCCCACAGCAGCTAGAAAAGGGTATTTTCTCTTAGCTTTCAGGAGCACAAATAACACGATAAAGGAATCAAATGATCATCTATGCAGCAAAAATGAGAGAAAGCATTTTCTCAACTTGAAGCCATAGTTATGTTATTTATCACAACATGACCAACACCCTGATATGTCTTAAGTTACTAACTATAAGTTGAAGAAAAGCAGCAGAAGCCAGGATTCACGTCAAAATTGCCATCTGTAGTTTTGCACAGTCTTGCTATCTTGCTAACAACATGAAGCACATGTACAAGTATTTATGGAATCAGAACCTAAAGAGCTTCAGAAACAGAATGCAGCATCCACTGAGTTAATGACATATGCACAATGCGGAAATGACCTTATTTTAAAATGACCTTATTTTCTATCAGCATCATATGAAAAGATACATGTATTTATAAAGTGAGAGCAAAGCAGAATCATTGGTTTATTTGTAAGTTTAGTAGCATTGCAGTATATTACCAAGTCCATGTTCCCATCAGATTCAACATACCACATTTTAGGTTGGCATTTAATACAGATATTTGTAGCCTGCAGGAATAATAAATGAAACTAATTAAGTTTAATAATTCAAGAGAACCTGGCATGCCTGATTGCTACATAAATGCTAATTATCTTTCTCCTCTTCCAATACGTGTCCCCCTCCCCCCACAATAAATACTTATTCTGGAAATGTCAAACAAGTACATTAAGGAAAAAAATCACTATGGAAAAAAAAATCACTAGGGACAGGGAATCACTATGGCAACCCCCTTTTGACACACAAAACACCCTAGGTTAGGTTTGCAGCTGATGCAAACTTGGATAAAATCCTACAGACTTTGAAAGAGTAACATCTGCTTTCATGAAGAAACAGGCCAGTTATGGAGGAGGTTTATTTTTCTTATATGTCTGTCCTCCCATTGGAAATAAAACCTTGGACATGTTGCTGGATCCAAGTGAAGAGCTACAGCACAACAGTGACTTCAACTGTTGAGGTATCTTTACTATTTGGTTCACAATCATAGAGTCATAGAATCAGTGGGGCTGGAAAAGACCTCTAAGATCGTCCAGTCCAACCATACACCCATCACCAATATGGCCCAGTAAGCCAACTCCATCAGTACAACATCTAAACGTTCCTCGAACACCTCCAGGGATGGTGACTCTGCGCCCCTTCCTGTGCAGCCCATTGCAGCACCTGACCACTCTCAGAGAAGCAGTATTTCCTAAAGTCAAACCTGAGTCTCCCATGACACAACTTGAGGCCATTCCCTCTAGTCCTATTGCTAGTCTTCACAGACATCTTTAATGAAGATCTACTTCCTCTACTTCTTACTCAGAACATTAAAAGCATGAGTATTTGTATAAAATTACCCTTTTCTTCCCCCACATTTTCCAGCCAGAGCTATTACCAAAACACGAGTACAAATAACTATTAAAAACATTTGATGGATGCACAACGTATAATTACAATTAGAACTGAGAGGAGGTCTCATCATCAGAAGCACTATACGCACAAGGGAAAACAAAGGTGAAGATTTTGTCCTGGTTGAAAGTCATTGGCTGTGAAGCACTTCAGACCAGCAGCTGTCTGTGCAAGAAGCAGTATGCAGAGTGCTTGTTACTTGAAATTAAGAAAAGAGCCAATCGCAGCTGCACCCATTCATTTTGTTTCGAAATCCACTCCAAGCCAATGCTCTTTTGCCAAGGTGAAGAGTGAAGGAAAATACTCTAACTGATGAATAATTTCCTTTGCAGTACAGGAAAAATCTTTTGAGCCAGAGTGTGACTGAGATTACCTTGCTAACTAAAGAAGAGCACTTTGTATGGGTTTTTAATTAGCTTGCCTAAAGCTCGTTCTTCCTTCGTTATTTATGATTCTTCTTCTCCACAGCATAATTACCACCACTATAACACACATAGGAACACACGTGCACACACACGTGTACAAGGAGAACAACACGCCAGTGAGGAGCAGAGACATCTCCCCTTGCACACAGGCACTTGTACCTAATGGTTAAAAAAGCCTCAGCACGAACAGACATCAGCTTTGCTCTTTTTTCAGACCTCTCTTTTCCAGAGTCATCTATAGGATGGTGAGGCTGCCCATTGTAACCATTAATCACTGCATTTTTTCTCATTACCTATGTCCTATTTACTTACATATTTTTGTGGAAGTTCTTCCAGAGGAGGCACCAAGTGCACTGGGCCAGGAACAACAGGGATGCACTCTCAGCAGCATCACTAAAAACACCATTTTTCTTGTGCACATTTACCTTGTAGAAGAACACCGAACGAGTCTGGCTCCCATATTCATGTTTAAAACTACTGCAGAAGGTAGAGCTCACAAACACACAGTGCTGCACACAGAAAGGGCTGCATAAAGGTTAATTATTTACATATCTGGTTGAGCTGCCTTTGCCCAATATGTCCTACATCTGCTCATTTAGTCTGGTTTTTGAGGAGACTGAGGTACACTGGCAAACACCAGGACTTGTGCCAGTCCTCACAGAGGTCTGGATGGGGGCAGCACTGGGGAGCAGGCTGGGGACCAGGTGCTGTGCCATACAAGAGAGCCATAGAGGCAGAGCAGCTCAGCTCCAATGTCGTTACTTCCAGGCAAAGATGACTACTGATACAGGCAAGCAGAATGCAAGTCTGCATGCCAGTAACATTTATTCCCCATGCTAAAGGCTTGCTTGTTTTGTGTTCAATTGTTGAAAGCACTGCTTATCCCAGAACTTGTAAATACTCAGTTCTGGGTGGGTCTGTGGGACAGGCATTGCCATTTTACACATTTCACTTCTCTGTAGTTCTGTTGTGCAGATCTCTTCCTTTTCCTCAGCTTTGCACGGAGAGAGCATTTAAGGCCAGTAATTACACATGCACAGCACATCTTCCTTCTATTGTGTGCTATGCTTTGTCAAACTTTAATAAGCCTCTGAAAAAAAAACAAAACAAAAAAACAAAAACAAAACAAAACAAAAAACCAAAAACCAAGCATTCCTGTTCAGTTGCATTTGGGTGTAATGAAGATTTCTTTTTTTTTTCCTACTAGAAGTTGAATTAATTCACTGTCGCACTCTGCCTATGCAGATATAGTGCTACCTCCATTCTAGCACAGGGAAAAAAAAACAATTTGTGGCATCATTGATTTGCATGGTAGCTGCCCTCAAAGCCCTGCTGACTTAACAACACCTCTGTACCCAGACTGCTCAAGAAGAATATCTCCAACCAGTGAGCCCATCATCCAATCTCACAGGGAATTGTACTTTTAAAAAATGCTTGTTAGCTTCAGAAATTACTTTCCTCCTTATTTAACATAGCACTAATCATAAAAAAAACCCAACACCAGTAACAACAAAAAAACCATGATGCTAGTCCATAGAAAAAGGAAGCCCAGAGGGAAAAAAAGGACAATCACATTTGTTTCTTGCTTTTTAAAGCACAGAAATGGAAGGAGAGAGGAAGCAGGAAGGCTGGCTATGTGAGTAACTTATGGCATATGGTACAGCAGCTTGCTGGTAGGAATGAACAGTCTGATTTTCTGCTCTTCTGAAGGAGGAAGAAAGGACATTGCTAAGGACCATCTCTGCAGCATGGATGCAAGCAAATAATTTATGCTAAGGAGCCCCACGAAACAAGTGGCTTCATAGAATGTGATGTGCTGCCCAAGAAGGTGTTGAATCACCCTCCTTGGAGATGTTCAAAAAACACGTACATGTAGTAGGGAAACATTGGTGGCAGGTGGACAGTTGGACTGGATGATCTTGGAGGTCTTTTCCAACCTCGGTGATTCTATGATTCTATGATAGGCACAATGAAAATATATTCTTAGTGGATTTTCTGTCACATGTTGCCTCTGAAATTGGATAGCATGTCTGTCAGTGCAGATGGTCAGTGACAGGACAACTTACTGTTTCCAAGAAATGCCACGAGCTGCTCAAAATCTCCACAGCTCATTCAAGAGAGCTTTCTCCCAGATTTCTGTGATACAGCTCCCAGGTGATTCTTGTTCACATTCTGGTTACTTACCTTCTGTGAAACTGAGGCTTTCGGTGCTACAACTAGGTGAGATCTCACTGCAGACCATTCCTACTGGGAATTACTCAGCAGAAGTTTAGATTCTCAATAGAATTACACTACTCAGATTTTCCTTTGCTAATTGCACAGTACCAGGAGCCCTCAGCCTTTTTGTGGCAGTTTGCTTCACCTGCCTCAACATTCCAGTTGATCTTCAAACATTCCAGTTTTGCATTTCTATAAAACTGGTATTTAAGTCTTCAAAATATTCCATCTCCCCAGAACATGAAATCTGTTGGCAAGACAGCAACAAGAGGCTTCTCTTACTTAAGCCTAAAAGGCAAGAACATAAATTCTTGTTACAGATACTTAAAACCATATTGCAGGCACGCTTCCAAGGAGCAGAAAGGAATACAATTAACACAGAATTGCATGAGACACCTCCTATTTTGTTTTGCTCACGAAAGGCCCCAGTCTAGCGTTTGGGATGAGCAGTGAATATTTCCTTCCTCACGGAGCCAGCTAATACAGAAACTTGCTTGTGTCTGTACACACCCAGCTGTAAAACAGGAAAGGTGCACTGTCACTGGACAAGTGACACACAGTGTGTTCTTGCCTGCAAGCATTCAGTCAGTGTTTGCAGGGCTCCTGGCAATTCTTATAATTGCAGTTAGCTGATTTGCATGCTGCGTTTTAAGCTCTGCAGATGAAAGCAGAAGTCACCTGCAGCTTTGAATCCTCTTGGAAACACTGTATATTGTGGCAGTGGAGGTAGATGAAACAGTTCTATGACAACAGAAGGAAGAAAGGTCCCTCCATTAGTACTGAAGCTTCAGTTGCATATATCAATAGCTAATTTGAACTACTGTTATTTCACTCAGGCCAATATATTTGTATAGGGATGAAAAATTACACCATGTCCATATAAATGTCTATTGCCTTCTCGTTGCATAAACAAGTGCCTTTAAAATACACATTGGTGAATTCAAATTAGGCATAAGGAATATTGATATTCTCTGCCAGCCAACAATAATGGGGCAGACTCCATTAGTGTTACTGATACGTTTTGATAATCTTCAGTGGGGCACTGTATGAAGCATATGCTACTCAGTACAAAGCTGCCCAGAATTTCACCCACTATTAGTTTTTTACCCATTACATTACAGAATCATTGAATCATAGAATGGCCTGGTTACAATGCTCATCCAGTCCCAACCCCCTGCTATGTGCAGTCACCAACCAGCAGCCCAGGCTGCCCAGAGCCACATCCAGCCTGGCCTTGAATGCCTGCAGGGATGGGGCATCCACAGCCTCCTTGGGCAACCTGTTCCAGTGCCTCACCACCCTCTGTGTGAAAAACTTCCTCCTAATATCCAACCTAAACCTCCCCTGTCTCAGTTTAAACCATTCCCCCTTGTCCTATCACCATTCACCCATGTAAACAGTCATTCCCCCTCCTGTTTATATGCTCCCTTCAAATATTGGAAGGCCACAGTGAGGTCTCCCCTTGAGACCTCACATGTGAGGGACTATCCTTTCAACTGCCAGAGGCGTATTTGAAAACAAAAACATATGTGTAGCATGGGCATGATCCAGCCAAATACTGGCATACAGCTTTCACTCCCTATTCAGCACATATCCTCTGTAATATCTGCTAAAATGTAAGTTAAGGAGTTCTTGTTCTCAAAGGTAGTCAGAATTAAAGGCCATTCTTTGAATAGATGCTCCTGTTCAGTACATCAGTTAAATGAGAGTTGTAATATTTAACAAAAAAATGCATGCTATTACGTATTTACTCACAAAAAATAAAAAATAAAATAAAAAAATCCTTGAATATCTCTTCTAGCAAATTTCAATCACTTACTCAATGTCAAGACTTTAATTAGGCTGCTCCTAGGAAGCAGAGTGAACAAGTCATTAGTAATGCAGTCATAGACCAAAACTCTATTAGGAAAATGATACTTCCATTTCAGTAGACAGACATCAGTATAGTTAATCTGATTCTTATATTCTAAGTGAGAAAAAGATACTGCACTGGGTTTACTAACTCCCTTGATGATTGTTCAGAGCTGTAACTTGTACATGTACACTACAGTAAAATTGAACAGCAATGCTGAGAAGAAAGCCTGCTATGTTTACAGTAAAGAAAATGTGATATTATTTCATTTTTGCTACTACTATGAAATCTCTGTCAGAAAAAGTTCTTCCTTAACTTGCACCCAGTGCAGGGCAGCAGGCATTGTTTAGTTTTATTTGAGAGAGCACTGAGGCAACTTCTAGAGCAGTGAGCCTGCAGTACTGAAACACTGAACAAGCACATGAATCATAATAACAACTGCTTTCAGTAATTGCACAGAAAGCTGACAGGCAGAGAACTGGACTAATTGAATGCATACACTAGCCTGTAGTATCTAACAGTAAGGCTGCCAAGAGTATAAATAATGCTGTTCCCTTGGGTATTGAAAACTGCTATCCTCTTACACCTTTTCATTCTCACTTCTGCAGACTCCAGGGTCCAAGTTGAGCTGCAGAGAATTCAAGTAACATACATGATCATAATCAAGAAAGGTGGCAAGCAAGGAGACCACTGAGGAGAAATAGAAAAATGCCATTACATTCAAGTTGTTACGTGAGTGACCAGAAAACAGATTTTAAACACTAAGTGTTACAAGCAGAATTAGAACTAGAGATCAAAAGACAACAGTGGATAGATTTTTAGGACTTGAAAAGAGTTTACTTGTGCTTGAATTGAAACAAAAGTTTTTCTATTTATACTAGTAATGGAACAGTGGTCTAGCCTCTGGGCAATGTAAGAGAGCAAGGCACATCAGAGCTGAAGTGCAAGATGTGAAAGTTTAATGCTCAGCCTTAGAAGTGAAATGTTTTTATCCGAGAAGACTATTGTCAACAGTTTTATATTAGGAGTTGTCTTTTAAGAAGCTACTATACAAAAATGCATGCAGAAGATTTTCTCTACTTAAACTTTGCCTTGACAGGAAGCAATGCTGTGTGCTGTTAATAAAAAGGCACGAAAGTCATAAAGCCAACAGCTCCTACAGCACACTTATGCATTTCAATGCCTTTTATATTTTCAACAATGCCAAAATAACCAAGTGAAAACTCCTGTGAAACTTAAGAAGAGCTACTGAGTCTTCTACTGTAAAACTGGAAGTGCAACCTGTGAGAACACATCTCTGCTTCATGCATTCAGAAATATGGAATAGTTCAGTTGCAAGTTTAATACGTGTGGTTGAAGAGGTCTGTGCATCTCTCAAACAGAAGACATAGCCTCTGTGAGTATTCCAGTTCTTCCGTCTCAGGAAAATGTACCTTCATTGTTTTGGAGACTAATAGTATTCACTATTTTAAAGAGAGCTGTGTGGAAAATGTGGTGGTAGAAGTGCAGACAGTAGACAACATGGTGCAGTGAACTTCATGGTTGATGGGGATGATAATTTTTAGGAATACTAAATTTCACAAGCATCAGTGCTCTGCTCTGTGACATTGACGCTAGCTGGAACAGTGAACTAACTCTTGCAAAAGATGACAACACAGAAGGTTAAATCAAGTTTGCAATATCAATTTAACGTGACTCTGGCACAGAAGCTGCTCATAGTCAGCTCTGCTATTCAGGAATGATTCTGAACATAAAACACTGAAGAAAATGATAAAGTCTCCTTATTCAAGGGCCATCTTAACTCTCACAACAGACTTATCAAGTCCCACACCCTGTTTCTGCTTCCTGTCTCTGATAAGAACACACCAAACGTGGTATCAGCATCTGCAGCCTGAGCTAGGATACACCCAGGGTCACACTTTTCTCTCTAGTGTCACCCATCATATTCCTCCTTTTTGGAATAGTATTTGACCAAGCTGAATTGCATGATAACAGAGATTTTGGATTTTTTTTCCAAAGTATTTAATTATCAATCCCCTTATCTACCATAAGAAAACACTCAGAAACACTCTACTGCAACCCCCCTTCTCCACAAGTTACTCCAATTTTAGTTTCTTGTTTTAGCCCAGCTAAGCCCAGGAAATAAAACAGGAGATAAATAATACTACCTTCAAATGTTAAGATAATGAAGACACACACTGGAAAGAGGGAAAGCCCTGGGGGTAACCACCAGCAGCCCTCACCACAGCAGGTGAGCAGGCATCACCCCTGGACGTCACGAGAAGGATCCAGGCACAGACAGAAACCCTCTGGGAGCATGTCTCAGTGGGAGCTTGCTAATTTGCTGCAACACTTTCCCTTTGCTTTTCTCTTGCATCAGATAAGCAACCAGGGGAGAAAATAACTGGCACAGGAAGCTGACTTCAGGGCTGATGCCCTCTCAGGGCTGGAGGAGCTCGTGTACAGCACTCACCTGTTGCAAGGCAGTGCATGAGTGACACTGCGGATGCCCACAAACACAGGAACAAGGCCACCAGGAACAGACAGCAGCCAGACAGCACCACCTGAGCCCAGCAGGGCCCAGCTCTCCTCAGACACCACAACCACCCAGCTCTGCTCTCCACCCAGCCACTCTTGTCTCAGCCCTGGCCATTCCCTCATGGCTGCATGTGGCCCAGCTTGTAGCCCTGCTCAGCTCTGGCCTGCAGCTGTGGTCCTGGTGAGGAGGTGTTTTGGGTCAGTACAAGCACCTGCTGTTCTGCCCTCTGCCTCCCTTCAAGCCCCTTAATGGGTTCACTCATCCTTCTTGGCAGATTTCCTTTACCCTCTTGGCACCTTTCTGATTTTAAGAAGTCCAGAAAAAGCAACAAGCTGAAGGGAATTGAGAATAAGACCAACAAAGCAAAGAACCTAGTCAGTCTGTCCTAAAGATAAAAACAAAGCAAACAACAAAGTCAAAAACCACCACCAATATACATATAAATAGTATATTCTATTTAATTACCCAAGTTCCAGCTTCAGTCAGAGGGATCTCCGCCTCCTATCGTGGAATCATAGAATCAGAATCTTTTGAGTTGGAAGAATCTTAAAGGCCATCTTGTCCAACTCCTGTGCAGTGAACAGGTACAGCTACAGCTCCATCAGGTGCTCAGAGCCTGGTCCAATCTGACGTGGAATGTCTGCAAGGACAGGGCACCCACCACCTGTCCTCACCGCCCTTATTGTAAAAAACTTCTTCCTTATATCCAATCTAAATATCCCCTCATTTAGTTTGAAACTATTTCCCCTTGTCCTATCACAACAGGTTCTGCTAAAGAGTCTGTTTTCTTCTCTTTATAGCCTTTTAGATACTGGAAGGCTCTCCTTGGATCCTTCTCCATGCGGCATAGCCCCATCTCTCCCAGCCTGTCCCATAGGAGATGTGTTTCATCCCTTGCATCATTTTTAGCCCGGACTCCAACAGGTCTGCATCTCTCCTGCACTGAGGACTCCACATCTGGATGCAGTGCTCCAGGGGAGGTCTCACCACTGCAGAGCAGAGGGGCAGATTCCTTCTCTCACCCTGCTGGCCACACTACTTTGCATGCAGCCACCAGTACGGTTGGCCTTTTGGGCTGCAAAGGCTTCTCACCTGCTCCTTATGGACTCGCATTCTGCAAAAGGTACGCTGATTGCTAAAACTAATGGCAACAGCATGCAGCTAACCCTTCCACTGTACCTGGAGGAATGATGGTGTTCTGCCCTTGAAAACTCTATCACAGAAACTTGCTGTCCCATTTGTTCTATAGGGGACAACAATAAATCAGTGACATACTCAGCACAGATAGATCTTAGACCAAGTGTAATTTTACTGACATGCATGAAGTTACATCAGAATTGATTCACTCCACTATGTTGGACTTCTGCTCATTGCTTTCACCCTTCAAAAGGGAGTGCACAGTCATCACACAAGGACAGATTCATTACTTGTTCACAGTCAAGTCCCAGAATGTGCTCCCACCGTTGGGCAGAGCTGGCATAGGTGTCCAGGCTCACCTGGTGTTCGGGAGGCTGATGAGGGTCACAGTCCACCACCTCCTGGTCTGTGCTGTACACGTCTTCAGTGTGCCAGAGAAAGGCAGACAGCCATTCCAGTGTCTGCATGTGAAAGAGATGCAAGGAAATACCTTCCAGATCATACAGTGGAATTCCTCTATTCCATGCAGTAGGAACTGGAGACCCAAAGAACCCAAATAACTTTGGTGGGAAACAGACACTTAAACAAAAAGGGGAAGGTTGGGGAGGAGACTGACTTTCCAAAATCTCTTTTCTTTGTGGTAGTCAGGCAGCATACTCATGGCATCTTCTGATCAATGGGACATTCAGCAGTAAGCACTTTCGGTTTCATCAATATTTGCAAGAGATAGAAGAAAACTTCACTCCTTTTTGAGTACCACTCAAAGATGAAAAGCTGGTGAGGCTGCCAATTGCATAACCTGAGCCATCTTTTCAGTGAAGAGGATGCATTCGTGCTTCACAGGATGGAAATTCAGCTTTATTCAAGTGGTTTGATTTGATGACTTAACTGTTTAATGCCTATAGTGGCTGTGATCAATCAGAAGCAATAAATGAAAGGGACGTTGCTCAAATTAATTCTCCTAACCAAATTTTTCAATCTCTTGGTTAACATGGCAATGAGACCATGTCAAGGATAGGGTTAACATATGCTTACACTGCATGACAGAGGCCAAAGCTGAAATATTGGACAGCCCACAGTAGGTTCCCGCAGAGCAATGGGTGCCGCAGATCTGACCTAGAAGTTGCATGGCCATATTTGTGCTGAATTACATCCAGATTAGTACAACCTGCCTCCCGATTTACTAGATGTACTTGTCCCTGTACCAAGTCATAGGCAGCCATACTCTTTCCCAGCCTAAAAGAGCTGGGAACTATCTGGGTCACCCAGAGACAGCACTTTCCTCTCCCTGATCAACATGAGTTTGTGAGCTATTTCTGAGTGCCTTAGATTACAAAGCCTGTGGGACAGGGACAGTCCTCTGTTCACAAGTCTGGGAGGTACTTTCCATTTTGTGGCCTCAAGAATGGAATAAGAATGCATGAGTTCCTTCAGTTTGAATAATGACAGCTTTTCCTTTTGCAAAAGGAAATCAGAGCAGAGAAGCTGCTGCTCTTACAGAAACTGAAAGAGAGAAAAACTATCAAAAATATCAATATTTTGTATACAAAGGAAAAACAATGCTGAGTTTATTAGCCAAGATGCACACAAGCTTAAAAATGTATCAGAGTAGACCTGGAAATGTGTTCAGAGTCAAAAACTCTGAGT
The DNA here is from genome assembly GCF_987193195.1 of Phasianus colchicus. Classification (NCBI taxonomy): domain Eukaryota; kingdom Metazoa; phylum Chordata; class Aves; order Galliformes; family Phasianidae; genus Phasianus; species Phasianus colchicus. The sequence continues at coordinate 1,948,241 of NC_143451.1, read as the reverse complement.
TAATTTATTATGCAGTAGATTTCCATTTCCACTGAGCTTAATGGGATTTGTTATTCTGTTTAATGGGCTTTTCCCTCAGAGCACCTTGTTTCATTAGACTATGTAACAGAGGTGTGCATGAATGAGGTGTGTAAACACAATACAGCCACACACCAGCTGCCCCTTTATTTTGTGCGCGGCGCTAATTGCTCTTACAGATCGCAGATACGCACGTACTGCACTTCATGCACAGGAGGGCATGCATGCACCATGGTCATGGAGGCAAGAGAATGCAGGGGGATTTCTTTTTGTCAAGGAGAAACTGCAGAAAATGTCACAGGTCCCTTGAGAGGGGTTCTGACATGCTAATAGCCTACAGTGTGTTTAGTGTTCAAACTGGGAACTAGTTTGCTTGTGCAGGCAGCGTGGACAACGCATTCACCATAAGAAAGTGTTTAGAGATGAGACCGCATGCATCAGCACAGGCTAGGGGCTGACCTGCTGGAAAGGAGCTCTGCAGAGCAAGAGCTGTGTATCCTGGTGAACAACAGGTCAGCCGTGAGCCAGCAGTGTGCCCTTGTGGCCAAGAAGAACACTGAACAGAGCGTGGCCAGCAGGGTGAGGGAGGTCATTCTGCTCTTCTGTTCCAACCTGCTGAGGCCACATCCGGGGTACTGTGTCCAGTTATGGGCTCCTTAGTTCAGAAAAGACAAGAGAGTCCAGCAGAGGCTGCAGAGATGGTGGGAGCCTGGAGAACCTCCCAGATAAGGAGGTCTGGGGTTGTTCAGCCTGGAGGAGACTGAGAGGGGACTGAGATACCTCCCTTTGGAGGGAATCAAGTGGATGGGGCCAAGCTCTTTTTGGTGGCTTCCCGTGACAGGACAAGGGGTAATGGGCATGGACTGGAACATAGAAGATCCATATGAACACAAGAAATAACTTCTTCACTTTGAGGGCGGCACAGCCCTGGGACAAACTGTCTGGAGAGGTGATGGAGTCTCCTCTGGAGATATTCAGAACCCACCTGGATATGTTCTGGTGCAACCTAAGGAACCTGCTCTGGGGGAGTTGGACTGTGGGATCTCCAGAAGTCCTTTCCAACCCCTAGGGTTCTGTGATTCTGTGTTATGCCAGATGTATACAGAACAGCCCATAATTAAAAACCCTGTGGTTCATAGCAGTGTTAAGTGGGCCCAACAAAATCATGTCCCCAGAACTCTCTCTGTCTCTTGCAAAGTGTCTAAAATTTAAATGTCAATACTTACGAAGAAAAAAAACAAAATCCACAAGTAAGAAGAAAAACCACGCTTCATTTCCCAGAGATGAAATCACGGCAATCAAGGCACATGACCCTGACAATAAATCCAAGAGTAAACTCAAGGTCTGCTTGTTCCTTCAGCACCTGAATGAAGCTCCTTTTATGACAGTCCCCGAAGGATCCTCCTACTCCAGTTGTCCAATCAACACACGCTGTTCTTCTCGTGCCCATGATGAGAAAAGAGATCCTCCCTCTCCAGCACTAATTGGAAAATGAATTTTATGTTAACTTTCATTTTAACTGAGAGTTCTTTGCCATTCTGAGCAGCAAGTTGAGCGTAAATGCTATAACCCTCATTCAGGCAATACATCTATTAAGTAGACATCTTGCACTTTTTCATGATGGAATCTTATACTACACAACTGACTGACCTTGATATTCCCACTGCTTACAATAATTTCATGTTCATATAATATTATGATGTTTTCCAAGGGAAATTTATAAGCAATTTCAGCAGGTATTAGACATTGTCAGTGGAAGTCCATTTATGGTGGAAAACAAAATAAGACCCACAGAACTATCAAGGAAAACAAGAAAGTCAATGTCTAAATTCCTGAAAGCATTAGTAACAACAAATCTAGTGTGAAATGGTAAGAGTTTTCTCCAGATACTCATTTTGTAACTTGTATAGAATAGAAATCTTGCTGGAAATAAATTTAATGTACAGAACAAGGACCAAACAAATTAATAAAAGCTATGGGACTTGAGAAGAAATGGTTTATTTCTCTGTTGCTTTCATTTGTGTGTAAATCTAAACACATTCCTAAGCCCGAGGGCAATGTTGATTGAGAAATGACCTGTTGAAATAAATGGCAGAATTCCCTTGATGTCAGCAGAGAGAGGTTTTTTCACCAGATATTTAAGCCAAACTTAACAACAGCCAAAAGGCAGTAGATCTGCCCTTTGAAATCCAATGAACAGGAAGAGAAAAACAGTCTTTGGATTGTCCATCTGTTCCGTAAAATTTTCCTGAAAATATATCAAACAGTGCTCAAAACTTGCTTCCCCACTCCCACCTCATCATAATCCAGTGACACCTGTTTCTCTTTGCCTTACAGGTAGTGTAAGCTCTGTGAGTTGATGTGCCAGTCCACAGGTAGGTGAGGAAAACACATAGGCAACTCCAAAAGTAATGCCTTGTATTCGTTCCCATGGAAAACACAACAGGTACAAACAGCACAGTAACACCATTTGGTAGAGCAAATTCTCAGATGCAAACACTACTTTTCAGCACAGTCACCACCACTAGCTGTGCATCTTCACCAGCAGTGAACAAAAGCTGAATACTGTGCTTGTACAGATCTGCACCAGCAGAGGTGAACCGCTGTTGCTGTCAGCACTGCTGAAATGCAGCACCCACCCCTCACTGTGCCAGCATCCACTGTTTGGTCTCCATACACATCCAGCAGGTGTTGATGAATGTCAGTAGGTGCCATTTTTCCACATGGAGGAATTCAATGACACCTCTTTTCTTCATATGCACTCCTATGTCAGACACCACTGTGTCAAAGTGTCCCTCTGCTGCCATCTGTCACACGGCAACAAAATGTAATGGGGTATTGGTGGGAAGCTTCAACCTTCAACCTCTGCTGCCATCCCACCAATCTGCCACTGACATCATGGGCCAACATCATAAAATAGAGGCAGCCTTTGTATACGCCTAGTGGGAGACAGGCCAGCTCAGAGTTTACGTTAAAGACTTAGGAGTGTGCAATGACAAAATCAGTCATGGTATCACATACTACTTACTTTCATGAGCAGATAAGCTTATGTTTGTTACTGCAACACGTCTGTGGACTTTCTTCTTCTCATTCTTATTCTTACAGTCCTGAGACATAAAGTGTCTCACACTTCCAGATAGAAGCATTGAGAAAAAGGGAGGCTATAGTTTATCTTCTTTAATGTACTTACACTCATTTTGTGCCCTTAGTTACAGAGAACATAGATGACATGAAATGTGCAATGAAGCCTGCCAAGATATCTGTTATCTCCCAGGTGGCCCACTGATGCCTGCATGACCATGGTATCCTTGCAAGTTATTTGGCTGAACTTAGGGGTCCCAGTCACTGCCTTGATTGCAAGCAATTACCCACTTGCAGTGACATAAGCACAGCTGTCCAGGCATTTGGGTTCCAGAAGCATCCTAAGAGGATGGTGATGGCATGGCATTGGCTTCCTGCACAGACCATATACAGTGCCCTTATATTTCTAGAAGTGTAGTGCCCACCAATGATCATTCCATATTCAGTGAATGATCCAGTCATCCCTGGCAGATTTGTCCAGTGGACATCCTGGCTCACTAGGGCAAAGTGGCTGTAGCAGTATGGCATAGCAAAATACTGCTCTGTTTCACTGCTCATCTGGGAAAAGCATGGTGCAGCAGGACAGGCAGCAGCTCATTCCAGGAGGCTGCCTGATCCCACAGGTTAACCTTCTTTCTCTTGGCGTGAGCCCAGCTCTTCTCTCTCCATGTTCCTGTGTTACAAAGCAGCAGTAACACTGAGCAGGCACAGATAGGTAGGAACTGACACCATTATAACAACAGCAGTGTTCTTCAGGCAGAATCAAAGCCACTGCAGAAAGACCAAACTTAAGGCGGAATGACACAGGACAACTTCTACTGCTCTAATTTTTCTGGTATTTATGTTTCATTAGCTAGAAGTTCAGAACGGCCCTGGAAGCAAATCTCCCCTGGATGAGTCCCAAGGTCACTTACATAGCTGCAGGACTAAAGAAATGCACTGAAGTCTGGCCAGCTGATAATCTTTTCCCTTGCTCATACCAATTGAATCCTTTCTTCTTTTGGACGAACTTATCCCGGAGCTAGCTAGACTGTATGCTCCTATTAAATAATGATGATTATGTTCTTTTGCTCACTGCAGACAAAGAATTATAGCCCCTCATTTAGAACTCATTTCAAAACCATGAGATTCTGTAATTGAAAGTGACTGAAGCTAATTTGATAACCCAGTTCTGAACACAGCTGACTAACTACTTTCCCTTTGTCCTTTCAACAGTAATGGCCTTGTCAGGAAAGTCTTCTGTGCTACTTTTAAGAGGACAGTTATGATGGAGGTTGAAAACTATTGTTCTGTGACAGGCTGCAATTTCAACATTGCATTCAGGTTTTCAGCAAGGCCAGAGGCAAGGCAGGAGGTTCAAATACTCAAATAATCAGCCCACAAACACCTGCCCAGAGCTCATCCTCTTGGGTGAGCATGCCCCAAAATGCAGAGCTCCATCCAGACGTATGCCTGACTTTTCCCCAGCCTACATTGGTACTTGCTGTGTTCTCCCAGGGTGGATTTGAGGCAGAAGTGTCTCAATGCCTTTATCCTTGCTGGCAGCTCCCTAGGAGATCCAGGACTGTTGAACCTTGCCATCTAAAATCCCACTATAGGATAACCTGAAGGCTCCTCCTTGCAGCCTCCTTCAGCTCACTGCATGGGGAGGATGCACTGATGGTTAGATATGGAGAGTGCGCTCGCAGAATATAAGGTGGGTAACATCTACACTGCACAGGTGGGAAGGAGAGGAGCTCTGTTTACCCTAACAAAATGCCATACACAGGTGGGAAGGAGAGGAGCTCTGTTTACCCTAACAAAATGCCATACCTGCAGAGAGTATGGGAGAGGCACACTCATACTTCCACATACACTGCTGACTGCACTGGCAAAATACTTTCAGTTAGGAACACACTCACAAGAGCAGAATACCCTGGCAATTTCTTCTGCCCTCAAAAAGGTCAAAACATCCAAAACATGCAGTGCAGCTACAGCTGGAAAACAAAGCCTGAAGGCGATGCCCACTCACCTAGTGCTCTATCTGCCAGACTAACTGCTACCTCTCTGTGTTGCTCTTGTAATCAACATTCCTGATCCCTGAACACATTTACCGTGGGATATGCATCCCATTTCCTCAGATTCCTGGCTGACTCATTTACCAGTGCTTCTGGTGCAGAGGTAGGAGCAGCTTTCCCCTCTGCCAAGAGCACCAGGGGGAACTTGCCAATTGGAAGAGATATACTTTTGGTATCTACATTTTTCTTGGTGTTTGGGGGATTCCAGGCCTTCCCCGTGGTAAATGGAGGGAATGTCAATAACACAGCAAACACGGCCTAGGGCTGTGCTCAGAGCTTCTCTGTCTGTTGTAATAATTAGCATAAGCAAATTGCTAAACAGTGTGCTATGATAAAATGATGGATGGCAGCATGGAGAAATCATTAACACATTGATTAGCAGAACATGCTTTCAGAACCACTATCTAAGCAACTTCTGAGGGTTGTGTGAGCTTTGTAAATGCTGCGAGTGCTGCCTTCTGTAACCAAAAATTAGGGAATATTAATACCTAAGTCACTGAAGTATGGAAATTGAATTTTAACTATTAAAGTCAGTTCTCAAATGGTTTCTGTTGCTGTTCACGTGGGAATTCTGATCTGTGCCCCCTGTACTCACAGACTGGGGCTGGGACTGCAGCTGCTTGAGGGGCTGGTGCTCAGAGATCTGCCCTCAGCTGTGCGCATCCCTCTCCTCTTGTGTCCAGACCTCTGATGTGTTTTAAACATCACCTCCTAGCATGGAAAAACGTAATTTACATAGTTACAGTATGAATAGTAACTTGTTTGGTGTTTTTTTTTTTTTTGGTGCATCATTACTTCTGCTTTGGATGTAGTAGGAAGTTCATTCTGTCCTTTTTATCAATTGAAATGTTTCCCTGCTCTTATATATCAAACGGATCTTCTGACCAAAGTCTGTGTGGTTCACTGGCAGCATCTGTTGCTAGGTATTCCCTCACAGTGGCTTTAATAATCAAAGCAGCTTTGCCTTTGCCAAAGCTAACAGCAAGAGGCTTCACTCCTCATTCAGCATGAGTGCTCAGCAGTTTATAAAATTACTCATTTGAATGGGTTTCCTTTTACTAGGATTAGCAGGCCAATTCCACCCACTCCCCAACCCCCCTCCTCACCTTGTTTGAAATAAGACGAGACACACACAATGAATTTTAATACGTGATCGTAGCAAAAATGTGTATATGTCAATAGTGGCTAGCTGTATGACAAAGAAAAATATGAGCTTACCCCATAGCTCTATGTCAGCACATTTACCTAATCCCTGAGGATTCCCAAATTCATTATCAGCCATACATAAAATCGATATGAGACTGTGATTTCATTTACTGACTTTGGGTACTGCCATGGTAGAGATCACACATCGAAGCCTTGCTGTAGTGTGTACTGCCATAAGAGAACACACAAACACACACCTTGCAGCCACTGCCAGCCAGGAGGGTGAAGGCACATCCAGACCATGGAGGTGCAGAGACACGGGGGGATCCATCTGTGCTGCAGAAGTGCTTGGTTCATTCCCTCCCTCCCACTAACACCTGAACGGTGGTGGGGGGGGAAGGAGTGGAACCACAGGTTTGGTTATTCTGATCATTTTACAGGCACTACCATGCACAGCCAGGTCTTTAAACCTGCTCTTAGGTGCTGCAGAGGGTTGGAATGGGAAGAAGAAAAGGAGAGCTTAAAAATACTTGTATTTCATTTGCTAGAGATGAGTATCTCACGGATTTCCCCAGTTTCACTGTCAGATTTAATCACGGATGTAGTAACCAGTGACCACTGACCCCAGGATCTGCATCTGTCAAAGAAAACACTTCAGTAAGGAGGTCATTTATTTTGCTACATTAAATTCACTCCTTTGTGGTTTGAATCTGTTTGGTAAAATGCCCTTTTTATATGTAAAAGAATACCTTTCAAAAACTGGGAGATTTGCACATGTGTTTCCTGCAGTCCCTAATACAGCTCTGCTCCTGCATGAGGCAGCTCTCAGAAAGCAGTGGCACAGTGTTTTTCTCCAAGGAGAGCCCACTCAGTGGGTGCCTGGCAGTGTGTTTAGCTGCTCACCGCTTATCTCCCAAATCTACTATCTCACTGGACTTTTTTTTTTTAAGATTAATTGGGTAATTTTATACATATTCCAAGAGTGCCTCTCAGAACAGCATGAATTTTAACAGCATCTTGAAATGATGGATTCAAGATATGTATCTAACAGTCAATATATGTAATTCATAGATTTTCTTCTTGCGGCACTTGCTTGGCACCATATTTGTCATAGCAGTGGTCCTGCTTTGGCAGCATTCTCATACATGCCTCATTCACTGATTTTTACATCATAAAATATCTTTCACCAGCAGGGCAATTTCTGTATTACCATACAGACAATTTCACATACCTAAAAAACTCTTCGGAAACATTTACCTCAACATCTGCCTGTGTTAGACATCCAATGTGCTTTTCTGGAGGAGTGTGGTTTCACATATGTCACCTCCCAGAAACAGTCTTAGGAGTAGGTCCCATTAATTTAAGAGTCATAACTTCCCTGAACAGCCTTTACCTGATCTGACACAGGGAGCTATCCTGAATTTTGGCAGCTGTAACGAACGTTCAGGCTGTAAGCAAAGCCAATGAATAACTCAGCAGTCAGCCCCTGTTAGACAGCCCTCAAGACCAGCAGAAAAAGTTCATTGTTTCTGATTTTTAGCAGGATACTCCTATTTTTCCCATTTTCAGGAAGTCTGGAGGATTTGACATTGATTGTTAAGAATACCTGATATTTCATGGTGACACAAAGCAGCACAGTACTCCTTAAATTTGTCCTCCATCTCCCGTGAATTAGAAAAGCAGGTCTGTTAGGACAAGGCTTTTGGTTCTGCAAGAGCAGAAACAAAGTTTGTTGCCCTTAGTCACCGAGTAATGAAGTCAGAGAGAATCTTAGCAAAAGCAGCTGCATTTCTCAGAGTTGTGTGACCTCATGTCAGTGCTTGCACACTGGTTTGAGTGCTGCCATCCATACTGGCAGTAGCTTAGACTGGCATGAATCTGCAGAGCAGCTCTTGAGTTATGCCTGCTGATCCGTGCTGCTTGTATTCCTTCTAAAGCCAGCTAGAATTCAATCAAACAAAGCAGAGGAAACAAAACCACTGATATTTGCTTTACGCTACAAAGCAATTGCTTTAGTGTTTCACTCAGGTTTGTTTCTCACCAGAGACCAGCAACAACTGCAACCTTGGGCTGTCCAGATGGGATATGAAGGAGGCAGATGCTACCAAAGGGCCACCTTGTATGATACGACTTCTTGCTGCTAGAAAAGCAAGGAGACAGTGACATATGGAGGAAAGAAAACCTATTGGGAAGATCTGAGAACTGACCCTCAGAAGGGCGGGATGGAAGAAGCTGTCCTCAGAAGTTGTTCTTGGAGAAACTGGAGCAGAGGGCCTCATTTACAGAAAGAAAGCCTTTCTGTGGCTTTCATGAGGTATGGAAGGAAACAGCCTGCCTGGATGCAGAAAAGGGGAGGGACACAAGGCAGTGAGGCCCTCATGGCTCTGCAGTTTTCCCTTTCCCAGGCTGCTGGCAGAACTTCCCAGCCAGCACCTGGCAGCAGAAGCGACAGGCAGCCGGCTAAAAGCCACAGCATCTCCTTAGGGAGAAGGCTGCAAAACTGTCATGTGTTAAACACTGCAGTTGATGAAGTCCTCATTCTGTTGAAAGCAATGCCAAAAACAGCCGTGATTGCAATGGAGCAAGAATTTTTCCTGTCTTTCAGCCCTCTCCAATCAGATCTCTGTTTCTGTTGTCACCTGTTCCTTTTTCTCTGAGGCTCTCCCAAAGGTTTTCAGAGGAGATGAACTGAATTTCTCTCTTCTAGTTTTAAAGCTCCTGCAATACAACAGTATTCTTTTTCCTACCAGGAAACCTTGTCTGTATGTGTTTCAGGTTTTCCATCTTGCACAGTTCACTTTTTGTAAGGCTCAATAAAGGTCGCGCTATTTAAAAACGTCTGTCCTGATCAGAGTGCAGAAAAGACCACAGACCTCAGGGCTTTCACAGCGATGCATGGCTGTTGTTTTTTTTTTGTAGTGAGCAGATGGTACAGCTGACATCTGCAAAAGCAAAGGGCACGGCTGGGTTACAGCTCAGGTTATGGAAAGCAACAACATCTACTGTGTGTCACCTGTTGGGACTACACAATTCATCTTTCTCTGAGAACAAAGTGCTTCCCCTATGCATAGAAAATGAGTGCGTGTTTCCTATTTATAACAAAAGTGATGCCTCATTCCCCAGAGGAGACAGCCTGTGGCCTATAATATTAGCAAACAAGGATGATACTCAACAAAAAGCAAAGCTACCAACAGTACCTGAAGGAGCCTACAAAGAAAATTGGGGAGGGCCTTTTGATAAGGTCATGCAGTGACAGGACAAGGGAAAATGGTTTTGATTTTGACTGGAAGAAATTCTTTACTGTGAGAGTGGTGAGACACTGGAAAGGTTGCTGATGTCCTCTCCCTGGAAGCAAACAGGAGAGGAGTCAACTTTTTGAAAGGGTAGACAATGGCAGGACAAGGAGAAATGGTTTTAAGTTGAAAGAGGGAAGATTGAGGTTGGATGTCGGGGGAAGTTCTTCAGTATGAGAGTGGTGAGGTGCTGGAACAGCTGCCCAGAGAGGCTGTGGATGCCCCGTCCATCCCTGGAGGTGTTCAAGGCCAGGTTGGACAGGGCCCTGGGCAGCCTGGGCTGGTATGAAATGTGGTGGTTGGTGGCCCTGCATTTGGTAGGCGTGTTGGAGCTTCACAGTCCCTTTCAACCCAAGCCATCTGTGATTCTGTGAAGCACTCAAGACCTGGATGGGGCTGTGAGCAACCTGGGCCAGAGGGAAGTGTTCCTGCCTATAGCAGGGGGGTTGGAACAAGATGGTCTTAAAGGTCTCTTCCAATCCCAACCATTCTATGACTCTACAAACATTAAAGGTGCTTTGTGCTTTCTGAAATTAAAACTCTTTTCACGGAAGATGTTGTTAGTCTAAAAGCAATCATCAGCATTTTGACCAGAATTTCCTGTGGGAATGACAGTGTTTCAGTATGGCAGTCACTTTTCAAAGCAGTGCTGATGTTGGTGTGGAGCATGTTGGTTCCTGGCTGGAGTGCTGCAGGGGCAGTGAGGGCACTGAGGGAAGGGGATGAGTGCCCACATCCTGCGTACTCAGGGAGCTGCAGTGCCACCCTCCCCAGCTGGCTCTCACCAAATGGAGACAAAAACAGCTTTTGGTCCTACTGACAGACTTAGTGAGCAAACCCAAAGGACGCACCCAGTACGTTCCAAACCACTGAGCAGAAACTGGTGAATTTTAATCATAATCACTGCATTCTTTCTGTCTTTACTGTCCAGAATTTCTAAGGTCTTTTCATAGCACTGTTGTGATTCAGTCTGTGCCAAGTGCTTCCCAGTCTGGATTCCACCCCAGGCATTCTACTTCTGTGGCATTACTGCATGTACGGATCAAATATACGGCACTGCAGATAAGGGACATCTGTGGAGATTTATATCCTGAATGCAGAAAAAGCAGTTGATGTTGTCAGATGCTCTAATCTACACAGCTATGTGCATCCGGAGCAGCTGATAAAGCACTTTGGTGTTTCCCTGTAGGCAGGAGGGAGGGCATGCACTTCCAGAGGAATAGACGGCGTGGCTGCAGTGGCACCCCAAAGTTCAGCCCCACCCCCTTATTTGTACTGTACTGAAGATACTCTGAATGTGTGCTTTCTGTCAAGGACTTTTCTGCATGCTGTTTATAATACTGCCTTGTTCAGAGAGGTCAGAAGAGCAGTACAGAGTGTTTTCCAATTAAATGGTCAAAACTACTTAAGTCCTTTTATTTTTAAAAAATACAAGAAAAAAAAAGTTGCTTAAATCTTAGCAAGACAAGATCTCTGGCTTGATTCAAGCTTGCATTTAAAAAGAAAAAGGGCATAAATGGGAGTGGCATCCTGTCCTTTGAGTGGAAATACACTCAGAAGTGCTGCTGTGCCTTTCTCCTACCTCCAGATTTTAACTCGTGATGTCATAGGTCAGCACTGAATTGCTCACACACTGATCATTTTTGACTTTTTGCCTGATGTGTAGCATGGTCTCAGCAGTATGGCACTTCACAGCTCAATGTGAAACTGTAGGACTTTTTACCATTTCAAGAGGGTCATGGAAATCCTGCAAAATAGCAGTGAGATGGGATACAAACAAGACCTGCTGTATGCTTCCACTTATATATAAATAAATTTTACTCTAGGGCAGTCCAATCAGTGCCTTGTTATCATTTTTATAGATAGCTGGTATTACTAACTACAAAGAGGGTAATCCTGAAGTGAGCTACAGGAGAGAAGAGGACAGACTCTTTAGCAGAGTCTGCAGTGAAAGGACAAAGGGGAAATGGTTTCACACTTACAGAGGGGAGATTTAGGTTGGACATAAGGAAAAAGTCTTTCATAGTGAAGGTGGTGAGGTCCTGGCACAGACTGCCCAGAGATGTGGTGAATGCTTAATAGCTGGAGACATCCAAGGCCAGGCTGGGTGGGCTCTGAGCACCTGATGGAGCTGTGTGTGTTCCTTTTCATTGCAGAGGATTTGGACTAGATGGCCTTTAAGGGTCCCTTCCAGCTCTAAGGATTTTGTGATTCTATGATTCTACAACATTGTACAATTAACCAAATGATCCCCAGCCCCCTAAATCATAAAGGTGGTTGATGTCCACCTCGTGTAGACTACATCTAAGGGGAAAAAATAAAGAGGAATAACAAAGCACTGTGTTTGGCATCGTAGGAATATTTTTGTGGTCAGGATGGAAAAATCTGTAAGCAGGATTTTCAGGCACACCTCATTACTGTGGGTGTCCTTAGGCTCTCACTGGACACACAGAAATGGGTGCACAAGAGATTGGGAAGGCTTTCCTCATTCTTATTTGTCAAAGCTAGACCTCTGTGACTGCAGCACTGAGAAATGGGCTGGGGCACCCTGGGCTGCTCTTTCAAACAAGAAATCTATGTCCTGTAATTTCAGAAGAAAAAGGAATCTTTGTTAGAATGACATCACAGCTACCATTGAGAGCATCTCGAAAGTCAAAATGTGTTTTTGCAGCCCAGTGACTTTGGAGCCAGTGCTGAGCATGAGCAGGGCTTCATGACTACATCCTCTGCAGCTACAGAGCAAGACCCTGAATTCCTGGTGACATTTCAGAGCAGTGACAGAATCTGCAAGGTGTCTGAGAAACAGCAGAGCCATCGCCAGCTGTTTTTCTTGTTTCCTTTGTCAGGCAGAGAAACTTTTCCAAAGCAACTGCCTCAGCACAGTAGATGGATGATGGCTTACAGGAGGTAAGAGCAGGAACCAAAATAACTGGCTGGCTGGATTAATACCATCATTAAATAATAGCAATATGTATTGCAGAGCCTCATTTTGCAGTGTGCCAGACCTCATTTTATGCTCTTGATTCACTCTCCCCTTATAACAAGCCTGTCCCACACTACTCTTTGTGTCGTTCCTGAGCACTCCTCTTCCTGCTGGTTAAAGATGAGGAATAATGGACAAGCCACGTAACTATCTTGTATGATGCTATCAGACACAGCATGGATTTAGCAATAAGCATTATATGCCATCAGCATTCATTCTGTTTGAAAGACAGCTTCTCTCTTTCTGCACTCCTTGCATGCACCCCTGCAGCAGCCCTGCCAGTGGGGAAAAAGGCAGGATGGTTTCACAGGGAAGTTTACCTGGCATTAACTCTTTGCTAGCAGAGCAGTTTCCTGCTGCACTTGGATAATGCTGTGTCATTGAGGGGTCACTCTCTCCCTCGCTTCGAAGATGAGAAGTTGTGCCAGCTCAGCGAGGCTGCAGAAGCTGCTGAGTGCAGCCGGGGCTTGTTGCAATGCAGAGGGGAAGGGGCTGCTTGAATGCACCTCTGGTGGCTGCAGCAGGAGTTTCCCCATCCTTGGTCTCTCTCTGATGGGATGCAGGAGTGACCTTGACAGAAATTTCCTAAGGAATGTTGCAAGCTAATGACCAGTTCTCAGCTGAAATCAGTGATTGTGGCTCCAGGTCTCTACTTCTATATGAAATCGACAGAAAACCTGTGCTGAGGGGATGTGCGGGCAGCACCCTGAGCTACGTGGCTGCTGGGCAGATTCATCTGCATTTAGCTCCTGCCCCATCCTCCTTTCTCCTGTGCTCTCTGTAAAGGGCAGAGAGGTGCTCCTGCCTCTGAGTGCCACATCATCATAATAAATGCATTTGCTGGAAGAAATTAAACAACAACAGGTGTCCTTCAAAGCCCGAAATGGCTGTTAAAAGAATTTATATTTGTGAATAAACAGCGTGAGAAATTGTCTGACCGCTTCTCATTAAAATTAAGACCTGCTTAATCCCTGCCAGTGTCAGCGGGACCCAAGATGACCTGCTAAGTGCTGGCCACAAAAGTTAATGCTGCCCAGGGGAAGTTTTAATGGAAGCAGCCCATTTTATAACATACAGATAGTTCAAAAACTCCTTGGAACTGTCTTTGCAGTTGTTGCAGTCAATGGCAAAATCCCATGGCTTTCAGTGAAGCAACTAAGCAGAACTTGTAGAGTCTATGGGCACCGTGGGCAAGAGTGCTTGGGGATGTGCACTGATTTTGGTCCTGCAGAGCCAGCCAGCTGCTTTTCCAGTCAGAGGTGCCCAGCAAACAGACACTGAGGCAAAACCTGAACCTCTACTTGGAGAGGATTCAATGATCTGCTATGTGGCCTTCCTATCACCTTGCCAATCCTCTTTTTCTCTGCCTGTAAATGAGGTTGCCAGCAGTTAGATGTACTTTCAGTGGTACTCAACATTTAATATGTTTGGAAATTCTCTCCCTGGCATTGCTGTTAAATTACTCAGTTTAAGGTACAAGATCTCCCACAATGCCACCATATTGAGTGAGGCCTTAAATTCAAACCCAGATGCAACAGTAAGTGAGATGGGGAAGGTTTTAAGCTGACTAGCTTCCCTTTCTGCTTTCTATTTTACTGTTACTCTGAAGGCAAGGATTCCTAGGTGAAACAATCCATTCATGGCAGATTTCTCAAAATGTAAAAATATTGATTTTTGAAGATGTTTGTCCATGGTGTAAAAGCAAGTCAAAGTTAAAATCAATAGAGACAAATTAGGACTTCTCCAGCTATAAAAATGCTACAATAACAGAGCCTTTAATGCATAAAAGTCATGTAGAGAAGATGACAAAAATAGTTTAAATTTACTATTTACTGCAATTTTAAAAGGCAAGGGAGAACATTAGCTATACGTTGTTCTAAATTTTTAACAGTAAATTATTTTTCCAGAGATATTACTTCCCAGAGATGCTATTTTTGCAGAGTGCTGAGTCCTATAGATGCAGTAACCTCACCATCACTCCCAACCTCCCAACCTCTGCCATACCTGCACCATTCCTTCCTGGGGCTCATGGGGTTCAGGCTTGTCCCTGGAGCACAGAACAACCCCAGCTGAGCAAACTGTGCTCTGCTTTGCATCCACTTCCAGGTGCTTTCCACCCAGAAATCATCAGTGCCCCAACACAACCACCACTGAGCAGACTGAGTAGGAGGGTCTGGCACCCAGCCCCAGCTCTCCAACTGGTCAATTCATTTTCTGAGCTAGCACTGTCCTCCACTGCGGTTTGGTGGTGCAGTATTCTGTTCCGTTGTATTTTTCTTTGTTTGTTGGATTGTTTTTGATAAATGAGATGTCGCCATTGGACATGATGGGACAATATGCTCCTATTCACCTTTTCCCTCCAGAATGTATGAGACATTGCTCTTCAGTAACATCTTTGCTACTCCTGTATTACACCTGTCCCCTTACTGTTGTCAATTACTCTTGCAGGTTTCCAGCAGAGCTCCTTGCTTGAGCAAGCTGACCTCCTGCATTTCTCACCAGTGATTTCATCTTTACAATGTCTTTCTGAATTAGGCTACAGATAACAGAAGAATGTGATTTCTTGAGGCGCACAGTGTTACTCTATGTTTTCTGTTAGACTTTTTCCTGGTAACTTCAAATCTCTCTTTGTTGCAGATCCCTAAATGAGGACAGCTCTACCTCTCAGGCACGTTTTTCTTTCAGCATGAATCACACCACAGACTCACAGAACCAAAGACTCACAGAATGGTTAGGTTGGAAGGGACCTTAAAAATCACTGAGCTCCAACCCTCTGCCATGGGCTGGCTGCCCCCCCAGCTCAGGCTGCCCAGGGCTTCATGCATGGCCCTGTGCACCTCCAGGGGTGGGGTAGCAGTGTCAGGGCCTCATTGCCCTCCGGATGCAGAACTACTCCCTTACATTTAACCTAAATCTACCCTTTCAGTTTAAAACTGCTCCCCTTGTCCTCTCACTATCAGACTGTGTAAGAGGTAAGTCCCTCTCCTGTTCATCAGCTCCCTTTAAGTCCTGGAAGGCCGCAATGAGGTCTCCCTGCAGCCTTCTCCTGTCCATGCTGCACAGCCCCGGCTCCTCAGCCCGTCTCCATAGCAGAGGTGCTCCAACCTCCGAGCATCTTCATTGCCTCCCCTGCCCCGCTCCAACAGCTCCCACCCTTCCCGTGCTGGGCCCCAGGCCTGGACGCAGCACTGCAGCTGGGGGCTCCGAGGGCAGAGCAGAGGGGGACAATCCCCTCCCTGCCCGCTGCCCCCCTCTGCTGACGCAGCCCGGGATGCAGTCGGCCTTCGGGGCTGCGAGCGCACACTGCTGCCTCACGTCCAGCTCTTGGTCCACCAGAACGCCCACGTCCCTCTCCGCAGGGCTGCTCTCTGTGAGCTCTTCTCCCAGCCTGCACACAGCTGGCATTGCCCCGACCCAAGTACAACACCCTGCACTGGGCCTTGCTCAACCTTGTCAAGTTCACATGGGTCCATCCTGCCCAGGTTCACATGGACCATCTTGCTCAGGTCCCTCAGGATGGTGTCCCTTCCTTTTGTTGTGCCAACTGCACCACTCAGCTTGGTGTCCTCAGCAAACTGTTGAGGGTGCACTTGATCCCACTGTCTGCATCATCAATAAAGATGTTCCAAGACAGACCCCTGGGGGACATCACTTGCGACTGCCTCCATCTGGACATACAGCCACTGACCACAATCCTCTCATTGCAACCATTCAACTATTTCTTTATCTACCAAATAGTTCAACCATCAAATCCATCTATTTTCAATTTTGAGATAAAAATGTGTTGCTTTGTTATTTACAAAACTCTGTTTGTATAAAATACAAGATACGATAGATAAATACTCTATATCCTTGCAGGCCCAGTGGCTGATCACAGATAGGGATGAGAAGGTGACCCACCTCATTTAAGGATCCAGGTGTGGTTGATGTTTTCAGGAAAAGAAATGAGGAATGCTCATTTTCTAAGTGGCTGCCTGACTTATTGGCAAACTCCCATCTGGCCAGAACTTGTTTGTGAGAGGTCAGCAGCTATTCCCCTTGAGTCTGAGAAAATATTGTTTTAAATACTTAAGATTGGCTTTCAGGCTATACATTTTTGTTAACAGTTATTCTATTCATGAGGAGTTGCTCAAATAAGACTTTTCAATTGCTTATGTGGGAGGAAGCATTTGGCAACCGGACAGAGAACAAACATTTTCTTTTGAGATGCTTCATCCCGAAATGCAGTTGTTTTGTCACACATTTCTTTCAAGGCTGAGAAGTTTTTGGCAGCAAAAACTGCAGAGTTTGCACAAGACAGGGGTTTCCAGCATGGCGCGTCAGATGAGCCTAATGAGACAGATCCTTGGCAGCCGTGAATGAGTCCAAATCCATTGACAACAGCAAGCCTGATTTACACTCGCAGAAGATAGAGCTCAATATTTTGTAAGCTTGGCGTTTGCCATCACAGCTCCAAATACAGCTTAATGGCTCATGCCTTTGTTCTGCCTAAATAATGTGTACAATGCCATTGTCCTGATGTGTGGTAATTGTATGTTATACCATTACAACAGTTTTTCTTGGCTTCTGCTTTCGCCTTATCTTTTGATTGGAAGTAATCCTGCATTTGCATGTAATTTTCCTTTACAACTCTTGATTTAAAATTAGTTTTTATCTGTCTGTTCCTTTTGGTTGTTGGACCTAAGAACCAAAAACTGTCCCTAGTACTTTCTTGACTCGAGTTTGTTAATGGTTCTGGTGCTCAAAGGACATGCAGTAGTTTAAGCCTTTCAGCATAGTTGGTGTAAGTGCAGCAGTATCATCAGAAATGCAAAATCTGCACTCAATTGCATACAAACCAAGCTCTCTGAAGTCGTGAAGTAAAATATTTCCCTACCTAGTAAATGAGTCATTAATATTTACAGTTGTGTCATACTGGATATAAGAATTCGTGACTACATTTGTTCATTTTGACCTGATAGACAGAGGCCTAAAAACAGTTCTTAATGCACTTGACATCCTCACCCACGTGCACTGACATACATACATGCAAAATTAGGAATTTCCCATGCAAGCAATTTTTCATATTGCAAGCAAATGCATGATTTGGCAAGGCATATTTGTGCTCTGATAGAAGCACACAAATCACAGAATCACAGAATCACAGAATGGTCTGGGTTGGAAAAGACCTCAAGGATCATGAAACTCTAACCCCCCTGCCATATGCAGGGCCAACAACCTCCCCATTTAATACCAGCCCAGGCTGCCCAGGACTCCATCCAACTGGCCTTGAACACCTCCAGGGATGGGGAATCCACAGCCTCTCTGGGCAGCTGTTCCAGCACCTCACCACTCTCTTGGTAAAGAACTTCCCCCTGACAGCCAACCTAAATCTTCCCTCTTTCAACTTCAAACCATTTCCCTCATCCTGCAGTTACCTACCCTTTCAAAGAGTTGATTCCCCTCCTGTTTGTAGGCTCCCTTTAGGTACTGAAGGCTGCAATGAGGTCACCCTGCAGCCTTCTTTTCTCCAGGCTGAACAAGCCCAGCTCCCTCAGCCTGTCTTTGCAGGGGAGGTGCTCCAGCCCTCTGATCATCTCTGTGGCTCCTCTGGACCCTCTCCAACAGCTCCCTGTCTTTCTTGTGCTGGGGGCTCCAGACCTGGACACAGTACTGCAGATGGAGCCTCAGAAGGGCAGAGTAGAAGGGGACAATCACCTCCTTGTCCCTGCTGGCCATCCCTCTTCTGATGGAGGTGTCTGTAAACAATTTGAAAGGGATGGACATGAATGACACGTGGAGATGTTTTGTGTGAGCAGTAAGAGGTGTGGGTGTGAGCTGCACAGGCACAGTCCTCCCATGTTCCTCCTTGGAAATGTGTGCTTAGGAGGTGGATCCTGTGGACTATTCTGTCTTCCTGAAAAGGCATATCTCCCATTGCGATAGCTGTTCCTTGGCAGCAAGGTAGGAATCAGGCTCTCAGCATTAAAGCAGGATTTTAAAAAAATCTATTTTTCATATTTATTAAAATTCCGCAGTGAGTAGGCTCTCTGGAGAGTCATTAAATGATGAGTTCTCTATGCAAAATTAAATTTAACTAATCTCCTCATAAAACTCTCCATACAGAGCTTCCCAAAATGTTTACCAGTGCAATAGACCATTAAAGAGACTGTTTTAAGTCATTTGCCTCCAGACAAAATAGGCATTTTGTAACATTTTGATTTCTGCCATCTAACAAATGAAGTGCTACAAATCTAAACTTAATATCTGGCATCTCCA
Source organism: Phasianus colchicus (assembly GCF_987193195.1). Lineage (NCBI taxonomy): Eukaryota > Metazoa > Chordata > Aves > Galliformes > Phasianidae > Phasianus > Phasianus colchicus. Next base: position 1,929,405 of record NC_143451.1, on the reverse strand, counting down.
TTATTTTTCTTTGCCTTACATCCTTCCTAGAGGTTCACCATGACACAAAAAGACAAATTGTTGTAATATTTCCCACACATAGGGAAAAAATTGTTGTTTCCTCCATGTTTGTCTGTTCAGGATGACTTACTGTAAGTTGCCTTTTTTTTTTTTTTTTTTTTTCCCCTAGGAATGCTTAGTTTCTAAAAAGGATGATCTGCCATTGGAGGATAAGTCATTGGAGCTGAGAACTGTTCTGTAGCACATGAGAAGTGTGGACTTCTGGACAGAACCCAGTGGCTGTAGATGGACCTTGTCCTTGACATACAAGTGTTTAACAGTCTTGACCTTGTTTATATACACTGACGTTCTTAAGCCTGATTTTCTTTGCAGTTTTTGTTGCATTTGGGGTTATTTTAAATGAGAACCTGCTGGTGTCTTCAGTATAAACTCTTCCCCATCATCGCAGAGAATATTTTAAATGATGTAATTGAGAACTGTGCCTGCCAGTCCTCTCCAGACTAAGCACACTGGCAGCTCACCATTACTTACTCATAACTAAAGTACTCCAGCTTTCTGTCTCCAGCTGCTATGTCTGCAGTTTGCAGCAAAAGCCACTGCAGTCTCTGACCTACATCTGTCTTTTGCACTGAGATGCAAACTCAGCCTATGCTCTCCTGGATGATGAGCCTGACCACATTGGCATCTGCATGGGCTCCAGCACTCTGGTTATGCTATATCCACCTCTATGCTCTTCCTAAGTTCAGATGTAAAGGCAAACTGCGAACAGCAAATGAACAAATTGCTGGGCTTGGCACGCCTGAATCTACTTGCACACCCACTCCTCAGCTGTACACCCTAAAAGACACTGGTCATGGCCACTTCTCCCCCATCTGCCTGAACATGGATGTTCAGTGGTTTTCCAAGCACTCAGGTATTCTCAGGCTCATCCAAATTCTTGCACCTCCAGACTTAAGTCCTCATTTTGCACAGGACTCGTGCTAGTCCCAGCAGTGGAGAACAAAGGCTCCTCCCTGCCACAAAGCCCATCTCCTGCAGACCAGCCACAGAGCACCAGGACACACTTCTGCTTGCAGATCTCCTGGCTCTGCTCTCAACACCTGTACATGCAGCAGGCCCAGCAAATACTGCAGCACTAGGGCAGAGCTGAGAGCAGACTCTCCAGGAGTCCCCATGAAGGACATCCTAACAGTGTGGCAAGATCTAAACTAAACTTATGCTACTGCAGAAGGGCTGCTTGCATCTACAAAGTAAGGGGGAAGGGTTATTGCCAAGTGACAAGGACACTGCCCTGCTGCTCCTCCTCCTGAGACGGATGGTGGCAGAAGGAGCACCAAAAATGCACCATGATGGACAAGAAACCTTTAAGTACTTTGATTTCATATTACATTAGAACTAGTCTTGATCTTTCTCTTCAGCTTTCTGCCTGTCCAGAAAGTCTCAGCTCTTAAATGCCGCCAGGATAAATGCTAAAAAGATCCTCTCTCACTAACTTGCAGTGGTCCTGAAGCCGGTACTAGAAATCATTCAATGCCAGGTTCAGAGCAGCTACATCAGTATTTAATGACTTCAGCAAAATCTAAGCCTCCTTAATGAAACATTCTCATGCTTACTCATACCAATGTCATCTCTCAGCAATCTTTCAATTCAAAATGCATTACTTGTCTCTGTACTTTAGATTTTGCTGGACTGTACACCACCAATGTATAATCAGGGCTTAAGAAGCCAGTTTGCCAAAAAGTGACTTTATATAAACAGAGCCAATGTTTGCATGTCTCAGTATCTGGTACATGCTCAGCTGCACTAAAAGTGGGTTCTGAATAAATGTAGGAAGGTGATAGCAAGAACAGCAGCTACTGAGTCATGCAGGACTAATTGTGTTTGCATAAAATCTACCTGATTGACTTCCTAATGACATATTCCTCTAGTTTCCACTGATTGTATCTGCTTCTGCATTTGAATCATAATATGCACCCTCAGCACCCACGTTTAGAAATATTTTGATACCACCTGTATGACCAGATATGCATATGGCATAGCTCTCAGGTAGGGTGGATTCTGCAGATTTGCTTTGTATCTGGTGTGGCCAAAACTCCCTGAGAATACCACAGGCACAGTTCGCACCATAGACCAAGGAGGGTTCCTGTTCACTGTTCTGGCTGTGTCCAACCTTTGCAGTATCAGAGAGCTCCTCTTCTCTTTGCCTCAGAGCCAGAGCCTTTAAGGAGAGTAAATAAAAATGAAGAGGAAAAGAAATCCCTTCAAAGCTCCATTTGGAGGATCTCAACCGTGGTGACTGGCTCTTGGCAGACATTGAGATAGTGCAGGAAAGAATTACATTAGAGTCACAGTCTATCTTATAGATAAAGGAGAGGAACACTACACTTTGTATTGCAAAGGTATAATGAGTAGAAGAAAATACATCTGGGATGAAACTAACTGGAACTATGGAGTTTCCTTTATTCAAGATTCAATTGAACTTTATTTATTGAGCTTTATAAATAGATTATGGTACTGTACTCATATCCTGTTTTTTAAAAAAATAAAGCCCTGTCACTGCCAGCATCTGTAAAGTAGTCCTTGCTTACATAGGAAATGTCTCAGCAGAATACTAATAAAATAATGCAGTAAAGCATTTGGAGACATATTCTTCATATGAATAGTTGGGATTATTTTCATATTATGTGATAGAAAAACATAAGCAAGTAACACAGTCGCTGTCATTTGTTTTCCCTTTACTCACAGTGGTAAAAATTCACTAGTACAGGAATCTCAGGGAAAGTCACACCCTCCCCAAGAAAGGAAAAGTGAAGGTGTTAGAGTTTGCAAAACTTCCTATTATTCCTGGTTTATTAAGTAGATTAAGAGCTGAAGATCATTCAGTGCATCACAGTAGAGCACCAAATTTTATATTTCTACATGTAAGATTTGACCTTTGCTGTTTGATGTGAGTATAGGATGCCCCATCCCTGGAGGCGTTCAAGGCCAGGGTGGCTCTGGGCAGCCTGGTCTGCTGGTTGGCAACCGTGCACATAGCAGGGGGTTGAAACCTGATGATCATTGTGGTCTTTTTCAACCCAGGACATTCTATGATTCTATAGGACCAAGCTCTCCTCTACCAGTAAGGTGTACAACTCCACTGACTCCAGTTGGGTTATCCCTCCTGAGCGCCGGCCATAGAAATCAGGAAAGATAATCACTGGAATTCCCACTGCGTACTTCCAGTTCTGGGCTAATGACAACTGATCTTGTCGTCATCTCATTAGCTGTACTTAAAGTGAATGCTTCCACTTACTTCCTTCTTGGGTTTTTCCAGCTTTGAGAAATCTCCCGTGTATCTCAGTCAATATCATCATGGCTACAAAATCTCTCTGAAGTGTAGCAGTGCCTTTGCTCAGCATTGTGACTCCACCAGGTCACTGAGACTTTAGAAAACTGCATAGAGCAAATATTATTTACTAACCAATGTTGTCTTTGAGAAATCTGCTACAGGAGCTTGGTTGGATGGTTGATTGGGATCTTTGCTTCAGCACTGTTTGGGAAGTACTGTGAGTGAAGAATCATAGAAAAAAAAAAAAAAAAAGATATGCAGAGCATCACTCCTTGCTTTCAAAAACACTATTTACCAACCCATTAGGCTGTCAAGACAGCATCCAGATTTTACTGCAGCCCTTTCAGATTTTTATACATATGTCTCAATGCAGAGAAACACAAGCTGAATACATAGCAGAAATTACAAGGCACATTTGCAGCAGTCTTTATTCCATTTGAAAATTCTTCAGTTATTCTGTTTTTGTTTGCATTCTTCAAACAGGATTTGGCAAAATAAACGCAATCAGAGATCAGATCAACACTCCATTTAAATGCACTGCTTTCATTTATTTGATGGTATGTATTGCCAGGCTGGTGCTCGTGGTCTTCACACACTGCTGCCAAATCTTGAACTTCACATCTTAGTACTGATCTTTATGTCTTCTGCACTTGATTAGGAATCCCCAAGCAGAAAATGCTCTGATCTCAAGCTGCACAAGTCTCTCCTCGCCAGGAGGCTGACTGTGGTCACTTCTCCCTCTGCTCACCATGGGCGCTTCTCTCAGGAAAGACTGACTCCTTTGCTATGTATTCAAACTCACTTTGTAGATCAGAATCTCATTCACACTCCTGGAATACAGATTGAAGCAGTCCTTTGGGTCTGAATAGCAGTGAATCACACAGTCCACATTGCATGGCCTAGAGTAGCAGCAATAGCCCACATCTCCCAGGAGACAGTGCTGAGCACTGAGTGATGACTCTGTGCTGCTGTTTCAGAGCTGACCAAATCCAGTGAGAAAAAGTGTATAAACACAGCCACTCACCCAACTCACAACGGTGCTGCAGTCAGCTCTCAGCACCACTGAGCAGGTGGGCTTACCTGGAATATAAAATCCTCCTGAACAAGCAACTGGTCAGCCTTCCCTAGATGAATGTTGTGGAGACTCTAATAGCAGAAAAACAGAACTCAAATGACAAGAAGACATAGCCTTCCACACCTGTGCTTAAGATGTCAGAGCGGTGGTACAGCACTGAGAAGAAACCATGTCACAACTCAGGAAAAATTTCCCTCGAGAGACAGGTGTGTAAGTGAGGCTGCTTTCCTCCAGTTTTTTCTGGGATCACAAGTTCACTGCACGGCATGCCCCAAAGGGGATCACAAAATAACACAGAATCATAGAATTGCAGGGGTAGAAAGGGATCTCAAGAGATCATTGAGTCCAACCACCCTGCTAAAGCACGTTCTCTTCAATAGCAGCAGGTCCCTCTCCACAGAGCTCTTCCGCAGCCCCTCTTCCCCCAGTCCGTACATATAGCCGGCGTTGTCCTGCCCCAGCTGCAGAATCCTTCCCGGCTCCGGCCTTCCTGTGAGCACGGGGAAGGCACAGGAGGCGGCTGCTGCAGGTGCCGCAGGCCGCAACCCTGCGTCTGCTCAGCTGTGGGGAGCCGACCCCAAAGTGCGCTCTCTCAGGCAGTCTCTCAGCACTCCAGCTGCACTCACTGCCCTCACTGTCCAGCTGGACAGCACTGCTGTCGCCTGCTCTCCGGAAGGCATCAACAATTACCCTGTGCAGTTTCTCTGTACCGTTGCATTTGCTGCAGCCTCACGGTACAGCTTCATTGTACCGCCAGCCTCTGCTGCCATGTTGGTTCTCCTGGATGTGCTCAGTGCTGGAAGGCCCTTCCTTGCAAGTGCTGGAGGCCTCCTTCCCTGCCTCCCTGTGTGCCCTCATTCAGGGCATAGCTCTGAAGAGGAGCTCAAGGACGCCTCTTCACGTACCAAGCCTCCCCAGCATTCCCTGCTCTGCTGGGAGCTTGGGTGACCGTCCAGTTAGACAAGCAAGCTGAGGCTGGGCCCAAGGAGGCCCTCCCTGGCGTGCGGCTCTCCGACTGCTTCCCTTGCACCAAGTGCTGGCCCCAGCCCTATGCTAGAACCCAATGGCAATGGTCACAGCAGCAGCTTTGGAATAGGATGTTTTTATTGGTGTCAAAGATGGAATTTTCAATGAACCTGAGCCCTCAGCACCGGTAACAGGGGCACTGGATGGCTCAGGAGAATCCTAAGGGCTGTTGGTATCAACGGAATTCTGAGATGTTGTCCGTGGGAGAGCTGCTGGGACATGTGGGCTGAAGGGAGGGGTCCGTGCTGATTCTGCTGCACAGCTGGGCAAATTCTTCTTCAAAGGCCCAGGAGAATGGGGTGGAGGAGTTGTTTCCTTGGTCGAGTGCATCCTCCTTTCCAGCCTCCCCCAGCTCCGCTCCGCCTTTGCCTCCATTCCGATCGCTCTCCCAGTCGCTGTCAGGATGAGCTTGTCCTGCAGCTGCCCGTTCTCTCTTGCGTGCCCTGTGGGAATGAGTTTCAGAAAGCACTGCTCACTGATAGGAAGCGAGGGGATGCTTGAAAGGCCTTGCAACATAAATCCTGGCAGTGTACTGCCAGCAGCTGATTTGGCCATCAGGATCCTGTCACCACAAACACTTTGTAGCCAAATGCAGCGATACAGTGCCTTGGGGAAAAGTCAACTCACCGATATTTTTTCCATAGCATCCATAGCATAGGAATACAGGCCAGCGTCAGCACGGACAGCAGCACGGCTGGGACCACAGCAATCACTAGCATGTGGCGCTTTTTTAGCTCTTTGCCAACGGCAGCCTTCGTGATTTTCCCAGCATCCACCCCTGGAAGAACCCAGACAGTGCCGCAGGTTACTGTCATCTGCAATGCAGATGATCTCCCAGTGCGCTCCATGGAGCCGAGAGATTTCCTTTTTCATCAGCGGGTACCTCCGTCTCTGGTGTATAAGCACCAGAGGACAAGAAGGGTTGCTTCCACTTCCCGTTGGGTAGGGAGAGGCTGCACCGGCACTGCCCATCCATTCCTCTGGGCTGAGGGCCGGGGCTCTGCCCTGGGGGCTGGGCTTTGTCCGTGGGGAGCGCTGCAGAGCAGAAACCCTCACACTTTCCCCAGCACGCATGTCCTGAGCTCTCCCCCAGGACATCCCCCAGGCCGAAGGTCGGCCTCCAGCCAGCACAAGGCACAGCTGGAGCCAGCCCAGTGGAGAAACACTCCTGCAGGCTCCTTCCACGCAGGGCTCATCGCCCTCGGGCTCCTTTGTAGCATGTGCTCTGCAGTAACACGCTCAGGTTTGGCTGCTGGCCTGGTGTGCAAGGGCAGGCAGGAAGAGCCTGGTGGCACACAGTGATTCTGGTTGGTGACACCGGATGACCATGGGACTGAAATTACCTGGCAAACCAGCTGCTTCTTCTGCCTGAGGTTTTTGGTCAGAGACTGGCTGTGTGTCACTGCTGCCCTTCTGCAGCGGCTCCTTCTGCACAGTCTCCTGGTCAGTCGCTTTAGTCCCGCCACGCTCAGCCTTCCCTATTTTCATCACGGGTTTCCTTAGGACAGGGGATGACCACCAGGTGTAATGCCCTCTTCTAGATGTATCCTTTCCTCTTTTTGGACCTGAACAGAACGCATGAAGTTACATCTCCTGTGCCGAGGACACGGCAAGGCCCTCCCTGGGGGCACTTCTGCAGCCCAGGACCCATGAAAAGTTTCCCTACGCAACGGCATCACTGTGGAGCACAGTGCAGCATACCAGGGGATGGTGCAAGGGAAGGGCAGACACGCGCAGGACTCCGCTCTCACACCTGCCGAGAGACCTGGCCGACATTTGGCCTGTGGGCTGGCAGCTCTCAAAGGAACTAAAAAGCCATGGCATACCCGTGTGATCTGCCAGAGTTTCGGTCCTGGGACTCAGAGGGGAAGCTGGATGACCTTCACTTCCAGTCACACCTGCAAGCAAGCACAGGACAGAGCGACTCTACTTAGACGTTCTGCCCATCAGAATGACAGAGCATGCAGCTAAAACAGGAGATGCCTTCATGACGCTGTTCTCTCCCTTCCACACAGGAGCAGCCTGGAAACAGATCCTGGGTGCCCACGTGGGGAACCACAATTGTACAAATCTAACACTGTGTGGAGCTACCCAGAGGAACTGGGTCCCCCTGGAGCTCAGGCCAGCTCTAAACTCAACTGCACCATGGCTGCCAGCTCTGCAGAAGGCACTGGGAGCAGCTGAGGGCTGAAGTGGCCGGCAAAGACAGCTTTGCAAGGCACGGCACTTCACGTACATCACTCAGCCTGACCCACAACCTCCCTTCCCTTCTGCAAAGCCGCTATGAAGTCACAATTCATTTGGAAAGAAAACTAAAACCAGAATGCTCCTCCCTTTCGGCGACCTATCCATGAGAAGGAACAGAAGGATCCCTCAATGCCAGTGCCCCATCTGTGTGGGCCAGTGAATCCCCCCGGGCCTCGGTTCACAGGAGGGATCCCACTCTAGGCTTCTGTTATGCCTTGTGCCTCATGGGACAAGTCCCTGGGAACTGGGTGCAGTGGGAGTTGTACAACATGCAGCCACAGCCACAGAGCTCTGTGAGTGACCTTTAACTGCGTGACCAGTTGCTTGCGTGTTCTCTGTTTCTTTCCGAGAGATGGGCAGCGCGAGACTGCTGCCTTCCTCATCTGCACAGGCTCTCCATCTGCCTCTTTCGAAAGAAGGCAGGAGCATGGCATTGTAAGTAACTGCTCCTCATCAGGAAGATGGTATCTTCAGGAGGCACTACTTCTGAAGATACAGCAAGAAAATTTTGAAACAAAGTCTGGGCTTTTTGCGGTGCGCCTCGTCACCAGTCTGAAAGTGTCATTCATTGAAAAAAAAAAAAAAATGCTACACGCTTTCCAGTTCTGTTGCATGGACAGCAAAACCTGGCCTGCTGGGAGACTGGCACGTTGCAGGTGAGTTTGTTGTTCACAGTGCACGCTGTGCGCTTTTGACAAGCTGCAAGATGATGCTAAATGCCTTCTTTCAGAGGGAATGGGAAAAAACTGCAGCCGGTTCAGACGCAGGAGCAGCACCACAGCAAGGCTCTGATCCATCCCTTCCTGCTGTGCATGCTACAGTTTGCCCACGAATATACATAGAACCTCAGCTTCCCAAGTCTTTTGGTGAACAGATGGAAATATACGCACCAGGGACTGCCTTCTCCAAATCCTCCTTCATTTCCTTCAGGACAGGGGAATATTTTCCTGTCTTCAGTTCCTCATTCCATCTCTCAGGACCTTCACGGAAAGTTTCAAGATAAATTTCAGGCAAACCGATTTCTGATGTGAGTGCTCTTTCTGGTGAAGTCAATGAAGGCAGACTACCCACCTCTGGGATGCCAGCGGGACGCCAGTCGAGGATCTGGCAGTGCCCTCTGTGGAGGCACGTCTGCAACCAAAGAACCACAAGAACTTTCCATCATACACTGCAATCTACATATTACAACTGCATAACGGCATCACTGAGGGGCAGGTGGTATCGGGGAATCACGCAATGGCAGGGCACGCAAAGGCACGTCTGGATTCTCATGCCTTCAGACGTGCCTGGCTGACATTAGAGCTTTGAGCTGGCAGCTCTCAAAGGAAGTAAAAAGCCATGACATACCCATGCGATCCGCCAGACCGTCTGCCCTGGAACCCAGCTGGGAAGCTGGATCCCATTCTCCACCGTTCACATCTGTAAAGACACACAGGACACAGCAGTTGTTGTCAAACCTGTCCACATACTTCTTCAGATGGGAGTGACAGGGGACTACTTTACAACCCTCTTCTCTCTCTTCAAGGCAGGAGCACCTTGAAAACAATTGCTGGGTGCCTGCAGTGGCGCCGTGCTATTAAAACATAACCATGTGTGGAACTGCCCAGGGAAAGGGAATGGGGATGGGAAGGGGAAGACCTATTTCCTTCCAGTGACTGAACTGTGGGATTGCCCTGAGTCTCTTCGAACAGCTTGAGCCGAGGCTTCGACAAGCCACTGCCTACGGACACAGCTGTCATCAAGGGCAGATGAGAAACGTTCCCATTGCACGTGGCCACCTCTCTCTTCCTTAGTAACCTACAGTGACTACAAGGGGCACTACAAGGTAGTGACACGCGAGCCAGATGCAGGACAAAAGGTCCCAGGTTGCAGAGGGGCCAGGTGACCTGCTGGCTGGCATTCAGCAGCTTTCAAAATGCTTTCTCCAGGCCATGGGCAAGAGCCCTCAGAGGCCTCACGGAACAATATTCAGCCCCCCTTGAGGCTTTCTTACGGGGAGACCTCTGAGTCAGAGAGACAAAGGCAGCACCGGGAGCACGCAGCACCCAAGAATCAGTGGACACCATGCATTTCAACCAGCATTTTCACGCTGGCCAGTGAAGAGCTGAAAGCTTGCTGAGCTATCTCCACCAAGTATGAACAAATATCAAGGAAATGAAGACAGGGGACTTACCTCTGGACTCCACCCCAGGCTCAGGGAGCAGATTCCACTCTGCCAGTTGACCTTGAGGGCCTGCAGGGACAAGTGAGATCAGACACAAGTGAGCAGAGCAGAGCTTCCTCTGCATGTCGGGCCCTTCTTTTTCCTCAGTGAGCTGCAGGGTGGGGTGGCGGGTCAGGGAACGACATGGCCCAGATAAGAAGGTCTGGCTTCTCTCAGCTGAAGAGAGGCAGGGGTAACCTTCCCACTGAAATGTGGCAGCTCTCCCAGTAAGAAAATACTCATGACTGATCTGTGCAAGACCTCCAAGCTACAAGCAGGTTAGGAAGACCTTGAGAGGACCTGAAATAAAATTGTATGCTAGTGGGGCACAGATTTTTCTGCCTTCACGAAAACAGGCACTCAGAACCTACCTCTGGGTTGATCCCAAGGCACAAAACCTGGATTCAGGCCACCAGCAGAATTGGTCGATTCACCACCAATGTCAGCATCTAGAATCAAGAAGAAGTGATTAGAGAAGTTCCCATTGCTGGGGATGTTGTGGTCTTCTTCTCCCTTAGAAACTGGAGCTGGGTCAGGTAGTGGGGCGGGAGAAAGACTCAGGTCACGATTTCACGGTTGCAGAGCGGCCGGGAGGACCTCTTGGCTGCCACCTGGCAGCTTGCCTAATGCGCTCTCCATGCCACGTGCAACAACCCTTACGGACCGCATGGAAGAAGCAGCAGCCCCTCGGGACTTGCTTACTGGGATGCCTCTGGTGTACACAAAGGAAGGTCACGCCGAAGCACCGGAGGAAAACACACCTGTGTCTTCCTCTGGGCTGTGGCTCGGGGCTCTGTGTTGGGAACTGGGATTCGTCTATGGGGAGCACCACGAGGCTGGAGCAGAAATGCTCAGGCTTTTCCCAGCACACATCTTCAGAGCCCTCCCCCAGGACATCACCCAGGATGAAGGCTGTGCTCCAGCCAGCAAGCGGCAGAGCCGTGGCCCGGCACGGCTGGAGCCAGCCCTGGGGAACAGCACTGCCACGGGCTCTTGCTTGGCTCCTGCAGTGCTGCCCGTCACCCTTTGCCTAACGTCCACCATGGAAGGTAGCCCCAGGGAGGGGTGGTGTAGGGCCATGGCGACGGCCCAACTTCAGTTTTGGCCCCGTCTCTGCCCACTCACCTGCTGCCTGTGCTCGAAGCGGAGCAGCACAAACCTCGCAGGAACGCAGGGCCATCAGTAGGAGGAGCACGACAAGGCGGGCAGGGGCCGTGGCCCCCCACACTCGTGCCATGCTGCCACCACCACCGCTGCAGCCACAGCAAGTGATGCAGGTGGGGCAGGCACGGAGCTATGCCTGTGTCATGGGACAGCATCACAGCTGGGCCTTGTGACATCACAGCTCTGCGCATTGTGACCTCACGGCCCCGTGAAGCCGGGTGGAACCTCGGGTGGAGGCTCCCCGCCCCTCTCCTGATGCGCTGCACCAGGGCTGCTGGGGCCGGTGCTTACATCATAGAAACACGGAATCATGGAACGGCTGGGGTAGGAAGGGACGTCAAAGAGCTTTTACCTCCAACCCCGCTGCCGTGGGCAGGGATACCACCCGCTGAGTCAGCCTGCCCAGAGCTCCCTCTAGCCTGGCCTTGAACGCGTCCAGGGACAGGGCACCCACAACTTTGCTTGGCAAACTTTTATAGTGCCTCGACAACCCCGAGAGGGAATGCTTTCCAGCTCGGAGTGCCCATGACACCTCGGGCCACCGAGGACGAGATGTGATATTGAAACGTGGTCTGGATCCAGGACGCTATTGCACAGGTTACCCACGCATGTGAAACGTGCTGCAGTTCAGCAAGCCATGCGGATAAAGCCTCTCTAGTACAAAGGATGAATGCTGAAATACAAACACAGAGAGGTAGACCCTCTCACAAACCTGCCAAGTCTAGTGTCATGTGCTTCCATTTTTATCAACAGATCTGCAGTTTCACCTATTTTCTTTCAGTTTTCCAGTACCTTGCCTAAGGACATCCCCTTGCCTACACCAGGCGTTTTTCCCATTGTTAGTGTGCTTCCATACCTGAACTTAGTAGTGGCAATGTAAGACTCGCCGGTTTGCACCTCCCGTCCGCAAAGTCCCAGTGAGCTCACCCACTGCTGGCAGCTGGACGTCTGGTGGCAAGAGGGTCTGACGGCCATCACCTACGGGGTCCCACCTGGGTCTCTGGAAACTGCGGCAGCAGCTGCCCTCCTGCCACCTTGCGTTGGAGGAATCACGCTGCTGCCACCTCCAACATAGTCTGGTTCAAGCCCCGACTTCTGCTTTCCACAGATCAGATTGACTGTCCTTCATCCTCATTTATTTGCAGGTCTTGAGATTTACAGCTCAAGCTGAGCGTCTCCTCGGAGGAACCTCGTTACTTTCAATCCCGTAGTTTTTACGTGTTGCCATGACCCCGTCCGCACACATTTCCAACTCTAATTGTCCTTTCTGACCAATCTAATTTTCTGGGCCCGGCTTCTCTCCCTCCTTCGTTCATCCATTCATCCAGTTCTAGGCGGTGCTTCTTGGGCGGCATCTAGCAATGAGGGGAAAGCTACATTTCTGCACAGCCTAATGCCTCATTTACTTTAGTCAGTAGTGCTACATCTCTTCCTTCAGTATCTGCGCAGGATTGCCCTGTCCCAGGTGCAGAATCCCGTGGTTGCTTGCTGTTTATCTTGCTCCACAGCTTCTGCTCTGAGCAGTTTTTCTTGTATTCCCACAGTTCCTCTTGTTAAATTTCCTATGTTTGGTGATTGCCCTCTAGTTTGACCAGATCTCTGTGCAAGGCCTCTACTCTTGGGGCTGCGTGAGCCACGCAGGTTGTGACCGTTGCTGCTGCACGTGCTGTTCCCGGCAGCCTGAGGGAAGCCCTGACAATGTGTGATCTCCTGAAGGAAAATCCCGGAGCTGACAGCTCATGCCAGCTCCCAGAAGAGTGACCACCCTCTCTCTCAGTGAAGAACCTTTTCCTAATATCCATTCTGAATTTCCCCCATTGATGCTTCATGCAGTTCCCTCAGGTCCCATCGCTGGTCACCAGAGAGAAGCGGTCAGTGTCTTCTTCCCTATTTCCCTTTGTGAGGAAGCTGTAGACCACCCTGAGATTAGCTCTTGATATCACAGAATCACAGAATTGCAGGGCTTGGAAGGGACCTCAAGAGATCATTGAGTCCAACCCCCCTGCTAAAGCAGGTTCCCTACAGTAGGTCGCACAGGTAGGCATCCAGGCACATCTTGGATATCTCCATAGAAGGAGACTCCAGAACCTGTCTGGGCAACCTGTTCCAGTTCTCCGTCACCCTTACCGTAAAAAGTTCTTCCACACGCTTGTATGGAACTTCCTATGTTCAAGTTTTGGGCCTCCGCTCCTCGTCCTACTGCGACACACCACCGAGAAGAGCCTGGCCTCATCCACTTGCCTCCCAGCTCCCTTTAGGTATTAATCAACATGAATCAGACGTCCCCTCCCCAGTCTTCTTTTGCCCAGGCTGAACAGACCCAGCTTGGTCAGCCTTTCCTCATCAGGGATGTGCTCCAGGTCCTTCATCATCTTTGTGGCCCTCTGCCAGACTCCTTCTAGGAGATCCCTGCCTTTTTTGATCTGGGGAGCCCAGAACTGGACACGGTATTCTAGATGTGGCCTCAGCTGAGCAGAGCAGAGCAGAGCAGAGCAGAGGGAGCGGATCACCTCCCTTGGCCTGCTGGTCACGCTCTTTTTGATGTGCCCCAGGATACCATTGGCCTTCTTGGCCCAAGGGCACGCTGCTGGCTCAGGGCCAGCCTGCTGTCCACCAGAACCCCCAGGTCCTTCTCTGCAGATATCCTGTTCTCTAAGCAGAACAAACCAAGTGACCTCACACGTATTGCCCTCTAGACTTCCACCATCTTTGATGCCCTCCTCTGGGCACTCCCTCCCCCAACTTTTCAGTCTTTGCTATATTGTGGCACCCAAAACTGCACACGGGAGTTGAGCTGAGGCCGCCCAGCACAGGGCAGAGCAAGATAATTTCTTCTCTTGATCAGCCAGCAGTGCCGTGCCTTTTGCCCAACAGGATGCAGTCGGCCTGTATTACCGCCTGCTTGACCAGGGCGTGCAGTTGACCCACGTTCAACCTGTCACCAACCAGAAGCCCCAGGTCCCTTTCCACAGAGCTCTTCCGCAGCCCCTCTTCCCCCAGTCCGTACATATAGCCGGCGTTGTCCTGCCCCAGCTGCAGAATCCTTCCCGGCTCCGGCCTTCCTGTGAGCACGGGGAAGGCACAGGAGGCGGCTGCTGCAGGTGCCGCAGGCCGCAACCCTGCGTCTGCTCAGCTGTGGGGAGCCGACCCCAAAGTGCGCTCTCTCAGGCAGTCTCTCAGCACTCCAGCTGCACTCACTGCCCTCACTGTCCAGCTGGACAGCACTGCTGTCGCCTGCTCTCCGGAAGGCATCAACAATTACCCTGTGCAGTTTCTCTGTACAGTTGCATTTGCTGCAGCCTCACGGTACAGCTTCATTGTACCGCCAGCCTCTGCTGCCATGTTGGTTCTCCTGGATGTGCTCAGTGCTGGAAGGCCCTTCCTTGCAAGTGCTGGAGGCCTCCTTCCCTGCCTCCCTGTGTGCCCTCATTCAGGGCATAGCTCTGAAGAGGAGCTCAAGGACGCCTCTTCACGTACCAAGCCTCCCCAGCATTCCCTGCTCTGCTGGGAGCTTGGGTGACCGTCCAGTTAGACAAGCAAGCTGAGGCTGGGCCCAAGCTTGGGTCCCTGGCGTGCGGCTCTCCGACTGCTTCCCTTGCACCAAGTGCTGGCCCCAGCCCTATGCTAGAACCCAATGGCAATGGTCACAGCAGCAGCTTTGGAATAGGATGTTTTTATTGGTGTCAAAGATGGAATTTTCAATGAACCTGAGCCCTCAGCACCGGTAACAGGGGCACTGGATGGCTCAGGAGAATCCTAAGGGCTGTTGGTATCAACGGAATTCTGAGATGTTGTCCGTGGGAGAGCTGCTGGGACATGTGGGCTGAAGGGAGGGGTCCGTGCTGATTCTGCTGCACAGCTGGGCAAATTCTTCTTCAAAGGCCCAGGAGAATGGGGTGGAGGAGTTGTTTCCTTGGTCGAGTGCATCCTCCTTTCCAGCCTCCCCCAGCTCCGCTCCGCCTTTGCCTCCATTCCGATCGCTCTCCCAGTCGCTGTCAGGATGAGCTTGTCCTGCAGCTGCCCGTTCTCTCTTGCGTGCCCTGTGGGAATGAGTTTCAGAAAGCACTGCTCACTGATAGGAAGCGAGGGGATGCTTGAAAGGCCTTGCAACATAAATCCTGGCAGTGTACTGCCAGCAGCTGATTTGGCCATCAGGATCCTGTCACCACAAACACTTTGTAGCCAAATGCAGCGATACAGTGCCTTGGGGAAAAGTCAACTCACCGATATTTTTTCCATAGCATCCATAGCATAGGAATACAGGCCAGCGTCAGCACGGACAGCAGCACGGCTGGGACCACAGCAATCACTAGCATGTGGCGCTTTTTTAGCTCTTTGCCAACGGCAGCCTTCGTGATTTTCCCAGCATCCACCCCTGGAAGAACCCAGACAGTGCCGCAGGTTACTGTCATCTGCAATGCAGATGATCTCCCAGTGCGCTCCATGGAGCCGAGAGATTTCCTTTTTCATCAGCGGGTACCTCCATCTCTGGTGTATAAGCACCAGAGGACAAGAAGGGTTGCTTCCACTTCCCGTTGGGTAGGGAGAGGCTGCACCGGCACTGCCCATCCATTCCTCTGGGCTGAGGGCCGGGGCTCTGCCCTGGGGGCTGGGCTTTGTCCGTGGGGAGCGCTGCAGAGCAGAAACCCTCACACTTTCCCCAGCACGCATGTCCTGAGCTCTCCCCCAGGACATCCCCCAGGCCGAAGGTCGGCCTCCAGCCAGCACAAGGCACAGCTGGAGCCAGCCCAGTGGAGAAACACTCCTGCAGGCTCCTTCCACGCAGGGCTCATCGCCCTCGGGCTCCTTTGTAGCATGTGCTCTGCAGTAACACGCTCAGGTTTGGCTGCTGGCCTGGTGTGCAAGGGCAGGCAGGAAGAGCCTGGTGGTACACAGTGATTCTGGTTGGTGACACCGGATGACCATGGGACTGAAATTACCTGGCAAACCAGCTGCTTCTTCTGCCTGAGGTTTTTGGTCAGAGACTGGCTGTGTGTCACTGCTGCCCTTCTGCAGCGGCTCCTTCTGCACAGTCTCCTGGTCAGTCGCTTTAGTCCCGCCACGCTCAGCCTTCCCTATTTTCATCACGGGTTTCCTTAGGACAGGGGATGACCACCAGGTGTAATGCCCTCTTCTAGATGTATCCTTTCCTCTTTTTGGACCTGAACAGAACGCATGAAGTTACATCTCCTGTGCCGAGGACACGGCAAGGCCCTCCCTGGGGGCACTTCTGCAGCCCAGGACCCATGAAAAGTTTCCCTACGCAACGGCATCACTGTGGAGCACAGTGCAGCATACCAGGGGATGGTGCAAGGGAAGGGCAGACACGCGCAGGACTCCGCTCTCACACCTGCCGAGAGACCTGGCCGACATTTGGCCTGTGGGCTGGCAGCTCTCAAAGGAACTAAAAAGCCATGGCATACCCGTGTGATCTGCCAGAGTTTCGGTCCTGGGACTCAGAGGGGAAGCTGGATGACCTTCACTTCCAGTCACACCTGCAAGCAAGCACAGGACAGAGCGACTCTACTTAGACGTTCTGCCCATCAGAATGACAGAGCATGCAGCTAAAACAGGAGATGCCTTCATGACGCTGTTCTCTCCCTTCCACACAGGAGCAGCCTGGAAACAGATCCTGGGTGCCCACGTGGGGAACCACAATTGTACAAATCTAACACTGTGTGGAGCTACCCAGAGGAACTGGGTCCCCCTGGAGCTCAGGCCAGCTCTAAACTCAACTGCACCATGGCTGCCAGCTCTGCAGAAGGCACTGGGAGCAGCTGAGGGCTGAAGTGGCCGGCAAAGACAGCTTTGCAAGGCACGGCACTTCACGTACATCACTCAGCCTGACCCACAACCTCCCTTCCCTTCTGCAAAGCCGCTATGAAGTCACAATTCATTTGGAAAGAAAACTAAAACCAGAATGCTCCTCCCTTTCGGCGACCTATCCATGAGAAGGAACAGAAGGATCCCTCAATGCCAGTGCCCCATCTGTGTGGGCCAGTGAATCCCCCCGGGCCTCGGTTCACAGGAGGGATCCCACTCTAGGCTTCTGTTATGCCTTGTGCCTCATGGGACAAGTCCCTGGGAACTGGGTGCAGTGGGAGTTGTACAACATGCAGCCACAGCCACAGAGCTCTGTGAGTGACCTTTAACTGCGTGACCAGTTGCTTGCGTGTTCTCTGTTTCTTTCCGAGAGATGGGCAGCGCGAGACTGCTGCCTTCCTCATCTGCACAGGCTCTCCATCTGCCTCTTTCGAAAGAAGGCAGGAGCATGGCATTGTAAGTAACTGCTCCTCATCAGGAAGATGGTATCTTCAGGAGGCACTACTTCTGAAGATACAGCAAGAAAATTTTGAAACAAAGTCTGGGCTTTTTGCGGTGCGCCTCGTCACCAGTCTGAAAGTGTCATTCATTGAAAAAAAAAAAAAAATGCTACACGCTTTCCAGTTCTGTTGCATGGACAGCAAAACCTGGCCTGCTGGGAGACTGGCACGTTGCAGGTGAGTTTGTTGTTCACAGTGCACGCTGTGCGCTTTTGACAAGCTGCAAGATGATGCTAAATGCCTTCTTTCAGAGGGAATGGGAAAAAACTGCAGCCGGTTCAGACGCAGGAGCAGCACCACAGCAAGGCTCTGATCCATCCCTTCCTGCTGTGCATGCTACAGTTTGCCCACGAATATACATAGAACCTCAGCTTCCCAAGTCTTTTGGTGAACAGATGGAAATATACGCACCAGGGACTGCCTTCTCCAAATCCTCCTTCATTTCCTTCAGGACAGGGGAATATTTTCCTGTCTTCAGTTCCTCATTCCATCTCTCAGGACCTTCACGGAAAGTTTCAAGATAAATTTCAGGCAAACCGATTTCTGATGTGAGTGCTCTTTCTGGTGAAGTCAATGAAGGCAGACTACCCACCTCTGGGATGCCAGCGGGACGCCAGTCGAGGATCTGGCAGTGCCCTCTGTGGAGGCACGTCTGCAACCAAAGAACCACAAGAACTTTCCATCATACACTGCAATCTACATATTACAACTGCATAACGGCATCACTGAGGGGCAGGTGGTATCGGGGAATCACGCAATGGCAGGGCACGCAAAGGCACGTCTGGATTCTCATGCCTTCAGACGTGCCTGGCTGACATTAGAGCTTTGAGCTGGCAGCTCTCAAAGGAAGTAAAAAGCCATGACATACCCATGCGATCCGCCAGACCGTCTGCCCTGGAACCCAGCTGGGAAGCTGGATCCCATTCTCCACCGTTCACATCTGTAAAGACACACAGGACACAGCAGTTGTTGTCAAACCTGTCCACATACTTCTTCAGATGGGAGTGACAGGGGACTACTTTACAACCCTCTTCTCTCTCTTCAAGGCAGGAGCACCTTGAAAACAATTGCTGGGTGCCTGCAGTGGCGCCGTGCTATTAAAACATAACCATGTGTGGAACTGCCCAGGGAAAGGGAATGGGGATGGGAAGGGGAAGACCTATTTCCTTCCAGTGACTGAACTGTGGGATTGCCCTGAGTCTCTTCGAACAGCTTGAGCCGAGGCTTCGACAAGCCACTGCCTACGGACACAGCTGTCATCAAGGGCAGATGAGAAACGTTCCCATTGCACGTGGCCACCTCTCTCTTCCTTAGTAACCTACAGTGACTACAAGGGGCACTACAAGGTAGTGACACGCGAGCCAGATGCAGGACAAAAGGTCCCAAGTTGCAGAGGGGCCAGGTGACCTGCTGGCTGGCATTCAGCAGCTTTCAAAATGCTTTCTCCAGGCCATGGGCAAGAGCCCTCAGAGGCCTCACGGAACAATATTCAGCCCCCCTTGAGGCTTTCTTACGGGGAGACCTCTGAGTCAGAGAGACAAAGGCAGCACCGGGAGCACGCAGCACCCAAGAATCAGTGGACACCATGCATTTCAACCAGCATTTTCACGCTGGCCAGTGAAGAGCTGAAAGCTTGCTGAGCTATCTCTACCAAGTATGAACAAATATCAAGGAAATGAAGACAGGGGACTTACCTCTGGACTCCACCCCAGGCTCAGGGAGCAGATTCCACTCTGCCAGTTGACCTTGAGGGCCTGCAGGGACAAGTGAGATCAGACACAAGTGAGCAGAGCAGAGCTTCCTCTGCATGTCGGGCCCTTCTTTTTCCTCAGTGAGCTGCAGGGTGGGGTGGCGGGGCAGGGAACGACATGGCCCAGATAAGAAGGTCTGGCTTCTCTCAGCTGAAGAGAGGCAGGGGTAACCTTCCCACTGAAATGTGGCAGCTCTCCCAGTAAGAAAATACTCATGACTGATCTGTGCAAGACCTCCAAGCTACAAGCAGGTTAGGAAGACCTTGAGAGGACCTGAAATAAAATTGTATGCTAGTGGGGCACAGATTTTTCTGCCTTCACGAAAACAGGCACTCAGAACCTACCTCTGGGTTGATCCCAAGGCACAAAACCTGGATTCAGGCCACCAGCAGAATTGGTCGATTCACCACCAATCTCAGCATCTAGAATCAAGAAGAAGTGATTAGAGAAGTTCCCATTGCTGGGGATGTTGTGGTCTTCTTCTCCCTTAGAAACTGGAGCTGGGTCAGGTAGTGGGGCGGGAGAAAGACTCAGGTCACGATTTCACGGTTGCAGAGCGGCCGGGAGGACCTCTTGGCTGCCACCTGGCAGCTTGCCTAATGCGCTCTCCATGCCACGTGCAACAACCCTTACGGACCGCATGGAAGAAGCAGCAGCCCCTCGGGACTTGCTTACTGGGATGCCTCTGGTGTACACAAAGGAAGGTCACGCCGAAGCACCGGAGGAAAACACACCTGTGTCTTCCTCTGGGCTGTGGCTCGGGGCTCTGTGTTGGGAACTGGGATTCGTCTATGGGGAGCACCACGAGGCTGGAGCAGAAATGCTCAGGCTTTTCCCAGCACACATCTTCAGAGCCCTCCCCCAGGACATCACCCAGGATGAAGGCTGTGCTCCAGCCAGCAAGCGGCAGAGCCGTGGCCCGGCACGGCTGGAGCCAGCCCTGGGGAACAGCGCTGCCACGGGCTCTTGCTTGGCTCCTGCGGTGCTGCCCGTCACCCTTTGCCTAACGTCCACCATGGAAGGTAGCCCCAGGGAGGGGTGGTGTAGGGCCGTGGCGACGGCCCAACTTCAGTTTTGGCCCCGTCTCTGCCCACTCACCTGCTGCCTGTGCTCGAAGCGGAGCAGCACAAACCTCGCAGGAACGCAGGGCCATCAGTAGGAGGAGCACGACAAGGCGGGCAGGGGCCGTGGCCCCCCACACTCGTGCCATGCTGCCACCACCACCGCTGCAGCCACAGCAAGTGATGCAGGTGGGGCAGGCACGGAGCTATGCCTGTGTCATGGGACAGCATCACAGCTGGGCCTTGTGACATCACAGCTCTGCGCATTGTGACCTCACGGCCCCGTGAAGCCGGGTGGAACCTCGGGTGGAGGCTCCCCACCCCTCTCCTGATGCGCTGCACCAGGGCTGCTGGGGCCGGTGCTTACATCATAGAAACACGGAATCATGGAACGGCTGGGGTAGGAAGGGACGTCAAAGAGCTTTTACCTCCAACCCCGCTGCCGTGGGCAGGGATACCACCCGCTGAGTCAGCCTGCCCAGAGCTCCCTCTAGCCTGGCCTTGAACGCGTCCAGGGACAGGGCACCCACAACTTTGCTTGGCAAACTTTTATAGTGCCTCGACAACCCCGAGAGGGAATGCTTTCCAGCTCGGAGTGCCCATGACACCTCGGGCCACCGAGGACGAGATGTGATATTGAAACGTGGTCTGGATCCAGGACGCTATTGCACAGGTTACCCACGCATGTGAAACGTGCTGCAGTTCAGCAAGCCATGCGGATAAAGCCTCTCTAGTACAAAGGATGAATGCTGAAATACAAACACAGAGAGGTAGACCCTCTCACAAACCTGCCAAGTCTAGTGTCATGTGCTTCCATTTTTATCAACAGATCTGCAGTTTCACCTATTTTCTTTCAGTTTTCCAGTACCTTGCCTAAGGACATCCCCTTGCCTACACCAGGCGTTTTTCCCATTGTTAGTGTGCTTCCATACCTGAACTTAGTAGTGGCAATGTAAGACTCGCCGGTTTGCACCTCCCGTCCGCAAAGTCCCAGTGAGCTCACCCACTGCTGGCAGCTGGACGTCTGGTGGCAAGAGGGTCTGACGGCCATCACCTACGGGGTCCCACCTGGGTCTCTGGAAACTGCGGCAGCAGCTGCCCTCCTGCCACCTTGCGTTGGAGGAATCACGCTGCTGCCACCTCCAACATAGTCTGGTTCAAGCCCCGACTTCTGCTTTCCACAGATCAGATTGACTGTCCTTCATCCTCATTTATTTGCAGGTCTTGAGATTTACAGCTCAAGCTGAGCGTCTCCTCGGAGGAACCTCGTTACTTTCAATCCCGTAGTTTTTACGTGTTGCCATGACCCCGTCCGCACACATTTCCAACTCTAATTGTCCTTTCTGACCAATCTAATTTTCTGGGCCCGGCTTCTCTCCCTCCTTCGTTCATCCATTCATCCAGTTCTAGGCGGTGCTTCTTGGGCGGCATCTAGCAATGAGGGGAAAGCTACATTTCTGCACAGCCTAATGCCTCATTTACTTTAGTCAGTAGTGCTACATCTCTTCCTTCAGTATCTGCGCAGGATTGCCCTGTCCCAGGTGCAGAATCCCGTGGTTGCTTGCTGTTTATCTTGCTCCACAGCTTCTGCTCTGAGCAGTTTTTCTTGTATTCCCACAGTTCCTCTTGTTAAATTTCCTATGTTTGGTGATTGCCCTCTAGTTTGACCAGATCTCTGTGCAAGGCCTCTACTCTTGGGGCTGCGTGAGCCACGCAGGTTGTGACCGTTGCTGCTGCACGTGCTGTTCCCGGCAGCCTGAGGGAAGCCCTGACAATGTGTGATCTCCTGAAGGAAAATCCCGGAGCTGACAGCTCATGCCAGCTCCCAGAAGAGTGACCACCCTCTCTCTCAGTGAAGAACCTTTTCCTAATATCCATTCTGAATTTCCCCCATTGATGCTTCATGCAGTTCCCTCAGGTCCCATCGCTGGTCACCAGAGAGAAGCGGTCAGTGTCTTCTTCCCTATTTCCCTTTGTGAGGAAGCTGTAGACCACCCTGAGATTAGCTCTTGATATCACAGAATCACAGAATTGCAGGGCTTGGAAGGGACCTCAAGAGATCATTGAGTCCAACCCCCCTGCTAAAGCAGGTTCCCTACAGTAGGTCGCACAGGTAGGCATCCAGGCACATCTTGGATATCTCCATAGAAGGAGACTCCAGAACCTGTCTGGGCAACCTGTTCCAGTTCTCCGTCACCCTTACCGTAAAAAGTTCTTCCACACGCTTGTATGGAACTTCCTATGTTCAAGTTTTGGGCCTCCGCTCCTCGTCCTACTGCGACACACCACCGAGAAGAGCCTGGCCTCATCCACTTGCCTCCCAGCTCCCTTTAGGTATTAATCAACATGAATCAGACGTCCCCTCCCCAGTCTTCTTTTGCCCAGGCTGAACAGACCCAGCTTGGTCAGCCTTTCCTCATCAGGGATGTGCTCCAGGTCCTTCATCATCTTTGTGGCCCTCTGCCAGACTCCTTCTAGGAGATCCCTGCCTTTTTTGATCTGGGGAGCCCAGAACTGGACACGGTATTCTAGATGTGGCCTCAGCTGAGCAGAGCAGAGCAGAGCAGAGCAGAGGGAGCGGATCACCTCCCTTGGCCTGCTGGTCACGCTCTTTTTGATGTGCCCCAGGATACCATTGGCCTTCTTGGCCCAAGGGCACGCTGCTGGCTCAGGGCCAGCCTGCTGTCCACCAGAACCCCCAGGTCCTTCTCTGCAGATATCCTGTTCTCTAAGCAGAACAAACCAAGTGACCTCACACGTATTGCCCTCTAGACTTCCACCATCTTTGATGCCCTCCTCTGGGCACTCCCTCCCCCAACTTTTCAGTCTTTGCTATATTGTGGCACCCAAAACTGCACACGGGAGTTGAGCTGAGGCCGCCCAGCACAGGGCAGAGCAAGATAATTTCTTCTCTTGATCAGCCAGCAGTGCCGTGCCTTTTGCCCAACAGGATGCAGTCGGCCTGTATTACCGCCTGCTTGACCAGGGTGTGCAGTTGACCCACGTTCAACCTGTCACCAACCAGAAGCCCCAGGTCCCTTTCCACAGAGCTCTTCCGCAGCCCCTCTTCCCCCAGTCCGTACATATAGCCGGCGTTGTCCTGCCCCAGCTGCAGAATCCTTCCCGGCTCCGGCCTTCCTGTGAGCACGGGGAAGGCACAGGAGGCGGCTGCTGCAGGTGCCGCAGGCCGCAACCCTGCGTCTGCTCAGCTGTGGGGAGCCGACCCCAAAGTGCGCTCTCTCAGGCATTCTCTCAGCACTCCAGCTGCACTCACTGCCCTCACTGTCCAGCTGGACAGCACTGCTGTCGCCTGCTCTCCGGAAGGCATCAACAATTACCCTGTGCAGTTTCTCTGTACAGTTGCATTTGCTGCAGCCTCACGGTACAGCTTCATTGTACCGCCAGCCTCTGCTGCCATGTTGGTTCTCCTGGATGTGCTCAGTGCTGGAAGGCCCTTCCTTGCAAGTGCTGGAGGCCTCCTTCCCTGCCTCCCTGTGTGCCCTCATTCAGGGCATAGCTCTGAAGAGGAGCTCAAGGACGCCTCTTCACGTACCAAGCCTCCCCAGCATTCCCTGCTCTGCTGGGAGCTTGGGTGACCGTCCAGTTAGACAAGCAAGCTGAGGCTGGGCCCAAGCTTGGGTCCCTGGCGTGCGGCTCTCCGACTGCTTCCCTTGCACCAAGTGCTGGCCCCAGCCCTATGCTAGAACCCAATGGCAATGGTCACAGCAGCAGCTTTGGAATAGGATGTTTTTATTGGTGTCAAAGATGGAATTTTCAATGAACCTGAGCCCTCAGCACCGGTAACAGGGGCACTGGATGGCTCAGGAGAATCCTAAGGGCTGTTGGTATCAACGGAATTCTGAGATGTTGTCCGTGGGAGAGCTGCTGGGACATGTGGGCTGAAGGGAGGGGTCCGTGCTGATTCTGCTGCACAGCTGGGCAAATTCTTCTTCAAAGGCCCAGGAGAATGGGGTGGAGGAGTTGTTTCCTTGGTCGAGTGCATCCTCCTTTCCAGCCTCCCCCAGCTCCGCTCCGCCTTTGCCTCCATTCCGATCGCTCTCCCAGTCGCTGTCAGGATGAGCTTGTCCTGCAGCTGCCCGTTCTCTCTTGCGTGCCCTGTGGGAATGAGTTTCAGAAAGCACTGCTCACTGATAGGAAGCGAGGGGATGCTTGAAAGGCCTTGCAACATAAATCCTGGCAGTGTACTGCCAGCAGCTGATTTGGCCATCAGGATCCTGTCACCACAAACACTTTGTAGCCAAATGCAGCGATACAGTGCCTTGGGGAAAAGTCAACTCACCGATATTTTTTCCATAGCATCCATAGCATAGGAATACAGGCCAGCGTCAGCACGGACAGCAGCACGGCTGGGACCACAGCAATCACTAGCATGTGGCGCTTTTTTAGCTCTTTGCCAACGGCAGCCTTCGTGATTTTCCCAGCATCCACCCCTGGAAGAACCCAGACAGTGCCGCAGGTTACTGTCATCTGCAATGCAGATGATCTCCCAGTGCGCTCCATGGAGCCGAGAGATTTCCTTTTTCATCAGCGGGTACCTCCATCTCTGGTGTATAAGCACCAGAGGACAAGAAGGGTTGCTTCCACTTCCCGTTGGGTAGGGAGAGGCTGCACCGGCACTGCCCATCCATTCCTCTGGGCTGAGGGCCGGGGCTCTGCCCTGGGGGCTGGGCTTTGTCCGTGGGGAGCGCTGCAGAGCAGAAACCCTCACACTTTCCCCAGCACGCATGTCCTGAGCTCTCCCCCAGGACATCCCCCAGGCCGAAGGTCGGCCTCCAGCCAGCACAAGGCACAGCTGGAGCCAGCCCAGTGGAGAAACACTCCTGCAGGCTCCTTCCACGCAGGGCTCATCGCCCTCGGGCTCCTTTGTAGCATGTGCTCTGCAGTAACACGCTCAGGTTTGGCTGCTGGCCTGGTGTGCAAGGGCAGGCAGGAAGAGCCTGGTGGTACACAGTGATTCTGGTTGGTGACACCGGATGACCATGGGACTGAAATTACCTGGCAAACCAGCTGCTTCTTCTGCCTGAGGTTTTTGGTCAGAGACTGGCTGTGTGTCACTGCTGCCCTTCTGCAGCGGCTCCTTCTGCACAGTCTCCTGGTCAGTCGCTTTAGTCCCGCCACGCTCAGCCTTCCCTATTTTCATCACGGGTTTCCTTAGGACAGGGGATGACCACCAGGTGTAATGCCCTCTTCTAGATGTATCCTTTCCTCTTTTTGGACCTGAACAGAACGCATGAAGTTACATCTCCTGTGCCGAGGACACGGCAAGGCCCTCCCTGGGGGCACTTCTGCAGCCCAGGACCCATGAAAAGTTTCCCTACGCAACGGCATCACTGTGGAGCACAGTGCAGCATACCAGGGGATGGTGCAAGGGAAGGGCAGACACGCGCAGGACTCCGCTCTCACACCTGCCGAGAGACCTGGCCGACATTTGGCCTGTGGGCTGGCAGCTCTCAAAGGAACTAAAAAGCCATGGCATACCCGTGTGATCTGCCAGAGTTTCGGTCCTGGGACTCAGAGGGGAAGCTGGATGACCTTCACTTCCAGTCACACCTGCAAGCAAGCACAGGACAGAGCGACTCTACTTAGACGTTCTGCCCATCAGAATGACAGAGCATGCAGCTAAAACAGGAGATGCCTTCATGACGCTGTTCTCTCCCTTCCACACAGGAGCAGCCTGGAAACAGATCCTGGGTGCCCACGTGGGGAACCACAATTGTACAAATCTAACACTGTGTGGAGCTACCCAGAGGAACTGGGTCCCCCTGGAGCTCAGGCCAGCTCTAAACTCAACTGCACCATGGCTGCCAGCTCTGCAGAAGGCACTGGGAGCAGCTGAGGGCTGAAGTGGCCGGCAAAGACAGCTTTGCAAGGCACGGCACTTCACGTACATCACTCAGCCTGACCCACAACCTCCCTTCCCTTCTGCAAAGCCGCTATGAAGTCACAATTCATTTGGAAAGAAAACTAAAACCAGAATGCTCCTCCCTTTCGGCGACCTATCCATGAGAAGGAACAGAAGGATCCCTCAATGCCAGTGCCCCATCTGTGTGGGCCAGTGAATCCCCCCGGGCCTCGGTTCACAGGAGGGATCCCACTCTAGGCTTCTGTTATGCCTTGTGCCTCATGGGACAAGTCCCTGGGAACTGGGTGCAGTGGGAGTTGTACAACATGCAGCCACAGCCACAGAGCTCTGTGAGTGACCTTTAACTGCGTGACCAGTTGCTTGCGTGTTCTCTGTTTCTTTCCGAGAGATGGGCAGCGCGAGACTGCTGCCTTCCTCATCTGCACAGGCTCTCCATCTGCCTCTTTCGAAAGAAGGCAGGAGCATGGCATTGTAAGTAACTGCTCCTCATCAGGAAGATGGTATCTTCAGGAGGCACTACTTCTGAAGATACAGCAAGAAAATTTTGAAACAAAGTCTGGGCTTTTTGCGGTGCGCCTCGTCACCAGTCTGAAAGTGTCATTCATTGAAAAAAAAAAAAAAATGCTACACGCTTTCCAGTTCTGTTGCATGGACAGCAAAACCTGGCCTGCTGGGAGACTGGCACGTTGCAGGTGAGTTTGTTGTTCACAGTGCACGCTGTGCGCTTTTGACAAGCTGCAAGATGATGCTAAATGCCTTCTTTCAGAGGGAATGGGAAAAAACTGCAGCCGGTTCAGACGCAGGAGCAGCACCACAGCAAGGCTCTGATCCATCCCTTCCTGCTGTGCATGCTACAGTTTGCCCACGAATATACATAGAACCTCAGCTTCCCAAGTCTTTTGGTGAACAGATGGAAATATACGCACCAGGGACTGCCTTCTCCAAATCCTCCTTCATTTCCTTCAGGACAGGGGAATATTTTCCTGTCTTCAGTTCCTCATTCCATCTCTCAGGACCTTCACGGAAAGTTTCAAGATAAATTTCAGGCAAACCGATTTCTGATGTGAGTGCTCTTTCTGGTGAAGTCAATGAAGGCAGACTACCCACCTCTGGGATGCCAGCGGGACGCCAGTCGAGGATCTGGCAGTGCCCTCTGTGGAGGCACGTCTGCAACCAAAGAACCACAAGAACTTTCCATCATACACTGCAATCTACATATTACAACTGCATAACGGCATCACTGAGGGGCAGGTGGTATCGGGGAATCACGCAATGGCAGGGCACGCAAAGGCACGTCTGGATTCTCATGCCTTCAGACGTGCCTGGCTGACATTAGAGCTTTGAGCTGGCAGCTCTCAAAGGAAGTAAAAAGCCATGACATACCCATGCGATCCGCCAGACCGTCTGCCCTGGAACCCAGCTGGGAAGCTGGATCCCATTCTCCACCGTTCACATCTGTAAAGACACACAGGACACAGCAGTTGTTGTCAAACCTGTCCACATACTTCTTCAGATGGGAGTGACAGGGGACTACTTTACAACCCTCTTCTCTCTCTTCAAGGCAGGAGCACCTTGAAAACAATTGCTGGGTGCCTGCAGTGGCGCCGTGCTATTAAAACATAACCATGTGTGGAACTGCCCAGGGAAAGGGAATGGGGATGGGAAGGGGAAGACCTATTTCCTTCCAGTGACTGAACTGTGGGATTGCCCTGAGTCTCTTCGAACAGCTTGAGCCGAGGCTTCGACAAGCCACTGCCTACGGACACAGCTGTCATCAAGGGCAGATGAGAAACGTTCCCATTGCACGTGGCCACCTCTCTCTTCCTTAGTAACCTACAGTGACTACAAGGGGCACTACAAGGTAGTGACACGCGAGCCAGATGCAGGACAAAAGGTCCCAAGTTGCAGAGGGGCCAGGTGACCTGCTGGCTGGCATTCAGCAGCTTTCAAAATGCTTTCTCCAGGCCATGGGCAAGAGCCCTCAGAGGCCTCACGGAACAATATTCAGCCCCCCTTGAGGCTTTCTTACGGGGAGACCTCTGAGTCAGAGAGACAAAGGCAGCACCGGGAGCACGCAGCACCCAAGAATCAGTGGACACCATGCATTTCAACCAGCATTTTCACGCTGGCCAGTGAAGAGCTGAAAGCTTGCTGAGCTATCTCCACCAAGTATGAACAAATATCAAGGAAATGAAGACAGGGGACTTACCTCTGGACTCCACCCCAGGCTCAGGGAGCAGATTCCACTCTGCCAGTTGACCTTGAGGGCCTGCAGGGACAAGTGAGATCAGACACAAGTGAGCAGAGCAGAGCTTCCTCTGCATGTCGGGCCCTTCTTTTTCCTCAGTGAGCTGCAGGGTGGGGTGGCGGGGCAGGGAACGACATGGCCCAGATAAGAAGGTCTGGCTTCTCTCAGCTGAAGAGAGGCAGGGGTAACCTTCCCACTGAAATGTGGCAGCTCTCCCAGTAAGAAAATATTCATGACTGATCTGTGCAAGACCTCCAAGCTACAAGCAGGTTAGGAAGACCTTGAGAGGACCTGAAATAAAATTGTATGCTAGTGGGGCACAGATTTTTCTGCCTTCACGAAAACAGGCACTCAGAACCTACCTCTGGGTTGATCCCAAGGCACAAAACCTGGATTCAGGCCACCAGCAGAATTGGTCGATTCACCACCAATCTCAGCATCTAGAATCAAGAAGAAGTGATTAGAGAAGTTCCCATTGCTGGGGATGTTGTGGTCTTCTTCTCCCTTAGAAACTGGAGCTGGGTCAGGTAGTGGGGCGGGAGAAAGACTCAGGTCACGATTTCACGGTTGCAGAGCGGCCGGGAGGACCTCTTGGCTGCCACCTGGCAGCTTGCCTAATGCGCTCTCCATGCCACGTGCAACAACCCTTACGGACCGCATGGAAGAAGCAGCAGCCCCTCGGGACTTGCTTACTGGGATGCCTCTGGTGTACACAAAGGAAGGTCACGCCGAAGCACCGGAGGAAAACACACCTGTGTCTTCCTCTGGGCTGTGGCTCGGGGCTCTGTGTTGGGAACTGGGATTCGTCTATGGGGAGCACCACGAGGCTGGAGCAGAAATGCTCAGGCTTTTCCCAGCACACATCTTCAGAGCCCTCCCCCAGGACATCACCCAGGATGAAGGCTGTGCTCCAGCCAGCAAGCGGCAGAGCCGTGGCCCGGCACGGCTGGAGCCAGCCCTGGGGAACAGCACTGCCACGGGCTCTTGCTTGGCTCCTGCAGTGCTGCCCGTCACCCTTTGCCTAACGTCCACCATGGAAGGTAGCCCCAGGGAGGGGTGGTGTAGGGCCGTGGCGACGGCCCAACTTCAGTTTTGGCCCCGTCTCTGCCCACTCACCTGCTGCCTGTGCTCGAAGCGGAGCAGCACAAACCTCGCAGGAACGCAGGGCCATCAGTAGGAGGAGCACGACAAGGCGGGCAGGGGCCGTGGCCCCCCACACTCGTGCCATGCTGCCACCACCACCGCTGCAGCCACAGCAAGTGATGCAGGTGGGGCAGGCACGGAGCTATGCCTGTGTCATGGGACAGCATCACAGCTGGGCCTTGTGACATCACAGCTCTGCGCATTGTGACCTCACGGCCCCGTGAAGCCGGGTGGAACCTCGGGTGGAGGCTCCCCACCCCTCTCCTGATACGCTGCACCAGGGCTGCTGGGGCCGGTGCTTACATCATAGAAACACGGAATCATGGAACGGCTGGGGTAGGAAGGGACGTCAAAGAGCTTTTACCTCCAACCCCGCTGCCGTGGGCAGGGATACCACCCGCTGAGTCAGCCTGCCCAGAGCTCCCTCTAGCCTGGCCTTGAACGCGTCCAGGGACAGGGCACCCACAACTTTGCTTGGCAAACTTTTATAGTGCCTCGACAACCCCGAGAGGGAATGCTTTCCAGCTCGGAGTGCCCATGACACCTCGGGCCACCGAGGACGAGATGTGATATTGAAACGTGGTCTGGATCCAGGACGCTATTGCACAGGTTACCCACGCATGTGAAACGTGCTGCAGTTCAGCAAGCCATGCGGATAAAGCCTCTCTAGTACAAAGGATGAATGCTGAAATACAAACACAGAGAGGTAGACCCTCTCACAAACCTGCCAAGTCTAGTGTCATGTGCTTCCATTTTTATCAACAGATCTGCAGTTTCACCTATTTTCTTTCAGTTTTCCAGTACCTTGCCTAAGGACATCCCCTTGCCTACACCAGGCGTTTTTCCCATTGTTAGTGTGCTTCCATACCTGAACTTAGTAGTGGCAATGTAAGACTCGCCGGTTTGCACCTCCCGTCCGCAAAGTCCCAGTGAGCTCACCCACTGCTGGCAGCCGGACGTCTGGTGGCGAGAGGGTCTGACGGCCATCACATACGGGGTCCCACCTGGGTCTCTGGAAACTGCGGCAGCAGCTGCCCTCCTGCCACCTTGCGTTGGAGGAATCACGCTGCTGCCACCTCCAACATAGTCTGGTTCAAGCCCCGACTTCTGCTTTCCACAGATCAGATTGACTGTCCTTCATCCTCATTTATTTGCAGGTCTTGAGATTTACAGCTCAAGCTGAGCGTCTCCTCGGAGGAACCTCGTTACTTTCAATCCCGTAGTTTTTACGTGTTGCCATGACCCCGTCCGCACACATTTCCAACTCTAATTGTCCTTTCTGACCAATCTAATTTTCTGGGCCCGGCTTCTCTCCCTCCTTCGTTCATCCATTCATCCAGTTCTAGGCGGTGCTTCTTGGGCGGCATCTAGCAATGAGGGGAAAGCTACATTTCTGCACAGCCTAATGCCTCATTTACTTTAGTCAGTAGTGCTACATCTCTTCCTTCAGTATCTGCGCAGGATTGCCCTGTCCCAGGTGCAGAATCCCGTGGTTGCTTGCTGTTTATCTTGCTCCACAGCTTCTGCTCTGAGCAGTTTTTCTTGTATTCCCACAGTTCCTCTTGTTAAATTTCCTATGTTTGGTGATTGCCCTCTAGTTTGACCAGATCTCTGTGCAAGGCCTCTACTCTTGGGGCTGCGTGAGCCACGCAGGTTGTGACCGTTGCTGCTGCACGTGCTGTTCCCGGCAGCCTGAGGGAAGCCCTGACAATGTGTGATCTCCTGAAGGAAAATCCCGGAGCTGACAGCTCATGCCAGCTCCCAGAAGAGTGACCACCCTCTCTCTCAGTGAAGAACCTTTTCCTAATATCCATTCTGAATTTCCCCCATTGATGCTTCATGCAGTTCCCTCAGGTCCCATCGCTGGTCACCAGAGAGAAGCGGTCAGTGTCTTCTTCCCTATTTCCCTTTGTGAGGAAGCTGTAGACCACCCTGAGATTAGCTCTTGATATCACAGAATCACAGAATTGCAGGGCTTGGAAGGGACCTCAAGAGATCATTGAGTCCAACCCCCCTGCTAAAGCAGGTTCCCTACAGTAGGTCGCACAGGTAGGCATCCAGGCACATCTTGGATATCTCCATAGAAGGAGACTCCAGAACCTGTCTGGGCAACCTGTTCCAGTTCTCCGTCACCCTTACCGTAAAAAGTTCTTCCACACGCTTGTATGGAACTTCCTATGTTCAAGTTTTGGGCCTCCGCTCCTCGTCCTACTGCGACACACCACCGAGAAGAGCCTGGCCTCATCCACTTGCCTCCCAGCTCCCTTTAGGTATTAATCAACATGAATCAGACGTCCCCTCCCCAGTCTTCTTTTGCCCAGGCTGAACAGACCCAGCTTGGTCAGCCTTTCCTCATCAGGGATGTGCTCCAGGTCCTTCATCATCTTTGTGGCCCTCTGCCAGACTCCTTCTAGGAGATCCCTGCCTTTTTTGATCTGGGGAGCCCAGAACTGGACACGGTATTCTAGATGTGGCCTCAGCTGAGCAGAGCAGAGCAGAGCAGAGCAGAGGGAGCGGATCACCTCCCTTGGCCTGCTGGTCACGCTCTTTTTGATGTGCCCCAGGATACCATTGGCCTTCTTGGCCCAAGGGCACGCTGCTGGCTCAGGGCCAGCCTGCTGTCCACCAGAACCCCCAGGTCCTTCTCTGCAGATATCCTGTTCTCTAAGCAGAACAAACCAAGTGACCTCACACGTATTGCCCTCTAGACTTCCACCATCTTTGATGCCCTCCTCTGGGCACTCCCTCCCCCAACTTTTCAGTCTTTGCTATATTGTGGCACCCAAAACTGCACACGGGAGTTGAGCTGAGGCCGCCCAGCACAGGGCAGAGCAAGATAATTTCTTCTCTTGATCAGCCAGCAGTGCCGTGCCTTTTGCCCAACAGGATGCAGTCGGCCTGTATTACCGCCTGCTTGACCAGGGCGTGCAGTTGACCCACGTTCAACCTGTCACCAACCAGAAGCCCCAGGTCCCTTTCCACAGAGCTCTTCCGCAGCCCCTCTTCCCCCAGTCCGTACATATAGCCGGCGTTGTCCTGCCCCAGCTGCAGAATCCTTCCCGGCTCCGGCCTTCCTGTGAGCACGGGGAAGGCACAGGAGGCGGCTGCTGCAGGTGCCGCAGGCCGCAACCCTGCGTCTGCTCAGCTGTGGGGAGCCGACCCCAAAGTGCGCTCTCTCAGGCATTCTCTCAGCACTCCAGCTGCACTCACTGCCCTCACTGTCCAGCTGGACAGCACTGCTGTTGCCTGCTCTCCGGAAGGCATCAACAATTACCCTGTGCAGTTTCTCTGTACAGTTGCATTTGCTGCAGCCTCACGGTACAGCTTCATTGTACCGCCAGCCTCTGCTGCCATGTTGGTTCTCCTGGATGTGCTCAGTGCTGGAAGGCCCTTCCTTGCAAGTGCTGGAGGCCTCCTTCCCTGCCTCCCTGTGTGCCCTCATTCAGGGCATAGCTCTGAAGAGGAGCTCAAGGACGCCTCTTCACGTACCAAGCCTCCCCAGCATTCCCTGCTCTGCTGGGAGCTTGGGTGACCGTCCAGTTAGACAAGCAAGCTGAGGCTGGGCCCAAGCTTGGGTCCCTGGCGTGCGGCTCTCCGACTGCTTCCCTTGCACCAAGTGCTGGCCCCAGCCCTATGCTAGAACCCAATGGCAATGGTCACAGCAGCAGCTTTGGAATAGGATGTTTTTATTGGTGTCAAAGATGGAATTTTCAATGAACCTGAGCCCTCAGCACCGGTAACAGGGGCACTGGATGGCTCAGGAGAATCCTAAGGGCTGTTGGTATCAACGGAATTCTGAGATGTTGTCCGTGGGAGAGCTGCTGGGACATGTGGGCTGAAGGGAGGGGTCCGTGCTGATTCTGCTGCACAGCTGGGCAAATTCTTCTTCAAAGGCCCAGGAGAATGGGGTGGAGGAGTTGTTTCCTTGGTCGAGTGCATCCTCCTTTCCAGCCTCCCCCAGCTCCGCTCCGCCTTTGCCTCCATTCCGATCGCTCTCCCAGTCGCTGTCAGGATGAGCTTGTCCTGCAGCTGCCCGTTCTCTCTTGCGTGCCCTGTGGGAATGAGTTTCAGAAAGCACTGCTCACTGATAGGAAGCGAGGGGATGCTTGAAAGGCCTTGCAACATAAATCCTGGCAGTGTACTGCCAGCAGCTGATTTGGCCATCAGGATCCTGTCACCACAAACACTTTGTAGCCAAATGCAGCGATACAGTGCCTTGGGGAAAAGTCAACTCACCGATATTTTTTCCATAGCATCCATAGCATAGGAATACAGGCCAGCGTCAGCACGGACAGCAGCACGGCTGGGACCACAGCAATCACTAGCATGTGGCGCTTTTTTAGCTCTTTGCCAACGGCAGCCTTCGTGATTTTCCCAGCATCCACCCCTGGAAGAACCCAGACAGTGCCGCAGGTTACTGTCATCTGCAATGCAGATGATCTCCCAGTGCGCTCCATGGAACCGAGAGATTTCCTTTTTCATCAGCGGGTACCTCCATCTCTGGTGTATAAGCACCAGAGGACAAGAAGGGTTGCTTCCACTTCCCGTTGGGTAGGGAGAGGCTGCACCGGCACTGCCCATCCATTCCTCTGGGCTGAGGGCCGGGGCTCTGCCCTGGGGGCTGGGCTTTGTCCGTGGGGAGCGCTGCAGAGCAGAAACCCTCACACTTTCCCCAGCACGCATGTCCTGAGCTCTCCCCCAGGACATCCCCCAGGCCGAAGGTCGGCCTCCAGCCAGCACAAGGCACAGCTGGAGCCAGCCCAGTGGAGAAACACTCCTGCAGGCTCCTTCCACGCAGGGCTCATCGCCCTCGGGCTCCTTTGTAGCATGTGCTCTGCAGTAACACGCTCAGGTTTGGCTGCTGGCCTGGTGTGCAAGGGCAGGCAGGAAGAGCCTGGTGGTACACAGTGATTCTGGTTGGTGACACCGGATGACCATGGGACTGAAATTACCTGGCAAACCAGCTGCTTCTTCTGCCTGAGGTTTTTGGTCAGAGACTGGCTGTGTGTCACTGCTGCCCTTCTGCAGCGGCTCCTTCTGCACAGTCTCCTGGTCAGTCGCTTTAGTCCCGCCACGCTCAGCCTTCCCTATTTTCATCACGGGTTTCCTTAGGACAGGGGATGACCACCAGGTGTAATGCCCTCTTCTAGATGTATCCTTTCCTCTTTTTGGACCTGAACAGAACGCATGAAGTTACATCTCCTGTGCCGAGGACACGGCAAGGCCCTCCCTGGGGGCACTTCTGCAGCCCAGGACCCATGAAAAGTTTCCCTACGCAACGGCATCACTGTGGAGCACAGTGCAGCATACCAGGGGATGGTGCAAGGGAAGGGCAGACACGCGCAGGACTCCGCTCTCACACCTGCCGAGAGACCTGGCCGACATTTGGCCTGTGGGCTGGCAGCTCTCAAAGGAACTAAAAAGCCATGGCATACCCGTGTGATCTGCCAGAGTTTCGGTCCTGGGACTCAGAGGGGAAGCTGGATGACCTTCACTTCCAGTCACACCTGCAAGCAAGCACAGGACAGAGCGACTCTACTTAGACGTTCTGCCCATCAGAATGACAGAGCATGCAGCTAAAACAGGAGATGCCTTCATGACGCTGTTCTCTCCCTTCCACACAGGAGCAGCCTGGAAACAGATCCTGGGTGCCCACGTGGGGAACCACAATTGTACAAATCTAACACTGTGTGGAGCTACCCAGAGGAACTGGGTCCCCCTGGAGCTCAGGCCAGCTCTAAACTCAACTGCACCATGGCTGCCAGCTCTGCAGAAGGCACTGGGAGCAGCTGAGGGCTGAAGTGGCCGGCAAAGACAGCTTTGCAAGGCACGGCACTTCACGTACATCACTCAGCCTGACCCACAACCTCCCTTCCCTTCTGCAAAGCCGCTATGAAGTCACAATTCATTTGGAAAGAAAACTAAAACCAGAATGCTCCTCCCTTTCGGCGACCTATCCATGAGAAGGAACAGAAGGATCCCTCAATGCCAGTGCCCCATCTGTGTGGGCCAGTGAATCCCCCCGGGCCTCGGTTCACAGGAGGGATCCCACTCTAGGCTTCTGTTATGCCTTGTGCCTCATGGGACAAGTCCCTGGGAACTGGGTGCAGTGGGAGTTGTACAACATGCAGCCACAGCCACAGAGCTCTGTGAGTGACCTTTAACTGCGTGACCAGTTGCTTGCGTGTTCTCTGTTTCTTTCCGAGAGATGGGCAGCGCGAGACTGCTGCCTTCCTCATCTGCACAGGCTCTCCATCTGCCTCTTTCGAAAGAAGGCAGGAGCATGGCATTGTAAGTAACTGCTCCTCATCAGGAAGATGGTATCTTCAGGAGGCACTACTTCTGAAGATACAGCAAGAAAATTTTGAAACAAAGTCTGGGCTTTTTGCGGTGCGCCTCGTCACCAGTCTGAAAGTGTCATTCATTGAAAAAAAAAAAAAAATGCTACACGCTTTCCAGTTCTGTTGCATGGACAGCAAAACCTGGCCTGCTGGGAGACTGGCACGTTGCAGGTGAGTTTGTTGTTCACAGTGCACGCTGTGCGCTTTTGACAAGCTGCAAGATGATGCTAAATGCCTTCTTTCAGAGGGAATGGGAAAAAACTGCAGCCGGTTCAGACGCAGGAGCAGCACCACAGCAAGGCTCTGATCCATCCCTTCCTGCTGTGCATGCTACAGTTTGCCCACGAATATACATAGAACCTCAGCTTCCCAAGTCTTTTGGTGAACAGATGGAAATATACGCACCAGGGACTGCCTTCTCCAAATCCTCCTTCATTTCCTTCAGGACAGGGGAATATTTTCCTGTCTTCAGTTCCTCATTCCATCTCTCAGGACCTTCACGGAAAGTTTCAAGATAAATTTCAGGCAAACCGATTTCTGATGTGAGTGCTCTTTCTGGTGAAGTCAATGAAGGCAGACTACCCACCTCTGGGATGCCAGCGGGACGCCAGTCGAGGATCTGGCAGTGCCCTCTGTGGAGGCACGTCTGCAACCAAAGAACCACAAGAACTTTCCATCATACACTGCAATCTACATATTACAACTGCATAACGGCATCACTGAGGGGCAGGTGGTATCGGGGAATCACGCAATGGCAGGGCACGCAAAGGCACGTCTGGATTCTCATGCCTTCAGACGTGCCTGGCTGACATTAGAGCTTTGAGCTGGCAGCTCTCAAAGGAAGTAAAAAGCCATGACATACCCATGCGATCCGCCAGACCGTCTGCCCTGGAACCCAGCTGGGAAGCTGGATCCCATTCTCCACCGTTCACATCTGTAAAGACACACAGGACACAGCAGTTGTTGTCAAACCTGTCCACATACTTCTTCAGATGGGAGTGACAGGGGACTACTTTACAACCCTCTTCTCTCTCTTCAAGGCAGGAGCACCTTGAAAACAATTGCTGGGTGCCTGCAGTGGCGCCGTGCTATTAAAACATAACCATGTGTGGAACTGCCCAGGGAAAGGGAATGGGGATGGGAAGGGGAAGACCTATTTCCTTCCAGTGACTGAACTGTGGGATTGCCCTGAGTCTCTTCGAACAGCTTGAGCCGAGGCTTCGACAAGCCACTGCCTACGGACACAGCTGTCATCAAGGGCAGATGAGAAACGTTCCCATTGCACGTGGCCACCTCTCTCTTCCTTAGTAACCTACAGTGACTACAAGGGGCACTACAAGGTAGTGACACGCGAGCCAGATGCAGGACAAAAGGTCCCAGGTTGCAGAGGGGCCAGGTGACCTGCTGGCTGGCATTCAGCAGCTTTCAAAATGCTTTCTCCAGGCCATGGGCAAGAGCCCTCAGAGGCCTCACGGAACAATATTCAGCCCCCCTTGAGGCTTTCTTACGGGGAGACCTCTGAGTCAGAGAGACAAAGGCAGCACCGGGAGCACGCAGCACCCAAGAATCAGTGGACACCATGCATTTCAACCAGCATTTTCACGCTGGCCAGTGAAGAGCTGAAAGCTTGCTGAGCTATCTCCACCAAGTATGAACAAATATCAAGGAAATGAAGACAGGGGACTTACCTCTGGACTCCACCCCAGGCTCAGGGAGCAGATTCCACTCTGCCAGTTGACCTTGAGGGCCTGCAGGGACAAGTGAGATCAGACACAAGTGAGCAGAGCAGAGCTTCCTCTGCATGTCGGGCCCTTCTTTTTCCTCAGTGAGCTGCAGGGTGGGGTGGCGGGTCAGGGAACGACATGGCCCAGATAAGAAGGTCTGGCTTCTCTCAGCTGAAGAGAGGCAGGGGTAACCTTCCCACTGAAATGTGGCAGCTCTCCCAGTAAGAAAATACTCATGACTGATCTGTGCAAGACCTCCAAGCTACAAGCAGGTTAGGAAGACCTTGAGAGGACCTGAAATAAAATTGTATGCTAGTGGGGCACAGATTTTTCTGCCTTCACGAAAACAGGCACTCAGAACCTACCTCTGGGTTGATCCCAAGGCACAAAACCTGGATTCAGGCCACCAGCAGAATTGGTCGATTCACCACCAATGTCAGCATCTAGAATCAAGAAGAAGTGATTAGAGAAGTTCCCATTGCTGGGGATGTTGTGGTCTTCTTCTCCCTTAGAAACTGGAGCTGGGTCAGGTAGTGGGGCGGGAGAAAGACTCAGGTCACGATTTCACGGTTGCAGAGCGGCCGGGAGGACCTCTTGGCTGCCACCTGGCAGCTTGCCTAATGCGCTCTCCATGCCACGTGCAACAACCCTTACGGACCGCATGGAAGAAGCAGCAGCCCCTCGGGACTTGCTTACTGGGATGCCTCTGGTGTACACAAAGGAAGGTCACGCCGAAGCACCGGAGGAAAACACACCTGTGTCTTCCTCTGGGCTGTGGCTCGGGGCTCTGTGTTGGGAACTGGGATTCGTCTATGGGGAGCACCACGAGGCTGGAGCAGAAATGCTCAGGCTTTTCCCAGCACACATCTTCAGAGCCCTCCCCCAGGACATCACCCAGGATGAAGGCTGTGCTCCAGCCAGCAAGCGGCAGAGCCGTGGCCCGGCACGGCTGGAGCCAGCCCTGGGGAACAGCGCTGCCACGGGCTCTTGCTTGGCTCCTGCAGTGCTGCCCGTCACCCTTTGCGTAACGTCCACCATGGAAGGTAGCCACAGGGAGGGGTGGTGTAGGGCCATGGCGACGGCCCAACTTCAGTTTTGGCCCCGTCTCTGCCCACTCACCTGCTGCCTGTGCTCGAAGCGGAGCAGCACAAACCTCGCAGGAACGCAGGGCCATCAGTAGGAGGAGCACGACAAGGCGGGCAGGGGCCGTGGCCCCCCACACTCGTGCCATGCTGCCACCACCACCGCTGCAGCCACAGCAAGTGATGCAGGTGGGGCAGGCACGGAGCTATGCCTGTGTCATGGGACAGCATCACAGCTGGGCCTTGTGACATCACAGCTCTGCGCATTGTGACCTCACGGCCCCGTGAAGCCGGGTGGAACCTCGGGTGGAGGCTCCCCGCCCCTCTCCTGATGCGCTGCACCAGGGCTGCTGGGGCCGGTGCTTACATCATAGAAACACGGAATCATGGAACGGCTGGGGTCGGAAGGGACGTCAAAGAGCTTTTACCTCCAACCCCGCTGCCGTGGGCAGGGATACCACCCGCTGAGTCAGCCTGCCCAGAGCTCCCTCTAGCCTGGCCTTGAACGCGTCCAGGGACAGGGCACCCACAACTTTGCTTGGCAAACTTTTATAGTGCCTCGACAACCCCGAGAGGGAATGCTTTCCAGCTCGGAGTGCCCATGACACCTCGGGCCACCGAGGACGAGATGTGATATTGAAACGTGGTCTGGATCCAGGACGCTATTGCACAGGTTACCCACGCATGTGAAACGTGCTGCAGTTCAGCAAGCCATGCGGATAAAGCCTCTCTAGTACAAAGGATGAATGCTGAAATACAAACACAGAGAGGTAGACCCTCTCACAAACCTGCCAAGTCTAGTGTCATGTGCTTCCATTTTTATCAACAGATCTGCAGTTTCACCTATTTTCTTTCAGTTTTCCAGTACCTTGCCTAAGGACATCCCCTTGCCTACACCAGGCGTTTTTCCCATTGTTAGTGTGCTTCCATACCTGAACTTAGTAGTGGCAATGTAAGACTCGCCGGTTTGCACCTCCCGTCCGCAAAGTCCCAGTGAGCTCACCCACTGCTGGCAGCCGGACGTCTGGTGGCGAGAGGGTCTGACGGCCATCACCTACGGGGTCCCACCTGGGTCTCTGGAAACTGCGGCAGCAGCTGCCCTCCTGCCACCTTGCGTTGGAGGAATCACGCTGCTGCCACCTCCAACATAGTCTGGTTCAAGCCCCGACTTCTGCTTTCCACAGATCAGATTGACTGTCCTTCATCCTCATTTATTTGCAGGTCTTGAGATTTACAGCTCAAGCTGAGCGTCTCCTCGGAGGAACCTCGTTACTTTCAATCCCGTAGTTTTTACGTGTTGCCATGACCCCGTCCGCACACATTTCCAACTCTAATTGTCCTTTCTGACCAATCTAATTTTCTGGGCCCGGCTTCTCTCCCTCCTTCGTTCATCCATTCATCCAGTTCTAGGCGGTGCTTCTTGGGCGGCATCTAGCAATGAGGGGAAAGCTACATTTCTGCACAGCCTAATGCCTCATTTACTTTAGTCAGTAGTGCTACATCTCTTCCTTCAGTATCTGCGCAGGATTGCCCTGTCCCAGGTGCAGAATCCCGTGGTTGCTTGCTGTTTATCTTGCTCCACAGCTTCTGCTCTGAGCAGTTTTTCTTGTATTCCCACAGTTCCTCTTGTTAAATTTCCTATGTTTGGTGATTGCCCTCTAGTTTGACCAGATCTCTGTGCAAGGCCTCTACTCTTGGGGCTGCGTGAGCCACGCAGGTTGTGACCGTTGCTGCTGCACGTGCTGTTCCCGGCAGCCTGAGGGAAGCCCTGACAATGTGTGATCTCCTGAAGGAAAATCCCGGAGCTGACAGCTCATGCCAGCTCCCAGAAGAGTGACCACCCTCTCTCTCAGTGAAGAACCTTTTCCTAATATCCATTCTGAATTTCCCCCATTGATGCTTCATGCAGTTCCCTCAGGTCCCATCGCTGGTCACCAGAGAGAAGCGGTCAGTGTCTTCTTCCCTATTTCCCTTTGTGAGGAAGCTGTAGACCACCCTGAGATTAGCTCTTGATATCACAGAATCACAGAATTGCAGGGCTTGGAAGGGACCTCAAGAGATCATTGAGTCCAACCCCCCTGCTAAAGCAGGTTCCCTACAGTAGGTCGCACAGGTAGGCATCCAGGCACATCTTGGATATCTCCATAGAAGGAGACTCCAGAACCTGTCTGGGCAACCTGTTCCAGTTCTCCGTCACCCTTACCGTAAAAAGTTCTTCCACACGCTTGTATGGAACTTCCTATGTTCAAGTTTTGGGCCTCCGCTCCTCGTCCTACTGCGACACACCACCGAGAAGAGCCTGGCCTCATCCACTTGCCTCCCAGCTCCCTTTAGGTATTAATCAACATGAATCAGACGTCCCCTCCCCAGTCTTCTTTTGCCCAGGCTGAACAGACCCAGCTTGGTCAGCCTTTCCTCATCAGGGATGTGCTCCAGGTCCTTCATCATCTTTGTGGCCCTCTGCCAGACTCCTTCTAGGAGATCCCTGCCTTTTTTGATCTGGGGAGCCCAGAACTGGACACGGTATTCTAGATGTGGCCTCAGCTGAGCAGAGCAGAGCAGAGCAGAGGGAGCGGATCACCTCCCTTGGCCTGCTGGTCACGCTCTTTTTGATGTGCCCCAGGATACCATTGGCCTTCTTGGCCCAAGGGCACGCTGCTGGCTCAGGGCCAGCCTGCTGTCCACCAGAACCCCCAGGTCCTTCTCTGCAGATATCCTGTTCTCTAAGCAGAACAAACCAAGTGACCTCACACGTATTGCCCTCTAGACTTCCACCATCTTTGATGCCCTCCTCTGGGCACTCCCTCCCCCAACTTTTCAGTCTTTGCTATATTGTGGCACCCAAAACTGCACACGGGAGTTGAGCTGAGGCCGCCCAGCACAGGGCAGAGCAAGATAATTTCTTCTCTTGATCAGCCAGCAGTGCCGTGCCTTTTGCCCAACAGGATGCAGTCGGCCTGTATTACCGCCTGCTTGACCAGGGCGTGCAGTTGACCCACGTTCAACCTGTCACCAACCAGAAGCCCCAGGTCCCTTTCCACAGAGCTCTTCCGCAGCCCCTCTTCCCCCAGTCCGTACATATAGCCGGCGTTGTCCTGCCCCAGCTGCAGAATCCTTCCCGGCTCCGGCCTTCCTGTGAGCACGGGGAAGGCACAGGAGGCGGCTGCTGCAGGTGCCGCAGGCCGCAACCCTGCGTCTGCTCAGCTGTGGGGAGCCGACCCCAAAGTGCGCTCTCTCAGGCAGTCTCTCAGCACTCCAGCTGCACTCACTGCCCTCACTGTCCAGCTGGACAGCACTGCTGTTGCCTGCTCTCCGGAAGGCATCAACAATTACCCTGTGCAGTTTCTCTGTACAGTTGCATTTGCTGCAGCCTCACGGTACAGCTTCATTGTACCGCCAGCCTCTGCTGCCATGTTGGTTCTCCTGGATGTGCTCAGTGCTGGAAGGCCCTTCCTTGCAAGTGCTGGAGGCCTCCTTCCCTGCCTCCCTGTGTGCCCTCATTCAGGGCATAGCTCTGAAGAGGAGCTCAAGGACGCCTCTTCACGTACCAAGCCTCCCCAGCATTCCCTGCTCTGCTGGGAGCTTGGGTGACCGTCCAGTTAGACAAGCAAGCTGAGGCTGGGCCCAAGCTTGGGTCCCTGGCGTGCGGCTCTCCGACTGCTTCCCTTGCACCAAGTGCTGGCCCCAGCCCTATGCTAGAACCCAATGGCAATGGTCACAGCAGCAGCTTTGGAATAGGATGTTTTTATTGGTGTCAAAGATGGAATTTTCAATGAACCTGAGCCCTCAGCACCGGTAACAGGGGCACTGGATGGCTCAGGAGAATCCTAAGGGCTGTTGGTATCAACGGAATTCTGAGATGTTGTCCGTGGGAGAGCTGCTGGGACATGTGGGCTGAAGGGAGGGGTCCGTGCTGATTCTGCTGCACAGCTGGGCAAATTCTTCTTCAAAGGCCCAGGAGAATGGGGTGGAGGAGTTGTTTCCTTGGTCGAGTGCATCCTCCTTTCCAGCCTCCCCCAGCTCCGCTCCGCCTTTGCCTCCATTCCGATCGCTCTCCCAGTCGCTGTCAGGATGAGCTTGTCCTGCAGCTGCCCGTTCTCTCTTGCGTGCCCTGTGGGAATGAGTTTCAGAAAGCACTGCTCACTGATAGGAAGCGAGGGGATGCTTGAAAGGCCTTGCAACATAAATCCTGGCAGTGTACTGCCAGCAGCTGATTTGGCCATCAGGATCCTGTCACCACAAACACTTTGTAGCCAAATGCAGCGATACAGTGCCTTGGGGAAAAGTCAACTCACCGATATTTTTTCCATAGCATCCATAGCATAGGAATACAGGCCAGCGTCAGCACGGACAGCAGCACGGCTGGGACCACAGCAATCACTAGCATGTGGCGCTTTTTTAGCTCTTTGCCAACGGCAGCCTTCGTGATTTTCCCAGCATCCACCCCTGGAAGAACCCAGACAGTGCCGCAGGTTACTGTCATCTGCAATGCAGATGATCTCCCAGTGCGCTCCATGGAGCCGAGAGATTTCCTTTTTCATCAGCGGGTACCTCCATCTCTGGTGTATAAGCACCAGAGGACAAGAAGGGTTGCTTCCACTTCCCGTTGGGTAGGGAGAGGCTGCACCGGCACTGCCCATCCATTCCTCTGGGCTGAGGGCCGGGGCTCTGCCCTGGGGGCTGGGCTTTGTCCGTGGGGAGCGCTGCAGAGCAGAAACCCTCACACTTTCCCCAGCACGCATGTCCTGAGCTCTCCCCCAGGACATCCCCCAGGCCGAAGGTCGGCCTCCAGCCAGCACAAGGCACAGCTGGAGCCAGCCCAGTGGAGAAACACTCCTGCAGGCTCCTTCCACGCAGGGCTCATCGCCCTCGGGCTCCTTTGTAGCATGTGCTCTGCAGTAACACGCTCAGGTTTGGCTGCTGGCCTGGTGTGCAAGGGCAGGCAGGAAGAGCCTGGTGGTACACAGTGATTCTGGTTGGTGACACCGGATGACCATGGGACTGAAATTACCTGGCAAACCAGCTGCTTCTTCTGCCTGAGGTTTTTGGTCAGAGACTGGCTGTGTGTCACTGCTGCCCTTCTGCAGCGGCTCCTTCTGCACAGTCTCCTGGTCAGTCGCTTTAGTCCCGCCACGCTCAGCCTTCCCTATTTTCATCACGGGTTTCCTTAGGACAGGGGATGACCACCAGGTGTAATGCCCTCTTCTAGATGTATCCTTTCCTCTTTTTGGACCTGAACAGAACGCATGAAGTTACATCTCCTGTGCCGAGGACACGGCAAGGCCCTCCCTGGGGGCACTTCTGCAGCCCAGGACCCATGAAAAGTTTCCCTACGCAACGGCATCACTGTGGAGCACAGTGCAGCATACCAGGGGATGGTGCAAGGGAAGGGCAGACACGCGCAGGACTCCGCTCTCACACC
Source organism: Phasianus colchicus (assembly GCF_987193195.1). Taxonomy (NCBI): domain Eukaryota; kingdom Metazoa; phylum Chordata; class Aves; order Galliformes; family Phasianidae; genus Phasianus; species Phasianus colchicus. The sequence goes on along the minus strand of NC_143451.1, from coordinate 1,885,380 downwards.
TGCCGAGAGACCTGGCCGACATTTGGCCTGTGGGCTGGCAGCTCTCAAAGGAACTAAAAAGCCATGGCATACCCGTGTGATCTGCCAGAGTTTCGGTCCTGGGACTCAGAGGGGAAGCTGGATGACCTTCACTTCCAGTCACACCTGCAAGCAAGCACAGGACAGAGCGACTCTACTTAGACGTTCTGCCCATCAGAATGACAGAGCATGCAGCTAAAACAGGAGATGCCTTCATGACGCTGTTCTCTCCCTTCCACACAGGAGCAGCCTGGAAACAGATCCTGGGTGCCCACGTGGGGAACCACAATTGTACAAATCTAACACTGTGTGGAGCTACCCAGAGGAACTGGGTCCCCCTGGAGCTCAGGCCAGCTCTAAACTCAACTGCACCATGGCTGCCAGCTCTGCAGAAGGCACTGGGAGCAGCTGAGGGCTGAAGTGGCCGGCAAAGACAGCTTTGCAAGGCACGGCACTTCACGTACATCACTCAGCCTGACCCACAACCTCCCTTCCCTTCTGCAAAGCCGCTATGAAGTCACAATTCATTTGGAAAGAAAACTAAAACCAGAATGCTCCTCCCTTTCGGCGACCTATCCATGAGAAGGAACAGAAGGATCCCTCAATGCCAGTGCCCCATCTGTGTGGGCCAGTGAATCCCCCCGGGCCTCGGTTCACAGGAGGGATCCCACTCTAGGCTTCTGTTATGCCTTGTGCCTCATGGGACAAGTCCCTGGGAACTGGGTGCAGTGGGAGTTGTACAACATGCAGCCACAGCCACAGAGCTCTGTGAGTGACCTTTAACTGCGTGACCAGTTGCTTGCGTGTTCTCTGTTTCTTTCCGAGAGATGGGCAGCGCGAGACTGCTGCCTTCCTCATCTGCACAGGCTCTCCATCTGCCTCTTTCGAAAGAAGGCAGGAGCATGGCATTGTAAGTAACTGCTCCTCATCAGGAAGATGGTATCTTCAGGAGGCACTACTTCTGAAGATACAGCAAGAAAATTTTGAAACAAAGTCTGGGCTTTTTGCGGTGCGCCTCGTCACCAGTCTGAAAGTGTCATTCATTGAAAAAAAAAAAAAATGCTACACGCTTTCCAGTTCTGTTGCATGGACAGCAAAACCTGGCCTGCTGGGAGACTGGCACGTTGCAGGTGAGTTTGTTGTTCACAGTGCACGCTGTGCGCTTTTGACAAGCTGCAAGATGATGCTAAATGCCTTCTTTCAGAGGGAATGGGAAAAAACTGCAGCCGGTTCAGACGCAGGAGCAGCACCACAGCAAGGCTCTGATCCATCCCTTCCTGCTGTGCATGCTACAGTTTGCCCACGAATATACATAGAACCTCAGCTTCCCAAGTCTTTTGGTGAACAGATGGAAATATACGCACCAGGGACTGCCTTCTCCAAATCCTCCTTCATTTCCTTCAGGACAGGGGAATATTTTCCTGTCTTCAGTTCCTCATTCCATCTCTCAGGACCTTCACGGAAAGTTTCAAGATAAATTTCAGGCAAACCAATTTCTGATGTGAGTGCTCTTTCTGGTGAAGTCAATGAAGGCAGACTACCCACCTCTGGGATGCCAGCGGGACGCCAGTCGAGGATCTGGCAGTGCCCTCTGTGGAGGCACGTCTGCAACCAAAGAACCACAAGAACTTTCCATCATACACTGCAATCTACATATTACAACTGCATAACGGCATCACTGAGGGGCAGGTGGTATCGGGGAATCACGCAATGGCAGGGCACGCAAAGGCACGTCTGGATTCTCATGCCTTCAGACGTGCCTGGCTGACATTAGAGCTTTGAGCTGGCAGCTCTCAAAGGAAGTAAAAAGCCATGACATACCCATGCGATCCGCCAGACCGTCTGCCCTGGAACCCAGCTGGGAAGCTGGATCCCATTCTCCACCGTTCACATCTGTAAAGACACACAGGACACAGCAGTTGTTGTCAAACCTGTCCACATACTTCTTCAGATGGGAGTGACAGGGGACTACTTTACAACCCTCTTCTCTCTCTTCAAGGCAGGAGCACCTTGAAAACAATTGCTGGGTGCCTGCAGTGGCGCCGTGCTATTAAAACATAACCATGTGTGGAACTGCCCAGGGAAAGGGAATGGGGATGGGAAGGGGAAGACCTATTTCCTTCCAGTGACTGAACTGTGGGATTGCCCTGAGTCTCTTCGAACAGCTTGAGCCGAGGCTTCGACAAGCCACTGCCTACGGACACAGCTGTCATCAAGGGCAGATGAGAAACGTTCCCATTGCACGTGGCCACCTCTCTCTTCCTTAGTAACCTACAGTGACTACAAGGGGCACTACAAGGTAGTGACACGCGAGCCAGATGCAGGACAAAAGGTCCCAGGTTGCAGAGGGGCCAGGTGACCTGCTGGCTGGCATTCAGCAGCTTTCAAAATGCTTTCTCCAGGCCATGGGCAAGAGCCCTCAGAGGCCTCACGGAACAATATTCAGCCCCCCTTGAGGCTTTCTTACGGGGAGACCTCTGAGTCAGAGAGACAAAGGCAGCACCGGGAGCACGCAGCACCCAAGAATCAGTGGACACCATGCATTTCAACCAGCATTTTCACGCTGGCCAGTGAAGAGCTGAAAGCTTGCTGAGCTATCTCCACCAAGTATGAACAAATATCAAGGAAATGAAGACAGGGGACTTACCTCTGGACTCCACCCCAGGCTCAGGGAGCAGATTCCACTCTGCCAGTTGACCTTGAGGGCCTGCAGGGACAAGTGAGATCAGACACAAGTGAGCAGAGCAGAGCTTCCTCTGCATGTCGGGCCCTTCTTTTTCCTCAGTGAGCTGCAGGGTGGGGTGGCGGGTCAGGGAACGACATGGCCCAGATAAGAAGGTCTGGCTTCTCTCAGCTGAAGAGAGGCAGGGGTAACCTTCCCACTGAAATGTGGCAGCTCTCCCAGTAAGAAAATACTCATGACTGATCTGTGCAAGACCTCCAAGCTACAAGCAGGTTAGGAAGACCTTGAGAGGACCTGAAATAAAATTGTATGCTAGTGGGGCACAGATTTTTCTGCCTTCACGAAAACAGGCACTCAGAACCTACCTCTGGGTTGATCCCAAGGCACAAAACCTGGATTCAGGCCACCAGCAGAATTGGTCGATTCACCACCAATGTCAGCATCTAGAATCAAGAAGAAGTGATTAGAGAAGTTCCCATTGCTGGGGATGTTGTGGTCTTCTTCTCCCTTAGAAACTGGAGCTGGGTCAGGTAGTGGGGCGGGAGAAAGACTCAGGTCACGATTTCACGGTTGCAGAGCGGCCGGGAGGACCTCTTGGCTGCCACCTGGCAGCTTGCCTAATGCGCTCTCCATGCCACGTGCAACAACCCTTACGGACCGCATGGAAGAAGCAGCAGCCCCTCGGGACTTGCTTACTGGGATGCCTCTGGTGTACACAAAGGAAGGTCATGCCGAAGCACCGGAGGAAAACACACCTGTGTCTTCCTCTGGGCTGTGGCTCGGGGCTCTGTGTTGGGAACTGGGATTCGTCTATGGGGAGCACCACGAGGCTGGAGCAGAAATGCTCAGGCTTTTCCCAGCACACATCTTCAGAGCCCTCCCCCAGGACATCACCCAGGATGAAGGCTGTGCTCCAGCCAGCAAGCGGCAGAGCCGTGGCCCGGCACGGCTGGAGCCAGCCCTGGGGAACAGCGCTGCCACGGGCTCTTGCTTGGCTCCTGCAGTGCTGCCCGTCACCCTTTGCGTAACGTCCACCATGGAAGGTAGCCACAGGGAGGGGTGGTGTAGGGCCATGGCGACGGCCCAACTTCAGTTTTGGCCCCGTCTCTGCCCACTCACCTGCTGCCTGTGCTCGAAGCGGAGCAGCACAAACCTCGCAGGAACGCAGGGCCATCAGTAGGAGGAGCACGACAAGGCGGGCAGGGGCCGTGGCCCCCCACACTCGTGCCATGCTGCCACCACCACCGCTGCAGCCACAGCAAGTGATGCAGGTGGGGCAGGCACGGAGCTATGCCTGTGTCATGGGACAGCATCACAGCTGGGCCTTGTGACATCACAGCTCTGCGCATTGTGACCTCACGGCCCCGTGAAGCCGGGTGGAACCTCGGGTGGAGGCTCCCCGCCCCTCTCCTGATGCGCTGCACCAGGGCTGCTGGGGCCGGTGCTTACATCATAGAAACACGGAATCATGGAACGGCTGGGGTCGGAAGGGACGTCAAAGAGCTTTTACCTCCAACCCCGCTGCCGTGGGCAGGGATACCACCCGCTGAGTCAGCCTGCCCAGAGCTCCCTCTAGCCTGGCCTTGAACGCGTCCAGGGACAGGGCACCCACAACTTTGCTTGGCAAACTTTTATAGTGCCTCGACAACCCCGAGAGGGAATGCTTTCCAGCTCGGAGTGCCCATGACACCTCGGGCCACCGAGGACGAGATGTGATATTGAAACGTGGTCTGGATCCAGGACGCTATTGCACAGGTTACCCACGCATGTGAAACGTGCTGCAGTTCAGCAAGCCATGCGGATAAAGCCTCTCTAGTACAAAGGATGAATGCTGAAATACAAACACAGAGAGGTAGACCCTCTCACAAACCTGCCAAGTCTAGTGTCATGTGCTTCCATTTTTATCAACAGATCTGCAGTTTCACCTATTTTCTTTCAGTTTTCCAGTACCTTGCCTAAGGACATCCCCTTGCCTACACCAGGCGTTTTTCCCATTGTTAGTGTGCTTCCATACCTGAACTTAGTAGTGGCAATGTAAGACTCGCCGGTTTGCACCTCCCGTCCGCAAAGTCCCAGTGAGCTCACCCACTGCTGGCAGCTGGACGTCTGGTGGCAAGAGGGTCTGACGGCCATCACCTACGGGGTCCCACCTGGGTCTCTGGAAACTGCGGCAGCAGCTGCCCTCCTGCCACCTTGCGTTGGAGGAATCACGCTGCTGCCACCTCCAACATAGTCTGGTTCAAGCCCCGACTTCTGCTTTCCACAGATCAGATTGACTGTCCTTCATCCTCATTTATTTGCAGGTCTTGAGATTTACAGCTCAAGCTGAGCGTCTCCTCGGAGGAACCTCGTTACTTTCAATCCCGTAGTTTTTACGTGTTGCCATGACCCCGTCCGCACACATTTCCAACTCTAATTGTCCTTTCTGACCAATCTAATTTTCTGGGCCCGGCTTCTCTCCCTCCTTCGTTCATCCATTCATCCAGTTCTAGGCGGTGCTTCTTGGGCGGCATCTAGCAATGAGGGGAAAGCTACATTTCTGCACAGCCTAATGCCTCATTTACTTTAGTCAGTAGTGCTACATCTCTTCCTTCAGTATCTGCGCAGGATTGCCCTGTCCCAGGTGCAGAATCCCGTGGTTGCTTGCTGTTTATCTTGCTCCACAGCTTCTGCTCTGAGCAGTTTTTCTTGTATTCCCACAGTTCCTCTTGTTAAATTTCCTATGTTTGGTGATTGCCCTCTAGTTTGACCAGATCTCTGTGCAAGGCCTCTACTCTTGGGGCTGCGTGAGCCACGCAGGTTGTGACCGTTGCTGCTGCACGTGCTGTTCCCGGCAGCCTGAGGGAAGCCCTGACAATGTGTGATCTCCTGAAGGAAAATCCCGGAGCTGACAGCTCATGCCAGCTCCCAGAAGAGTGACCACCCTCTCTCTCAGTGAAGAACCTTTTCCTAATATCCATTCTGAATTTCCCCCATTGATGCTTCATGCAGTTCCCTCAGGTCCCATCGCTGGTCACCAGAGAGAAGCGGTCAGTGTCTTCTTCCCTATTTCCCTTTGTGAGGAAGCTGTAGACCACCCTGAGATTAGCTCTTGATATCACAGAATCACAGAATTGCAGGGCTTGGAAGGGACCTCAAGAGATCATTGAGTCCAACCCCCCTGCTAAAGCAGGTTCCCTACAGTAGGTCGCACAGGTAGGCATCCAGGCACATCTTGGATATCTCCATAGAAGGAGACTCCAGAACCTGTCTGGGCAACCTGTTCCAGTTCTCCGTCACCCTTACCGTAAAAAGTTCTTCCACACGCTTGTATGGAACTTCCTATGTTCAAGTTTTGGGCCTCCGCTCCTCGTCCTACTGCGACACACCACCGAGAAGAGCCTGGCCTCATCCACTTGCCTCCCAGCTCCCTTTAGGTATTAATCAACATGAATCAGACGTCCCCTCCCCAGTCTTCTTTTGCCCAGGCTGAACAGACCCAGCTTGGTCAGCCTTTCCTCATCAGGGATGTGCTCCAGGTCCTTCATCATCTTTGTGGCCCTCTGCCAGACTCCTTCTAGGAGATCCCTGCCTTTTTTGATCTGGGGAGCCCAGAACTGGACACGGTATTCTAGATGTGGCCTCAGCTGAGCAGAGCAGAGCAGAGCAGAGGGAGCGGACCACCTCCCTTGGCCTGCTGGTCACGCTCTTTTTGATGTGCCCCAGGATACCATTGGCCTTCTTGGCCCAAGGGCACGCTGCTGGCTCAGGGCCAGCCTGCTGTCCACCAGAACCCCCAGGTCCTTCTCTGCAGATATCCTGTTCTCTAAGCAGAACAAACCAAGTGACCTCACACGTATTGCCCTCTAGACTTCCACCATCTTTGATGCCCTCCTCTGGGCACTCCCTCCCCCAACTTTTCAGTCTTTGCTATATTGTGGCACCCAAAACTGCACACGGGAGTTGAGCTGAGGCCGCCCAGCACAGGGCAGAGCAAGATAATTTCTTCTCTTGATCAGCCAGCAGTGCCGTGCCTTTTGCCCAACAGGATGCAGTCGGCCTGTATTACCGCCTGCTTGACCAGGGCGTGCAGTTGACCCACGTTCAACCTGTCACCAACCAGAAGCCCCAGGTCCCTTTCCACAGAGCTCTTCCGCAGCCCCTCTTCCCCCAGTCCGTACATATAGCCGGCGTTGTCCTGCCCCAGCTGCAGAATCCTTCCCGGCTCCGGCCTTCCTGTGAGCACGGGGAAGGCACAGGAGGCGGCTGCTGCAGGTGCCGCAGGCCGCAACCCTGCGTCTGCTCAGCTGTGGGGAGCCGACCCCAAAGTGCGCTCTCTCAGGCATTCTCTCAGCACTCCAGCTGCACTCACTGCCCTCACTGTCCAGCTGGACAGCACTGCTGTCGCCTGCTCTCCGGAAGGCATCAACAATTACCCTGTGCAGTTTCTCTGTACCGTTGCATTTGCTGCAGCCTCACGGTACAGCTTCATTGTACCGCCAGCCTCTGCTGCCATGTTGGTTCTCCTGGATGTGCTCAGTGCTGGAAGGCCCTTCCTTCCAAGTGCTGGAGGCCTCCTTCCCTGCCTCCCTGTGTGCCCTCATTCAGGGCATAGCTCTGAAGAGGAGCTCAAGGATGCCTCTTCACGTACCAAGCCTCCCCAGCATTCCCTGCTCTGCTGGGAGCTTGGGTGACCGTCCAGTTAGACAAGCAAGCTGAGGCTGGGCCCAAGGAGGCCCTCCCTGGCGTGCGGCTCTCCGACTGCTTCCCTTGCACCAAGTGCTGGCCCCAGCCCTATGCTAGAACCCAATGGCAATGGTCACAGCAGCAGCTTTGGAATAGGATGTTTTTATTGGTGTCAAAGATGGAATTTTCAATGAACCTGAGCCCTCAGCACCGGTAACAGGGGCACTGGATGGCTCAGGAGAATCCTAAGGGCTGTTGGTATCAACGGAATTCTGAGATGTTGTCCGTGGGAGAGCTGCTGGGACATGTGGGCTGAAGGGAGGGGTCCGTGCTGATTCTGCTGCACAGCTGGGCAAATTCTTCTTCAAAGGCCCAGGAGAATGGGGTGGAGGAGTTGTTTCCTTGGTCGAGTGCATCCTCCTTTCCAGCCTCCCCCAGCTCCGCTCCGCCTTTGCCTCCATTCCGATCGCTCTCCCAGTCGCTGTCAGGATGAGCTTGTCCTGCAGCTGCCCGTTCTCTCTTGCGTGCCCTGTGGGAATGAGTTTCAGAAAGCACTGCTCACTGATAGGAAGCGAGGGGATGCTTGAAAGGCCTTGCAACATAAATCCTGGCAGTGTACTGCCAGCAGCTGATTTGGCCATCAGGATCCTGTCACCACAAACACTTTGTAGCCAAATGCAGCGATACAGTGCCTTGGGGAAAAGTCAACTCACCGATATTTTTTCCATAGCATCCATAGCATAGGAATACAGGCCAGCGTCAGCACGGACAGCAGCACGGCTGGGACCACAGCAATCACTAGCATGTGGCGCTTTTTTAGCTCTTTGCCAACGGCAGCCTTCGTGATTTTCCCAGCATCCACCCCTGGAAGAACCCAGACAGTGCCGCAGGTTACTGTCATCTGCAATGCAGATGATCTCCCAGTGCGCTCCATGGAGCCGAGAGATTTCCTTTTTCATCAGCGGGTACCTCCATCTCTGGTGTATAAGCACCAGAGGACAAGAAGGGTTGCTTCCACTTCCCGTTGGGTAGGGAGAGGCTGCACCGGCACTGCCCATCCATTCCTCTGGGCTGAGGGCCGGGGCTCTGCCCTGGGGGCTGGGCTTTGTCCGTGGGGAGCGCTGCAGAGCAGAAACCCTCACACTTTCCCCAGCACGCATGTCCTGAGCTCTCCCCCAGGACATCCCCCAGGCCGAAGGTCGGCCTCCAGCCAGCACAAGGCACAGCTGGAGCCAGCCCAGTGGAGAAACACTCCTGCAGGCTCCTTCCACGCAGGGCTCATCGCCCTCGGGCTCCTTTGTAGCATGTGCTCTGCAGTAACACGCTCAGGTTTGGCTGCTGGCCTGGTGTGCAAGGGCAGGCAGGAAGAGCCTGGTGGTACACAGTGATTCTGGTTGGTGACACCGGATGACCATGGGACTGAAATTACCTGGCAAACCAGCTGCTTCTTCTGCCTGAGGTTTTTGGTCAGAGACTGGCTGTGTGTCACTGCTGCCCTTCTGCAGCGGCTCCTTCTGCACAGTCTCCTGGTCAGTCGCTTTAGTCCCGCCACGCTCAGCCTTCCCTATTTTCATCACGGGTTTCCTTAGGACAGGGGATGACCACCAGGTGTAATGCCCTCTTCTAGATGTATCCTTTCCTCTTTTTGGACCTGAACAGAACGCATGAAGTTACATCTCCTGTGCCGAGGACACGGCAAGGCCCTCCCTGGGGGCACTTCTGCAGCCCAGGACCCATGAAAAGTTTCCCTACGCAACGGCATCACTGTGGAGCACAGTGCAGCATACCAGGGGATGGTGCAAGGGAAGGGCAGACACGCGCAGGACTCCGCTCTCACACCTGCCGAGAGACCTGGCCGACATTTGGCCTGTGGGCTGGCAGCTCTCAAAGGAACTAAAAAGCCATGGCATACCCGTGTGATCTGCCAGAGTTTCGGTCCTGGGACTCAGAGGGGAAGCTGGATGACCTTCACTTCCAGTCACACCTGCAAGCAAGCACAGGACAGAGCGACTCTACTTAGATGTTCTGCCCATCAGAATGACAGAGCATGCAGCTAAAACAGGAGATGCCTTCATGACGCTGTTCTCTCCCTTCCACACAGGAGCAGCCTGGAAACAGATCCTGGGTGCCCACGTGGGGAACCACAATTGTACAAATCTAACACTGTGTGGAGCTACCCAGAGGAACTGGGTCCCCCTGGAGCTCAGGCCAGCTCTAAACTCAACTGCACCATGGCTGCCAGCTCTGCAGAAGGCACTGGGAGCAGCTGAGGGCTGAAGTGGCCGGCAAAGACAGCTTTGCAAGGCACGGCACTTCACGTACATCACTCAGCCTGACCCACAACCTCCCTTCCCTTCTGCAAAGCCGCTATGAAGTCACAATTCATTTGGAAAGAAAACTAAAACCAGAATGCTCCTCCCTTTCGGCGACCTATCCATGAGAAGGAACAGAAGGATCCCTCAATGCCAGTGCCCCATCTGTGTGGGCCAGTGAATCCCCCCGGGCCTCAGTTCACAGGAGGGATCCCACTCTAGGCTTCTGTTATGCCTTGTGCCTCATGGGACAAGTCCCTGGGAACTGGGTGCAGTGGGAGTTGTACAACATGCAGCCACAGCCACAGAGCTCTGTGAGTGACCTTTAACTGCGTGACCAGTTGCTTGCGTGTTCTCTGTTTCTTTCCGAGAGATGGGCAGCGCGAGACTGCTGCCTTCCTCATCTGCACAGGCTCTCCATCTGCCTCTTTCGAAAGAAGGCAGGAGCATGGCATTGTAAGTAACTGCTCCTCATCAGGAAGATGGTATCTTCAGGAGGCACTACTTCTGAAGATACAGCAAGAAAATTTTGAAACAAAGTCTGGGCTTTTTGCGGTGCGCCTCGTCACCAGTCTGAAAGTGTCATTCATTGAAAAAAAAAAAAAAATGCTACACGCTTTCCAGTTCTGTTGCATGGACAGCAAAACCTGGCCTGCTGGGAGACTGGCACGTTGCAGGTGAGTTTGTTGTTCACAGTGCACGCTGTGCGCTTTTGACAAGCTGCAAGATGATGCTAAATGCCTTCTTTCAGAGGGAATGGGAAAAAACTGCAGCCGGTTCAGACGCAGGAGCAGCACCACAGCAAGGCTCTGATCCATCCCTTCCTGCTGTGCATGCTACAGTTTGCCCACGAATATACATAGAACCTCAGCTTCCCAAGTCTTTTGGTGAACAGATGGAAATATACGCACCAGGGACTGCCTTCTCCAAATCCTCCTTCATTTCCTTCAGGACAGGGGAATATTTTCCTGTCTTCAGTTCCTCATTCCATCTCTCAGGACCTTCACGGAAAGTTTCAAGATAAATTTCAGGCAAACCGATTTCTGATGTGAGTGCTCTTTCTGGTGAAGTCAATGAAGGCAGACTACCCACCTCTGGGATGCCAGCGGGACGCCAGTCGAGGATCTGGCAGTGCCCTCTGTGGAGGCACGTCTGCAACCAAAGAACCACAAGAACTTTCCATCATACACTGCAATCTACATATTACAACTGCATAACGGCATCACTGAGGGGCAGGTGGTATCGGGGAATCACGCAATGGCAGGGCACGCAAAGGCACGTCTGGATTCTCATGCCTTCAGACGTGCCTGGCTGACATTAGAGCTTTGAGCTGGCAGCTCTCAAAGGAAGTAAAAAGCCATGACATACCCATGCGATCCGCCAGACCGTCTGCCCTGGAACCCAGCTGGGAAGCTGGATCCCATTCTCCACCGTTCACATCTGTAAAGACACACAGGACACAGCAGTTGTTGTCAAACCTGTCCACATACTTCTTCAGATGGGAGTGACAGGGGACTACTTTACAACCCTCTTCTCTCTCTTCAAGGCAGGAGCACCTTGAAAACAATTGCTGGGTGCCTGCAGTGGCGCCGTGCTATTAAAACATAACCATGTGTGGAACTGCCCAGGGAAAGGGAATGGGGATGGGAAGGGGAAGACCTATTTCCTTCCAGTGACTGAACTGTGGGATTGCCCTGAGTCTCTTCGAACAGCTTGAGCCGAGGCTTCGACAAGCCACTGCCTACGGACACAGCTGTCATCAAGGGCAGATGAGAAACGTTCCCATTGCACGTGGCCACCTCTCTCTTCCTTAGTAACCTACAGTGACTACAAGGGGCACTACAAGGTAGTGACACGCGAGCCAGATGCAGGACAAAAGGTCCCAAGTTGCAGAGGGGCCAGGTGACCTGCTGGCTGGCATTCAGCAGCTTTCAAAATGCTTTCTCCAGGCCATGGGCAAGAGCCCTCAGAGGCCTCACGGAACAATATTCAGCCCCCCTTGAGGCTTTCTTACGGGGAGACCTCTGAGTCAGAGAGACAAAGGCAGCACCGGGAGCACGCAGCACCCAAGAATCAGTGGACACCATGCATTTCAACCAGCATTTTCACGCTGGCCAGTGAAGAGCTGAAAGCTTGCTGAGCTATCTCCACCAAGTATGAACAAATATCAAGGAAATGAAGACAGGGGACTTACCTCTGGACTCCACCCCAGGCTCAGGGAGCAGATTCCACTCTGCCAGTTGACCTTGAGGGCCTGCAGGGACAAGTGAGATCAGACACAAGTGAGCAGAGCAGAGCTTCCTCTGCATGTCGGGCCCTTCTTTTTCCTCAGTGAGCTGCAGGGTGGGGTGGCGGGGCAGGGAACGACATGGCCCAGATAAGAAGGTCTGGCTTCTCTCAGCTGAAGAGAGGCAGGGGTAACCTTCCCACTGAAATGTGGCAGCTCTCCCAGTAAGAAAATATTCATGACTGATCTGTGCAAGACCTCCAAGCTACAAGCAGGTTAGGAAGACCTTGAGAGGACCTGAAATAAAATTGTATGCTAGTGGGGCACAGATTTTTCTGCCTTCACGAAAACAGGCACTCAGAACCTACCTCTGGGTTGATCCCAAGGCACAAAACCTGGATTCAGGCCACCAGCAGAATTGGTCGATTCACCACCAATGTCAGCATCTAGAATCAAGAAGAAGTGATTAGAGAAGTTCCCATTGCTGGGGATGTTGTGGTCTTCTTCTCCCTTAGAAACTGGAGCTGGGTCAGGTAGTGGGGCGGGAGAAAGACTCAGGTCACGATTTCACGGTTGCAGAGCGGCCGGGAGGACCTCTTGGCTGCCACCTGGCAGCTTGCCTAATGCGCTCTCCATGCCACGTGCAACAACCCTTACGGACCGCATGGAAGAAGCAGCAGCCCCTCGGGACTTGCTTACTGGGATGCCTCTGGTGTACACAAAGGAAGGTCACGCCGAAGCACCGGAGGAAAACACACCTGTGTCTTCCTCTGGGCTGTGGCTCGGGGCTCTGTGTTGGGAACTGGGATTCGTCTATGGGGAGCACCACGAGGCTGGAGCAGAAATGCTCAGGCTTTTCCCAGCACACATCTTCAGAGCCCTCCCCCAGGACATCACCCAGGATGAAGGCTGTGCTCCAGCCAGCAAGCGGCAGAGCCGTGGCCCGGCACGGCTGGAGCCAGCCCTGGGGAACAGCACTGCCACGGGCTCTTGCTTGGCTCCTGCAGTGCTGCCCGTCACCCTTTGCCTAACGTCCACCATGGAAGGTAGCCCCAGGGAGGGGTGGTGTAGGGCCGTGGCGACGGCCCAACTTCAGTTTTGGCCCCGTCTCTGCCCACTCACCTGCTGCCTGTGCTCGAAGCGGAGCAGCACAAACCTCGCAGGAACGCAGGGCCATCAGTAGGAGGAGCACGACAAGGCGGGCAGGGGCCGTGGCCCCCCACACTCGTGCCATGCTGCCACCACCACCGCTGCAGCCACAGCAAGTGATGCAGGTGGGGCAGGCACGGAGCTATGCCTGTGTCATGGGACAGCATCACAGCTGGGCCTTGTGACATCACAGCTCTGCGCATTGTGACCTCACGGCCCCGTGAAGCCGGGTGGAACCTCGGGTGGAGGCTCCCCACCCCTCTCCTGATGCGCTGCACCAGGGCTGCTGGGGCCGGTGCTTACATCATAGAAACACGGAATCATGGAACGGCTGGGGTCGGAAGGGACGTCAAAGAGCTTTTACCTCCAACCCCGCTGCCGTGGGCAGGGATACCACCCGCTGAGTCAGCCTGCCCAGAGCTCCCTCTAGCCTGGCCTTGAATGCGTCCAGGGACAGGGCACCCACAACTTTGCTTGGCAAACTTTTATAGTGCCTCGACAACCCCGAGAGGGAATGCTTTCCAGCTCGGAGTGCCCATGACACCTCGGGCCACCGAGGACGAGATGTGATATTGAAACGTGGTCTGGATCCAGGACGCTATTGCACAGGTTACCCACGCATGTGAAACGTGCTGCAGTTCAGCAAGCCATGCGGATAAAGCCTCTCTAGTACAAAGGATGAATGCTGAAATACAAACACAGAGAGGTAGACCCTCTCACAAACCTGCCAAGTCTAGTGTCATGTGCTTCCATTTTTATCAACAGATCTGCAGTTTCACCTATTTTCTTTCAGTTTTCCAGTACCTTGCCTAAGGACATCCCCTTGCCTACACCAGGCGTTTTTCCCATTGTTAGTGTGCTTCCATACCTGAACTTAGTAGTGGCAATGTAAGACTCGCCGGTTTGCACCTCCCGTCCGCAAAGTCCCAGTGAGCTCACCCACTGCTGGCAGCCGGACGTCTGGTGGCGAGAGGGTCTGACGGCCATCACCTACGGGGTCCCACCTGGGTCTCTGGAAACTGCGGCAGCAGCTGCCCTCCTGCCACCTTGCGTTGGAGGAATCACGCTGCTGCCACCTCCAACATAGTCTGGTTCAAGCCCCGACTTCTGCTTTCCACAGATCAGATTGACTGTCCTTCATCCTCATTTATTTGCAGGTCTTGAGATTTACAGCTCAAGCTGAGCGTCTCCTCGGAGGAACCTCGTTACTTTCAATCCCGTAGTTTTTACGTGTTGCCATGACCCCGTCCGCACACATTTCCAACTCTAATTGTCCTTTCTGACCAATCTAATTTTCTGGGCCCGGCTTCTCTCCCTCCTTCGTTCATCCATTCATCCAGTTCTAGGCGGTGCTTCTTGGGCGGCATCTAGCAATGAGGGGAAAGCTACATTTCTGCACAGCCTAATGCCTCATTTACTTTAGTCAGTAGTGCTACATCTCTTCCTTCAGTATCTGCGCAGGATTGCCCTGTCCCAGGTGCAGAATCCCGTGGTTGCTTGCTGTTTATCTTGCTCCACAGCTTCTGCTCTGAGCAGTTTTTCTTGTATTCCCACAGTTCCTCTTGTTAAATTTCCTATGTTTGGTGATTGCCCTCTAGTTTGACCAGATCTCTGTGCAAGGCCTCTACTCTTGGGGCTGCGTGAGCCACGCAGGTTGTGACCGTTGCTGCTGCACGTGCTGTTCCCGGCAGCCTGAGGGAAGCCCTGACAATGTGTGATCTCCTGAAGGAAAATCCCGGAGCTGACAGCTCATGCCAGCTCCCAGAAGAGTGACCACCCTCTCTCTCAGTGAAGAACCTTTTCCTAATATCCATTCTGAATTTCCCCCATTGATGCTTCATGCAGTTCCCTCAGGTCCCATCGCTGGTCACCAGAGAGAAGCGGTCAGTGTCTTCTTCCCTATTTCCCTTTGTGAGGAAGCTGTAGACCACCCTGAGATTAGCTCTTGATATCACAGAATCACAGAATTGCAGGGCTTGGAAGGGACCTCAAGAGATCATTGAGTCCAACCCCCCTGCTAAAGCAGGTTCCCTACAGTAGGTCGCACAGGTAGGCATCCAGGCACATCTTGGATATCTCCATAGAAGGAGACTCCAGAACCTGTCTGGGCAACCTGTTCCAGTTCTCCGTCACCCTTACCGTAAAAAGTTCTTCCACACGCTTGTATGGAACTTCCTATGTTCAAGTTTTGGGCCTCCGCTCCTCGTCCTACTGCGACACACCACCGAGAAGAGCCTGGCCTCATCCACTTGCCTCCCAGCTCCCTTTAGGTATTAATCAACATGAATCAGACGTCCCCTCCCCAGTCTTCTTTTGCCCAGTCTGAACAGACCCAGCTTGGTCAGCCTTTCCTCATCAGGGATGTGCTCCAGGTCCTTCATCATCTTTGTGGCCCTCTGCCAGACTCCTTCTAGGAGATCCCTGCCTTTTTTGATCTGGGGAGCCCAGAACTGGACACGGTATTCTAGATGTGGCCTCAGCTGAGCAGAGCAGAGCAGAGCAGAGCAGAGGGAGCGGATCACCTCCCTTGGCCTGCTGGTCACGCTCTTTTTGATGTGCCCCAGGATACCATTGGCCTTCTTGGCCCAAGGGCACGCTGCTGGCTCAGGGCCAGCCTGCTGTCCACCAGAACCCCCAGGTCCTTCTCTGCAGATATCCTGTTCTCTAAGCAGAACAAACCAAGTGACCTCACACGTATTGCCCTCTAGACTTCCACCATCTTTGATGCCCTCCTCTGGGCACTCCCTCCCCCAACTTTTCAGTCTTTGCTATATTGTGGCACCCAAAACTGCACACGGGAGTTGAGCTGAGGCCGCCCAGCACAGGGCAGAGCAAGATAATTTCTTCTCTTGATCAGCCAGCAGTGCCGTGCCTTTTGCCCAACAGGATGCAGTCGGCCTGTATTACCGCCTGCTTGACCAGGGCGTGCAGTTGACCCACGTTCAACCTGTCACCAACCAGAAGCCCCAGGTCCCTTTCCACAGAGCTCTTCCGCAGCCCCTCTTCCCCCAGTCCGTACATATAGCCGGCGTTGTCCTGCCCCAGCTGCAGAATCCTTCCCGGCTCCGGCCTTCCTGTGAGCACGGGGAAGGCACAGGAGGCGGCTGCTGCAGGTGCCGCAGGCCGCAACCCTGCGTCTGCTCAGCTGTGGGGAGCCGACCCCAAAGTGCGCTCTCTCAGGCAGTCTCTCAGCACTCCAGCTGCACTCACTGCCCTCACTGTCCAGCTGGACAGCACTGCTGTTGCCTGCTCTCCGGAAGGCATCAACAATTACCCTGTGCAGTTTCTCTGTACAGTTGCATTTGCTGCAGCCTCACGGTACAGCTTCATTGTACCGCCAGCCTCTGCTGCCATGTTGGTTCTCCTGGATGTGCTCAGTGCTGGAAGGCCCTTCCTTCCAAGTGCTGGAGGCCTCCTTCCCTGCCTCCCTGTGTGCCCTCATTCAGGGCATAGCTCTGAAGAGGAGCTCAAGGACGCCTCTTCACGTACCAAGCCTCCCCAGCATTCCCTGCTCTGCTGGGAGCTTGGGTGACCGTCCAGTTAGACAAGCAAGCTGAGGCTGGGCCCAAGCTTGGGTCCCTGGCGTGCGGCTCTCCGACTGCTTCCCTTGCACCAAGTGCTGGCCCCAGCCCTATGCTAGAACCCAATGGCAATGGTCACAGCAGCAGCTTTGGAATAGGATGTTTTTATTGGTGTCAAAGATGGAATTTTCAATGAACCTGAGCCCTCAGCACCGGTAACAGGGGCACTGGATGGCTCAGGAGAATCCTAAGGGCTGTTGGTATCAACGGAATTCTGAGATGTTGTCCGTGGGAGAGCTGCTGGGACATGTGGGCTGAAGGGAGGGGTCCGTGCTGATTCTGCTGCACAGCTGGGCAAATTCTTCTTCAAAGGCCCAGGAGAATGGGGTGGAGGAGTTGTTTCCTTGGTCGAGTGCATCCTCCTTTCCAGCCTCCCCCAGCTCCGCTCCGCCTTTGCCTCCATTCCGATCGCTCTCCCAGTCGCTGTCAGGATGAGCTTGTCCTGCAGCTGCCCGTTCTCTCTTGCGTGCCCTGTGGGAATGAGTTTCAGAAAGCACTGCTCACTGATAGGAAGCGAGGGGATGCTTGAAAGGCCTTGCAACATAAATCCTGGCAGTGTACTGCCAGCAGCTGATTTGGCCATCAGGATCCTGTCACCACAAACACTTTGTAGCCAAATGCAGCGATACAGTGCCTTGGGGAAAAGTCAACTCACCGATATTTTTTCCATAGCATCCATAGCATAGGAATACAGGCCAGCGTCAGCACGGACAGCAGCACGGCTGGGACCACAGCAATCACTAGCATGTGGCGCTTTTTTAGCTCTTTGCCAACGGCAGCCTTCGTGATTTTCCCAGCATCCACCCCTGGAAGAACCCAGACAGTGCCGCAGGTTACTGTCATCTGCAATGCAGATGATCTCCCAGTGCGCTCCATGGAGCCGAGAGATTTCCTTTTTCATCAGCGGGTACCTCCATCTCTGGTGTATAAGCACCAGAGGACAAGAAGGGTTGCTTCCACTTCCCGTTGGGTAGGGAGAGGCTGCACCGGCACTGCCCATCCATTCCTCTGGGCTGAGGGCCGGGGCTCTGCCCTGGGGGCTGGGCTTTGTCCGTGGGGAGCGCTGCAGAGCAGAAACCCTCACACTTTCCCCAGCACGCATGTCCTGAGCTCTCCCCCAGGACATCCCCCAGGCTGAAGGTCGGCCTCCAGCCAGCACAAGGCACAGCTGGACCCAGCCCAGTGGAGAAACACTCCTGCAGGCTCCTTCCACGCAGGGCTCATCGCCCTCGGGCTCCTTTGTAGCATGTGCTCTGCAGTAACACGCTCAGGTTTGGCTGCTGGCCTGGTGTGCAAGGGCAGGCAGGAAGAGCCTGGTGGCACACAGTGATTCTGGTTGGTGACACCGGATGACCATGGGACTGAAATTACCTGGCAAACCAGCTGCTTCTTCTGCCTGAGGTTTTTGGTCAGAGACTGGCTGTGTGTCACTGCTGCCCTTCTGCAGCGGCTCCTTCTGCACAGTCTCCTGGTCAGTCGCTTTAGTCCCGCCACGCTCAGCCTTCCCTATTTTCATCACGGGTTTCCTTAGGACAGGGGATGACCACCAGGTGTAATGCCCTCTTCTAGATGTATCCTTTCCTCTTTTTGGACCTGAACAGAACGCATGAAGTTACATCTCCTGTGCCGAGGACACGGCAAGGCCCTCCCTGGGGGCACTTCTGCAGCCCAGGACCCATGAAAAGTTTCCCTACGCAACGGCATCACTGTGGAGCACAGTGCAGCATACCAGGGGATGGTGCAAGGGAAGGGCAGACACGCGCAGGACTCCGCTCTCACACCTGCCGAGAGACCTGGCCGACATTTGGCCTGTGGGCTGGCAGCTCTCAAAGGAACTAAAAAGCCATGGCATACCCGTGTGATCTGCCAGAGTTTCGGTCCTGGGACTCAGAGGGGAAGCTGGATGACCTTCACTTCCAGTCACACCTGCAAGCAAGCACAGGACAGAGCGACTCTACTTAGACGTTCTGCCCATCAGAATGACAGAGCATGCAGCTAAAACAGGAGATGCCTTCATGACGCTGTTCTCTCCCTTCCACACAGGAGCAGCCTGGAAACAGATCCTGGGTGCCCACGTGGGGAACCACAATTGTACAAATCTAACACTGTGTGGAGCTACCCAGAGGAACTGGGTCCCCCTGGAGCTCAGGCCAGCTCTAAACTCAACTGCACCATGGCTGCCAGCTCTGCAGAAGGCACTGGGAGCAGCTGAGGGCTGAAGTGGCCGGCAAAGACAGCTTTGCAAGGCACGGCACTTCACGTACATCACTCAGCCTGACCCACAACCTCCCTTCCCTTCTGCAAAGCCGCTATGAAGTCACAATTCATTTGGAAAGAAAACTAAAACCAGAATGCTCCTCCCTTTCGGCGACCTATCCATGAGAAGGAACAGAAGGATCCCTCAATGCCAGTGCCCCATCTGTGTGGGCCAGTGAATCCCCCCGGGCCTCGGTTCACAGGAGGGATCCCACTCTAGGCTTCTGTTATGCCTTGTGCCTCATGGGACAAGTCCCTGGGAACTGGGTGCAGTGGGAGTTGTACAACATGCAGCCACAGCCACAGAGCTCTGTGAGTGACCTTTAACTGCGTGACCAGTTGCTTGCGTGTTCTCTGTTTCTTTCCGAGAGATGGGCAGCGCGAGACTGCTGCCTTCCTCATCTGCACAGGCTCTCCATCTGCCTCTTTCGAAAGAAGGCAGGAGCATGGCATTGTAAGTAACTGCTCCTCATCAGGAAGATGGTATCTTCAGGAGGCACTACTTCTGAAGATACAGCAAGAAAATTTTGAAACAAAGTCTGGGCTTTTTGCGGTGCGCCTCGTCACCAGTCTGAAAGTGTCATTCATTGAAAAAAAAAAAAAAATGCTACACGCTTTCCAGTTCTGTTGCATGGACAGCAAAACCTGGCCTGCTGGGAGACTGGCACGTTGCAGGTGAGTTTGTTGTTCACAGTGCACGCTGTGCGCTTTTGACAAGCTGCAAGATGATGCTAAATGCCTTCTTTCAGAGGGAATGGGAAAAAACTGCAGCCGGTTCAGACGCAGGAGCAGCACCACAGCAAGGCTCTGATCCATCCCTTCCTGCTGTGCATGCTACAGTTTGCCCACGAATATACATAGAACCTCAGCTTCCCAAGTCTTTTGGTGAACAGATGGAAATATACGCACCAGGGACTGCCTTCTCCAAATCCTCCTTCATTTCCTTCAGGACAGGGGAATATTTTCCTGTCTTCAGTTCCTCATTCCATCTCTCAGGACCTTCACGGAAAGTTTCAAGATAAATTTCAGGCAAACCGATTTCTGATGTGAGTGCTCTTTCTGGTGAAGTCAATGAAGGCAGACTACCCACCTCTGGGATGCCAGCGGGACGCCAGTCGAGGATCTGGCAGTGCCCTCTGTGGAGGCACGTCTGCAACCAAAGAACCACAAGAACTTTCCATCATACACTGCAATCTACATATTACAACTGCATAACGGCATCACTGAGGGGCAGGTGGTATCGGGGAATCACGCAATGGCAGGGCACGCAAAGGCACGTCTGGATTCTCATGCCTTCAGACGTGCCTGGCTGACATTAGAGCTTTGAGCTGGCAGCTCTCAAAGGAAGTAAAAAGCCATGACATACCCATGCGATCCGCCAGACCGTCTGCCCTGGAACCCAGCTGGGAAGCTGGATCCCATTCTCCACCGTTCACATCTGTAAAGACACACAGGACACAGCAGTTGTTGTCAAACCTGTCCACATACTTCTTCAGATGGGAGTGACAGGGGACTACTTTACAACCCTCTTCTCTCTCTTCAAGGCAGGAGCACCTTGAAAACAATTGCTGGGTGCCTGCAGTGGCGCCGTGCTATTAAAACATAACCATGTGTGGAACTGCCCAGGGAAAGGGAATGGGGATGGGAAGGGGAAGACCTATTTCCTTCCAGTGACTGAACTGTGGGATTGCCCTGAGTCTCTTCGAACAGCTTGAGCCGAGGCTTCGACAAGCCACTGCCTACGGACACAGCTGTCATCAAGGGCAGATGAGAAACGTTCCCATTGCACGTGGCCACCTCTCTCTTCCTTAGTAACCTACAGTGACTACAAGGGGCACTACAAGGTAGTGACACGCGAGCCAGATGCAGGACAAAAGGTCCCAGGTTGCAGAGGGGCCAGGTGACCTGCTGGCTGGCATTCAGCAGCTTTCAAAATGCTTTCTCCAGGCCATGGGCAAGAGCCCTCAGAGGCCTCACGGAACAATATTCAGCCCCCCTTGAGGCTTTCTTACGGGGAGACCTCTGAGTCAGAGAGACAAAGGCAGCACCGGGAGCACGCAGCACCCAAGAATCAGTGGACACCATGCATTTCAACCAGCATTTTCACGCTGGCCAGTGAAGAGCTGAAAGCTTGCTGAGCTATCTCCACCAAGTATGAACAAATATCAAGGAAATGAAGACAGGGGACTTACCTCTGGACTCCACCCCAGGCTCAGGGAGCAGATTCCACTCTGCCAGTTGACCTTGAGGGCCTGCAGGGACAAGTGAGATCAGACACAAGTGAGCAGAGCAGAGCTTCCTCTGCATGTCGGGCCCTTCTTTTTCCTCAGTGAGCTGCAGGGTGGGGTGGCGGGTCAGGGAACGACATGGCCCAGATAAGAAGGTCTGGCTTCTCTCAGCTGAAGAGAGGCAGGGGTAACCTTCCCACTGAAATGTGGCAGCTCTCCCAGTAAGAAAATACTCATGACTGATCTGTGCAAGACCTCCAAGCTACAAGCAGGTTAGGAAGACCTTGAGAGGACCTGAAATAAAATTGTATGCTAGTGGGGCACAGATTTTTCTGCCTTCACGAAAACAGGCACTCAGAACCTACCTCTGGGTTGATCCCAAGGCACAAAACCTGGATTCAGGCCACCAGCAGAATTGGTCGATTCACCACCAATGTCAGCATCTAGAATCAAGAAGAAGTGATTAGAGAAGTTCCCATTGCTGGGGATGTTGTGGTCTTCTTCTCCCTTAGAAACTGGAGCTGGGTCAGGTAGTGGGGCGGGAGAAAGACTCAGGTCACGATTTCACGGTTGCAGAGCGGCCGGGAGGACCTCTTGGCTGCCACCTGGCAGCTTGCCTAATGCGCTCTCCATGCCACGTGCAACAACCCTTACGGACCGCATGGAAGAAGCAGCAGCCCCTCGGGACTTGCTTACTGGGATGCCTCTGGTGTACACAAAGGAAGGTCACGCCGAAGCACCGGAGGAAAACACACCTGTGTCTTCCTCTGGGCTGTGGCTCGGGGCTCTGTGTTGGGAACTGGGATTCGTCTATGGGGAGCACCACGAGGCTGGAGCAGAAATGCTCAGGCTTTTCCCAGCACACATCTTCAGAGCCCTCCCCCAGGACATCACCCAGGATGAAGGCTGTGCTCCAGCCAGCAAGCGGCAGAGCCGTGGCCCGGCACGGCTGGAGCCAGCCCTGGGGAACAGCGCTGCCACGGGCTCTTGCTTGGCTCCTGCGGTGCTGCCCGTCACCCTTTGCCTAACGTCCACCATGGAAGGTAGCCCCAGGGAGGGGTGGTGTAGGGCCGTGGCGACGGCCCAACTTCAGTTTTGGCCCCGTCTCTGCCCACTCACCTGCTGCCTGTGCTCGAAGCGGAGCAGCACAAACCTCGCAGGAACGCAGGGCCATCAGTAGGAGGAGCACGACAAGGCGGGCAGGGGCCGTGGCCCCCCACACTCGTGCCATGCTGCCACCACCACCGCTGCAGCCACAGCAAGTGATGCAGGTGGGGCAGGCACGGAGCTATGCCTGTGTCATGGGACAGCATCACAGCTGGGCCTTGTGACATCACAGCTCTGCGCATTGTGACCTCACGGCCCCGTGAAGCCGGGTGGAACCTCGGGTGGAGGCTCCCCACCCCTCTCCTGATGCGCTGCACCAGGGCTGCTGGGGCCGGTGCTTACATCATAGAAACACGGAATCATGGAACGGCTGGAGTAGGAAGGGACGTCAAAGAGCTTTTACCTCCAACCCCGCTGCCGTGGGCAGGGATACCACCCGCTGAGTCAGCCTGCCCAGAGCTCCCTCTAGCCTGGCCTTGAACGCGTCCAGGGACAGGGCACCCACAACTTTGCTTGGCAAACTTTTATAGTGCCTCGACAACCCCGAGAGGGAATGCTTTCCAGCTCGGAGTGCCCATGACACCTCGGGCCACCGAGGACGAGATGTGATATTGAAACGTGGTCTGGATCCAGGACGCTATTGCACAGGTTACCCACGCATGTGAAACGTGCTGCAGTTCAGCAAGCCATGCGGATAAAGCCTCTCTAGTACAAAGGATGAATGCTGAAATACAAACACAGAGAGGTAGACCCTCTCACAAACCTGCCAAGTCTAGTGTCATGTGCTTCCATTTTTATCAACAGATCTGCAGTTTCACCTATTTTCTTTCAGTTTTCCAGTACCTTGCCTAAGGACATCCCCTTGCCTACACCAGGCGTTTTTCCCATTGTTAGTGTGCTTCCATACCTGAACTTAGTAGTGGCAATGTAAGACTCGCCGGTTTGCACCTCCCGTCCGCAAAGTCCCAGTGAGCTCACCCACTGCTGGCAGCCGGACGTCTGGTGGCGAGAGGGTCTGACGGCCATCACCTACGGGGTCCCACCTGGGTCTCTGGAAACTGCGGCAGCAGCTGCCCTCCTGCCACCTTGCGTTGGAGGAATCACGCTGCTGCCACCTCCAACATAGTCTGGTTCAAGCCCCGACTTCTGCTTTCCACAGATCAGATTGACTGTCCTTCATCCTCATTTATTTGCAGGTCTTGAGATTTACAGCTCAAGCTGAGCGTCTCCTCGGAGGAACCTCGTTACTTTCAATCCCGTAGTTTTTACGTGTTGCCATGACCCCGTCCGCACACATTTCCAACTCTAATTGTCCTTTCTGACCAATCTAATTTTCTGGGCCCGGCTTCTCTCCCTCCTTCGTTCATCCATTCATCCAGTTCTAGGCGGTGCTTCTTGGGCGGCATCTAGCAATGAGGGGAAAGCTACATTTCTGCACAGCCTAATGCCTCATTTACTTTAGTCAGTAGTGCTACATCTCTTCCTTCAGTATCTGCGCAGGATTGCCCTGTCCCAGGTGCAGAATCCCGTGGTTGCTTGCTGTTTATCTTGCTCCACAGCTTCTGCTCTGAGCAGTTTTTCTTGTATTCCCACAGTTCCTCTTGTTAAATTTCCTATGTTTGGTGATTGCCCTCTAGTTTGACCAGATCTCTGTGCAAGGCCTCTACTCTTGGGGCTGCGTGAGCCACGCAGGTTGTGACCGTTGCTGCTGCACGTGCTGTTCCCGGCAGCCTGAGGGAAGCCCTGACAATGTGTGATCTCCTGAAGGAAAATCCCGGAGCTGACAGCTCATGCCAGCTCCCAGAAGAGTGACCACCCTCTCTCTCAGTGAAGAACCTTTTCCTAATATCCATTCTGAATTTCCCCCATTGATGCTTCATGCAGTTCCCTCAGGTCCCATCGCTGGTCACCAGAGAGAAGCGGTCAGTGTCTTCTTCCCTATTTCCCTTTGTGAGGAAGCTGTAGACCACCCTGAGATTAGCTCTTGATATCACAGAATCACAGAATTGCAGGGCTTGGAAGGGACCTCAAGAGATCATTGAGTCCAACCCCCCTGCTAAAGCAGGTTCCCTACAGTAGGTCGCACAGGTAGGCATCCAGGCACATCTTGGATATCTCCATAGAAGGAGACTCCAGAACCTGTCTGGGCAACCTGTTCCAGTTCTCCGTCACCCTTACCGTAAAAAGTTCTTCCACACGCTTGTATGGAACTTCCTATGTTCAAGTTTTGGGCCTCCGCTCCTCGTCCTACTGCGACACACCACCGAGAAGAGCCTGGCCTCATCCACTTGCCTCCCAGCTCCCTTTAGGTATTAATCAACATGAATCAGACGTCCCCTCCCCAGTCTTCTTTTGCCCAGTCTGAACAGACCCAGCTTGGTCAGCCTTTCCTCATCAGGGATGTGCTCCAGGTCCTTCATCATCTTTGTGGCCCTCTGCCAGACTCCTTCTAGGAGATCCCTGCCTTTTTTGATCTGGGGAGCCCAGAACTGGACACGGTATTCTAGATGTGGCCTCAGCTGAGCAGAGCAGAGCAGAGCAGAGCAGAGGGAGCGGATCACCTCCCTTGGCCTGCTGGTCACGCTCTTTTTGATGTGCCCCAGGATACCATTGGCCTTCTTGGCCCAAGGGCACGCTGCTGGCTCAGGGCCAGCCTGCTGTCCACCAGAACCCCCAGGTCCTTCTCTGCAGATATCCTGTTCTCTAAGCAGAACAAACCAAGTGACCTCACACGTATTGCCCTCTAGACTTCCACCATCTTTGATGCCCTCCTCTGGGCACTCCCTCCCCCAACTTTTCAGTCTTTGCTATATTGTGGCACCCAAAACTGCACACGGGAGTTGAGCTGAGGCCGCCCAGCACAGGGCAGAGCAAGATAATTTCTTCTCTTGATCAGCCAGCAGTGCCGTGCCTTTTGCCCAACAGGATGCAGTCGGCCTGTATTACCGCCTGCTTGACCAGGGCGTGCAGTTGACCCACGTTCAACCTGTCACCAACCAGAAGCCCCAGGTCCCTTTCCACAGAGCTCTTCCGCAGCCCCTCTTCCCCCAGTCCGTACATATAGCCGGCGTTGTCCTGCCCCAGCTGCAGAATCCTTCCCGGCTCCGGCCTTCCTGTGAGCACGGGGAAGGCACAGGAGGCGGCTGCTGCAGGTGCCGCAGGCCGCAACCCTGCGTCTGCTCAGCTGTGGGGAGCCGACCCCAAAGTGCGCTCTCTCAGGCATTCTCTCAGCACTCCAGCTGCACTCACTGCCCTCACTGTCCAGCTGGACAGCACTGCTGTCGCCTGCTCTCCGGAAGGCATCAACAATTACCCTGTGCAGTTTCTCTGTACCGTTGCATTTGCTGCAGCCTCACGGTACAGCTTCATTGTACCGCCAGCCTCTGCTGCCATGTTGGTTCTCCTGGATGTGCTCAGTGCTGGAAGGCCCTTCCTTCCAAGTGCTGGAGGCCTCCTTCCCTGCCTCCCTGTGTGCCCTCATTCAGGGCATAGCTCTGAAGAGGAGCTCAAGGATGCCTCTTCACGTACCAAGCCTCCCCAGCATTCCCTGCTCTGCTGGGAGCTTGGGTGACCGTCCAGTTAGACAAGCAAGCTGAGGCTGGGCCCAAGGAGGCCCTCCCTGGCGTGCGGCTCTCCGACTGCTTCCCTTGCACCAAGTGCTGGCCCCAGCCCTATGCTAGAACCCAATGGCAATGGTCACAGCAGCAGCTTTGGAATAGGATGTTTTTATTGGTGTCAAAGATGGAATTTTCAATGAACCTGAGCCCTCAGCACCGGTAACAGGGGCACTGGATGGCTCAGGAGAATCCTAAGGGCTGTTGGTATCAACGGAATTCTGAGATGTTGTCCGTGGGAGAGCTGCTGGGACATGTGGGCTGAAGGGAGGGGTCCGTGCTGATTCTGCTGCACAGCTGGGCAAATTCTTCTTCAAAGGCCCAGGAGAATGGGGTGGAGGAGTTGTTTCCTTGGTCGAGTGCATCCTCCTTTCCAGCCTCCCCCAGCTCCGCTCCGCCTTTGCCTCCATTCCGATCGCTCTCCCAGTCGCTGTCAGGATGAGCTTGTCCTGCAGCTGCCCGTTCTCTCTTGCGTGCCCTGTGGGAATGAGTTTCAGAAAGCACTGCTCACTGATAGGAAGCGAGGGGATGCTTGAAAGGCCTTGCAACATAAATCCTGGCAGTGTACTGCCAGCAGCTGATTTGGCCATCAGGATCCTGTCACCACAAACACTTTGTAGCCAAATGCAGCGATACAGTGCCTTGGGGAAAAGTCAACTCACCGATATTTTTTCCATAGCATCCATAGCATAGGAATACAGGCCAGCGTCAGCACGGACAGCAGCACGGCTGGGACCACAGCAATCACTAGCATGTGGCGCTTTTTTAGCTCTTTGCCAACGGCAGCCTTCGTGATTTTCCCAGCATCCACCCCTGGAAGAACCCAGACAGTGCCGCAGGTTACTGTCATCTGCAATGCAGATGATCTCCCAGTGCGCTCCATGGAACCGAGAGATTTCCTTTTTCATCAGCGGGTACCTCCGTCTCTGGTGTATAAGCACCAGAGGACAAGAAGGGTTGCTTCCACTTCCCGTTGGGTAGGGAGAGGCTGCACCGGCACTGCCCATCCATTCCTCTGGGCTGAGGGCCGGGGCTCTGCCCTGGGGGCTGGGCTTTGTCCGTGGGGAGCGCTGCAGAGCAGAAACCCTCACACTTTCCCCAGCACGCATGTCCTGAGCTCTCCCCCAGGACATCCCCCAGGCTGAAGGTCGGCCTCCAGCCAGCACAAGGCACAGCTGGACCCAGCCCAGTGGAGAAACACTCCTGCAGGCTCCTTCCACGCAGGGCTCATCGCCCTCGGGCTCCTTTGTAGCATGTGCTCTGCAGTAACACGCTCAGGTTTGGCTGCTGGCCTGGTGTGCAAGGGCAGGCAGGAAGAGCCTGGTGGCACACAGTGATTCTGGTTGGTGACACCGGATGACCATGGGACTGAAATTACCTGGCAAACCAGCTGCTTCTTCTGCCTGAGGTTTTTGGTCAGAGACTGGCTGTGTGTCACTGCTGCCCTTCTGCAGCGGCTCCTTCTGCACAGTCTCCTGGTCAGTCGCTTTAGTCCCGCCACGCTCAGCCTTCCCTATTTTCATCACGGGTTTCCTTAGGACAGGGGATGACCACCAGGTGTAATGCCCTCTTCTAGATGTATCCTTTCCTCTTTTTGGACCTGAACAGAACGCATGAAGTTACATCTCCTGTGCCGAGGACACAGCAAGGCCCTCCCTGGGGGCACTTCTGCAGCCCAGGACCCATGAAAAGTTTCCCTACGCAACGGCATCACTGTGGAGCACAGTGCAGCATACCAGGGGATGGTGCAAGGGAAGGGCAGACACGCGCAGGACTCCGCTCTCACACCTGCCGAGAGACCTGGCCGACATTTGGCCTGTGGGCTGGCAGCTCTCAAAGGAACTAAAAAGCCATGGCATACCCGTGTGATCTGCCAGAGTTTCGGTCCTGGGACTCAGAGGGGAAGCTGGATGACCTTCACTTCCAGTCACACCTGCAAGCAAGCACAGGACAGAGCGACTCTACTTAGACGTTCTGCCCATCAGAATGACAGAGCATGCAGCTAAAACAGGAGATGCCTTCATGACGCTGTTCTCTCCCTTCCACACAGGAGCAGCCTGGAAACAGATCCTGGGTGCCCACGTGGGGAACCACAATTGTACAAATCTAACACTGTGTGGAGCTACCCAGAGGAACTGGGTCCCCCTGGAGCTCAGGCCAGCTCTAAACTCAACTGCACCATGGCTGCCAGCTCTGCAGAAGGCACTGGGAGCAGCTGAGGGCTGAAGTGGCCGGCAAAGACAGCTTTGCAAGGCACGGCACTTCACGTACATCACTCAGCCTGACCCACAACCTCCCTTCCCTTCTGCAAAGCCGCTATGAAGTCACAATTCATTTGGAAAGAAAACTAAAACCAGAATGCTCCTCCCTTTCGGCGACCTATCCATGAGAAGGAACAGAAGGATCCCTCAATGCCAGTGCCCCATCTGTGTGGGCCAGTGAATCCCCCCGGGCCTCGGTTCACAGGAGGGATCCCACTCTAGGCTTCTGTTATGCCTTGTGCCTCATGGGACAAGTCCCTGGGAACTGGGTGCAGTGGGAGTTGTACAACATGCAGCCACAGCCACAGAGCTCTGTGAGTGACCTTTAACTGCGTGACCAGTTGCTTGCGTGTTCTCTGTTTCTTTCCGAGAGATGGGCAGCGCGAGACTGCTGCCTTCCTCATCTGCACAGGCTCTCCATCTGCCTCTTTCGAAAGAAGGCAGGAGCATGGCATTGTAAGTAACTGCTCCTCATCAGGAAGATGGTATCTTCAGGAGGCACTACTTCTGAAGATACAGCAAGAAAATTTTGAAACAAAGTCTGGGCTTTTTGCGGTGCGCCTCGTCACCAGTCTGAAAGTGTCATTCATTGAAAAAAAAAAAAAAATGCTACACGCTTTCCAGTTCTGTTGCATGGACAGCAAAACCTGGCCTGCTGGGAGACTGGCACGTTGCAGGTGAGTTTGTTGTTCACAGTGCACGCTGTGCGCTTTTGACAAGCTGCAAGATGATGCTAAATGCCTTCTTTCAGAGGGAATGGGAAAAAACTGCAGCCGGTTCAGACGCAGGAGCAGCACCACAGCAAGGCTCTGATCCATCCCTTCCTGCTGTGCATGCTACAGTTTGCCCACGAATATACATAGAACCTCAGCTTCCCAAGTCTTTTGGTGAACAGATGGAAATATACGCACCAGGGACTGCCTTCTCCAAATCCTCCTTCATTTCCTTCAGGACAGGGGAATATTTTCCTGTCTTCAGTTCCTCATTCCATCTCTCAGGACCTTCACGGAAAGTTTCAAGATAAATTTCAGGCAAACCGATTTCTGATGTGAGTGCTCTTTCTGGTGAAGTCAATGAAGGCAGACTACCCACCTCTGGGATGCCAGCGGGACGCCAGTCGAGGATCTGGCAGTGCCCTCTGTGGAGGCACGTCTGCAACCAAAGAACCACAAGAACTTTCCATCATACACTGCAATCTACATATTACAACTGCATAACGGCATCACTGAGGGGCAGGTGGTATCGGGGAATCACGCAATGGCAGGGCACGCAAAGGCACGTCTGGATTCTCATGCCTTCAGACGTGCCTGGCTGACATTAGAGCTTTGAGCTGGCAGCTCTCAAAGGAAGTAAAAAGCCATGACATACCCATGCGATCCGCCAGACCGTCTGCCCTGGAACCCAGCTGGGAAGCTGGATCCCATTCTCCACCGTTCACATCTGTAAAGACACACAGGACACAGCAGTTGTTGTCAAACCTGTCCACATACTTCTTCAGATGGGAGTGACAGGGGACTACTTTACAACCCTCTTCTCTCTCTTCAAGGCAGGAGCACCTTGAAAACAATTGCTGGGTGCCTGCAGTGGCGCCGTGCTATTAAAACATAACCATGTGTGGAACTGCCCAGGGAAAGGGAATGGGGATGGGAAGGGGAAGACCTATTTCCTTCCAGTGACTGAACTGTGGGATTGCCCTGAGTCTCTTCGAACAGCTTGAGCCGAGGCTTCGACAAGCCACTGCCTACGGACACAGCTGTCATCAAGGGCAGATGAGAAACGTTCCCATTGCACGTGGCCACCTCTCTCTTCCTTAGTAACCTACAGTGACTACAAGGGGCACTACAAGGTAGTGACACGCGAGCCAGATGCAGGACAAAAGGTCCCAGGTTGCAGAGGGGCCAGGTGACCTGCTGGCTGGCATTCAGCAGCTTTCAAAATGCTTTCTCCAGGCCATGGGCAAGAGCCCTCAGAGGCCTCACGGAACAATATTCAGCCCCCCTTGAGGCTTTCTTACGGGGAGACCTCTGAGTCAGAGAGACAAAGGCAGCACCGGGAGCACGCAGCACCCAAGAATCAGTGGACACCATGCATTTCAACCAGCATTTTCACGCTGGCCAGTGAAGAGCTGAAAGCTTGCTGAGCTATCTCCACCAAGTATGAACAAATATCAAGGAAATGAAGACAGGGGACTTACCTCTGGACTCCACCCCAGGCTCAGGGAGCAGATTCCACTCTGCCAGTTGACCTTGAGGGCCTGCAGGGACAAGTGAGATCAGACACAAGTGAGCAGAGCAGAGCTTCCTCTGCATGTCGGGCCCTTCTTTTTCCTCAGTGAGCTGCAGGGTGGGGTGGCGGGTCAGGGAACGACATGGCCCAGATAAGAAGGTCTGGCTTCTCTCAGCTGAAGAGAGGCAGGGGTAACCTTCCCACTGAAATGTGGCAGCTCTCCCAGTAAGAAAATACTCATGACTGATCTGTGCAAGACCTCCAAGCTACAAGCAGGTTAGGAAGACCTTGAGAGGACCTGAAATAAAATTGTATGCTAGTGGGGCACAGATTTTTCTGCCTTCACGAAAACAGGCACTCAGAACCTACCTCTGGGTTGATCCCAAGGCACAAAACCTGGATTCAGGCCACCAGCAGAATTGGTCGATTCACCACCAATGTCAGCATCTAGAATCAAGAAGAAGTGATTAGAGAAGTTCCCATTGCTGGGGATGTTGTGGTCTTCTTCTCCCTTAGAAACTGGAGCTGGGTCAGGTAGTGGGGCGGGAGAAAGACTCAGGTCACGATTTCACGGTTGCAGAGCGGCCGGGAGGACCTCTTGGCTGCCACCTGGCAGCTTGCCTAATGCGCTCTCCATGCCACGTGCAACAACCCTTACGGACCGCATGGAAGAAGCAGCAGCCCCTCGGGACTTGCTTACTGGGATGCCTCTGGTGTACACAAAGGAAGGTCACGCCGAAGCACCGGAGGAAAACACACCTGTGTCTTCCTCTGGGCTGTGGCTCGGGGCTCTGTGTTGGGAACTGGGATTCGTCTATGGGGAGCACCACGAGGCTGGAGCAGAAATGCTCAGGCTTTTCCCAGCACACATCTTCAGAGCCCTCCCCCAGGACATCACCCAGGATGAAGGCTGTGCTCCAGCCAGCAAGCGGCAGAGCCGTGGCCCGGCACGGCTGGAGCCAGCCCTGGGGAACAGCGCTGCCACGGGCTCTTGCTTGGCTCCTGCGGTGCTGCCCGTCACCCTTTGCCTAACGTCCACCATGGAAGGTAGCCCCAGGGAGGGGTGGTGTAGGGCCGTGGCGACGGCCCAACTTCAGTTTTGGCCCCGTCTCTGCCCACTCACCTGCTGCCTGTGCTCGAAGCGGAGCAGCACAAACCTCGCAGGAACGCAGGGCCATCAGTAGGAGGAGCACGACAAGGCGGGCAGGGGCCGTGGCCCCCCACACTCGTGCCATGCTGCCACCACCACCGCTGCAGCCACAGCAAGTGATGCAGGTGGGGCAGGCACGGAGCTATGCCTGTGTCATGGGACAGCATCACAGCTGGGCCTTGTGACATCACAGCTCTGCGCATTGTGACCTCACGGCCCCGTGAAGCCGGGTGGAACCTCGGGTGGAGGCTCCCCACCCCTCTCCTGATGCGCTGCACCAGGGCTGCTGGGGCCGGTGCTTACATCATAGAAACACGGAATCATGGAACGGCTGGGGTAGGAAGGGACGTCAAAGAGCTTTTACCTCCAACCCCGCTGCCGTGGGCAGGGATACCACCCGCTGAGTCAGCCTGCCCAGAGCTCCCTCTAGCCTGGCCTTGAATGCGTCCAGGGACAGGGCACCCACAACTTTGCTTGGCAAACTTTTATAGTGCCTCGACAACCCCGAGAGGGAATGCTTTCCAGCTCGGAGTGCCCATGACACCTCGGGCCACCGAGGACGAGATGTGATATTGAAACGTGGTCTGGATCCAGGACGCTATTGCACAGGTTACCCACGCATGTGAAACGTGCTGCAGTTCAGCAAGCCATGCGGATAAAGCCTCTCTAGTACAAAGGATGAATGCTGAAATACAAACACAGAGAGGTAGACCCTCTCACAAACCTGCCAAGTCTAGTGTCATGTGCTTCCATTTTTATCAACAGATCTGCAGTTTCACCTATTTTCTTTCAGTTTTCCAGTACCTTGCCTAAGGACATCCCCTTGCCTACACCAGGCGTTTTTCCCATTGTTAGTGTGCTTCCATACCTGAACTTAGTAGTGGCAATGTAAGACTCGCCGGTTTGCACCTCCCGTCCGCAAAGTCCCAGTGAGCTCACCCACTGCTGGCAGCCGGACGTCTGGTGGCGAGAGGGTCTGACGGCCATCACCTACGGGGTCCCACCTGGGTCTCTGGAAACTGCGGCAGCAGCTGCCCTCCTGCCACCTTGCGTTGGAGGAATCACGCTGCTGCCACCTCCAACATAGTCTGGTTCAAGCCCCGACTTCTGCTTTCCACAGATCAGATTGACTGTCCTTCATCCTCATTTATTTGCAGGTCTTGAGATTTACAGCTCAAGCTGAGCGTCTCCTCGGAGGAACCTCGTTACTTTCAATCCCGTAGTTTTTACGTGTTGCCATGACCCCGTCCGCACACATTTCCAACTCTAATTGTCCTTTCTGACCAATCTAATTTTCTGGGCCCGGCTTCTCTCCCTCCTTCGTTCATCCATTCATCCAGTTCTAGGTGGTGCTTCTTGGGCGGCATCTAGCAATGAGGGGAAAGCTACATTTCTGCACAGCCTAATGCCTCATTTACTTTAGTCAGTAGTGCTACATCTCTTCCTTCAGTATCTGCGCAGGATTGCCCTGTCCCAGGTGCAGAATCCCGTGGTTGCTTGCTGTTTATCTTGCTCCACAGCTTCTGCTCTGAGCAGTTTTTCTTGTATTCCCACAGTTCCTCTTGTTAAATTTCCTATGTTTGGTGATTGCCCTCTAGTTTGACCAGATCTCTGTGCAAGGCCTCTACTCTTGGGGCTGCGTGAGCCACGCAGGTTGTGACCGTTGCTGCTGCACGTGCTGTTCCCGGCAGCCTGAGGGAAGCCCTGACAATGTGTGATCTCCTGAAGGAAAATCCCGGAGCTGACAGCTCATGCCAGCTCCCAGAAGAGTGACCACCCTCTCTCTCAGTGAAGAACCTTTTCCTAATATCCATTCTGAATTTCCCCCATTGATGCTTCATGCAGTTCCCTCAGGTCCCATCGCTGGTCACCAGAGAGAAGCGGTCAGTGTCTTCTTCCCTATTTCCCTTTGTGAGGAAGCTGTAGACCACCCTGAGATTAGCTCTTGATATCACAGAATCACAGAATTGCAGGGCTTGGAAGGGACCTCAAGAGATCATTGAGTCCAACCCCCCTGCTAAAGCAGGTTCCCTACAGTAGGTCGCACAGGTAGGCATCCAGGCACATCTTGGATATCTCCATAGAAGGAGACTCCAGAACCTGTCTGGGCAACCTGTTCCAGTTCTCCGTCACCCTTACCGTAAAAAGTTCTTCTACACGCTTGTATGGAACTTCCTATGTTCAAGTTTTGGGCCTCCGCTCCTCGTCCTACTGCGACACACCACCGAGAAGAGCCTGGCCTCATCCACTTGCCTCCCAGCTCCCTTTAGGTATTAATCAACATGAATCAGACGTCCCCTCCCCAGTCTTCTTTTGCCCAGGCTGAACAGACCCAGCTTGGTCAGCCTTTCCTCATCAGGGATGTGCTCCAGGTCCTTCATCATCTTTGTGGCCCTCTGCCAGACTCCTTCTAGGAGATCCCTGCCTTTTTTGATCTGGGGAGCCCAGAACTGGACATGGTATTCTAGATGTGGCCTCAGCTGAGCAGAGCAGAGCAGAGCAGAGCAGAGGGAGCGGATCACCTCCCTTGGCCTGCTGGTCACGCTCTTTTTGATGTGCCCCAGGATACCATTGGCCTTCTTGGCCCAAGGGCACGCTGCTGGCTCAGGGCCAGCCTGCTGTCCACCAGAACCCCCAGGTCCTTCTCTGCAGATATCCTGTTCTCTAAGCAGAACAAACCAAGTGACCTCACACGTATTGCCCTCTAGACTTCCACCATCTTTGATGCCCTCCTCTGGGCACTCCCTCCCCCAACTTTTCAGTCTTTGCTATATTGTGGCACCCAAAACTGCACACGGGAGTTGAGCTGAGGCCGCCCAGCACAGGGCAGAGCAAGATAATTTCTTCTCTTGATCAGCCAGCAGTGCCGTGCCTTTTGCCCAACAGGATGCAGTCGGCCTGTATTACCGCCTGCTTGACCAGGGCGTGCAGTTGACCCACGTTCAACCTGTCACCAACCAGAAGCCCCAGGTCCCTTTCCACAGAGCTCTTCCGCAGCCCCTCTTCCCCCAGTCCGTACATATAGCCGGCGTTGTCCTGCCCCAGCTGCAGAATCCTTCCCGGCTCCGGCCTTCCTGTGAGCACAGGGAAGGCACAGGAGGCGGCTGCTGCAGGTGCCGCAGGCCGCAACCCTGCGTCTGCTCAGCTGTGGGGAGCCGACCCCAAAGTGCGCTCTCTCAGGCAGTCTCTCAGCACTCCAGCTGCACTCACTGCCCTCACTGTCCAGCTGGACAGCACTGCTGTCGCCTGCTCTCCGGAAGGCATCAACAATTACCCTGTGCAGTTTCTCTGTACCGTTGCATTTGCTGCAGCCTCACGGTACAGCTTCATTGTACCGCCAGCCTCTGCTGCCATGTTGGTTCTCCTGGATGTGCTCAGTGCTGGAAGGCCCTTCCTTCCAAGTGCTGGAGGCCTCCTTCCCTGCCTCCCTGTGTGCCCTCATTCAGGGCATAGCTCTGAAGAGGAGCTCAAGGACGCCTCTTCACGTACCAAGCCTCCCCAGCATTCCCTGCTCTGCTGGGAGCTTGGGTGACCGTCCAGTTAGACAAGCAAGCTGAGGCTGGGCCCAAGGAGGCCCTCCCTGGCGTGCGGCTCTCCGACTGCTTCCCTTGCACCAAGTGCTGGCCCCAGCCCTATGCTAGAACCCAATGGCAATGGTCACAGCAGCAGCTTTGGAATAGGATGTTTTTATTGGTGTCAAAGATGGAATTTTCAATGAACCTGAGCCCTCAGCACCGGTAACAGGGGCACTGGATGGCTCAGGAGAATCCTAAGGGCTGTTGGTATCAACGGAATTCTGAGATGTTGTCCGTGGGAGAGCTGCTGGGACATGTGGGCTGAAGGGAGGGGTCCGTGCTGATTCTGCTGCACAGCTGGGCAAATTCTTCTTCAAAGGCCCAGGAGAATGGGGTGGAGGAGTTGTTTCCTTGGTCGAGTGCATCCTCCTTTCCAGCCTCCCCCAGCTCCGCTCCGCCTTTGCCTCCATTCCGATCGCTCTCCCAGTCGCTGTCAGGATGAGCTTGTCCTGCAGCTGCCCGTTCTCTCTTGCGTGCCCTGTGGGAATGAGTTTCAGAAAGCACTGCTCACTGATAGGAAGTGAGGGGATGCTTGAAAGGCCTTGCAACATAAATCCTGGCAGTGTACTGCCAGCAGCTGATTTGGCCATCAGGATCCTGTCACCACAAACACTTTGTAGCCAAATGCAGCGATACAGTGCCTTGGGGAAAAGTCAACTCACCGATATTTTTTCCATAGCATCCATAGCATAGGAATACAGGCCAGCGTCAGCACGGACAGCAGCACGGCTGGGACCACAGCAATCACTAGCATGTGGCGCTTTTTTAGCTCTTTGCCAACGGCAGCCTTCGTGATTTTCCCAGCATCCACCCCTGGAAGAACCCAGACAGTGCCGCAGGTTACTGTCATCTGCAATGCAGATGATCTCCCAGTGCGCTCCATGGAGCCGAGAGATTTCCTTTTTCATCAGCGGGTACCTCCGTCTCTGGTGTATAAGCACCAGAGGACAAGAAGGGTTGCTTCCACTTCCCGTTGGGTAGGGAGAGGCTGCACCGGCACTGCCCATCCATTCCTCTGGGCTGAGGGCCGGGGCTCTGCCCTGGGGGCTGGGCTTTGTCCGTGGGGAGCGCTGCAGAGCAGAAACCCTCACACTTTCCCCAGCACGCATGTCCTGAGCTCTCCCCCAGGACATCCCCCAGGCTGAAGGTCGGCCTCCAGCCAGCACAAGGCACAGCTGGAGCCAGCCCAGTGGAGAAACACTCCTGCAGGCTCCTTCCACGCAGGGCTCATCGCCCTCGGGCTCCTTTGTAGCATGTGCTCTGCAGTAACACGCTCAGGTTTGGCTGCTGGCCTGGTGTGCAAGGGCAGGCAGGAAGAGCCTGGTGGCACACAGTGATTCTGGTTGGTGACACCGGATGACCATGGGACTGAAATTACCTGGCAAACCAGCTGCTTCTTCTGCCTGAGGTTTTTGGTCAGAGACTGGCTGTGTGTCACTGCTGCCCTTCTGCAGCGGCTCCTTCTGCACAGTCTCCTGGTCAGTCGCTTTAGTCCCGCCACGCTCAGCCTTCCCTATTTTCATCACGGGTTTCCTTAGGACAGGGGATGACCACCAGGTGTAATGCCCTCTTCTAGATGTATCCTTTCCTCTTTTTGGACCTGAACAGAACGCATGAAGTTACATCTCCTGTGCCGAGGACACGGCAAGGCCCTCCCTGGGGGCACTTCTGCAGCCCAGGACCCATGAAAAGTTTCCCTACGCAACGGCATCACTGTGGAGCACAGTGCAGCATACCAGGGGATGGTGCAAGGGAAGGGCAGACACGCGCAGGACTCCGCTCTCACACCTGCCGAGAGACCTGGCCGACATTTGGCCTGTGGGCTGGCAGCTCTCAAAGGAACTAAAAAGCCATGGCATACCCGTGTGATCTGCCAGAGTTTCGGTCCTGGGACTCAGAGGGGAAGCTGGATGACCTTCACTTCCAGTCACACCTGCAAGCAAGCACAGGACAGAGCGACTCTACTTAGACGTTCTGCCCATCAGAATGACAGAGCATGCAGCTAAAACAGGAGATGCCTTCATGACGCTGTTCTCTCCCTTCCACACAGGAGCAGCCTGGAAACAGATCCTGGGTGCCCACGTGGGGAACCACAATTGTACAAATCTAACACTGTGTGGAGCTACCCAGAGGAACTGGGTCCCCCTGGAGCTCAGGCCAGCTCTAAACTCAACTGCACCATGGCTGCCAGCTCTGCAGAAGGCACTGGGAGCAGCTGAGGGCTGAAGTGGCCGGCAAAGACAGCTTTGCAAGGCACGGCACTTCACGTACATCACTCAGCC
Source organism: Phasianus colchicus (assembly GCF_987193195.1). Classification (NCBI taxonomy): domain Eukaryota; kingdom Metazoa; phylum Chordata; class Aves; order Galliformes; family Phasianidae; genus Phasianus; species Phasianus colchicus. The sequence continues at coordinate 1,848,046 of NC_143451.1, read as the reverse complement.
TGACCCACAACCTCCCTTCCCTTCTGCAAAGCCGCTATGAAGTCACAATTCATTTGGAAAGAAAACTAAAACCAGAATGCTCCTCCCTTTCGGCGACCTATCCATGAGAAGGAACAGAAGGATCCCTCAATGCCAGTGCCCCATCTGTGTGGGCCAGTGAATCCCCCCGGGCCTCGGTTCACAGGAGGGATCCCACTCTAGGCTTCTGTTATGCCTTGTGCCTCATGGGACAAGTCCCTGGGAACTGGGTGCAGTGGGAGTTGTACAACATGCAGCCACAGCCACAGAGCTCTGTGAGTGACCTTTAACTGCGTGACCAGTTGCTTGCGTGTTCTCTGTTTCTTTCCGAGAGATGGGCAGCGCGAGACTGCTGCCTTCCTCATCTGCACAGGCTCTCCATCTGCCTCTTTCGAAAGAAGGCAGGAGCATGGCATTGTAAGTAACTGCTCCTCATCAGGAAGATGGTATCTTCAGGAGGCACTACTTCTGAAGATACAGCAAGAAAATTTTGAAACAAAGTCTGGGCTTTTTGCGGTGCGCCTCGTCACCAGTCTGAAAGTGTCATTCATTGAAAAAAAAAAAAAAATGCTACACGCTTTCCAGTTCTGTTGCATGGACAGCAAAACCTGGCCTGCTGGGAGACTGGCACGTTGCAGGTGAGTTTGTTGTTCACAGTGCACGCTGTGTGCTTTTGACAAGCTGCAAGATGATGCTAAATGCCTTCTTTCAGAGGGAATGGGAAAAAACTGCAGCCGGTTCAGACGCAGGAGCAGCACCACAGCAAGGCTCTGATCCATCCCTTCCTGCTGTGCATGCTACAGTTTGCCCACGAATATACATAGAACCTCAGCTTCCCAAGTCTTTTGGTGAACAGATGGAAATATACGCACCAGGGACTGCCTTCTCCAAATCCTCCTTCATTTCCTTCAGGACAGGGGAATATTTTCCTGTCTTCAGTTCCTCATTCCATCTCTCAGGACCTTCACGGAAAGTTTCAAGATAAATTTCAGGCAAACCGATTTCTGATGTGAGTGCTCTTTCTGGTGAAGTCAATGAAGGCAGACTACCCACCTCTGGGATGCCAGCGGGACGCCAGTCGAGGATCTGGCAGTGCCCTCTGTGGAGGCACGTCTGCAACCAAAGAACCACAAGAACTTTCCATCATACACTGCAATCTACATATTACAACTGCATAACGGCATCACTGAGGGGCAGGTGGTATCGGGGAATCACGCAATGGCAGGGCACGCAAAGGCACGTCTGGATTCTCATGCCTTCAGACGTGCCTGGCTGACATTAGAGCTTTGAGCTGGCAGCTCTCAAAGGAAGTAAAAAGCCATGACATACCCATGCGATCCGCCAGACCGTCTGCCCTGGAACCCAGCTGGGAAGCTGGATCCCATTCTCCACCGTTCACATCTGTAAAGACACACAGGACACAGCAGTTGTTGTCAAACCTGTCCACATACTTCTTCAGATGGGAGTGACAGGGGACTACTTTACAACCCTCTTCTCTCTCTTCAAGGCAGGAGCACCTTGAAAACAATTGCTGGGTGCCTGCAGTGGCGCCGTGCTATTAAAACATAACCATGTGTGGAACTGCCCAGGGAAAGGGAATGGGGATGGGAAGGGGAAGACCTATTTCCTTCCAGTGACTGAACTGTGGGATTGCCCTGAGTCTCTTCGAACAGCTTGAGCCGAGGCTTCGACAAGCCACTGCCTACGGACACAGCTGTCATCAAGGGCAGATGAGAAACGTTCCCATTGCACGTGGCCACCTCTCTCTTCCTTAGTAACCTACAGTGACTACAAGGGGCACTACAAGGTAGTGACACGCGAGCCAGATGCAGGACAAAAGGTCCCAAGTTGCAGAGGGGCCAGGTGACCTGCTGGCTGGCATTCAGCAGCTTTCAAAATGCTTTCTCCAGGCCATGGGCAAGAGCCCTCAGAGGCCTCACGGAACAATATTCAGCCCCCCTTGAGGCTTTCTTACGGGGAGACCTCTGAGTCAGAGAGACAAAGGCAGCACCGGGAGCACGCAGCACCCAAGAATCAGTGGACACCATGCATTTCAACCAGCATTTTCACGCTGGCCAGTGAAGAGCTGAAAGCTTGCTGAGCTATCTCTACCAAGTATGAACAAATATCAAGGAAATGAAGACAGGGGACTTACCTCTGGACTCCACCCCAGGCTCAGGGAGCAGATTCCACTCTGCCAGTTGACCTTGAGAGCCTGCAGGGACAAGTGAGATCAGACACAAGTGAGCAGAGCAGAGCTTCCTCTGCATGTCGGGCCCTTCTTTTTCCTCAGTGAGCTGCAGGGTGGGGTGGCGGGGCAGGGAACGACATGGCCCAGATAAGAAGGTCTGGCTTCTCTCAGCTGAAGAGAGGCAGGGGTAACCTTCCCACTGAAATGTGGCAGCTCTCCCAGTAAGAAAATACTCATGACTGATCTGTGCAAGACCTCCAAGCTACAAGCAGGTTAGGAAGACCTTGAGAGGACCTGAAATAAAATTGTATGCTAGTGGGGCACAGATTTTTCTGCCTTCACGAAAACAGGCACTCAGAACCTACCTCTGGGTTGATCCCAAGGCACAAAACCTGGATTCAGGCCACCAGCAGAATTGGTCGATTCACCACCAATGTCAGCATCTAGAATCAAGAAGAAGTGATTAGAGAAGTTCCCATTGCTGGGGATGTTGTGGTCTTCTTCTCCCTTAGAAACTGGAGCTGGGTCAGGTAGTGGGGCGGGAGAAAGACTCAGGTCACGATTTCACGGTTGCAGAGCGGCCGGGAGGACCTCTTGGCTGCCACCTGGCAGCTTGCCTAATGCGCTCTCCATGCCACGTGCAACAACCCTTACGGACCGCATGGAAGAAGCAGCAGCCCCTCGGGACTTGCTTACTGGGATGCCTCTGGTGTACACAAAGGAAGGTCACGCCGAAGCACCGGAGGAAAACACACCTGTGTCTTCCTCTGGGCTGTGGCTCGGGGCTCTGTGTTGGGAACTGGGATTCGTCTATGGGGAGCACCACGAGGCTGGAGCAGAAATGCTCAGGCTTTTCCCAGCACACATCTTCAGAGCCCTCCCCCAGGACATCACCCAGGATGAAGGCTGTGCTCCAGCCAGCAAGCGGCAGAGCCGTGGCCCGGCACGGCTGGAGCCAGCCCTGGGGAACAGCGCTGCCACGGGCTCTTGCTTGGCTCCTGCGGTGCTGCCCGTCACCCTTTGCCTAACGTCCACCATGGAAGGTAGCCCCAGGGAGGGGTGGTGTAGGGCCGTGGCGACGGCCCAACTTCAGTTTTGGCCCCGTCTCTGCCCACTCACCTGCTGCCTGTGCTCGAAGCGGAGCAGCACAAACCTCGCAGGAACGCAGGGCCATCAGTAGGAGGAGCACGACAAGGCGGGCAGGGGCCGTGGCCCCCCACACTCGTGCCATGCTGCCACCACCACCGCTGCAGCCACAGCAAGTGATGCAGGTGGGGCAGGCACGGAGCTATGCCTGTGTCATGGGACAGCATCACAGCTGGGCCTTGTGACATCACAGCTCTGCGCATTGTGACCTCACGGCCCCGTGAAGCCGGGTGGAACCTCGGGTGGAGGCTCCCCACCCCTCTCCTGATGCGCTGCACCAGGGCTGCTGGGGCCGGTGCTTACATCATAGAAACACGGAATCATGGAACGGCTGGGGTAGGAAGGGACGTCAAAGAGCTTTTACCTCCAACCCCGCTGCCGTGGGCAGGGATACCACCCGCTGAGTCAGCCTGCCCAGAGCTCCCTCTAGCCTGGCCTTGAACGCGTCCAGGGACAGGGCACCCACAACTTTGCTTGGCAAACTTTTATAGTGCCTCGACAACCCCGAGAGGGAATGCTTTCCAGCTCGGAGTGCCCATGACACCTCGGGCCACCGAGGACGAGATGTGATATTGAAACGTGGTCTGGATCCAGGACGCTATTGCACAGGTTACCCACGCATGTGAAACGTGCTGCAGTTCAGCAAGCCATGCGGATAAAGCCTCTCTAGTACAAAGGATGAATGCTGAAATACAAACACAGAGAGGTAGACCCTCTCACAAACCTGCCAAGTCTAGTGTCATGTGCTTCCATTTTTATCAACAGATCTGCAGTTTCACCTATTTTCTTTCAGTTTTCCAGTACCTTGCCTAAGGACATCCCCTTGCCTACACCAGGCGTTTTTCCCATTGTTAGTGTGCTTCCATACCTGAACTTAGTAGTGGCAATGTAAGACTCGCCGGTTTGCACCTCCCGTCCGCAAAGTCCCAGTGAGCTCACCCACTGCTGGCAGCTGGACGTCTGGTGGCAAGAGGGTCTGACGGCCATCACCTACGGGGTCCCACCTGGGTCTCTGGAAACTGCGGCAGCAGCTGCCCTCCTGCCACCTTGCGTTGGAGGAATCACGCTGCTGCCACCTCCAACATAGTCTGGTTCAAGCCCCGACTTCTGCTTTCCACAGATCAGATTGACTGTCCTTCATCCTCATTTATTTGCAGGTCTTGAGATTTACAGCTCAAGCTGAGCGTCTCCTCGGAGGAACCTTGTTACCTTCAATCCCGTAGTTTTTACGTGTTGCCATGACCCCGTCCGCACACATTTCCAACTCTAATTGTCCTTTCTGACCAATCTAATTTTCTGGGCCCGGCTTCTCTCCCTCCTTCGTTCATCCATTCATCCAGTTCTAGGTGGTGCTTCTTGGGCGGCATCTAGCAATGAGGGGAAAGCTACATTTCTGCACAGCCTAATGCCTCATTTACTTTAGTCAGTAGTGCTACATCTCTTCCTTCAGTATCTGCGCAGGATTGCCCTGTCCCAGGTGCAGAATCCCGTGGTTGCTTGCTGTTTATCTTGCTCCACAGCTTCTGCTCTGAGCAGTTTTTCTTGTATTCCCACAGTTCCTCTTGTTAAATTTCCTATGTTTGGTGATTGCCCTCTAGTTTGACCAGATCTCTGTGCAAGGCCTCTACTCTTGGGGCTGCGTGAGCCACGCAGGTTGTGACCGTTGCTGCTGCACGTGCTGTTCCCGGCAGCCTGAGGGAAGCCCTGACAATGTGTGATCTCCTGAAGGAAAATCCCGGAGCTGACAGCTCATGCCAGCTCCCAGAAGAGTGACCACCCTCTCTCTCAGTGAAGAACCTTTTCCTAATATCCATTCTGAATTTCCCCCATTGATGCTTCATGCAGTTCCCTCAGGTCCCATCGCTGGTCACCAGAGAGAAGCGGTCAGTGTCTTCTTCCCTATTTCCCTTTGTGAGGAAGCTGTAGACCACCCTGAGATTAGCTCTTGATATCACAGAATCACAGAATTGCAGGGCTTGGAAGGGACCTCAAGAGATCATTGAGTCCAACCCCCCTGCTAAAGCAGGTTCCCTACAGTAGGTCGCACAGGTAGGCATCCAGGCACATCTTGGATATCTCCATAGAAGGAGACTCCAGAACCTGTCTGGGCAACCTGTTCCAGTTCTCCGTCACCCTTACCGTAAAAAGTTCTTCCACACGCTTGTATGGAACTTCCTATGTTCAAGTTTTGGGCCTCCGCTCCTCGTCCTACTGCGACACACCACCGAGAAGAGCCTGGCCTCATCCACTTGCCTCCCAGCTCCCTTTAGGTATTAATCAACATGAATCAGACGTCCCCTCCCCAGTCTTCTTTTGCCCAGGCTGAACAGACCCAGCTTGGTCAGCCTTTCCTCATCAGGGATGTGCTCCAGGTCCTTCATCATCTTTGTGGCCCTCTGCCAGACTCCTTCTAGGAGATCCCTGCCTTTTTTGATCTGGGGAGCCCAGAACTGGACACGGTATTCTAGATGTGGCCTCAGCTGAGCAGAGCAGAGCAGAGCAGAGCAGAGGGAGCGGATCACCTCCCTTGGCCTGCTGGTCACGCTCTTTTTGATGTGCCCCAGGATACCATTGGCCTTCTTGGCCCAAGGGCACGCTGCTGGCTCAGGGCCAGCCTGCTGTCCACCAGAACCCCCAGGTCCTTCTCTGCAGATATCCTGTTCTCTAAGCAGAACAAACCAAGTGACCTCACACGTATTTCCCTCTAGACTTCCACCATCTTTGATGCCCTCCTCTGGGCACTCCCTCCCCCAACTTTTCAGTCTTTGCTATATTGTGGCACCCAAAACTGCACACGGGAGTTGAGCTGAGGCCGCCCAGCACAGGGCAGAGCAAGATAATTTCTTCTCTTGATCAGCCAGCAGTGCCGTGCCTTTTGCCCAACAGGATGCAGTCGGCCTGTATTACCGCCTGCTTGACCAGGGCGTGCAGTTGACCCACGTTCAACCTGTCACCAACCAGAAGCCCCAGGTCCCTTTCCACAGAGCTCTTCCGCAGCCCCTCTTCCCCCAGTCCGTACATATAGCCGGCGTTGTCCTGCCCCAGCTGCAGAATCCTTCCCGGCTCCGGCCTTCCTGTGAGCACGGGGAAGGCACAGGAGGCGGCTGCTGCAGGTGCCGCAGGCCGCAACCCTGCGTCTGCTCAGCTGTGGGGAGCCGACCCCAAAGTGCGCTCTCTCAGGCATTCTCTCAGCACTCCAGCTGCACTCACTGCCCTCACTGTCCAGCTGGACAGCACTGCTGTCGCCTGCTCTCCGGAAGGCATCAACAATTACCCTGTGCAGTTTCTCTGTACCGTTGCATTTGCTGCAGCCTCACGGTACAGCTTCATTGTACCGCCAGCCTCTGCTGCCATGTTGGTTCTCCTGGATGTGCTCAGTGCTGGAAGGCCCTTCCTTCCAAGTGCTGGAGGCCTCCTTCCCTGCCTCCCTGTGTGCCCTCATTCAGGGCATAGCTCTGAAGAGGAGCTCAAGGATGCCTCTTCACGTACCAAGCCTCCCCAGCATTCCCTGCTCTGCTGGGAGCTTGGGTGACCGTCCAGTTAGACAAGCAAGCTGAGGCTGGGCCCAAGGAGGCCCTCCCTGGCGTGCGGCTCTCCGACTGCTTCCCTTGCACCAAGTGCTGGCCCCAGCCCTATGCTAGAACCCAATGGCAATGGTCACAGCAGCAGCTTTGGAATAGGATGTTTTTATTGGTGTCAAAGATGGAATTTTCAATGAACCTGAGCCCTCAGCACCGGTAACAGGGGCACTGGATGGCTCAGGAGAATCCTAAGGGCTGTTGGTATCAACGGAATTCTGAGATGTTGTCCGTGGGAGAGCTGCTGGGACATGTGGGCTGAAGGGAGGGGTCCGTGCTGATTCTGCTGCACAGCTGGGCAAATTCTTCTTCAAAGGCCCAGGAGAATGGGGTGGAGGAGTTGTTTCCTTGGTCGAGTGCATCCTCCTTTCCAGCCTCCCCCAGCTCCGCTCCGCCTTTGCCTCCATTCCGATCGCTCTCCCAGTCGCTGTCAGGATGAGCTTGTCCTGCAGCTGCCCGTTCTCTCTTGCGTGCCCTGTGGGAATGAGTTTCAGAAAGCACTGCTCACTGATAGGAAGCGAGGGGATGCTTGAAAGGCCTTGCAACATAAATCCTGGCAGTGTACTGCCAGCAGCTGATTTGGCCATCAGGATCCTGTCACCACAAACACTTTGTAGCCAAATGCAGCGATACAGTGCCTTGGGGAAAAGTCAACTCACCGATATTTTTTCCATAGCATCCATAGCATAGGAATACAGGCCAGCGTCAGCACGGACAGCAGCACGGCTGGGACCACAGCAATCACTAGCATGTGGCGCTTTTTTAGCTCTTTGCCAACGGCAGCCTTCGTGATTTTCCCAGCATCCACCCCTGGAAGAACCCAGACAGTGCCGCAGGTTACTGTCATCTGCAATGCAGATGATCTCCCAGTGCGCTCCATGGAGCCGAGAGATTTCCTTTTTCATCAGCGGGTACCTCCGTCTCTGGTGTATAAGCACCAGAGGACAAGAAGGGTTGCTTCCACTTCCCGTTGGGTAGGGAGAGGCTGCACCGGCACTGCCCATCCATTCCTCTGGGCTGAGGGCCGGGGCTCTGCCCTGGGGGCTGGGCTTTGTCCGTGGGGAGCGCTGCAGAGCAGAAACCCTCACACTTTCCCCAGCACGCATGTCCTGAGCTCTCCCCCAGGACATCCCCCAGGCTGAAGGTCGGCCTCCAGCCAGCACAAGGCACAGCTGGAGCCAGCCCAGTGGAGAAACACTCCTGCAGGCTCCTTCCACGCAGGGCTCATCGCCCTCGGGCTCCTTTGTAGCATGTGCTCTGCAGTAACACGCTCAGGTTTGGCTGCTGGCCTGGTGTGCAAGGGCAGGCAGGAAGAGCCTGGTGGCACACAGTGATTCTGGTTGGTGACACCGGATGACCATGGGACTGAAATTACCTGGCAAACCAGCTGCTTCTTCTGCCTGAGGTTTTTGGTCAGAGACTGGCTGTGTGTCACTGCTGCCCTTCTGCAGCGGCTCCTTCTGCACAGTCTCCTGGTCAGTCGCTTTAGTCCCGCCACGCTCAGCCTTCCCTATTTTCATCACGGGTTTCCTTAGGACAGGGGATGACCACCAGGTGTAATGCCCTCTTCTAGATGTATCCTTTCCTCTTTTTGGACCTGAACAGAACGCATGAAGTTACATCTCCTGTGCCGAGGACACGGCAAGGCCCTCCCTGGGGGCACTTCTGCAGCCCAGGACCCATGAAAAGTTTCCCTACGCAACGGCATCACTGTGGAGCACAGTGCAGCATACCAGGGGATGGTGCAAGGGAAGGGCAGACACGCGCAGGACTCCGCTCTCACACCTGCCGAGAGACCTGGCCGACATTTGGCCTGTGGGCTGGCAGCTCTCAAAGGAACTAAAAAGCCATGGCATACCCGTGTGATCTGCCAGAGTTTCGGTCCTGGGACTCAGAGGGGAAGCTGGATGACCTTCACTTCCAGTCACACCTGCAAGCAAGCACAGGACAGAGCGACTCTACTTAGACGTTCTGCCCATCAGAATGACAGAGCATGCAGCTAAAACAGGAGATGCCTTCATGACGCTGTTCTCTCCCTTCCACACAGGAGCAGCCTGGAAACAGATCCTGGGTGCCCACGTGGGGAACCACAATTGTACAAATCTAACACTGTGTGGAGCTACCCAGAGGAACTGGGTCCCCCTGGAGCTCACGCCAGCTCTAAACTCAACTGCACCATGGCTGCCAGCTCTGCAGAAGGCACTGGGAGCAGCTGAGGGCTGAAGTGGCCGGCAAAGACAGCTTTGCAAGGCACGGCACTTCACGTACATCACTCAGCCTGACCCACAACCTCCCTTCCCTTCTGCAAAGCCGCTATGAAGTCACAATTCATTTGGAAAGAAAACTAAAACCAGAATGCTCCTCCCTTTCGGCGACCTATCCATGAGAAGGAACAGAAGGATCCCTCAATGCCAGTGCCCCATCTGTGTGGGCCAGTGAATCCCCCCGGGCCTCGGTTCACAGGAGGGATCCCACTCTAGGCTTCTGTTATGCCTTGTGCCTCATGGGACAAGTCCCTGGGAACTGGGTGCAGTGGGAGTTGTACAACATGCAGCCACAGCCACAGAGCTCTGTGAGTGACCTTTAACTGCGTGACCAGTTGCTTGCGTGTTCTCTGTTTCTTTCCGAGAGATGGGCAGCGCGAGACTGCTGCCTTCCTCATCTGCACAGGCTCTCCATCTGCCTCTTTCGAAAGAAGGCAGGAGCATGGCATTGTAAGTAACTGCTCCTCATCAGGAAGATGGTATCTTCAGGAGGCACTACTTCTGAAGATACAGCAAGAAAATTTTGAAACAAAGTCTGGGCTTTTTGCGGTGCGCCTCGTCACCAGTCTGAAAGTGTCATTCATTGAAAAAAAAAAAAAAATGCTACACGCTTTCCAGTTCTGTTGCATGGACAGCAAAACCTGGCCTGCTGGGAGACTGGCACGTTGCAGGTGAGTTTGTTGTTCACAGTGCACGCTGTGCGCTTTTGACAAGCTGCAAGATGATGCTAAATGCCTTCTTTCAGAGGGAATGGGAAAAAACTGCAGCCGGTTCAGACGCAGGAGCAGCACCACAGCAAGGCTCTGATCCATCCCTTCCTGCTGTGCATGCTACAGTTTGCCCACGAATATACATAGAACCTCAGCTTCCCAAGTCTTTTGGTGAACAGATGGAAATATACGCACCAGGGACTGCCTTCTCCAAATCCTCCTTCATTTCCTTCAGGACAGGGGAATATTTTCCTGTCTTCAGTTCCTCATTCCATCTCTCAGGACCTTCACGGAAAGTTTCAAGATAAATTTCAGGCAAACCGATTTCTGATGTGAGTGCTCTTTCTGGTGAAGTCAATGAAGGCAGACTACCCACCTCTGGGATGCCAGCGGGACGCCAGTCGAGGATCTGGCAGTGCCCTCTGTGGAGGCACGTCTGCAACCAAAGAACCACAAGAACTTTCCATCATACACTGCAATCTACATATTACAACTGCATAACGGCATCACTGAGGGGCAGGTGGTATCGGGGAATCACGCAATGGCAGGGCACGCAAAGGCACGTCTGGATTCTCATGCCTTCAGACGTGCCTGGCTGACATTAGAGCTTTGAGCTGGCAGCTCTCAAAGGAAGTAAAAAGCCATGACATACCCATGCGATCCGCCAGACCGTCTGCCCTGGAACCCAGCTGGGAAGCTGGATCCCATTCTCCACCGTTCACATCTGTAAAGACACACAGGACACAGCAGTTGTTGTCAAACCTGTCCACATACTTCTTCAGATGGGAGTGACAGGGGACTACTTTACAACCCTCTTCTCTCTCTTCAAGGCAGGAGCACCTTGAAAACAATTGCTGGGTGCCTGCAGTGGCGCCGTGCTATTAAAACATAACCATGTGTGGAACTGCCCAGGGAAAGGGAATGGGGATGGGAAGGGGAAGACCTATTTCCTTCCAGTGACTGAACTGTGGGATTGCCCTGAGTCTCTTCGAACAGCTTGAGCCGAGGCTTCGACAAGCCACTGCCTACGGACACAGCTGTCATCAAGGGCAGATGAGAAACGTTCCCATTGCACGTGGCCACCTCTCTCTTCCTTAGTAACCTACAGTGACTACAAGGGGCACTACAAGGTAGTGACACGCGAGCCAGATGCAGGACAAAAGGTCCCAGGTTGCAGAGGGGCCAGGTGACCTGCTGGCTGGCATTCAGCAGCTTTCAAAATGCTTTCTCCAGGCCATGGGCAAGAGCCCTCAGAGGCCTCACGGAACAATATTCAGCCCCCCTTGAGGCTTTCTTACGGGGAGACCTCTGAGTCAGAGAGACAAAGGCAGCACCGGGAGCACGCAGCACCCAAGAATCAGTGGACACCATGCATTTCAACCAGCATTTTCACGCTGGCCAGTGAAGAGCTGAAAGCTTGCTGAGCTATCTCCACCAAGTATGAACAAATATCAAGGAAATGAAGACAGGGGACTTACCTCTGGACTCCACCCCAGGCTCAGGGAGCAGATTCCACTCTGCCAGTTGACCTTGAGGGCCTGCAGGGACAAGTGAGATCAGACACAAGTGAGCAGAGCAGAGCTTCCTCTGCATGTCGGGCCCTTCTTTTTCCTCAGTGAGCTGCAGGGTGGGGTGGCGGGTCAGGGAACGACATGGCCCAGATAAGAAGGTCTGGCTTCTCTCAGCTGAAGAGAGGCAGGGGTAACCTTCCCACTGAAATGTGGCAGCTCTCCCAGTAAGAAAATACTCATGACTGATCTGTGCAAGACCTCCAAGCTACAAGCAGGTTAGGAAGACCTTGAGAGGACCTGAAATAAAATTGTATGCTAGTGGGGCACAGATTTTTCTGCCTTCACGAAAACAGGCACTCAGAACCTACCTCTGGGTTGATCCCAAGGCACAAAACCTGGATTCAGGCCACCAGCAGAATTGGTCGATTCACCACCAATGTCAGCATCTAGAATCAAGAAGAAGTGATTAGAGAAGTTCCCATTGCTGGGGATGTTGTGGTCTTCTTCTCCCTTAGAAACTGGAGCTGGGTCAGGTAGTGGGGCGGGAGAAAGACTCAGGTCACGATTTCACGGTTGCAGAGCGGCCGGGAGGACCTCTTGGCTGCCACCTGGCAGCTTGCCTAATGCGCTCTCCATGCCACGTGCAACAACCCTTACGGACCGCATGGAAGAAGCAGCAGCCCCTCGGGACTTGCTTACTGGGATGCCTCTGGTGTACACAAAGGAAGGTCACGCCGAAGCACCGGAGGAAAACACACCTGTGTCTTCCTCTGGGCTGTGGCTCGGGGCTCTGTGTTGGGAACTGGGATTCGTCTATGGGGAGCACCACGAGGCTGGAGCAGAAATGCTCAGGCTTTTCCCAGCACACATCTTCAGAGCCCTCCCCCAGGACATCACCCAGGATGAAGGCTGTGCTCCAGCCAGCAAGCGGCAGAGCCGTGGCCCGGCACGGCTGGAGCCAGCCCTGGGGAACAGCGCTGCCACGGGCTCTTGCTTGGCTCCTGCGGTGCTGCCCGTCACCCTTTGCCTAACGTCCACCATGGAAGGTAGCCCCAGGGAGGGGTGGTGTAGGGCCGTGGCGACGGCCCAACTTCAGTTTTGGCCCCGTCTCTGCCCACTCACCTGCTGCCTGTGCTCGAAGCGGAGCAGCACAAACCTCGCAGGAACGCAGGGCCATCAGTAGGAGGAGCACGACAAGGCGGGCAGGGGCCGTGGCCCCCCACACTCGTGCCATGCTGCCACCACCACCGCTGCAGCCACAGCAAGTGATGCAGGTGGGGCAGGCACGGAGCTATGCCTGTGTCATGGGACAGCATCACAGCTGGGCCTTGTGACATCACAGCTCTGCGCATTGTGACCTCACGGCCCCGTGAAGCCGGGTGGAACCTCGGGTGGAGGCTCCCCACCCCTCTCCTGATGCGCTGCACCAGGGCTGCTGGGGCCGGTGCTTACATCATAGAAACACGGAATCATGGAACGGCTGGGGTAGGAAGGGACGTCAAAGAGCTTTTACCTCCAACCCCGCTGCCGTGGGCAGGGATACCACCCGCTGAGTCAGCCTGCCCAGAGCTCCCTCTAGCCTGGCCTTGAACGCGTCCAGGGACAGGGCACCCACAACTTTGCTTGGCAAACTTTTATAGTGCCTCGACAACCCCGAGAGGGAATGCTTTCCAGCTCGGAGTGCCCATGACACCTCGGGCCACCGAGGACGAGATGTGATATTGAAACGTGGTCTGGATCCAGGACGCTATTGCACAGGTTACCCACGCATGTGAAACGTGCTGCAGTTCAGCAAGCCATGCGGATAAAGCCTCTCTAGTACAAAGGATGAATGCTGAAATACAAACACAGAGAGGTAGACCCTCTCACAAACCTGCCAAGTCTAGTGTCATGTGCTTCCATTTTTATCAACAGATCTGCAGTTTCACCTATTTTCTTTCAGTTTTCCAGTACCTTGCCTAAGGACATCCCCTTGCCTACACCAGGCGTTTTTCCCATTGTTAGTGTGCTTCCATACCTGAACTTAGTAGTGGCAATGTAAGACTCGCCGGTTTGCACCTCCCGTCCGCAAAGTCCCAGTGAGCTCACCCACTGCTGGCAGCTGGACGTCTGGTGGCAAGAGGGTCTGACGGCCATCACCTACGGGGTCCCACCTGGGTCTCTGGAAACTGCGGCAGCAGCTGCCCTCCTGCCACCTTGCGTTGGAGGAATCACGCTGCTGCCACCTCCAACATAGTCTGGTTCAAGCCCCGACTTCTGCTTTCCACAGATCAGATTGACTGTCCTTCATCCTCATTTATTTGCAGGTCTTGAGATTTACAGCTCAAGCTGAGCGTCTCCTCGGAGGAACCTCGTTACTTTCAATCCCGTAGTTTTTACGTGTTGCCATGACCCCGTCCGCACACATTTCCAACTCTAATTGTCCTTTCTGACCAATCTAATTTTCTGGGCCCGGCTTCTCTCCCTCCTTCGTTCATCCATTCATCCAGTTCTAGGCGGTGCTTCTTGGGCGGCATCTAGCAATGAGGGGAAAGCTACATTTCTGCACAGCCTAATGCCTCATTTACTTTAGTCAGTAGTGCTACATCTCTTCCTTCAGTATCTGCGCAGGATTGCCCTGTCCCAGGTGCAGAATCCCGTGGTTGCTTGCTGTTTATCTTGCTCCACAGCTTCTGCTCTGAGCAGTTTTTCTTGTATTCCCACAGTTCCTCTTGTTAAATTTCCTATGTTTGGTGATTGCCCTCTAGTTTGACCAGATCTCTGTGCAAGGCCTCTACTCTTGGGGCTGCGTGAGCCACGCAGGTTGTGACCGTTGCTGCTGCACGTGCTGTTCCCGGCAGCCTGAGGGAAGCCCTGACAATGTGTGATCTCCTGAAGGAAAATCCCGGAGCTGACAGCTCATGCCAGCTCCCAGAAGAGTGACCACCCTCTCTCTCAGTGAAGAACCTTTTCCTAATATCCATTCTGAATTTCCCCCATTGATGCTTCATGCAGTTCCCTCAGGTCCCATCGCTGGTCACCAGAGAGAAGCGGTCAGTGTCTTCTTCCCTATTTCCCTTTGTGAGGAAGCTGTAGACCACCCTGAGATTAGCTCTTGATATCACAGAATCACAGAATTGCAGGGCTTGGAAGGGACCTCAAGAGATCATTGAGTCCAACCCCCCTGCTAAAGCAGGTTCCCTACAGTAGGTCGCACAGGTAGGCATCCAGGCACATCTTGGATATCTCCATAGAAGGAGACTCCAGAACCTGTCTGGGCAACCTGTTCCAGTTCTCCGTCACCCTTACCGTAAAAAGTTCTTCTACACGCTTGTATGGAACTTCCTATGTTCAAGTTTTGGGCCTCCGCTCCTCGTCCTACTGCGACACACCACCGAGAAGAGCCTGGCCTCATCCACTTGCCTCCCAGCTCCCTTTAGGTATTAATCAACATGAATCAGACGTCCCCTCCCCAGTCTTCTTTTGCCCAGGCTGAACAGACCCAGCTTGGTCAGCCTTTCCTCATCAGGGATGTGCTCCAGGTCCTTCATCATCTTTGTGGCCCTCTGCCAGACTCCTTCTAGGAGATCCCTGCCTTTTTTGATCTGGGGAGCCCAGAACTGGACACGGTATTCTAGATGTGGCCTCAGCTGAGCAGAGCAGAGCAGAGCAGAGCAGAGGGAGCGGATCACCTCCCTTGGCCTGCTGGTCACGCTCTTTTTGATGTGCCCCAGGATACCATTGGCCTTCTTGGCCCAAGGGCACGCTGCTGGCTCAGGGCCAGCCTGCTGTCCACCAGAACCCCCAGGTCCTTCTCTGCAGATATCCTGTTCTCTAAGCAGAACAAACCAAGTGACCTCACACGTATTGCCCTCTAGACTTCCACCATCTTTGATGCCCTCCTCTGGGCACTCCCTCCCCCAACTTTTCAGTCTTTGCTATATTGTGGCACCCAAAACTGCACACGGGAGTTGAGCTGAGGCCGCCCAGCACAGGGCAGAGCAAGATAATTTCTTCTCTTGATCAGCCAGCAGTGCCGTGCCTTTTGCCCAACAGGATGCAGTCGGCCTGTATTACCGCCTGCTTGACCAGGGCGTGCAGTTGACCCACGTTCAACCTGTCACCAACCAGAAGCCCCAGGTCCCTTTCCACAGAGCTCTTCCGCAGCCCCTCTTCCCCCAGTCCGTACATATAGCCGGCGTTGTCCTGCCCCAGCTGCAGAATCCTTCCCGGCTCCGGCCTTCCTGTGAGCACGGGGAAGGCACAGGAGGCGGCTGCTGCAGGTGCCGCAGGCCGCAACCCTGCGTCTGCTCAGCTGTGGGGAGCCGACCCCAAAGTGCGCTCTCTCAGGCAGTCTCTCAGCACTCCAGCTGCACTCACTGCCCTCACTGTCCAGCTGGACAGCACTGCTGTCGCCTGCTCTCCGGAAGGCATCAACAATTACCCTGTGCAGTTTCTCTGTACCGTTGCATTTGCTGCAGCCTCACGGTACAGCTTCATTGTACCGCCAGCCTCTGCTGCCATGTTGGTTCTCCTGGATGTGCTCAGTGCTGGAAGGCCCTTCCTTCCAAGTGCTGGAGGCCTCCTTCCCTGCCTCCCTGTGTGCCCTCATTCAGGGCATAGCTCTGAAGAGGAGCTCAAGGACGCCTCTTCACGTACCAAGCCTCCCCAGCATTCCCTGCTCTGCTGGGAGCTTGGGTGACCGTCCAGTTAGACAAGCAAGCTGAGGCTGGGCCCAAGGAGGCCCTCCCTGGCGTGCGGCTCTCCGACTGCTTCCCTTGCACCAAGTGCTGGCCCCAGCCCTATGCTAGAACCCAATGGCAATGGTCACAGCAGCAGCTTTGGAATAGGATGTTTTTATTGGTGTCAAAGATGGAATTTTCAATGAACCTGAGCCCTCAGCACCGGTAACAGGGGCACTGGATGGCTCAGGAGAATCCTAAGGGCTGTTGGTATCAACGGAATTCTGAGATGTTGTCCGTGGGAGAGCTGCTGGGACATGTGGGCTGAAGGGAGGGGTCCGTGCTGATTCTGCTGCACAGCTGGGCAAATTCTTCTTCAAAGGCCCAGGAGAATGGGGTGGAGGAGTTGTTTCCTTGGTCGAGTGCATCCTCCTTTCCAGCCTCCCCCAGCTCCGCTCCGCCTTTGCCTCCATTCCGATCGCTCTCCCAGTCGCTGTCAGGATGAGCTTGTCCTGCAGCTGCCCGTTCTCTCTTGCGTGCCCTGTGGGAATGAGTTTCAGAAAGCACTGCTCACTGATAGGAAGTGAGGGGATGCTTGAAAGGCCTTGCAACATAAATCCTGGCAGTGTACTGCCAGCAGCTGATTTGGCCATCAGGATCCTGTCACCACAAACACTTTGTAGCCAAATGCAGCGATACAGTGCCTTGGGGAAAAGTCAACTCACCGATATTTTTTCCATAGCATCCATAGCATAGGAATACAGGCCAGCGTCAGCACGGACAGCAGCACGGCTGGGACCACAGCAATCACTAGCATGTGGCGCTTTTTTAGCTCTTTGCCAACGGCAGCCTTCGTGATTTTCCCAGCATCCACCCCTGGAAGAACCCAGACAGTGCCGCAGGTTACTGTCATCTGCAATGCAGATGATCTCCCAGTGCGCTCCATGGAGCCGAGAGATTTCCTTTTTCATCAGCGGGTACCTCCGTCTCTGGTGTATAAGCACCAGAGGACAAGAAGGGTTGCTTCCACTTCCCGTTGGGTAGGGAGAGGCTGCACCGGCACTGCCCATCCATTCCTCTGGGCTGAGGGCCGGGGCTCTGCCCTGGGGGCTGGGCTTTGTCCGTGGGGAGCGCTGCAGAGCAGAAACCCTCACACTTTCCCCAGCACGCATGTCCTGAGCTCTCCCCCAGGACATCCCCCAGGCTGAAGGTCGGCCTCCAGCCAGCACAAGGCACAGCTGGAGCCAGCCCAGTGGAGAAACACTCCTGCAGGCTCCTTCCACGCAGGGCTCATCGCCCTCGGGCTCCTTTGTAGCATGTGCTCTGCAGTAACACGCTCAGGTTTGGCTGCTGGCCTGGTGTGCAAGGGCAGGCAGGAAGAGCCTGGTGGCACACAGTGATTCTGGTTGGTGACACCGGATGACCATGGGACTGAAATTACCTGGCAAACCAGCTGCTTCTTCTGCCTGAGGTTTTTGGTCAGAGACTGGCTGTGTGTCACTGCTGCCCTTCTGCAGCGGCTCCTTCTGCACAGTCTCCTGGTCAGTCGCTTTAGTCCCGCCACGCTCAGCCTTCCCTATTTTCATCACGGGTTTCCTTAGGACAGGGGATGACCACCAGGTGTAATGCCCTCTTCTAGATGTATCCTTTCCTCTTTTTGGACCTGAACAGAACGCATGAAGTTACATCTCCTGTGCCGAGGACACGGCAAGGCCCTCCCTGGGGGCACTTCTGCAGCCCAGGACCCATGAAAAGTTTCCCTACGCAACGGCATCACTGTGGAGCACAGTGCAGCATACCAGGGGATGGTGCAAGGGAAGGGCAGACACGCGCAGGACTCCGCTCTCACACCTGCCGAGAGACCTGGCCGACATTTGGCCTGTGGGCTGGCAGCTCTCAAAGGAACTAAAAAGCCATGGCATACCCGTGTGATCTGCCAGAGTTTCGGTCCTGGGACTCAGAGGGGAAGCTGGATGACCTTCACTTCCAGTCACACCTGCAAGCAAGCACAGGACAGAGCGACTCTACTTAGACGTTCTGCCCATCAGAATGACAGAGCATGCAGCTAAAACAGGAGATGCCTTCATGACGCTGTTCTCTCCCTTCCACACAGGAGCAGCCTGGAAACAGATCCTGGGTGCCCACGTGGGGAACCACAATTGTACAAATCTAACACTGTGTGGAGCTACCCAGAGGAACTGGGTCCCCCTGGAGCTCAGGCCAGCTCTAAACTCAACTGCACCATGGCTGCCAGCTCTGCAGAAGGCACTGGGAGCAGCTGAGGGCTGAAGTGGCCGGCAAAGACAGCTTTGCAAGGCACAGCACTTCACGTACATCACTCAGCCTGACCCACAACCTCCCTTCCCTTCTGCAAAGCCGCTATGAAGTTACAATTCATTTGGAAAGAAAACTAAAACCAGAATGCTCCTCCCTTTCGGCGACCTATCCATGAGAAGGAACAGAAGGATCCCTCAATGCCAGTGCCCCATCTGTGTGGGCCAGTGAATCCCCCCGGGCCTCGGTTCACAGGAGGGATCCCACTCTAGGCTTCTGTTATGCCTTGTGCCTCATGGGACAAGTCCCTGGGAACTGGGTGCAGTGGGAGTTGTACAACATGCAGCCACAGCCACAGAGCTCTGTGAGTGACCTTTAACTGCGTGACCAGTTGCTTGCGTGTTCTCTGTTTCTTTCCGAGAGATGGGCAGCGCGAGACTGCTGCCTTCCTCATCTGCACAGGCTCTCCATCTGCCTCTTTCGAAAGAAGGCAGGAGCATGGCATTGTAAGTAACTGCTCCTCATCAGGAAGATGGTATCTTCAGGAGGCACTACTTCTGAAGATACAGCAAGAAAATTTTGAAACAAAGTCTGGGCTTTTTGCGGTGCGCGTCGTCACCAGTCTGAAAGTGTCATTCATTGAAAAAAAAAAAAAAATGCTACACGCTTTCCAGTTCTGTTGCATGGACAGCAAAACCTGGCCTGCTGGGAGACTGGCACGTTGCAGGTGAGTTTGTTGTTCACAGTGCACGCTGTGCGCTTTTGACAAGCTGCAAGATGATGCTAAATGCCTTCTTTCAGAGGGAATGGGAAAAAACTGCAGCCGGTTCAGACGCAGGAGCAGCACCACAGCAAGGCTCTGATCCATCCCTTCCTGCTGTGCATGCTACAGTTTGCCCACGAATATACATAGAACCTCAGCTTCCCAAGTCTTTTGGTGAACAGATGGAAATATACGCACCAGGGACTGCCTTCTCCAAATCCTCCTTCATTTCCTTCAGGACAGGGGAATATTTTCCTGTCTTCAGTTCCTCATTCCATCTCTCAGGACCTTCACGGAAAGTTTCAAGATAAATTTCAGGCAAACCGATTTCTGATGTGAGTGCTCTTTCTGGTGAAGTCAATGAAGGCAGACTACCCACCTCTGGGATGCCAGCGGGACGCCAGTCGAGGATCTGGCAGTGCCCTCTGTGGAGGCACGTCTGCAACCAAAGAACCACAAGAACTTTCCATCATACACTGCAATCTACATATTACAACTGCATAACGGCATCACTGAGGGGCAGGTGGTATCGGGGAATCACGCAATGGCAGGGCACGCAAAGGCACGTCTGGATTCTCATGCCTTCAGACGTGCCTGGCTGACATTAGAGCTTTGAGCTGGCAGCTCTCAAAGGAAGTAAAAAGCCATGACATACCCATGCGATCCGCCAGACCGTCTGCCCTGGAACCCAGCTGGGAAGCTGGATCCCATTCTCCACCGTTCACATCTGTAAAGACACACAGGACACAGCAGTTGTTGTCAAACCTGTCCACATACTTCTTCAGATGGGAGTGACAGGGGACTACTTTACAACCCTCTTCTCTCTCTTCAAGGCAGGAGCACCTTGAAAACAATTGCTGGGTGCCTGCAGTGGCGCCGTGCTATTAAAACATAACCATGTGTGGAACTGCCCAGGGAAAGGGAATGGGGATGGGAAGGGGAAGACCTATTTCCTTCCAGTGACTGAACTGTGGGATTGCCCTGAGTCTCTTCGAACAGCTTGAGCCGAGGCTTCGACAAGCCACTGCCTACGGACACAGCTGTCATCAAGGGCAGATGAGAAACGTTCCCATTGCACGTGGCCACCTCTCTCTTCCTTAGTAACCTACAGTGACTACAAGGGGCACTACAAGGTAGTGACACGCGAGCCAGATGCAGGACAAAAGGTCCCAAGTTGCAGAGGGGCCAGGTGACCTGCTGGCTGGCATTCAGCAGCTTTCAAAATGCTTTCTCCAGGCCATGGGCAAGAGCCCTCAGAGGCCTCACGGAACAATATTCAGCCCCCCTTGAGGCTTTCTTACGGGGAGACCTCTGAGTCAGAGAGACAAAGGCAGCACCGGGAGCACGCAGCACCCAAGAATCAGTGGACACCATGCATTTCAACCAGCATTTTCACGCTGGCCAGTGAAGAGCTGAAAGCTTGCTGAGCTATCTCCACCAAGTATGAACAAATATCAAGGAAATGAAGACAGGGGACTTACCTCTGGACTCCACCCCAGGCTCAGGGAGCAGATTCCACTCTGCCAGTTGACCTTGAGGGCCTGCAGGGACAAGTGAGATCAGACACAAGTGAGCAGAGCAGAGCTTCCTCTGCATGTCGGGCCCTTCTTTTTCCTCAGTGAGCTGCAGGGTGGGGTGGCGGGTCAGGGAACGACATGGCCCAGATAAGAAGGTCTGGCTTCTCTCAGCTGAAGAGAGGCAGGGGTAACCTTCCCACTGAAATGTGGCAGCTCTCCCAGTAAGAAAATACTCATGACTGATCTGTGCAAGACCTCCAAGCTACAAGCAGGTTAGGAAGACCTTGAGAGGACCTGAAATAAAATTGTATGCTAGTGGGGCACAGATTTTTCTGCCTTCACGAAAACAGGCACTCAGAACCTACCTCTGGGTTGATCCCAAGGCACAAAACCTGGATTCAGGCCACCAGCAGAATTGGTCGATTCACCACCAATGTCAGCATCTAGAATCAAGAAGAAGTGATTAGAGAAGTTCCCATTGCTGGGGATGTTGTGGTCTTCTTCTCCCTTAGAAACTGGAGCTGGGTCAGGTAGTGGGGCGGGAGAAAGACTCAGGTCACGATTTCACGGTTGCAGAGCGGCCGGGAGGACCTCTTGGCTGCCACCTGGCAGCTTGCCTAATGCGCTCTCCATGCCACGTGCAACAACCCTTACGGACCGCATGGAAGAAGCAGCAGCCCCTCGGGACTTGCTTACTGGGATGCCTCTGGTGTACACAAAGGAAGGTCACGCCGAAGCACCGGAGGAAAACACACCTGTGTCTTCCTCTGGGCTGTGGCTCGGGGCTCTGTGTTGGGAACTGGGATTCGTCTATGGGGAGCACCACGAGGCTGGAGCAGAAATGCTCAGGCTTTTCCCAGCACACATCTTCAGAGCCCTCCCCCAGGACATCACCCAGGATGAAGGCTGTGCTCCAGCCAGCAAGCGGCAGAGCCGTGGCCCGGCACGGCTGGAGCCAGCCCTGGGGAACAGCGCTGCCACGGGCTCTTGCTTGGCTCCTGCGGTGCTGCCCGTCACCCTTTGCCTAACGTCCACCATGGAAGGTAGCCCCAGGGAGGGGTGGTGTAGGGCCGTGGCGACGGCCCAACTTCAGTTTTGGCCCCGTCTCTGCCCACTCACCTGCTGCCTGTGCTCGAAGCGGAGCAGCACAAACCTCGCAGGAACGCAGGGCCATCAGTAGGAGGAGCACGACAAGGCGGGCAGGGGCCGTGGCCCCCCACACTCGTGCCATGCTGCCACCACCACCGCTGCAGCCACAGCAAGTGATGCAGGTGGGGCAGGCACGGAGCTATGCCTGTGTCATGGGACAGCATCACAGCTGGGCCTTGTGACATCACAGCTCTGCGCATTGTGACCTCACGGCCCCGTGAAGCCGGGTGGAACCTCGGGTGGAGGCTCCCCACCCCTCTCCTGATGCGCTGCACCAGGGCTGCTGGGGCCGGTGCTTACATCATAGAAACACGGAATCATGGAACGGCTGGGGTAGGAAGGGACGTCAAAGAGCTTTTACCTCCAACCCCGCTGCCGTGGGCAGGGATACCACCCGCTGAGTCAGCCTGCCCAGAGCTCCCTCTAGCCTGGCCTTGAACGCGTCCAGGGACAGGGCACCCACAACTTTGCTTGGCAAACTTTTATAGTGCCTCGACAACCCCGAGAGGGAATGCTTTCCAGCTCGGAGTGCCCATGACACCTCGGGCCACCGAGGACGAGATGTGATATTGAAACGTGGTCTGGATCCAGGACGCTATTGCACAGGTTACCCACGCATGTGAAACGTGCTGCAGTTCAGCAAGCCATGCGGATAAAGCCTCTCTAGTACAAAGGATGAATGCTGAAATACAAACACAGAGAGGTAGACCCTCTCACAAACCTGCCAAGTCTAGTGTCATGTGCTTCCATTTTTATCAACAGATCTGCAGTTTCACCTATTTTCTTTCAGTTTTCCAGTACCTTGCCTAAGGACATCCCCTTGCCTACACCAGGCGTTTTTCCCATTGTTAGTGTGCTTCCATACCTGAACTTAGTAGTGGCAATGTAAGACTCGCCGGTTTGCACCTCCCGTCCGCAAAGTCCCAGTGAGCTCACCCACTGCTGGCAGCTGGACGTCTGGTGGCAAGAGGGTCTGACGGCCATCACCTACGGGGTCCCACCTGGGTCTCTGGAAACTGCGGCAGCAGCTGCCCTCCTGCCACCTTGCGTTGGAGGAATCACGCTGCTGCCACCTCCAACATAGTCTGGTTCAAGCCCCGACTTCTGCTTTCCACAGATCAGATTGACTGTCCTTCATCCTCATTTATTTGCAGGTCTTGAGATTTACAGCTCAAGCTGAGCGTCTCCTCGGAGGAACCTCGTTACTTTCAATCCCGTAGTTTTTACGTGTTGCCATGACCCCGTCCGCACACATTTCCAACTCTAATTGTCCTTTCTGACCAATCTAATTTTCTGGGCCCGGCTTCTCTCCCTCCTTCGTTCATCCATTCATCCAGTTCTAGGCGGTGCTTCTTGGGCGGCATCTAGCAATGAGGGGAAAGCTACATTTCTGCACAGCCTAATGCCTCATTTACTTTAGTCAGTAGTGCTACATCTCTTCCTTCAGTATCTGCGCAGGATTGCCCTGTCCCAGGTGCAGAATCCCGTGGTTGCTTGCTGTTTATCTTGCTCCACAGCTTCTGCTCTGAGCAGTTTTTCTTGTATTCCCACAGTTCCTCTTGTTAAATTTCCTATGTTTGGTGATTGCCCTCTAGTTTGACCAGATCTCTGTGCAAGGCCTCTACTCTTGGGGCTGCGTGAGCCACGCAGGTTGTGACCGTTGCTGCTGCACGTGCTGTTCCCGGCAGCCTGAGGGAAGCCCTGACAATGTGTGATCTCCTGAAGGAAAATCCCGGAGCTGACAGCTCATGCCAGCTCCCAGAAGAGTGACCACCCTCTCTCTCAGTGAAGAACCTTTTCCTAATATCCATTCTGAATTTCCCCCATTGATGCTTCATGCAGTTCCCTCAGGTCCCATCGCTGGTCACCAGAGAGAAGCGGTCAGTGTCTTCTTCCCTATTTCCCTTTGTGAGGAAGCTGTAGACCACCCTGAGATTAGCTCTTGATATCACAGAATCACAGAATTGCAGGGCTTGGAAGGGACCTCAAGAGATCATTGAGTCCAACCCCCCTGCTAAAGCAGGTTCCCTACAGTAGGTCGCACAGGTAGGCATCCAGGCACATCTTGGATATCTCCATAGAAGGAGACTCCAGAACCTGTCTGGGCAACCTGTTCCAGTTCTCCGTCACCCTTACCGTAAAAAGTTCTTCCACACGCTTGTATGGAACTTCCTATGTTCAAGTTTTGGGCCTCCGCTCCTCGTCCTACTGCGACACACCACCGAGAAGAGCCTGGCCTCATCCACTTGCCTCCCAGCTCCCTTTAGGTATTAATCAACATGAATCAGACGTCCCCTCCCCAGTCTTCTTTTGCCCAGGCTGAACAGACCCAGCTTGGTCAGCCTTTCCTCATCAGGGATGTGCTCCAGGTCCTTCATCATCTTTGTGGCCCTCTGCCAGACTCCTTCTAGGAGATCCCTGCCTTTTTTGATCTGGGGAGCCCAGAACTGGACATGGTATTCTAGATGTGGCCTCAGCTGAGCAGAGCAGAGCAGAGCAGAGCAGAGGGAGCGGATCACCTCCCTTGGCCTGCTGGTCACGCTCTTTTTGATGTGCCCCAGGATACCATTGGCCTTCTTGGCCCAAGGGCACGCTGCTGGCTCAGGGCCAGCCTGCTGTCCACCAGAACCCCCAGGTCCTTCTCTGCAGATATCCTGTTCTCTAAGCAGAACAAACCAAGTGACCTCACACGTATTGCCCTCTAGACTTCCACCATCTTTGATGCCCTCCTCTGGGCACTCCCTCCCCCAACTTTTCAGTCTTTGCTATATTGTGCCAATCAAAACTGCACACGGGAGTTGAGCTGAGGCCGCCCAGCACAGGGCAGAGCAAGATAATTTCTTCTCTTGATCAGCCAGCAGTGCCGTGCCTTTTGCCCAACAGGATGCAGTCGGCCTGTATTACCGCCTGCTTGACCAGGGCGTGCAGTTGACCCACGTTCAACCTGTCACCAACCAGAAGCCCCAGGTCCCTTTCCACAGAGCTCTTCCGCAGCCCCTCTTCCCCCAGTCCGTACATATAGCCGGCGTTGTCCTGCCCCAGCTGCAGAATCCTTCCCGGCTCCGGCCTTCCTGTGAGCACGGGGAAGGCACAGGAGGCGGCTGCTGCAGGTGCCGCAGGCCGCAACCCTGCGTCTGCTCAGCTGTGGGGAGCCGACCCCAAAGTGCGCTCTCTCAGGCAGTCTCTCAGCACTCCAGCTGCACTCACTGCCCTCACTGTCCAGCTGGACAGCACTGCTGTCGCCTGCTCTCCGGAAGGCATCAACAATTACCCTGTGCAGTTTCTCTGTACAGTTGCATTTGCTGCAGCCTCACGGTACAGCTTCATTGTACCGCCAGCCTCTGCTGCCATGTTGGTTCTCCTGGATGTGCTCAGTGCTGGAAGGCCCTTCCTTGCAAGTGCTGGAGGCCTCCTTCCCTGCCTCCCTGTGTGCCCTCATTCAGGGCATAGCTCTGAAGAGGAGCTCAAGGACGCCTCTTCACGTACCAAGCCTCCCCAGCATTCCCTGCTCTGCTGGGAGCTTGGGTGACCGTCCAGTTAGACAAGCAAGCTGAGGCTGGGCCCAAGCTTGGGTCCCTGGCGTGCGGCTCTCCGACTGCTTCCCTTGCACCAAGTGCTGGCCCCAGCCCTATGCTAGAACCCAATGGCAATGGTCACAGCAGCAGCTTTGGAATAGGATGTTTTTATTGGTGTCAAAGATGGAATTTTCAATGAACCTGAGCCCTCAGCACCGGTAACAGGGGCACTGGATGGCTCAGGAGAATCCTAAGGGCTGTTGGTATCAACGGAATTCTGAGATGTTGTCCGTGGGAGAGCTGCTGGGACATGTGGGCTGAAGGGAGGGGTCCGTGCTGATTCTGCTGCACAGCTGGGCAAATTCTTCTTCAAAGGCCCAGGAGAATGGGGTGGAGGAGTTGTTTCCTTGGTCGAGTGCATCCTCCTTTCCAGCCTCCCCCAGCTCCGCTCCGCCTTTGCCTCCATTCCGATCGCTCTCCCAGTCGCTGTCAGGATGAGCTTGTCCTGCAGCTGCCCGTTCTCTCTTGCGTGCCCTGTGGGAATGAGTTTCAGAAAGCACTGCTCACTGATAGGAAGTGAGGGGATGCTTGAAAGGCCTTGCAACATAAATCCTGGCAGTGTACTGCCAGCAGCTGATTTGGCCATCAGGATCCTGTCACCACAAACACTTTGTAGCCAAATGCAGCGATACAGTGCCTTGGGGAAAAGTCAACTCACCGATATTTTTTCCATAGCATCCATAGCATAGGAATACAGGCCAGCGTCAGCACGGACAGCAGCACGGCTGGGACCACAGCAATCACTAGCATGTGGCGCTTTTTTAGCTCTTTGCCAACGGCAGCCTTCGTGATTTTCCCAGCATCCACCCCTGGAAGAACCCAGACAGTGCCGCAGGTTACTGTCATCTGCAATGCAGATGATCTCCCAGTGCGCTCCATGGAACCGAGAGATTTCCTTTTTCATCAGCGGGTACCTCCGTCTCTGGTGTATAAGCACCAGAGGACAAGAAGGGTTGCTTCCACTTCCCGTTGGGTAGGGAGAGGCTGCACCGGCACTGCCCATCCATTCCTCTGGGCTGAGGGCCGGGGCTCTGCCCTGGGGGCTGGGCTTTGTCCGTGGGGAGCGCTGCAGAGCAGAAACCCTCACACTTTCCCCAGCACGCATGTCCTGAGCTCTCCCCCAGGACATCCCCCAGGCTGAAGGTCGGCCTCCAGCCAGCACAAGGCACAGCTGGACCCAGCCCAGTGGAGAAACACTCCTGCAGGCTCCTTCCACGCAGGGCTCATCGCCCTCGGGCTCCTTTGTAGCATGTGCTCTGCAGTAACACGCTCAGGTTTGGCTGCTGGCCTGGTGTGCAAGGGCAGGCAGGAAGAGCCTGGTGGCACACAGTGATTCTGGTTGGTGACACCGGATGACCATGGGACTGAAATTACCTGGCAAACCAGCTGCTTCTTCTGCCTGAGGTTTTCGGTCAGAGACTGGCTGTGTGTCACTGCTGCCCTTCTGCAGCGGCTCCTTCTGCACAGTCTCCTGGTCAGTCGCTTTAGTCCCGCCACGCTCAGCCTTCCCTATTTTCATCACGGGTTTCCTTAGGACAGGGGATGACCACCAGGTGTAATGCCCTCTTCTAGATGTATCCTTTCCTCTTTTTGGACCTGAACAGAACGCATGAAGTTACATCTCCTGTGCCGAGGACACGGCAAGGCCCTCCCTGGGGGCACTTCTGCAGCCCAGGACCCATGAAAAGTTTCCCTACGCAACGGCATCACTGTGGAGCACAGTGCAGCATACCAGGGGATGGTGCAAGGGAAGGGCAGACACGCGCAGGACTCCGCTCTCACACCTGCCGAGAGACCTGGCCGACATTTGGCCTGTGGGCTGGCAGCTCTCAAAGGAACTAAAAAGCCATGGCATACCCGTGTGATCTGCCAGAGTTTCGGTCCTGGGACTCAGAGGGGAAGCTGGATGACCTTCACTTCCAGTCACACCTGCAAGCAAGCACAGGACAGAGCGACTCTACTTAGACGTTCTGCCCATCAGAATGACAGAGCATGCAGCTAAAACAGGAGATGCCTTCATGACGCTGTTCTCTCCCTTCCACACAGGAGCAGCCTGGAAACAGATCCTGGGTGCCCACGTGGGGAACCACAATTGTACAAATCTAACACTGTGTGGAGCTACCCAGAGGAACTGGGTCCCCCTGGAGCTCAGGCCAGCTCTAAACTCAACTGCACCATGGCTGCCAGCTCTGCAGAAGGCACTGGGAGCAGCTGAGGGCTGAAGTGGCCGGCAAAGACAGCTTTGCAAGGCACGGCACTTCACGTACATCACTCAGCCTGACCCACAACCTCCCTTCCCTTCTGCAAAGCCGCTATGAAGTCACAATTCATTTGGAAAGAAAACTAAAACCAGAATGCTCCTCCCTTTCGGCGACCTATCCATGAGAAGGAACAGAAGGATCCCTCAATGCCAGTGCCCCATCTGTGTGGGCCAGTGAATCCCCCCGGGCCTCGGTTCACAGGAGGGATCCCACTCTAGGCTTCTGTTATGCCTTGTGCCTCATGGGACAAGTCCCTGGGAACTGGGTGCAGTGGGAGTTGTACAACATGCAGCCACAGCCACAGAGCTCTGTGAGTGACCTTTAACTGCGTGACCAGTTGCTTGCGTGTTCTCTGTTTCTTTCCGAGAGATGGGCAGCGCGAGACTGCTGCCTTCCTCATCTGCACAGGCTCTCCATCTGCCTCCTTCGAAAGAAGGCAGGAGCATGGCATTGTAAGTAACTGCTCCTCATCAGGAAGATGGTATCTTCAGGAGGCACTACTTCTGAAGATACAGCAAGAAAATTTTGAAACAAAGTCTGGGCTTTTTGCGGTGCGCCTCGTCACCAGTCTGAAAGTGTCATTCATTGAAAAAAAAAAAAAAATGCTACACGCTTTCCAGTTCTGTTGCATGGACAGCAAAACCTGGCCTGCTGGGAGACTGGCACGTTGCAGGTGAGTTTGTTGTTCACAGTGCACGCTGTGCGCTTTTGACAAGCTGCAAGATGATGCTAAATGCCTTCTTTCAGAGGGAATGGGAAAAAACTGCAGCCGGTTCAGACGCAGGAGCAGCACCACAGCAAGGCTCTGATCCATCCCTTCCTGCTGTGCATGCTACAGTTTGCCCACGAATATACATAGAACCTCAGCTTCCCAAGTCTTTTGGTGAACAGATGGAAATATACGCACCAGGGACTGCCTTCTCCAAATCCTCCTTCATTTCCTTCAGGACAGGGGAATATTTTCCTGTCTTCAGTTCCTCATTCCATCTCTCAGGACCTTCACGGAAAGTTTCAAGATAAATTTCAGGCAAACCGATTTCTGATGTGAGTGCTCTTTCTGGTGAAGTCAATGAAGGCAGACTACCCACCTCTGGGATGCCAGCGGGACGCCAGTCGAGGATCTGGCAGTGCCCTCTGTGGAGGCACGTCTGCAACCAAAGAACCACAAGAACTTTCCATCATACACTGCAATCTACATATTACAACTGCATAACGGCATCACTGAGGGGCAGGTGGTATCGGGGAATCACGCAATGGCAGGGCACGCAAAGGCACGTCTGGATTCTCATGCCTTCAGACGTGCCTGGCTGACATTAGAGCTTTGAGCTGGCAGCTCTCAAAGGAAGTAAAAAGCCATGACATACCCATGCGATCCGCCAGACCGTCTGCCCTGGAACCCAGCTGGGAAGCTGGATCCCATTCTCCACCGTTCACATCTGTAAAGACACACAGGACACAGCAGTTGTTGTCAAACCTGTCCACATACTTCTTCAGATGGGAGTGACAGGGGACTACTTTACAACCCTCTTCTCTCTCTTCAAGGCAGGAGCACCTTGAAAACAATTGCTGGGTGCCTGCAGTGGCGCCGTGCTATTAAAACATAACCATGTGTGGAACTGCCCAGGGAAAGGGAATGGGGATGGGAAGGGGAAGACCTATTTCCTTCCAGTGACTGAACTGTGGGATTGCCCTGAGTCTCTTCGAACAGCTTGAGCCGAGGCTTCGACAAGCCACTGCCTACGGACACAGCTGTCATCAAGGGCAGATGAGAAACGTTCCCATTGCACGTGGCCACCTCTCTCTTCCTTAGTAACCTACAGTGACTACAAGGGGCACTACAAGGTAGTGACACGCGAGCCAGATGCAGGACAAAAGGTCCCAAGTTGCAGAGGGGCCAGGTGACCTGCTGGCTGGCATTCAGCAGCTTTCAAAATGCTTTCTCCAGGCCATGGGCAAGAGCCCTCAGAGGCCTCACGGAACAATATTCAGCCCCCCTTGAGGCTTTCTTACGGGGAGACCTCTGAGTCAGAGAGACAAAGGCAGCACCGGGAGCACGCAGCACCCAAGAATCAGTGGACACCATGCATTTCAACCAGCATTTTCACGCTGGCCAGTGAAGAGCTGAAAGCTTGCTGAGCTATCTCTACCAAGTATGAACAAATATCAAGGAAATGAAGACAGGGGACTTACCTCTGGACTCCACCCCAGGCTCAGGGAGCAGATTCCACTCTGCCAGTTGACCTTGAGGGCCTGCAGGGACAAGTGAGATCAGACACAAGTGAGCAGAGCAGAGCTTCCTCTGCATGTCGGGCCCTTCTTTTTCCTCAGTGAGCTGCAGGGTGGGGTGGCGGGTCAGGGAACGACATGGCCCAGATAAGAAGGTCTGGCTTCTCTCAGCTGAAGAGAGGCAGGGGTAACCTTCCCACTGAAATGTGGCAGCTCTCCCAGTAAGAAAATACTCATGACTGATCTGTGCAAGACCTCCAAGCTACAAGCAGGTTAGGAAGACCTTGAGAGGACCTGAAATAAAATTGTATGCTAGTGGGGCACAGATTTTTCTGCCTTCACGAAAACAGGCACTCAGAACCTACCTCTGGGTTGATCCCAAGGCACAAAACCTGGATTCAGGCCACCAGCAGAATTGGTCGATTCACCACCAATGTCAGCATCTAGAATCAAGAAGAAGTGATTAGAGAAGTTCCCATTGCTGGGGATGTTGTGGTCTTCTTCTCCCTTAGAAACTGGAGCTGGGTCAGGTAGTGGGGCGGGAGAAAGACTCAGGTCACGATTTCACGGTTGCAGAGCGGCCGGGAGGACCTCTTGGCTGCCACCTGGCAGCTTGCCTAATGCGCTCTCCATGCCACGTGCAACAACCCTTACGGACCGCATGGAAGAAGCAGCAGCCCCTCGGGACTTGCTTACTGGGATGCCTCTGGTGTACACAAAGGAAGGTCACGCCGAAGCACCGGAGGAAAACACACCTGTGTCTTCCTCTGGGCTGTGGCTCGGGGCTCTGTGTTGGGAACTGGGATTCGTCTATGGGGAGCACCACGAGGCTGGAGCAGAAATGCTCAGGCTTTTCCCAGCACACATCTTCAGAGCCCTCCCCCAGGACATCACCCAGGATGAAGGCTGTGCTCCAGCCAGCAAGCGGCAGAGCCGTGGCCCGGCACGGCTGGAGCCAGCCCTGGGGAACAGCGCTGCCACGGGCTCTTGCTTGGCTCCTGCGGTGCTGCCCGTCACCCTTTGCCTAACGTCCACCATGGAAGGTAGCCCCAGGGAGGGGTGGTGTAGGGCCGTGGCGACGGCCCAACTTCAGTTTTGGCCCCGTCTCTGCCCACTCACCTGCTGCCTGTGCTCGAAGCGGAGCAGCACAAACCTCGCAGGAACGCAGGGCCATCAGTAGGAGGAGCACGACAAGGCGGGCAGGGGCCGTGGCCCCCCACACTCGTGCCATGCTGCCACCACCACCGCTGCAGCCACAGCAAGTGATGCAGGTGGGGCAGGCACGGAGCTATGCCTGTGTCATGGGACAGCATCACAGCTGGGCCTTGTGACATCACAGCTCTGCGCATTGTGACCTCACGGCCCCGTGAAGCCGGGTGGAACCTCGGGTGGAGGCTCCCCACCCCTCTCCTGATGCGCTGCACCAGGGCTGCTGGGGCCGGTGCTTACATCATAGAAACACGGAATCATGGAACGGCTGGGGTAGGAAGGGACGTCAAAGAGCTTTTACCTCCAACCCCGCTGCCGTGGGCAGGGATACCACCCGCTGAGTCAGCCTGCCCAGAGCTCCCTCTAGCCTGGCCTTGAACGCGTCCAGGGACAGGGCACCCACAACTTTGCTTGGCAAACTTTTATAGTGCCTCGACAACCCCGAGAGGGAATGCTTTCCAGCTCGGAGTGCCCATGACACCTCGGGCCACCGAGGACGAGATGTGATATTGAAACGTGGTCTGGATCCAGGACGCTATTGCACAGGTTACCCACGCATGTGAAACGTGCTGCAGTTCAGCAAGCCATGCGGATAAAGCCTCTCTAGTACAAAGGATGAATGCTGAAATACAAACACAGAGAGGTAGACCCTCTCACAAACCTGCCAAGTCTAGTGTCATGTGCTTCCATTTTTATCAACAGATCTGCAGTTTCACCTATTTTCTTTCAGTTTTCCAGTACCTTGCCTAAGGACATCCCCTTGCCTACACCAGGCGTTTTTCCCATTGTTAGTGTGCTTCCATACCTGAACTTAGTAGTGGCAATGTAAGACTCGCCGGTTTGCACCTCCCGTCCGCAAAGTCCCAGTGAGCTCACCCACTGCTGGCAGCCGGACGTCTGGTGGCGAGAGGGTCTGACGGCCATCACCTACGGGGTCCCACCTGGGTCTCTGGAAACTGCGGCAGCAGCTGCCCTCCTGCCACCTTGCGTTGGAGGAATCACGCTGCTGCCACCTCCAACATAGTCTGGTTCAAGCCCCGACTTCTGCTTTCCACAGATCAGATTGACTGTCCTTCATCCTCATTTATTTGCAGGTCTTGAGATTTACAGCTCAAGCTGAGCGTCTCCTCGGAGGAACCTTGTTACCTTCAATCCCGTAG